>NC_135236.1:435673961-436351877 GCF_051348905.1 Ranitomeya variabilis
AAGCGTCTGCCTCCGTTCCTAAGAACTGCAGAGCGTGAAGGACCTTCGATGACGTCACGGTCAGGTGACCGGTCACATGAGCGGTCACGGACTAATCACAATACCGTGACGTCATCGAGGGTCCTTCATGCTCTGCAATTCTTAGGAACGGAGGCAGACGCTTGCAGCAGTGACAGCCAGGCTTCTCGGAGGGGTGAGTATATGCATATTTTTTATTTTTATTCTTTATTTTTAACATGAATATGGATCCCAGGGCCTGAAGGAGAGTCTTCTCTCCTTCAGACCCTGGGAACCACACGCCGTATAAGATGACTGGGCGTATAAGATGACCCCCGTCTTATACAACGGGCATATCCCAAAATCCATATTTTATATGGAAAAGTTGGGGGTCGTCTTATACGCCCAGTCGTCTTATACACCAGAAAATACGGTATATATCTATCTATGTATATATATATATATATATATATATATATATATATATATATATATATATATATATGATGGTGGCCCAATTCTAACGCATCGGGTATTCTAGAATATGTATGTAGTTTATTTATGAAGATTTCAGAATAATGCAATGAATACACAGGATTCGGCCAGCCGGGTGCGACCAATTAGCGAAGCGTGGTTCAAATCGCACGTCAATTCGCAGCCAGACTGCGTCTGTGCTTATTGGATGAGCCTGTCCAGCCGCAAACAATCAGTGAAGCCAGGGCCAGCTCCAGGTTTTTGCAGGCCCCGGGCGAAAGAGTCTCACAGCTCAAGTAGCATATAACACAGCCCACGTAGTATATAGCACAGCCACGTAGTACATAGCACAGCTATGTAGTATATAACACAGCCACGTAGTATATAGCACAGCCAAGTAATATATAGGACAGCCACGTACTATATTGCACAGCCACGTAGTTTATAGCACAGCCCACATAGAATATAATACAGCTGACGTAGCGTATAGAACAGTCCATGCAGTATATAGCACAACCCACGCAATATATAACACAGCCCACGCAGTATATAGCACAGCCCATGCAGTATAAAGCACAGGCCGCGCAGTATATAACACAGGCCGCGCAGTATATAACACAGCCCACGTAGTATATAGCACAGCCACGTACACGGTGTTCCAAATTATTATGCAAATAATATTTCCTCATATTTTCTCTAAATTACCTATCTGAATTGCAGTCATTGTTATTTTCCAGTGTTTTTTGCAGCATTAGACGGTGCATTATCATGCATGAAAATGATCTTGCTGCGGAAAGCACGGTTCTTCCTCTTGAACCATGGCAGGAAGTGTTGTTTTAGAAACTCCACATAGATTATGGAGTTCATCTTTACCCCTTCAGGGATCATAAAGGGGCCGACAATCTCTCTCCCCATGATTCCAGCCCAAAACATTACTCCACCTCCTCCTTGTTGGCGCCTTAGCCGTGTTTTCATGGGGTGTCCATCAACCAGCCATCCTCCACTCCAACCATCTGGACCATCAAGCGTTGCACGGCACTCATCGGTGAACAAAACAGTTTGGAAGTCAGTCTTCATGTATCGTTTGGCCCAGTGGATAGAGGTGGTCGACAGGATGGCTTACGCACAGCTGCAAACCTCTGAAGGACCCTGCATCTTGTTGTTCTGGGGACGTTGGAGGCACCAGCAGCTTCAATAACTTGTCTGCTGCTATGACAAGGCATTTTTGCAGCTGCTCTTTTAACCTTACGCAATTGCCTGTTGGAAAGAGTCCTCAATTTTTCCTTATCAGCACGCACACGTGTGTGCTGGGAATCAGCTACATACTTCTTGATTGTGCGATGATCACGATGAAGTGTCTTGGCAATGTTGATTGTAGTCATGCCTTGACCTAAATACTCCACAATTTGTTGCTTCTCAACAGCCGACACATCCTTTTTCTTTCCCATTTTGGCAAAAAATGTAGGCTGCTTAATAATCTGGAACAGCCTTCTTAAGTAGTCTTGCCTTTATTTGGACACACATGCCAAACTAATTTGCACAGGTATCTGCAATTGCTTTCAGTGATATAAAGAGCCCTGACACACATCACCTTCAATGAGTTTAAATGTCAAACAAAAAAATTCTAACTTTATCACTCCTAAACTCTTTGTGCATAATAATTTGGAACACAGTGTAGTATACTGCATAACCACATAGTATATAGCAATGTGGGCACTATATCCCTGTTAAAAAAATAATTAAAATGAAAAATAGTTATATACTCACTTTATACATACTTTAGCGATGCTTTTCGCAACGCTCCGTCGCGAGACCACTACATTATCTCCGGTCATTGTCGCAATGCATTCTTGGGACCGGAGCGTCGCGAGGAGTGGGAAAGGAAGGCGGATGGCGGAAGGTGAGAATATAATGTTTTTTTTAATTATTATTATTTTTTAACATTATTATTTTTGTAATGCAGTCCTAAAACGCTATGTGTGCGCTGACTGGAGGGGAGTAGGGAGGGGCCAATTCACGGCCGGACTGTGCCTGTCGCTGATTGGTCGCGATCAGCGACCTGGGATTTCCATTACAGACAGACGGAAGTTACAGACAGAAGTACCCCTTAGACAATTATATATAGATATATATATATATATATATATATATATATATATATATATATATATATATATATATATATATATATATATATAGATATAGATATACACACACACAGTGTCGGACTGGGGTGCCAAGGGCCCACCAGTAATCAATTCAAGTGGCCCCACTTTTCAACTACATGCAAATGTGACATTATCCTTAATCAGAAATGTATATAACAATGAACGGGGTAGATTGCTAAATGACTAAGATGCTGCTTTTGTCTGTACATAGTGATTCAAGAATATAGTGCCAAGTACAGCTCATATAAGAGGGTGGTGGACCACTCTTACACAGGGGCCCACTGGAGGTTTTTCCTGTGGGTCAGTCTAATATAGCCTGTATATACACTGCTCAAAAAATAAAGGGAACGCTAAAATCGCACATCCTAGATATCACTGAATGAAATATTCCAGTTGCAAATCTTTATTAATTACTTAGTGGAATGGGTTGAGAACAATAAAACATAAAAATGAACAATGTAAATCAAAATCAACATCCCATGGAAGTCTGAATTTGGAATAAGACTCAAAATCAAAGTGGAAAATCAAATTACAAGCTGATCCAACTTCAGTGGAAATGCCTCAAGGAAATTATGCTCAATCGTGTGTGTCGGCTCAACATGCCTGTATGAGCTTCCTACAACGCCTGGGCATGGTCCTGATGATGCTGTGGATGTTCTCCTGAGAGATCTTCTCCCAGACCTTGATTAAAGCATCAGTCAACTCCTTGACAGTCTGTGTTGTGTTGGTGAATGAAACGACACATGATGTCCCAGATGTGCTCAATTGGATTCAGGTCTGGGGAACGGGCACGTCAGTCCATAGCCTCAATGCCTTCATCATGCAGGAACTGCTGACACACTTCAGCCACATGAGGCCTAGCAATGTCATGCATCAGAAGGAACCCAGGGGCCCAGTGCACCTGCATATTGTCTCACAATGCGTCTGAAGATTTCATCCCGGTACCTAAGGTTTTTTTGTTTTGTTTTGTTTTTTTAAACTCCGGGGTCAAGTGCCCACCCTCCCTCCTTCCCTACCGCCCCCCTCCCTGAAGACGTAATACTCACCTTCCTCCAGCGGTGGCTGCAACTGTGTCTCAGCGCCGGCAGTGCGTCCTGTCTTCAGCGGTCACATGGTACCGTCATTAAGGTCATGAATATGCGCATATTCATCACCTTAATGAGCGCTACCATGTAACCGCTGAAGACAGGAAGGAAGACGCTGCAGAGATGCCAGGAAGTTCTGCGCCGCCCGGTGAGAGGGGAGTATGACAGGGAAAAAGTATGGGGGAGCCATGCACGCAGGGGAGAAGGATGGGGGAGCCATGCACGCAGGGGAGAAGGATGGGGGAGCCATGCCCGCAGGGGAGAAGGATGAGGGAGCCACGCACGCAGGGGAGGAGGATGGGGGAGCCACGCACGCAGGGGAGGAGGATGGGGGAGCCACGCACACAGGGTGGGAGGATGGGGGAGCCACGCACACAGGGTGGGAGGATGGGGGAGCCACGCACACAGGGTGGGAGGATGGAGTATAAATATGGAGTATAAATACTAGGCCCTATAGGGGGGACACAGTGTGTATAGAAAGGAGAGGTCAGTGTGAAGAGCATGTACCATAAGAGGGACAGTGTGGGGGTCATATTTTGTGCAGACAATATAGTGAGGGGCAATTTTTCATTCAGGAGCATTATAATGACATTTATATCTTTAAGGGCGTCTTGTGGAGACTTTCTGCAAAAGAGTGGAGAAGATGGAAGTCTGCAGAGACGGCTGTGGATGAGAAAACTCATCATGGGATCTGGACAAGATGAAGAAAAGAAGGAGAAGTGGACACTGGAGTGGAGCGCTGCAAATCTTTTTACTCAACTCTACCTCAGATACAATATGCAAATGGCTTAAGGTAACTAGCCACAGAAATGTAATCTTGTGGCCTGTCCGCTGCATCCATTTGTATTAGTTTATCACAGGCTGCTTCCACCACGGTCACTTAGGCTCCTTTCACACTAGCGTCGTACTCGGCCCGTCGCAGAGCGTCGGGCCGACGTACCGACGCTAGCGTTGTTTGCACTGCACAACGGGTGCAGCGGATGCTGTTTTTCCACGCATCCGCTGCCCCATTGTGAGGTGCGGGGTGGTGGGGGCGGAGTTCCGGCCGCGCATGCGCGGTCGGAAATGGCGGTCTGTCGGCGACAAAAAACGTTACATGGAACTTTTTTGCAGCCGACGGTCTGCCACAACACGGCGCAACCGTCGCACCACGGCTGCGACGTGTGGCAATGCGTCGCAAATGCGTCGCTAATGTTAGTCAATGGTGAAAAAACGCATCCTGCAAGCACTTTTGCAGGATGCGTTTTTTCACCAAAACGATGCATTGCGACGTATTGCAAAAAACGCCAGTGTGAAAGTAGCCTTACTATTTAAATAGCTTTTTCTCTTGAGGATATTAAGGTGCTGATTGCACCACAATGTCTCGCAGCTCCTGACCGTGCTATCATGCACCTGTGTGTCAGGACTCTGAACATTTTTTATTACCTTTTTGTGCATTACTGCCCTTTTCCAAGATGGAGCCTTTGTTCTCATGTGCACTGTGTCACCCTGCTATAAAACTCCACCCCAGCCATCGGTCTGTGCTAGAGTATTCTGCCTTGCATCCAGCTCATGACCTCTGGTGGCTCCCTGGCTATATACCTGCTCCTGTGAACCTGTGGGGTTATCCTGCTACTCTGCTCTGAGTTCCTGCTGCATACACCAGTTCCAGTAATCCTCCTTCATCTGCTGCTCATGTTTACTTCCATCTGCATTTGCTGGACAGGTAAGCTGTTGCTGCTCTGCAAGAACCTGAGACTATTACCCAGACCTCCCTGGTTGAGCTAAGATATTATTTGAACTGCCTTATAGCATATCTATCTGTGTTTTGGACTAAGCAAGGACTTATTTGTGTCAAGTATCCTCAAGAATAATTGTGCTTCATAGACTTTCTGCGTGATTGCATTTTCCTCTGAAGTTTCCTATAGACTGCTGAGCTGCATTTGATATTTGCACCAAGTGTTGTGGACTTGAGTTTCTCTCTGCACCTGTGAATCACCGTGTGATAATATAGACTTTACACTTATAAAACTGTGTCCTGTAGTTGTCTTGTTCCACGCAAAGAGTCTCCTGAGTTATCCCCTATAATTATTACACTGTGTAGTTTGCTACTGTAGCATTTTATTTGTCCTCTAGCTATGGAAAAATGAATATGGTTAAAGCAGAACAGTAATTTATGAGACAGCCTCACCTAACAACCAAACTATCTTGTGTTAGATAACCAAACTCACAACAGATTATGTAAGAAAAAAAGTAACAGTAATAATGTGTGACAGGTGATCAGACAGTGAAACAATCCGTTACGTAACTTAATATTGCAACCAAAGAATGCATTGTTGTATGGGGTCAGTAAGGGACCATGCCTCCCATCCTGACCAGTATGTGTCTGTCAGGTAATGGTGAAGGACAATGTAAAGATGGCACCGAGAAGAGCTCATGATTCTTGGAAACTTTTACCATACATTCAGGTTTTTGGAACTTAATATAAAGTTTATACACATGGATCTGAAATATGGAAACAAAGATTTAGTTTTTGTTTTTTTTTCATAATTCAGGTCAATGCATCGTTCATGTGTTCTAATGCTAATAGCATAACATCCTCTCATTTGCTATAATAGAGTAATCAACAAATGGGGAAATTAATCACGGGTTGCAAGTCATTTTAATAAACTTGAAAATAAAAATAGTAATAAAAACGATGATCAATAAATAATAAATTATAATAAATAAAATAATGATAAAAATGAATTCGGCATGTCTGAAAAGTGGCATGTGCCTCACCACAAACCTTTCTCCAGTCTGTAGCTTGTGAATTGTGCTGAAAATCACATCGCGGGTTCACCATGATTTTGACAAGTGGGTGTCGCCACATCCGTCCAACCCGAGCACTGTTTCCATGTTGACAAATCTGGCCGACACTGGCATGAAAAGCTTTCTAAGGGTTTTTTTTATGCCATAATTCTGGCATAATGACTTTCATGAGTCAAGGCCAAAGATTTGAAAGGATTACATAAAATGAACTGACAATCAAGATAGATTTTAGCTAAGTCAGCTGATTATTTGCACGCATTTATCATTGATATCGGTCTAACAGTATAAACTAAATATTAGTGTTTAGAAGGAATTAAAAGGGAATAAGCGTCATAATTTCCTTGCTGTCAAAATTCTGCTCTGGTCCTGAACTGATGTGACCTCCAACCATTTACTTCCTACAGTCCACTCACTTCAAAGCACAGAGTAGAGATATTTCCAGTCTGTGCATTTAATGGCTCAACTACCAGCTCTGGAAGTTGAGAGACACTAGGGGATTGCATAGCTGAAAAAAAAAAAAAAAAAAAGGAGCGACAGAAGAAGCGAGTCCACACGGGGAGTTGGGGAGTTGAAGGATTGAAGCTCCACTTACTTCGTAAGAGGTAGAAGGATTCTTATCCCCCCTTAATCCAGGTCAGGGAGAGCATTTACAGTCTTCACACAGAACAAGTAATTTTATTGGCTTTTGACTTTAGCCAAAGTGGATGGGTCATGGGCATTACATAATGCTAGATTACAATATGTGGTTCATTGCTCCTCTACACTACACTAAACCAGCTAGTGTCAGCACTTGACTGACTGGGGGAGAGTCTCTAGACAGTGCATAGTTGGTGAAGTGAGGAATTTTAGAAGGGAGAAACTGTGGGCAGCGATATATCCATCTTGAGACTGTATAGAGGAGTTTCAGGGTGGTGCTTTGCAGGTGAAGTGGGCATGCATTAAAGGAGGGAGTGTGAGAGCTGTGGGACAGA
This sequence comes from Ranitomeya variabilis, assembly GCF_051348905.1. Classification (NCBI taxonomy): domain Eukaryota; kingdom Metazoa; phylum Chordata; class Amphibia; order Anura; family Dendrobatidae; genus Ranitomeya; species Ranitomeya variabilis. Next base: position 435,681,447 of record NC_135236.1, read on the forward strand.
TACAGCACTGCAGTTTTTGACAGTAGTCTACAGGCACAGAGTGAAATTTGGCAGGAAGTTCAGGGTATAAATAATAATAAACCACAAGGACGACAGCAAGAGGCTGGAGGCACCTAAAAAAAAATCCCAAACAAATAAAGCTGACAAGTGGGTTTGGGGACTCCTTACATGGACAGTGAGATTTTTTTTGTGCTGGAAACCCCTCCCCCATTAAAGGAGAGCTTTTGTTTTTGCTACGGTAGGTTATAAACTATACTAATCCAACATCATTAAGGATGATCTAGAGCCGGGGGTCTCAAACATGCGGCCCCTGAGGCGAATTCATGTGGCCAATAGTCACTGCAGACCCCCTTGACGATCATTGCCCGATTCAGGCGGCCATCGACAGCAGCGCTTTATTTCAATGAAATGTCCAGGACTGGAGTTTGGGAAATACTGTTCTAGAGACACTAGTGCCCAAAACAGCTTATTATAATGGCCCCTTTCTCCAAACATTATGTAACGTCAAATATCTTTTCCACTTTCCAATAATCAAGTCATTCACTTTGCTGAGTGATAGATCTGCAATTACAAAAGAAACAGAGCAAGGCTGTTTTTCTACCAGCTTGTACTTTTCTTTCAGGAGGAAATCTGTTATGACCAAATGTTCTAATTACTGTTCAGATTAAAATATCCTAAAAAAAACTGACAACAGGAAAAAAAACACTACCAGAAGCATCCTCTGACAGATTTTTTGGCATGATCAAATTAACCTAAAAATATGTAAAATCTCAGTCTAGCATCTAGCGCATATCACGTCAAATATTAAAAATACTTCCCATGCCTAATGCCGTTTCCATGGAATCCATGACGAGAGAGAGATAGATTCATAAATGCTTTAAGACGGACATACTAGAACTATAAAAAACAATTGATATGGCATTGTGAAAATCTCACTAAATAACATTACAGCCTAAAACGACAAGTATGCAGATAATGGTTTAGAAAGGGAGACATTTGCCCATTTTCAGAACCTCAAGGTACCTCCAAAAATCTAAGATTTCACAAAGGTGCATGAGTGGGAGTACAGAACATCAATCCTTCCTTTTCATCATGGAAACAGGTTTGGTTTCACCGCACAAAGAATGTTGGAAAATCTCTGTGCATGATAATGAATGCTTCCGAAGCACAAATCCACAGTCTCAATCTCCCCCGGTATTCAAATAGGGAGAATTTATTTTGCTAAAAATATGGTTGGCTTAGGTCATCCGATATTAGAGACTTATTTACTCTGTAGCTTCACGTAGAGTGTCAGACATATTTGTTCCAGTGCTTGTGTGACCCTGTTCAGACCTATAAAACTCTGCTGTAACTGGGATTTTTTTCCCACTATGGCAAATAATAATATAAACCATCACATTTGTTTTCAGAATACTACAAATATGTAACAATTATAAAACAAATATTTTGATCTCATTACCCTCCATCAATGTGCAATGATAATAAACTTACAGATTGTGGATAAAATTACCATACATACAGTTGTGCTGAAAAGTTTACATACCCCGGCAGAATTTTTGCTTTCTTGGCCTTTTTTCAGAGAATATGAATGATAACACCAAAACTTTTTCTCCACTCATGGTTAGTGGTTGGGTGAAACCATTTATAGTCAAACTACTGTGTTTTCTCTTTTTAAATCATAATGACAACCCAAAAGATCCAATTGACCCTGATAAAAGGTCACATACCCTGGTGATGTTGGCCTGATAACATGCACAGAAGTTGACACAAATGGATTTGAATGGCTACTAAAGGTAACATCCTCACCTGTGACCTGTTTGTTTGTAATCAGTGTGTATGTGCAGGGATTTGGATGTTTCGCCCCCAGCAGTTTGAACCCGGGTACATTTACATCACCTGTGGGAAGTTATACCATCCAGCTGCCATACCATCACCCCAGAGGACCCCTTTAAGCAGCGTCGGTCCCTACTGACCGAATACCACAGGTGGCATCACAAACACAAACTTTATTCACCAAACCCTTAAAAGACTTTTCCCTTTTATGTGAGTGCCCAGAGTCACGGACCGGGTCACAGCCACCGTGATGTCCCCTTCAAGTACCGGCCCTGGTACAGAGTACCCCACTGCCCTGGCGGGCGACTCAACTTGGCGTCACGAACAGGATGTACCCGGGGACGAACAGCTGGGAGCAAACTGCTGAGGGCGAAACATCCTATAACCGTATGTGCATAAAAGATGAGTTTCTGGGATCCAGACAGACTCTTGCATCTTTCATCCAGCCACTGACGTTTCTGGATTGTGAGTCATGGTGAAACCAAAATAATTGTCAATGGATCTACGGGAAAAGGTAGTTTAACAGTATAAAACAGGAAAGGGATACAAAAAGATATCCAAGGAATTGATAATGCCAGTCAGCAGCGTTCAAACTATGATAAACAAATGGAAAATCAGGGGCTCTGTGAAAACAAAACCACGGTCAGGTAGACCAACAAAAATATCATCCACAACAGCCAGGAAAATTGTTCGGAATGCAAAGAAAAACCCACAAATAATATCAGCTGAAATACAGGATTCTCAGAAAGCTAGCGGTGTGGCTGTTTCAAGAAGCACAATAAGGAGGCACTTGAAGAAAAATGGTCTGCATGGTTGAGTTTCCAGAAGAAAGCCATTACTGTGCAAATGCCACAAACTATCTCGCCTACATTACGCAAAACAGAACAGAGACAAGCCTCAAAACTTCTGGAACAAGGTAATTTGGAGTGATGAGACCAAAATTGAACTTTTTGGCCACAACCAAAAATGTTACATTTGGAAAGAGGTCAACAAGGCCTATGATGAAAGGAATACCATTCCTACTGTAAAGCACGGAGGTGGATCTCTGATGTTTTGGGGATGAGTGAGCTACAAAGGCACAGGAAACTTGGTCAAAGTTGAAGGAAAGATAAATGTAGCACGTTATCAGCAAATACTGGAAGCAAATTTGCAATCATCAGCCCAGAAGCTGCACATGGGACGTGCTTGGACGTTCCAACTTGATAACGATCTAAAATACAAGGCCAAGTCGACCTGTCATTGGCTACAGCAGAACAAAGTGAAGGTTCTGGAGTGACCATCTCAGTCTCCTGACCCCAATATCATTGAGTCACTCTGTGGAGATCTCAAGCACGCAGTTCATGCTAAACAGCCCAGCAATTTACAGGAACTGGAGGTTTTTTGCCAAGAAGAGTGGCAGCTTTACCATCTGAGAAAATAAAGAACCTCATCCACAACTACCACAAAAGACTTCAAGCTGTCATTGATGTTAGAGGGGGCAATACACGGTATTAAGAAATGGGGTATGTAAAGTTTTGATCAGGGTCATTTGGATGTTTAGGGTTGTCATTATGATTTAAAAAGAGAAAACACAGTAGTTTGACAATAAATGGCTTCACCCAACCACTAACCATGAGTGGAGAAAAAGTTTTGGTGTTATCATTCATATTTTCTGAAAAAAGGCAAAAAATGCAAAAATTCTGCTAGGGGTATGTAAACTTTTGAGCACAACTGTACATGTTTACAAGACAATAATAAGACAAAAATGTCACCGCCTTATACCTGCTGGCCATAACATACCTATGACTGGGGTTACATACTCTAAGTCGGCCCTTTTTATCTTGTGAGCAGAAGTTCTGTTATGACATTGAGGCATTATTGCAGATCTACATTTGTCTCCATGTAATAATAACTAATACTATTTTGTCACAATTATGAGGGGACTGAAAGGGAACCAGTCAGGTTGTACATGTAGTCCAATCCGTGGGCAGCCTGGTATAGAGAAGAAGCTGAGCAAAATGTATCTTATTCAATGAAATCCCCTGGTGTTTGTATGAATGAGTCCAGTGGGCGGGCCTACTAGTGATTGGCAGCTATCTGTACATGCACAGTCATACAGGGAAGACTGTCAATCACTGAATAGGACCGTCCACTGGACTTATAGGCATACTAACACCAGAGATTTTAATACATATAATGCTAACATTTACTATAACTTTTCCCACAAAAACATCAGTCTGATCAGCTCCTGTTGTTCTATAACATCTTGCCTGGAGATTAGATACCAGTTTCAAATGACAGGTTATCATTAAATTCCTATGAAGGATGAACTGTCAGACAGATGTGTTGTCATGGCAACAAAGCATCCTATAACGTCAATGGTCATTAGTCAACATGTAGTGAAATTGCTTTCATGTACTACCTTTCGGTCATTGTCATTCAAGCAGAAAAATACAATGAATCGCTACCTGAAATTTTGTATTGTGGACAGAACTACAGAAATAAGTGGCTATTATGGGAATCTGTCACCCCCGGGACGTATATGACTTATTAACATGGGCATACAGGTAATAGAAATGTTACACTAGTGCAGCGCCTTAGAGTCCTGGTCGTTGCAGTACTGTCGCTCCGCCACTAAGGGGAGTGATGGTACGTCTGATTGCACTAAAGGAGTTCACCTGACCAGGTATCACAGTCACACATTACACTTCACACTCCGGCCACCAGGGGGAGCAAAGGGTTCTATGTGTTAGGCCACTCCTCACACTCTGGTAAAACTGGGGGTTGGATAGGAAGTTAGAGAGAAGCTGACTGGGTTTTGCCCAGGTAACATCTAGTGAGAGAAGAGGTTGCTTGGGAAGATTCAGGGGGGTCCCTGTCAGGGGTGGGATCCTGACAGAGGCCTAGCGAAAGGACAGATCGTTACGGAGCCGCGCCTGCACTTCATTGCGGCGGCATCTTAACAAAGGACACGAAGCAAAGTATATTGTGGAGAAGTGAGAAACGAGATCACAGCACAAAGGCGATAGAACCAGAAGGAGTCGTGCCCCGAGATCGGCAACATCCTACTGAGGCGCGTAGCCGGCGGCCGGAATGCCGAGGAAGTAATAGACTCTACGCATTACTTTGAACTACGGCAGGGCAGTTAACTTTAGGTTGGCTGTCTCACCTTTTACACCTAATGAAGACAACGGAGACAATTGTGGGAGAGGGGCATCTCTAGGGTCCCTATAAAATAACTCCAGGCCTACCCCGTCATACGGGTGCGTCCTATCCATATCATCTGGGGGACGGAGAGCAAGAACAGAAACATACACGACAGTTGTGAGGACTATCCCGTGGTGCTCAGCAGGGAAGTACTACAACACCCAGGCGCTAGTAGGTAGGCTACGGATTTCCACCCGCAAAGGGAACTCTGGATGTGCCTTCAGACCGGCCGGTCTCAGCCAGCCCTGTTAGCAGTGCTCTGGATTGCGGATGCTGAAGCCTTCAGTAAAGAGGTAAAGAGACTGCAACCCTGTGTCCTCGTTATTTACTGCGACCTACACCACCACCTACACCTTTTATTGGGCGCCCCTTAGCAGGACCACGGACCGGGTCGGGCCACCGTGACATCCTCAGAACCGAGAGACCCGGATCCGAGTACCTCGCTGTCCTGTGTTTGGGGGCCGCTCCACTAGTCCAACCTGTATGCCTCATATTAACCCCTTAATGACCGCCATTACGTCTTTTTACTAACCTGAGATATAAGAGAATAGCCTCCTCATACAGGTGACAATTCAGCAGCTGTCGGCTGTACACTATAGCTGACATCTTGCTGCATCAGCCATGATCAGTTTTTGCACCATCCAAGTCTGTTTAACCCCTTAGATGCTGCTGTCAATAGTGACAATATCATAAAAATAGTTAACAGAGTGTGAGGGTTCCTTGTTTATCCCCATCGGTGCCCTGAGATCATGATCGTGTGGTCCTGATGTTTGCCATGGCAATTCACAAACAAATAGCGGACTTAGAGTCTGCCGGCTACAGCGGCCTGTTCAGAAGAAAGCGACATTTAGGTAGTAAAAATACACTTGTGCATTCCTGTCATGTCACTTTGCATTAATTCCTGAAAATCACATGAAGGGTTAATAAACTACCTGACAGCAGTTTTCAGTATGTCAGGGGGTGCTGTTGTATAACTTTGTTTTTTTTTTCCAGTAGAAAGGAACCCTAAAATCACTAGAAACGACGTGTACATGGCCAGGACTGTGCGGGGAGGAAGTGGGGAGAGCATATTATCAACGCACACACGGGAGGTCACAGTGACGCACCTGCGCAGAAGATCCCAGATGCAGCAAAGCAGCCACAAAACACAACCGAGCCTCCTCCATGTATCAATACAATGTTCTTCTCCTTGTGTGCTTCATTATTACACCAGTGAACACAGAGCTGATATGACTTGTCTCACATTAGCTCCAGTTTTGTCTCATGTGTTCAAAGGACATTCTGCCAGAAGCTTTGTGCCTTGTCAATATACATTTTGGCAAATTCCAGTCTCTTTTTTTATGACTTGCTTTCAACACTGATTTCTTCTTTCCATGAAGTCCACATTGAATATGTGCAACTGTAGTCACAGGAACATCAAGCTGCTTAGAGACAGTGTTATAGCCATTACCTTTAACATGTTTGTCTGTACTTTTCTTTCTAATCTGGTGAGACAACTCCCTTTTTAGATTACTTTTATCCATGCTCAGTATGGTACTCACCATGATACCAAAAAGCACAGTGACTACTTTACACCCTTTAAATAGACAGACTGATTACAAGTTTGTGGACTCTTGTGATGGAGCTACAGGACACACTTTAATTTAATAAGTCCCTATGGTCAAACTATTTTCAATCTTTTATAAGGATACCGTCATTTTTGTCCAGGCCATTTATTTTGGTTTGTTTTTAATTTTTTGTTGAACCACAATTCAAAAGAAATGTCTAATTTTCATTAGTTGATATTCGGTAAACAAAGTGAAAACTACTTTTGTCAATTTCAAGTTATTTCAGTGAACATTGTAGGTTTCTATTAAGAGTGAGATAAGAGGACGGTCTGCTCCCACTTTTACAGCCAGTAAGGTCTATAAAATAAGACTTCGTTGAGCAATTCTAAAGAAATACGAGCTGCATTGGATAAGGTGATTCATCCACGAGACGCCATTTGTACAGGGCTGTGGAGTATATTGTAGTGTTAGGTTAATGCGGAGAGAAAATTGCTAAGTAAAAGCATTAGTACACACATAACTGGGACCATTTCACAACCATTTCACAACCAAAATGTGGCAAAACAGGGAATGGTACAGAGTACTCCACATTTATTAGTTTGTTTTTTTATACTTTATGGTTCTGGAAATAAAATCTATTTTAAAGCAATCTATTAAAGAAAATAAATAATACTAAAAAATATATATAGCAGACCAGTGAATGAAAAGTTCCCTAGTAGACTATCGCTATACAAAACCATGGCCATCATGTGTGGCCACCTGGTAGGAATCGCTATGAACCGCTTACCACCAGACTGCATCCATGAATCCACTTTTGATTAGCTTATGTCATCATTGCGTCATGGCCACCGCCTGACCAATGAAAAGAGGCACTATGAATGACATCAGACAGGAGAAGGCTTTCAGAGCTCCTGTCCGGCGGCAACGTATTCTCACCTGGCCGCTGGACCAGTGTCCTACAAACTTGCTCAGTATCTATAAACTGATATCTTCACAGAAGGTGGATTTTAACACGGGAGATTGTAATCAGTTCTAACTGCAGGAGGTAGGAAGACATTAGTCTAACAGGCAGACATATTATTCAAAATATACTATTTACTTATATGTAAACAAAAATAAAAAATAAGTAGAAAAAAAAAAAATAGATACCTTTATCAATCCAAAGGTAGTAAAATCACAGACTGAAATATAATAGCCAGTTGAAATAATTTAACCACATATTAACTGAAAAAAATGGATTTACAAAACAGACAATTGCATTACTATGTATTTCACATTGTGTCCTGGCACAAGTTTGGTGGCCCCGTCGGGGCTTACATCCGAACCCCTCGTATAACAGGGCCATTTTGGGGAGTGTACACCTACTTGAGGCACCCAGACACAGTCCATTACTACCTATGAGTGTACGCCTCCAGTAGGAGTATACTCCTGAAAATGATGCCAGAACGCAACGTGAAAGCAGCCTCATTACAAGAGTAAATAGGACTTTAAAATGTTCTCCAGTTTAAGGCAAAACCACTATGCGGATGGGAGGGTATACAGCCTTCTATAAGCTTGTCATTCTTTTTAAGATTTCACTAAATTTTGCAAAGAACTGAAATCTAGCACTGCTTCCCTGCCAGGCCCTCTCTGCAACGTATAAGCACAGTTTGCAGCAAATGTTAGCTATCATGCCAGTCACCAGAGTCATTGAAATAACTCAATTTACAGACTTCATGGCAGTGAACCAGGGGCAGAAGAATAACACATTGCCACATCTGCGTCTCTATGCCCATTATAGAAATCCTGTTTGCAAAACATCTAACAGGAATTTGTGGATAACGCAATTTCTTAATATAATAGCTAACGGGTAGCCAAACATTAGCTTCCCTTAAAGAACACTTTAAATAAAAATGCCATGGAGGCGTGTGTGAAAGTATTTATAATTGAATACAATACATTTATTGTCCCAGGGTTCTAATGAAATACATAAACAAGTGTACCATGTGCTACGGTACTTCATAACCAAGACCGGCATCCAGAAACAAAGAAGGACGGGACGTGAAGGATAAGTGACTTAGAGTATATCTTTCTGTTATGTCAAATCGGTTTCACTCTCCATGTCTTTGTACCATGAAATAGATGGAAACACTAATATTTAAGAGCATTTTGATTATACTTGTATTAAGTGGAACAACTGTGGGTAGACTTACAGGGCCAGATGTATCCAAGCTTTTAAGCCAGAATACTGGAGTAAAAAGCTTTGAAAAGTCGCAAAATTTGGGCGCAATGCAAGCCTGAACCAAAAATGTGCAACTTTTGCCATTCAAGCCATTTTCACCCAACTCTCACAAAGTGGGCGAAGCTGGGACATGGGGGTGTAGCAACCTCTGCTCATCATGTTCAAAAAGAGCGGCAGAGTTCCTTACGCAACAATTTGCTCCAAGGTGTTACTCACTTTATAGAGATTGTACACTACTTGGATAACTCCTTCTAAAATGCTGCATGCCTCCATTTAAAATTTAAAAAGAAAACAGATACTCCGCTGCACTGGCCCCAGCCAGGTCTGTCGAAGTTCATCTGCCATTGTTATGGCAATTACAGCTCTGGTAAAAATTAAGAGACCACTGCAAAATGTTCAGTTTGTCTGATTTTTCTCTTTATAGGTATATTTTTGCGTAAAATATAAATTGTTCATTTATTCTATAAACTTCTGACAACATGTCTTCGAAGTTCCAAGCAATACATTTTGTATTTTTTTTTCAGAAAAAGAGAAATGGACAAAATTACAAAAAAACAACAACAGTGCATTCAGCCCTCAAATAATGCAAAGAAAACAAGTTCATTTAGAAGCAACAATACTAATGTTTTAACTCAGGAGGAGTTCAGAAATCAATATTTTGTGGAATAACCATGATTTTTAATCAAAGCTTTCATGTGTCTTGGCATGCTTTCCACCAGTCTTTCACACTGCTTCTGGCGCAAAGATTTAAGCAGTTCTTCTTTGTTTGATGGCTTCTGTCTATCCATCATCCTCTTGATTACATTCCATAGGTTTTCAATGGGGTTCAGGTCTGGAGATTGGGCTGCCCATGACAGGGTTTTGATGTGGTGGTCTCAATTTTTGGCCAGAGCTGTAAATGCTGCAGCCAATCAGTGGCCACAAAACGGCAGCAGCACTCAAACTTCCATGGGACAAAAATGGGGACATCTGGGGGAGGTGTGACTGCAACACATAATGTCACATGAACAGCAGTATACCCGGAGTTATCAAAGCTGAGAATGACTTTTTTTTTTTTTTTTTAATAAAAAGGGGGAATATAGCATTTAACCCCTTTCTGCCATTGGACGTACTATTCCGTCCATGTGGGGTGGGCCCTAATTCCCAAGGACGGAATAGTACGTCCAGCGCGATCGGCCGCGCTCACGGGGGCAGCGCGGCCGGGTGTCAGCTGCCTATCGCAGCTGACATCCGGCACTATGTGCCAGGAGCGGTCACGGACCGCCCCCGGCACATTAACCCCCGGCACACCACGATCAAACATGATCGCGGTGTGCCGGCGGTACATGGAAGCATCGCGCAGGGAGGGGGCTCTCTGCGGGCTTCCCTGAGACCCCCGGAGCAACGCGATGTGATCGCGTTGCTGCGAGGGTCTCTTACCTCCTATCCCTGCAGGCCCCGGATCCAAAATGGCCGCGGGGCTGCATCCGGGTCCTGCAGGGATTACTTCCGGGTGCAGACCAGGCTCTGGTAAGCCTGTAGCACTGGAACTCAGATCGGTGATCTGACAGAGTGCTGTGCAAACTGTCAGATCAGCGATCTGTGATGTCCCCCCCTGGGACAAAGTAAAAAAAAAAATTTCCACATGTGTAAAAAAAAAAAGAAAAAAAAAATCCTAAATAAAGAAAAAAAAATATATTATTCCCATAAATACATTTATCTAAATAAAAAAAATCAAACAATAAAAGTACACATATTTAGTATCGCCGCGTCCGTAACGACCCCACCTATAAAACTATATCACTAGTTAACCCCTTCAGTGAACACCGTAAAAATAAAAAAATAAAAAAACGAGGCAAAAAAAGCTTTATTCTCATACCGCCAAAGTGGAATAACACGCGATCAAAAAGACGGATATAAATAACCATGGTACCACTGAAAACGTCATCTTGTCCCGCAAACAACAAGCCGCCATACAGCATCATCAGCGAAAAAATAAAAAAGTTATAATCCTCAGAATAAAGCGATGCCAAAATAATTATTTTTTCTATAAAATAGTTTTTATCATATAAAAGCGCCAAAACATAAAAAAATGATATAAATGAGGTATCGCTGTAATCGTACTGACCCGAAGAATAAAACTGCTTTATCAATTTTACCAAACGCGGAACGGTATAAACGCCTCCCCCAAAAGAAATTCATGAATAGCTGGTTTTTGGTCATACTGCCTCACAAAAATCGGAATAAAAAGCGATTAAAAAAATCTCCCATGCCCGAACATGTTACCAATAAAAACGTCAACTCGTCCCACAAAAAACAAGACCTCACATGACTCTGTGGACCAAAATATGGAAAAATTATAGCTCTCAAAATGTGGTAACGCAAAAAATATTTTTTGCAATAAAAAGCGTCTTTCAGTGTGTGACGGCTGCCAATCATAAAAATCCGCTAAAAAACCCGCTATAAAAGTAAATCAAACCCCCCTTCATCACCCGCTTAGTTAGGGAAAAATTAAAAAATTTAAAAAATGTATTTATTTCCATTTTCCGGTTAGGGTTAGGGCTAGGGTTGGGGCTAGGGTTAAGGCTAGTTAGGGTTGGGGCTAAAGTTAGGGTTACATTTAGGGTTGGGAATAGGGTTGGGATTAGGGTTAGGGGTGTGTCTGGGTTAGAGGTGTGGTTAGGGTTACCGTTGGGATTAGGGTTAGGGGTGTGTTTGGATTTGGGTTTCAGTTATAATTGGGGGGTTTCCACTGTTTAGGCACATCAGGGGCTCTCCAAACGCGACATGGCGTCCGATCTCAATTCCAGCCAATTCTGCGTAGAAAAAGTAAAACAGTGCTCCTTCCCTTCCGAGCTCTCCCGTGCGCCCAAACAGGGGTTTACCCCAACATATGGGGTATCAGCGTACTCGGAACACATAGGAGAACAACTTTTGAGGTCCAATTTCTCCTGTTACCCTTGGGAAAATACAAAACTGGGGGCTAAAAAATAATTTTTGTGGAAAAAAAATATTTTTTATTTGCACGGCTCTGCGTTATAAACTGTAGTGAAACACTTGGGGGGTTCAAAGCTCTCACAACACATCTAGATGAGTTCCTTTGGGGGTCTACTTTCCAAAATGGTGTCACTTGTGGAGGGTTTTTACTGTTTAGGTACATTAGGGGCTCTGTAAACGCAATGTGACGCCTGCAGACCATTCCATCTAAGTCTGCATTCCAAATGGCGCTCCATCCCTTCCGAGCCCTCCCATGCGCCCAAACTGTGGTTCCCCCCCACATATGGGGTACCAGGACAAATTGGACAACAACTTTTGGGGTCCAATTTCTCCTGTTACCCTCGGGAAAATACAAAATTGGGGGCTAAAAAATAATTTTTGTGGGAAAAAATTTGTTTTATTTTTACGGCTCTGCATTATAAACTTCTGTGAAGCACTTGGTGGGTCAAAGTGCTCACCACACCTCTAGATAAGTTCCTTAGGGGGTCTACTTTCCAAAATGGTGTCACTTGTGGGGGGTTTCAATGTTTAGGCACATCAGGGGCTCTCCAAACGCAACATGGCGTCCCATCTCAATTCCAGTCAATTTTGCATTGAAAAGTCAAATGGCGCTCCTTCGCTTACGAGCTCTGTCATGCGCCCAAACAGTGGTTTACCCCCACATATGGGGTATCGGCGTACTCAGGACAAATTGTACAACATCTTTTGGGGTCCATTTTCTCCTGTTACCCTTGGTAAAATAAAACAAATTGGAGCTGAAGTAAATTTTGTGTGAAAAAAAGTTAAATGTTCATTTTTATTTAAACATTCCAAAAATTCCTGTGAAACACCTGAAGGGTTAATAAACTTCTTGAATGTGGTTTTGAGCACCTGGAGGGGTGCAGTTTTTAGAATGGTGTCACACTTGGGTATTTTCTATCATATAGACCCCTCAAAATGACTTCAAATGAGATGTGGTCCCTAAAAAAAAATGATGTTGTAAAAATGAGAAATTGCTGGTCAACTTTTAACCCTTATAACTCCCTAACAAAAAAAAAATTTGGTTCCAAAATTGTGCTGATGTAAAGTAGACATGTGGGAAATGTTACTTATTAATTATGTTGTGTGACATATCACTGTGATTTAATTGCATAAAAATAAGTTGGAAAATTGCGAAATGTTCAAAATTTTCGCCAAATTTCCGTTTTTTTCACAAATAAACGCTGGTAATATCAAAGAAATTTTACCACTATCATGAAGTACAATATGTCACGATAAAACAGTGTCAATCACCAGGATCTGTTGAAGCGTTCCATAGTTATAACCTCATAAAGGGACAGTGGTCAGAATTGTAAAAATTGGACTGGTCATTAACGTGCAAACTACCCTTGGGGGTGAAGGGGTTAAGGGGTTGTCCAGATAGTATCCCTTTAACAGTATAAATTCCTAACATGTCCTACGGCTAACCTTCATTTCCGATCACTAAAAAAGTAATTTCTTTTAGCCCAGGCTATTCATTTAACCCTTTACTCTCCATAGAGATCATATGTAAACAATAAACGTCAACGGCATCCAGTAGCTGAATATGCCCAATACTTGAGTAGATTTTACCGTATGTATCTGTGCAGGCGCTGCAGTGTCCATGTATTTGAAGCAGCAAGAAAAAGTTGGAAAAGCGATTGTGTGGTTCAATCAATAGACCATTGCCATTTTACATCCTATGGATGGACAGCACCACCATCCAATGTTATCATAACCCACGGAAGTGAACAGCTGTGGTTACACTTTTATGTAACACAAAACAGCTATAATGGCATACTAAAAAATTTTAACTATAAAAGTTACGAATATAAATAAAAGAATATATAAAAGAGAGAAGCAAACCCGAACTTAAAAGTTTATAATTCATACTGGACATAGTGTCCCATGTTAAACATTGAACACAGACTTCTCCCGGAAGTCCGTTGCAATGTTTGGAGATCCAAGGGAGTGAGAAGGGAAGAAAGAGAGGTGAAAAGAGTGAGAGAGGTGAAAAGAGTGAGAGAGGTGAAAAGAGTGAGAGAGGTGAAAAGAGTGAGAGAGGTGAAAAGAGTGAGAGGTGAAAAGAGTGAGAGAGGTGAAAAGTGAGAGAGGTGAAAAGAGTGAGAGAGGTGAAAAGAGTGAGAGAGGTGAAAAGAGTGAGAGAGGTGAAAAGAGTGAGAGAGGTGAAAAGAGTGAGAGGTGAAAAGAGTGAGAGGTGAAAAGAGTGAGAGGTGAAAAGAGTGAGAGGTGAAAAGAGTGAGAGGTGAAAAGAGAGAGAGAGGTGAAAAGAGAGAGAGAGGTGAAAAGAGAGAGAGAGGTGAAAAGAGAGAGAGAGGTGAAAAGAGTGAGAGGTGAAAAGAGTGAGAGGTGAAAAGAGTGAGAGGTGAAAAGAGTGAGAGAGGTGAAAAGAGTGAGAGGTGAAAAGAGTGAGAGAGGTGAAAAGAGTGAGAGAGGGGAAAAGAGTGAGAAAGGGGAAAAGAGTGAGAAAGGGGAAAAGAGTGAGAAAGGGGAAAAGAGTGAGAAAGGGGAAAAGAGTGAGAAAGGGGAAAAGAGTGAGAAAGGGGAAAAGAGTGAGAAAGGGGAAAAGAGTGAGAAAGGGGAAAAGAGTGAGAAAGGGGAAAAGAGTGAGAAAGGGGAAAAGAGTGAGAAAGGGGAAAAGAGTGAGAAAGGGGAAAAGAGTGAGAAAGGGGAAAAGAGTGAGAAAGGGGAAAAGAGTGAGAAAGGGGAAAAGAGTGAGAAAGGGGAAAAGAGTGAGAAAGGGGAAAAGAGTGAGAAAGGGGAAAAGAGTGAGAAAGGGGAAAAGAGTGAGAAAGGGGAAAAGAGTGAGAAAGGGGAAAAGAGTGAGAAAGGGGAAAAGAGTGAGAAAGGGGAAAAGAGTGAGAAAGGGGAAAAGAGTGAGAAAGGGGAAAAGAGTGAGAAAGGGGAAAAGAGTGAGAAAGGGGAAAAGAGTGAGAAAGGGGAAAAGAGTGAGAAAGGGGAAAAGAGTGAGAAAGGGGAAAAGAGTGAGAAAGGGGAAAAGAGTGAGAAAGGGGAAAAGAGTGAGAAAGGGGAAAAGAGTGAGAAAGGGGAAAAGAGTGAGAAAGGGGAAAAGAGTGAGAAAGGGGAAAAGAGTGAGAAAGGGGAAAAGCGTGAGAAAGGGGAAAAGCGTGAGAAAGGGGAAAAGCGTGAGAAAGGGGAAAAGCGTGAGAAAGGGGAAAAGCGTGAGAAAGGGGAAAAGCGTGAGAAAGGGGAAAAGCGTGAGAAAGGGGAAAAGCGTGAGAAAGGGGAAAAGCGTGAGAAAGGGGAAAAGAGTAAGAGAGGGGAAAAGAGTAAGAGGGGAAAAGAGTAAGAGGGGAAAAGAGTAAGAGCGGGGAAAAGAGTAAGAGGGGAAAAGAGTAAGAGAGGGGAAAAGAGTAAGAGAGGGGAAAAGAGTAAGAGAGGGGAAAAGAGTAAGAGAGGGGAAAAGAGTAAGAGAGGGGAAAAGAGTGAGATAGGGGAAAAGAAGGGGTGAGGGGGAGAGATGGGGAAAGAGGTGTAAAGGAGAGAAAGAGGTGTGAGGGAGAAAAAGCAGGAGAGAGAGAGGAGGAGAGGGAGTGAGAGAAGGGGGAAGAAGAGAGGAAGATTTTTTATGCTTACCATATATACGAGTATAAGCAGTTTTTCAGCAATTTTTTTGTGCTTAAAACACCCCCCTTGGCTTATACTCAAGTTAGGGTCCCAGAAGATCGAGAGCGAGTGGCAGCAGTGGGTCACAGGAGGCAGGAGCCGGCTAAAGCCTGCGCTTGCTGCTAAAGAGAAATTAATATTCACTATGCTGTCAGTGAATATTAATGTCTCTGTAATAAGGGGCACAGCAGTCGCCGGCCTCCTGCAGCGGCCGGGCAGTCACTTGTGTCCGCTATTTAAGAGAAATTAATATTCACTTTTCTCCACTCAGATGGAGAAAATAGTGGGAGTGGAGAGAAGGAGAGAAGTGAATATTAATGTCTCTTAAGTAGGTGGCACACGTGACTGCTTGGTCGCTGCAGGAAGCCAGCAGTTGTGGCTGACACTGTGCGCACTACTAAATAGCAATGAATACTCACTGCCCTCCACGCACATAGTCCCGGCGTTGAGAGCAGTGAATATTCTGGCAGCTGTCCTCTGCTTGTAAGCAGTGCATAATGTCCCTGCCATGCGCTGCTTACAAGCATGAAGCAGCTGCTGGCACCGAAACAAGATGTTATGAGGGAGCGCAGGCACGGTAAGTAGGATGGTTGTTTTTTGATGGGGGACATGCATACAGGATAGGGATGAGGAGCCATGCATACCAGGATAGGGATGAGGAGTCATGCATACAAGGATAGGGATGAGGAACCATGCATACCAGGATAGGGATGAGGAACCATGCATACCAGGATAGGGATGAGGGGCCATGCATACCAGGATAGGGATGAGGAGTCATGCATACAAGGATAGGGATGAGGAGTCATGCATACAAGGATAGGGATGAGGAACCATGCATACCAGGATAGGGATGAGGAACCATGCATACCAGGATAGGGATGAGGGGCCATGCATACAAGATAGGGATGAGGAGCCATGCAGACCAGGATAGGGATGAGGAGGCCATGAAGACCATAATGGGGATGAGGAGCCATGCAGACCAGGATAGGGATGAGGAACCATACACACCAGGATAGGGATGAGGAGTCATGCAGACCAGGATAGGGATGAGGGGTCATGCATATCAGGATAGGGATGAGGAGCCATGCATACCAGGATAGGGATGGGGAACCATGCATACCAGGATAGGGATGAGGGGACAATGCATACCCGGCTTATACTCAAGTCAATAAGTTTTCCCAGTTTTTAGTGGTAAAATTAGGTGCCCCGGCTTATACTCAAGTACCGTATATATCTCAAGGCACCATATCTAAAATCTAATGCATCACACTGTACTCAATTGAGTCTGTTGGGGACATTGTTGTCATAATGAAAGATGACGGACCAGAACAGCAGAGAATAGGAATGGAGATGCAAAGAGAACATAACATGTATACCACTTACACTACATATTGGCAACAAAGACAATGTCTTTTGCCTTTTTTCCTTTGTATAGAATTGCTTTGCTGCGTTCTGAAGTGTGCAAGTATAATGCAGATCAGATGTATAGAATATAGTCGTCTCACTCCTTACTGTACAGCAGGGGTCCCCAACCTGTAGCTCGGGAGCCACATGTGGCTCACGGTCCCAGGAATTGTGTCTCGCGACTGTCTGCCAGCTTGGTGCAGTAGCTCCAGATCTAGCAAACAGGTATGAAGAGTACATCTCAAAATTATGAATATTTAAGTAGGACAGCACAGAAGATAAGATCTGGATGCACATATACCGGGGTTTAGAGATGTTTTAGGTATGGTACGCTGGAGGATGATGCTACCTGTTAGAGGAGGTTCTTGAAGCTGGATACAACAGAGTGTTGGGAGTCCTTGATGGGATAATACTGAATTGGGGCATTGTGGGAACCCCTGGATCTCAGTGTACTGCTTTGGAGTGATTTCTGTGGAAAAGCTTTGGTTATCATTATACCCGTAATGGTGGCTTTGGTTGACACGACTTTGGGGACATAAGCAGGATGTTGCTCGTGACCCCTTCTCAGAGATGAATGTGGCTCGCGAACCTCTCGCAGTGCTGAATGTGGCTCTCAAGGTCAAAAAGGTTGGGGACAGCTGCTGTACAGTGTTCCAACTTAGTGCCTAAAAGCAGATCACTGTGTAAGAACAAGATACATTTATGTATTCATGCATTGTATAGATGTATGTATCAATATAGTCTATGGATGCATCAACTGCAGGGATTTTATGTCCACAAATTTTTGCTATGTAATCAGACAAAAGAATGATGTAGGGGCAGAAATCCTAATTTCAGTGATATACCACTTAGTTTACTGGGTGCAGCAGTTGTTATAAAATCACAGTTTTCTGTGTTGCAGATTTAGTAGAGCTTGGAATGCCGTAACTCGCCCACACCACTGATCAGCAGTTTTCTGTCAATATACATTGTACACAAACAGCTGCTAATCAGTAGTGGTGGGTGGTTGGACTACCATGAACTAGGCAGCTTGTCCTATATCCTGCTGATAAAACACTGATTGTACTGAAACAACAAAACAGCCTAGTAAGTGACATCATTGTAATCTGGGTGTCTGCTTCTATATCATGGTGCTCTTAGATTACAGAGCAAACACCTGCTGACAGATTCCCTTTTAAGGGCTACATTTTGACAAACAAAAATCTCATCTTTCAATAAAGGGGTTGCACGGTCTAAATAGATAAGTCCGCAGTCACTCTGTGTGACTGCAAACTTCTGAATCCCCCCAGCGCATGCATTGTGCTCTGCGGGGATTTGCCGGTTTCAGACCTGGGACCGGAGGGTATATATGAGTTATACATACTCCCGGGCAGATAGCGTGGCCCCTCTCTACATACACTAGTATGGAACAAGGTCGCACCCTCTAGTCGGCCACGCCAACTGGATGGCCACGTCTCTAGACTGGGCACGGCATTGCTCAATGCAATTGTATAGAGTGAGGCCATGCCCACTGGCAAGGAGTATGTATAACACGGGGTGACTGCAGACTTATTGATTTGGACCAGACAACCCCTTTAACAAAGACAATTCTTAGAAAGGATATCCACTTATAAAATTCAATACAATTTAAAGCAATTCTTTAAAATAGGCCATCATTATTAGCTGTTTGAATAAGGCCGCAATGCTCCTGCAATAATTGTATCCCATTGATTGCTTATCCTGCTCACACTGTACTTTTAGTAGCAGCTGTTATTGGTATTGGAACTTTGTCTTATTAAAGTGAATCTGTCAGTAGGATAAATCCTTATGAGCCATCTATATGGGCATGTAGGTCTGAGGAAGCTGAATACAATGATATCTCACTATGTTAGCGCACTGCCAAAACAGTATGTACATACAGAGCCTGGTGTGGGCGGAGCTAGCTTTCTCAGCTCCGCTGCATTGCTAAGTCTAAGATATCTGATTGTGTCACAACCGTTGCAACCTGTAAACTAAGTGATACCTCGTTGGATTCAGGGTTTCTTTTCCTACATTATGCTGCTCTCAGATGAGATCGCTAAAACCTGCTGACAATCCCTTTAACTCTTCAGCAACGATAAATATAACTGAATTATATCATAATGCACGTCTATAGGAGTGTATACAAGAGTAGTATTTCAGCCACTCACACACACATTTTTTTAGGTCTAGAATGTATTAGGACACAAACCACGTAAAAATATTTAAGAGTAGCTAACTGTTTTTCCTTCATTTGAATGTTTAACATGTAAATTGCAAACATATTGTTACAGGATCAATTACCCTATTTTGCTACATTCCTTCAGGAAACACGCTGTGCTGTAACACCTGCCTAGATCTGTGTGTACAGACCTACCAACTTTGAAGAAGGGTTCTTAACAGTGAGAACAATCTGCTTCCTAGCATCCACAGTAAGAAAAGTGCAGAAACATAGTCTGCACAACTCGCTCACTCTCAGGGCCCGTGCACACTGCATTCTTGGCCAGAGTGATGTCTGCTAAAAAAAAAACAATCGCACTTGGAACAATGTTATTCAATGGGGCAGTACAAATGAACAATTTTTTTTTCACTGACCAAATCTGTGTGTGAAAAAAAAAATCACAGCATGCATTCGTTTCTTTTGGAAATTGGATGAGACTTGGCCATTCTAGTGTATGGGTGCGCAAAATAAATCGGACGCCACAGTATAGCATTCGATTTTTACGGATACATTGCAGTGTTGTAATTTAAACTGTAAATGGTCTTGTAAATGATTCAAAGTTGCTGCTGTAAAAAACAAAACAAAAAAGGATTGTATACAGACTACACATGGATGACAAGTGAGAAAAAAATCCTCCCTCTTTTCTGAATGAAACTATGATGACTTTTATATGGCCGTGTGAACCCACCCTCACTGTGGATCAACTCAGAAAAATCAGATTTGTTGCCTCTGGTGCTGGGGTTCACAGTGTATGTGCACTGCCTTACTTCTATCAGTCAGTTCTTTACGGAGATCAGAAGCAGAGCATGCACAGCACTCACTCTCGCTGTGAGCACTTCTAAACTGGCAGGGAACGCACACTGGGAGAATTGCACCCACCCATATCCATGTGAATGTCATGAACGCCATGGACGGCAGGTGTGATTTGCCCAGAGTCACTCTTGCACTGCGCTCTCCATGGCTCTAGCAGTCACTCTTGCACTGCGCTCTCCATGACTCTAGCAGTCACTCTTGCACTGCGCTCTCCATGACTCTAGCAGTCACTCTTGCACTGCGCTCTCCATGGCTCTAGCAGTCACTCTTGCACTGCGCTCTCCATGACTCTAGCAGTCACTCTTGCACTGCGCTCTCCATGACTAGCAGTCACTCTTGCACTGCGCTCTCCATGGCTCTAGCAGTCACTCTTGCACTGCGCTCTCCATGGCTCTAGCAGTCACTCTTGCACTGCGCTCTCCATGGCTCTAGCAGTCACTCTTGCACTGCGCTCTCCATGACTCTAGCAGTCACTCTTGCACTGCGCTCTCCATGACTCTAGCAGTCACTCTTGCACTGCGCTCTCCATGGCTCTAGCAGTCACTCTTGCACTGCGCTCTCCATGGCTCTAGCAGTCACTCTTGCACTGCGCTCTCCATGGCTCTAGCAGTCACTCTTGCACTGCGCTCTCCATGGCTCTAGCAGTCACTCTTGCACTGCGCTCTCCATGGCTCTAGCAGTCACTCTTGCACTGCGCTCTCCATGGCTCTAGCAGTCACTCTTGCACTGCGCTCTCCATGGCTCTAGCAGTCACTCTTGCACTGCGCTCTCCATGGCTCTAGCAGTCACTCTTGCACTGCGCTCTCCATGGCTCTAGCAGTCACTCTTGCACTGCGCTCTCCATGGCTCTAGCAGTCACTCTTGCACTGCGCTCTCCATGGCTCTAGCAGTCACTCTTGCACTGCGCTCTCCATGGCTCTAGCAGTCACTCTTGCACTGCGCTCTCCATGGCTCTAGCAGTCACTCTTGCACTGCGCTCTCCATGGCTCTAGCAGTCACTCTTGCACTGCGCTCTCCATGGCTCTAGCAGTCACTCTTGCACTGCGCTCTCCATGGCTCTAGCAGTCACTCTTGCACTGCGCTCTCCATGGCTCTAGCAGTCACTCTTGCACTGCGCTCTCCATGGCTCTAGCAGTCACTCTTGCACTGCGCTCTCCATGGCTCTAGCAGTCACTCTTGCACTGCGCTCTCCATGGCTCTAGCAGTCACTCTTGCACTGCGTTCTCCATGGCTCTAGCAACCATACAATCACAGTGAGTCAGCAGTGCAGACTCAGCTTCTGCTAGTCCCTCCTTGTGGCACGCACGCCGTACTCACACTCACCCCTACTCAAAGTTGGTAGGGTCATAGACAAGATATGCTGTGTGGATCTACGCAGCTGTTAGAGCACAGTTCAGCATTTGCTTTCTACAGAAAGTAGCAAAATAGGGAAATTAACCCAATTAAAATATTTTTGCTACTTTTCCAGCTTTAAGGGTATGTGCCCACGATCAGGAATAGCAGTGTTTTGGACCTGTGCTTTGCCCAAAACGCTGTGTTCTGCGATACAAGAACAGTGGATGGGATTTATAGAAATCCCGAGACAACTTTGCTTCTATTTGACGCTGTGTAAACTCACCCATGGCGCAGGTTTACGAGCCGCAGCATCTCTTATCAGCAGCGGAGACACTAGTCTCTGCAACAGAAATTTACACAACAGAATCTATTGGATATGGTAAATCCACATTGTTCAGTAAGCATATGCAGATTTAACTGCATAATTGAATGCAGTGAAAAAATACGCTGTGTTGAAAGCGCTGCTATTTCCTGATCGTGGGCATGTACCAGTCACTAGTTTAATTGTCATATATAAACTAAAACTATAACCCCCTGAGTCCCCGTGTAACCCCCAAAAACATTTCGACAGGATAAGCATACTGCATGGGAGAACGTCAAAAGGTTTTTGGGGGTATACATGGAGTCAGGGGGTTATATAACTAGTTATGGAATGCAGCACAGGCGCAGAATAAGGCTACTTTCACACTAGCGTTAACTGCATTACGTCTCAAAACGTCTTTTTTCAGAAAAAACGCATCCAGCAAAAGTTTTTGCTGGATGCGTTTTTTCCCCATAGACTTGTATTGGCGACGTATTGCGACGGATTGGCATACGTCGTGTCCGTTTTACGACGGATGCGTCGAAATTTGGCCACACGTCGTCGGCAAAAAACGTTGCTTGTAACGTTTTTTGTCTCCGCCTAAAAAACGTGTCGCGACGCATCCTGTGGCATACGTCGTTGGCTACAATGGAAGCCTATGAGCGACGGATGCGTCGGGACACGTCGTACGACGCAATGCAGCGCTGCAATACGTTTTTTTGCACTGAGCATGCTCAGAAGCTGGATTTTGTTGCCAATTGGCCAGACACCCCCAAATCTATATAAACCTGGCCTGGGCCTTCAACCCCACATATGCCAGCAAGACCCAGAGAGAAGACTGCCAGCCACAAGACCCCAGCCAGCCACGTATTTAAGTGCCACGTATTTCAGTGCCACGTATTTCAGTGCCACGTATTTCAGTGCCACGTACTATAAATACTATAACTACGTGGTTATACGTGGCACTTATATACGTGGCACTTATATACGTGACACTTATATACGTGACACTTAAATACGTGGCACTGAAATACGTGGCACTGAAATACGTGGCACTGAAATACGTGGCACTATGACTGTCAGAAAATGTTCATTAAACGGTTAGGGGTGAGGTTAGGGGTAGGGTTAGGGTTTGGATCCCTTTATCATCATCCGTAGTTCATTAATCGGATGTATCCAGAGTCGCCTCCGTCTCCGTTGCTGCAGAAGCATCCTCCGTTTTTCCGCTGCCGCCTCCTTCTCCCGCACTATGATATCCAGGCGATTCGTCTCAAAGATAATGTCGGTAACCAAACTAGCAATGCTCACAAGAACACCTTCCATCGCTGCCACAAAACTAAAACCCTCAAACATGGGCTGTAAAAACAGTAACTATATAGTTTTCCATATTTTCCAGTAGCCAATCAAATTTGGGAGCCTCCCTTTTAAAAACGGATCAGTCGTAAAAACGGATGCAACGGATGGTAAAAACGGATGCAACGTATGCAACGCATCCAGTATTTTCGACGGAAACGTTTAACGGATTTGCGACGGATCCGTCGAAATGCTGTATGCGTTGCATACGTTTTTCACTTTTTTGACGCATCCGTTTTTTCGGCAAAAAAACGGATTTGCGACGTAATGCAGTTAACGCTAGTGTGAAAGTAGCCTAAGGAGATAACTTTGGTTCATATATGACAAAACTGCTGGTTCCCTTTAAAAGTTAGGGAAAAGTTAGAAAAAAAATAGCTACTCTAACATTTAATGAGTTGTGTCCAAGTACATTTTACACACACAAAAAACAAAAACAAAGAACTATATTTAAAAGTACTCATTAAATAGTATTTCTCAAAGATTACATGCAAAGGTTTTGTGATGTCCTCGGAATCACTATGTTATTAACTTACAAAATGTCAAATCATAAAGTTAGTAAAATCTGGAAAGCTCTTTTCCCAGAACCTTTCTCCATGCCACGTAACACAACACTAAATTATAATTTACAATGAGATAATTATGAAGTACTAAATAATTGCCAGACCTCCAAATAGAAGCATGAGAGGAGCCCATATAGTTCACTTACCACCCACGCTGTAGCCAGCAGATTCCAGCACTGTACCAACTGCTAAAAATATGTCTGGATTCTAAAGCTGCACAGAAAGCAGATACAGAACATAATGTACAAAGCAAGTGCCCAAAGAAATGCACTCAAAAATGATGACTAGTAATGACTCGGAAATGCTGGCTCACAACACTGCATGGAAAAATAAAAATAGGACTAAATCCAATACACTTGTGTGACTATATAAAACCACAGAAGTGAAGAGGTTGTACAGGGAAAACATCCTGAGAGTTACTAGAAATTAGAGATGCCAGAGCCAGCATCAATATCTTGTAGAGGAACAGCATTCCCAAACTTCGCTCTATACTTCCCAGCAGCTGACACTACTACACTAATGGACTGAACCGCTCTCACACTACCTGACCGCCACCTGTCATCTATTCCTGGACAACCTGAAAGGGGTTTCTCACAAACAAAGTACATTATAATCAACCGATTGTTGGAATAATCATCATTTCAGTGGTGTGGGCAGGCTTAAACAGAGCTTAGAGAACTGGTAGATCTGCAGCAGATAAAACAGTGATTTTAACAAATCTGCAGCAAGAAATCAGGGTCTATGCCCCTGTATAATTAGAATCGGCGTTTCTGCCCCTACAAAATGCTGCTCTCACACTGCTAAGCAAAAACCTTCAGATAAATTCCATTTAAGGACACACTTGCAAAAATCACTTCTACACATCTAGCTCCAGTGGCCGTGAGACATGCAGCTGCGGGGACTCGAACATATTATTCGAGCAGGCTGAAGACACTTAGCACCTGAGCATGCCCAGATAACGCCTTATCCCAGCACGGTCGCTCATCACTACAGACTACCACTTTAAGAATCCTAGATCTAGCAGCTTTTGATGTGGTGGAGTGTATTCATTTTAGCTTCAACTAATTTAAGTAAAACTGATGATTTTGTAATGAAAGTTGTATTATTAACCTTACTTTCATGTAATAGGTAAAAAAAAATGTTCGGTGAAACTTTGTCTTATCAAAATGATGAAAATTGTTCTTGGGTTCAGTGATATTGTTTTGCTGAGCACTATGTATACCCACTGTCCCTGTGTATGGCGCGGAGTCTTTGCAGCTGCTCCCTGCGCCTGTTATTCTCTACAGCGCACGTGTCACGGTGACCACGCTGCAGCTAATCAGTGAGTGACACGGCTCTGTCTACGTGACGTCATGGCTGCACACAATAACAGACACTAACAGCAGAGGCAGACACTGACCACTGGACCTGGGGAAGGCGAGTAAAGCACAGTTTAGTTTTTCTAATAAACAAATTATGCTTTGGACAGGTCTTTCCCAAAAATTGAAAACACCCTTTAAAAAGTTTCACAGGGCTAAAATAAAAAAAAATATATACTCACCCATTTAGTTTGGGGAAGGTCTCTGCACTACTGACAGGATTTAAGACATATATCCTAGTGTAGTAAAATAAGATGATGGTTCATCCTGACGCGTTTCGAAGTACGATGTTTCTTCTTCAAGAAGAACCACATGTATGTGAGACAGCAGGGGAAACACTTATATAGGTTAAAATTCCAAATGTGAGCGCCAAAAAACCAAAACACATGACCACATCTCATTATTCAGACGAGTCCCACATAATATGACACATGACATCTAAAAATCCTTAGTAAACGCCAGTGTAATACAAACGTGTCATTTAAAACTATACAATATAAAAATATTAACATTTGCTTTAATAACAGGTATCGCAATTGGAACCTTGAAGAAATAAACGTTGCAGCAGATTTTACTAAAGGGGATTTCCAAGGGAACCCATGTGTGACAAACCCTGAGGAAGACGGAATAACTAAAACAAATAATTTTAAAAATTATTAAAATAAATGAGGTTTTATTTCATTCATTTTTGTCACAAGGGCTATACCATGTGAACTATTAACTAACAGAAATTTCTTTTAGATGAGATAGCTTAATGGTTAATTACACTTTTTAGTTATTTAATTGTGATTCCTATTAAAACAAATTTTAATATTTTTATATTGTATAGCTTTAAAATAACATGTTTGTATTACACTGTCGTTTACTAAGGTTTTATAGATGTCATGTGTCATATTATGTGGGACTCGTCTGAACTATGACATGTGGTCATGTGTTTTGGTTTTTTTGGCGCTCACATTTGATATTTTAACCTATAAGTTATACCCCCTGCTGTCTCACATACATGTGTTTTTTCCTGAAGAAGAAGGAACTTTGTACTTCAAAATTCCTCATAATAAACCATCATCTTACTTTACTACACTGGGATATATGTCTTCAATCCTGTGGGCAGTGTGGAGACCTTCCCCAAACTGCTTCTGACCTTGTGATATCTGATGGTCACTGGATAACCTGTGGTTCTGCGGCAGCAGAAAATGGACTATATGGGGTTTTTGTTGGATTAAACAGGCGAGTTTAATCTGAGCAGAAAGCTCACAATATTTCTCGGATAAGACCCTATTTTGCGCTGCTCTCTCCTACAGTTACCCTGGATATCAATCTTCCCTGTTGGCATCCGTTTGCCTGGTGATAGCCTTCACATCCCTTATGAGGCACCTGACTGCTGCAGCTGTGTACCACATACCACTAATGCCGACCAAGTGTGTTATACAAGAAGTCTCTGCTGCAGAAGCTGGAACGGGGGACTATATATTTACAGACTCACCGGCTGCATGTCCAGTGATGCCTCTCTGCAGCTGCCACTAACCACGGCTGACAAACTGCAGCGGTGACATCACAACTACAGCACAGCACACGTGACTTCTGCAGCCAGTGCCTGTGATCAGCAGCTCACTAAACCTAATGATTGGCTGTGGCAGTCACATGTGCTTAGTCATGACGTCGCGGCAGCAGCCTGTCAGCAAAGAGTAGGGGCAGCAGCAGAGCGGAATCACTGAACCTACGAAGGATGAGAAACTGTGAAGAGTTTATTTTTCACTAGCGCAAGTCTATGGCTACATTTAAAAACTAGTGATGAGCGAGTGTACTTGTTGCTCGGGTGGTGTCCGAGTATTTGTAACTGCTCGGAGATTTAGTTTTCCTTGCCTCAGCTGCATGATTTACGGCTGATAGACAGCTTGAATACATGTGGGGGGACTCCCTAGCAACCAGGAAACCCCCACATGTACTCAGCCTGGCTAGCAGCCGTAAATCATGCAGCTGAGGAGACGAGAACTAAACCTCCGAGCACTTACAAATACTCGGAGACCACCCGAGCAACAAGTACACTCACTCATCACTATTAAAAACATAAAACCCCTTCAACTCTGACAGCACCTTTAAGATTGGAAAAACTTAATTTGCCAGCCTCCTAAATTATCACATTTTTACCATATATGTGGTTTGTGTTAATACGGTACATACAAAACATTCGAAATAAAAAAAGTCACCAAATTAAGCTCTATGTGAATAATTACCTAAATAAACTACAATTTTTCATGATTCACTATTCAGATTTCAAAGAAGTCCTGAGCTGCATCACTACAAGTCTTATCTCTATTTCCTGCACTTGAAGGTTTTAGGAATCTAAATATAAAAGACAGACACTGTAGGATAAACAGAAATTCAAGGTTATTATGGACAAAAGCAAAAATCCTGCTCAAGGCCCACAGCGTCATCGAGACAGCTGAAAAGTGTGCAGAACTTGTATCAATTCAGAACCCATGAAGTTAGAACAGAATTCAGATGAGTTTCCTACCATGACTGTGGATGATCCCGGGACTCAGTGTAGCCTGGACCAAGTCTTTGGTTGGAGATAGATATACGTCTTTACCCTGCCGCTGGCTCATTTTTGCAGCAGCTATCACTGGAGACTCATCACTGCTTGTTACCACATCTGGAGAGAGAAAACACAAAACCTTCAGAAATGTTCAATATCCCCATCAGCCATATAGCACAAGCATTGACAGAATGGTAGGGTTGGCAGCGTCCTCTCACAGGCTGAAGGCATGTGTTTTGTGCTTTTAGGCTACCACACGTGACTAGAGCTGCCCTATTTACTTCTATGAGGACTGAGGCAGTCAGGCAGAGCAGCTTCGTTCCACTCATATTGATGAACTATTCTATTATTCAAATAGGGTCAGAACTGCAGCACCCAGTGGCGGCCATTACACAGTGCCCGAGCAGTGCCGTTCATCTACACAACTGCCAACATTCTGGCCTGCAGTGGCGCTGAACAGCTAACCGGTGGGGGTGCAGAGTGTCGGACCCATACTGATCTGATATTGATGACATATCCTTAGGCTAGGTTGTCAACATCAAAGTAGCGGAAGGGTAGCACACCTGAGCAAGCTCACCCAATAGTACATGGAACTCATGGTGGTGGTGTCCAGAAACAAAGGATTAAAATAGGTCAAGGCCATGAGGAAGAAAACTGTGAGACAAAATATTTTATTGTTTTGGAAACTTAAACTAAATGGATAATCAAATGTCAGCCCTCTTTTCTGGTTCCACCTCATAATGTGATGTAAGGAATATGGCTGGCCGATGATGTCCACATGATAAGGCAGCCCCTTCTCCACCTCTACATCAGCCGATAAAGAAACAAATGGGGACTGGCTTAGCTACATTCAGCAGCAAAGGAAGAGGCACCAAGAAAAAGGTGCTGAAATAGGATGACCCAAGCAGATTTTCACATAAGACATATTAGGAAGTTCCATAAATTAACATTTCCTCAACAATAAAACAATTTTCTACCTCCTGACATCCCTTTTAGTAATGCCTGCATTGCAGATACTAATAGCATTTAATGAGTTGGCCATTTAATTGCTGTGTTGGGAATACACACTCTTAATACACATCCTTGACATACAAGCTAACTGTCTGACGTAGAGCCGGAACTATGACTACAATCCATTTTAAAGGGTCATTTTAAAATGAAGTTGAGAAAATTAAAAAATGATTTGTATGAGAACACTAGATACATTGGGAATCACAATAGTTTTCTCTCTAATTAAACAGGATGCCGATTTATCTTTGATGTATGTACCAATTGGAGGTACAGAATTGAACCCATGAGGTCACAAAGGCTAGTTTCTGTCACACAAGATTTGGCAACCTATTTTGGACAGTGCGGAAATTTAAAAAATACAAGAGAACAAATGATGAAGTATCCTCACCCATCCCTTGTAGACTGTGAGCCCTCGCTTGCAGGGTCCTCTCTACTGCACCAGTTGTGACTTGTATTGTTCAAGATTATTGTACCTGTGTTTATTATGTATACCCCTCCTCACATGTAAAGCGCCATGGAATAAATGGTGCTATAATAATAATAATAATAATAATTATAATAATAATAAAAGTACACATTGAGCCATGCAATATAAATGCAGTTACTTTTCAGAAGGAAAAGGCAGCGTTTAGCATGGTGGCTCAGTGGTTAGCACTGTTGATTTGCAGCACTGGGGTCCTGGTTTCCTGGTTTCAAATCACACCAAGGACATCTCCAAGCAGTTTGTATGTTCTCATCATGTTTGCGAGGGTTTCCTCTGGGGTCTCTGGTTTCCTCCCACTCTCCGAAGACATACTGATAAGGAAATTAGATACTGAGCCCCAATGAGGACAGAGATGATAATGTATATAAAACTCAGCGGAAAATGATAGCGCTATATAAGCAAAGCATAATAAATCAATAATAGCTATGGTGTCAATGACAGGGCCCCTTCAAGCACTGGTTCTGCACATCTTACAAAAGACAGACTCAGACACATTAGCTCACTACATACCTTGGCATTCTACTGTGAAACTTACTTGTGCTTTATACCAACCTAGCTTTCCTACCACAGTAAAGGATGCATACATTGCCTCACTATTGCCAAGTCGCAAAACATTGCCCACTGTCAGCTGGGCAAAGACTGCATATTAAACCTTCAAAATCGTGGGGCCAGTGGCAAACCACAGGCAAAGGAGGTTCTTGGCCATAACTAAGCCTGGCTGTGCCACCCACAGAAGCGCGAATGGTCGCCGTCTATCCAGTGTCTCATCCAAACATGACCTACAAGGCAGAGGTTACTAATCGCTGTCGAACCACATGTGCAATAACCCAAGACAGAGGATAAAAAGATGTCTTTATACATACAGCACTATTACATATTTGAAATAATATATGCAGTACAGACCAAAAGTTTGGACACACCTTCTCATTTAAAGATTTTTCTGTATTTTCATGACTATGAAAATTGTACATTCACACTGAAGTCATCAAAACTATGAATTAACACATGTGGAATTATATACTTAACAAAAAAGTGTGAAACAACTGAAAAAAAAAAAAAAGTAAAAAAAATCTAATGTTAAAAATAATAATAAAAAAAAACCTGCTATACTCACCCTCCGTAGTGCGACAACGCGCTCGCGCCTTCCGCCATCTTCCATTCCCGGTGATGCATTGCGAAATTACCCAGAAGATTTAGCGGTCTTGGATGACCTGCCCTCTACAGTCACCAGACCTGAACCCAATCGAGATGGTTTAAGGTGAGCTGGACCGCAGAGTGAAGTCAGAGGCCAACAAGTGCTAAGCATCTCTGGGAACTCCTTCAAGATTGTTGGAAGACGATTTCCGGTGACTACCTCTTGAAGCTCATCAAGAGAATGCCAAGAGTGTGCAAAGCAGTCATCAAAGCAAAAGGTGGCTACTTTGAAGAACCTAGAATATAAGACATAATTTCAGTTGTTTCACATGCGTTAATTCATAGTTTTGATGCCTTCAGTGTGAATGTACAATTTTCATAGTCATGAAAATACAGAAAAATCTTTAAATGAGAAGGTGTGTCCAAACTTTTGTTCTGTACTATATATATATATATATATATATATATATATATATATATATATATATATATATATATATTTCTGCTGGCATTTCAGACTTATTAACCCTTTTGGAGCTGAAAAACAATTTGTATTGGAGCAATATGCTTGCTTATATTTAGGTATGATGATGTGAAGATAATATGCAGAATTTGTGTGTGAGTGACACAATATTAGAAACATACGCTTGAGAACTGTGATCGCACACTGGACTGTAATTTTAGAACAAGGCAATCAATTAAATGGTCATTGTCCCTTTAATAAACTTTACATAAATCTATACTACTAGTGGATAAAATACATTTTGTAATATATCTTTTCACAGAAATGTTTTTTTCCCTCCCCACTGACTCTGGAACTAACCATCCACTCTGGAAAAACAGCTCTTATCAGTCTTGGTCAAAGCAAGATGGACTGACAGCACAGTGAGGTGTCAGATTAAATCTCCTATTTTGTGCTAAAGAGGATGGGGGAGGATGAGTGAATAGAATAGCGAATAGAAGAGTGATAGAAAGGCAGTTAAGACACAGATAGATCAGTAGCTTTCAGCTTTCTAGCAAATGATTTAGCTCCTCCCAAAGTAGGATGCACAGTCACACTGCTCAGTTCTGCTGTAGTGTGTTTCTGCCTGTGAATTACAAATAAAGATCAGGCTCTTTTTTAGTGTACTATGTATGGCACACAACATAACAGCTTATCTCCTCCCAATAGTTCATAGAGAACTGAAAATTAGAGATTGAGCCTGCAAAGGGGAAAACTACACTGCTCAAAAAAATAAAGGGAACACAAACAGAAAATAACTACAAGTAAATCAAACTTCTGTGAAATCAAACTGTCCACTTAGGAAGCAACACTGTTTGACAATTTCACATGCTGTTGTGCATATGGAATAGACAACAGATGGAAATTATTGGCAATTATCTAGACACACAATAAAGGAGTGCATCTGCAGGTCAGGACCAAAGACCACATCTCAGTACCAATGCTTTCTGGCTGATGTTTTGGTCACTTTTGAATGTTGGTAGCGCTTTCACACTCGTGGTAGCATAAGACGGACTCTACAACCCACACAAGTGGCTCAGGTAGTGCAGCTCATCCAGGATAGCACATCAGTGCGAGCTGTGGCAAGACGGCTTGCTATGTCTATCAGCGTAGTGTCCAGAGGCGCTACCAGGAGACAGGCCAGTACTCCAGGAGACTTGGAGGGGGCCGTAGGAGGGCAACAACCCAGCAGCAGGACCGCTACCTCAGCCTTTGTGCAAGGAGGAACAGGAGGAGCACTGCCAGAGCCCTGCAAAATGACCTTCAGCAGGCCAAAAATGTGCATGTGTCTGCACAAACGGTTAGAAACCAACTCCATGAGGATGGTCTGAGTGCCTGATGTCCACAGATGGGGGTTGAGCTCACAGTCCAACACCGTGTAGGACGCTGGGCATTTGCCACAGAACACCAGGATTGGCAAATTTGCCACTGGCGCCCTGTGCTCTTCACAGATGAAAGCAGGTTCACACTGAGCACATGTGACAATGCAGGACAATGCCAGACTTCATGTGGCTGGAGTGTGTCAGCAGTTCCTGCAAGATGAAGGCATTGAAGCTATGGACTGGCCCGCCCGTTCCTCAGACCTGAATCCGATTGAATACATCTGGGACATCAGGTCTTGCACCATCCACCAACGTCACATTGCACCACAGACTGTCCACAAGTTGGTAGATGCTTTAGTACAGGTCTGGGAGATCCCTCAGGAGACCATCCGCCGCCTCATCAGGAGCATGCCCAGGCGTTGTAGGGAGATCATACAGGCACGTGGAGGCAACACACACTAACTGAGCATCATTTCCTTGTCTTGAGGCATTTCAATTGAAGTTGGATCAGCCTGTAACTTCATTTTCCACTTTGATTTATTAGTTGTGATTTACGTTGATCATTTTTAAGGTTATATTGTTCTCAACACATTCCACTATGTAATGAATAAAGATTTACAACTGGAATATTTCATTCACTGATATCTAGGATGTGGGATTTTAGTGTTCCCTTTATTTTTTTGAGCAGTGCAGTTTATACTGCAGGATATAAGTCATATAACCCAAGATACCTAAAATGACATGTGTTCTTTAAAACGTTTTGTAAATGCTAGTGTACAGTATTGCATAGCATATCATACATTTGTTCATACAGAAGATCTGTATGGAGGAGGGGGCCAAAATCCCTGATGCAGTCTGTGCAAACTGTCAATAACTATAGGAAATGTCTGACCTCTGGATTTGCAAAGGTTTTTGTACCAAATATTAAGCTCTGCTTTTCTATTGTATAAAATACTTATTTCATTCAACCAAATGCAAATTAATTATGTAAAAATCATTCAATATGATTTTCTGAATTTTTTTCATTTTTAAGATTCTGTCACAGTTGAAGTGTATGTACGACGATACAAAGAATGGGGAGGTTTCTGATTTTTAAGTGGGAAAACTGGCAAAATCGGCAGTGTATCAAATACTTATTTTCATATTGTAGATGCTAAAATCTTTGGAAATCCCATTACAATATTACATTCTAACAGATACAAAAGATAATGTATAAAAGAAAGTTAAAATCTCTACACTCCATACACAAGAAACTATTCGTTTCAAGATGTCAAGATCTAGGATTATAGTTATTGTCAATTAGGATTGGAGTAATTCAATACTGTTGGATTGGAGTTATTCAATAATGTTGGATTGCAAGCAATCCATGCTGAATTACCAGATACTACACAGTTTTCTGTAACATTCCACAGACAAGTCTCCTCAGTTATTTGGCACCTTGCTGTGACCTTCAACAATATTTTCTCAAGAAGCAAGTTCAGTGTGACTAAGAATATTGCACCTTTTTCATAAACCACTGCAGCACCAGTAATATTCCAATGACATCTGTCCAAGCAATATAAGTTTTAATTGTGGAAATTTTATTTCCATCATAAGTTAGCAGGCTAGAATTAAAGGGACGCTGTCACCAGGTTTTTGCTACCTACCTCAGGTAAGATCGACAAAGTAGAGAATGAGACCCTGATTCCAACAACGTATCACTTACCGTATATACTCGAGTATAAGCCGACCCCCTAATTTTGCCACAAAAAAAACTGGAAAAACTTAATGACTCGAGTATAAGCCTATGGTGGGAAATGCAGCAGCTACTGGTAAATGTCAAAAGTAAAAATAGATACCAATAAAAGTAAAATTAATTGAGACATCAGTAGGTTAAGTGTTTTTGTATATCCATATTGAATCAGGAGCCCCATATTATGCTCCATAAAGTTTATGATGGGCCCCATAAGATGCTCCATATTAAAATATGCCCCATATATGCCCCTGCATAAAGGTTAATAATGGCCCCATAAGATGCTCCATAGACACATTTGCCCAATATAATGCTACACAAATGTTGATTATGGCCCCATAAGATGCTCCATAGAGATATTTGTCCCATATAGTGCTGCACAAATGCTGATTATGGCCCCATAAGATGCTCCATACAGACACTTGCCCCATATAATGCTCCACAAATGCTGAATATGGCCCCATAAGATGCTCCATAAAGATATTTGCGCCATATAGTGCAGCACAACCGTTGATTATGGCCCCATTAGTTGCTCCATAAAGATATTCGCCCCATATAATCCTGCACAAATGTTGATTATGGCCCCATAAGATGCTCCATACAGACACGTGCCCCATTTGCTGCGACAAAAAAAAAAATCACATACTCAACTCTCCGTCGCTCAGGCCCCCGGCACTTCTAATATTCACCAGACTTGGTTTCGGCGCCGCTCCGTCTTCAGCACTGACGTTCAGGCAGAGGGCGTGCACTATCCACGTCATCGCACCCTCTGACCTGAGCGTCACTGCAGAAGACGCTGAAGATGGAGCAGCGCCATAACGAGGAGCAGGTGAATATTGCGCAGCGCTGCGCTCCCCGTTATACTCACCTGCTCCTGGCGCGGTGCAGTCCCTGCTTCCCCGGCGCCACAGCTTCTTCCTGTATTGAGCGGTCACCGTACCGCTCATTACAGTAATGAATATGCAGCTCCACCCTTATGGGAGGTGGAGCCGCATATTCATTACTGTAATGAGTGGTACCATGTGACCGCTCAGTACAGGAAGAAGCTGCGGCGCTGGGGAAGCAGGGACGTGCAGGGACCGTGCCAAGAGAAGGTGAGCATAATTAGACAGCCCCCGCTCCCCCTCCCCTGCCGAACCCTGGGTATGACTCGAGTATGAGCCGAGAGGGGGACTTTCAACCCCCAAAAATGGGCTGAAAATCTCAGCTTATACTCGAGTATATATGGTAGTTTACTGGGTGCAGTGGTTGTGACACAATCAGATTTTAGATGTGTCATCTAGCAGAGCTCAGAAAGATAACCACACCCACACCACAGCTCTTATGTACACTATCTATTGACAGGAGCTGCTTATCAGAGGAGGGGCGAGGTCAGACCAGGGCTCAAATGAAGTCATCATTTTCAGGTAATTGTATGGAAACAACAGCACACAACCTAATAAGTGACAAATCCCTGAAATCTTTGTCTCAGCTGTTACATTATGCTGTCCTCAGTTTACATAGCAAAAACCTGATGACAAATTCCCTTTAACCCCTTAGTGACAGAGCCAATTTGGTACTTAATGACCGAGCCAATTTTTACAATTCTGACCAGTGTCACTTTAAGAGGTTATAACTCTGGAACGCTTTATCGGATCCCGCTGATTCTGAGATTGTTTTTTCGTGACATGTTGTACTTCAAGTTAGTGGTAACATTTCTTCGATATTACTTGCAATTATTTATGAAAAAAATGGAAATATGGCGAAAATTTTTAAAATTTTGCAATTTTCAAACTTTGTATTTTTATGCCCTTAAATCAGAGAGATATGTCACAAAAAATAGTTAATAAATAACATTTCTCACATGTCTACTTTACATCAGCACAATTTTGGAAACAATTTTTTTTTTTGTTAGGGAGTTATAAGGGTTAAAAGTTGACCAGCAATTTCTCATTTTTACAACACCATGTTTTTTTTTAGGGACCACATCACCTTTGAAGTGATTTCGAGGGGTCTATATGATAGAAAATAACCAAGTGTGACACCATTCTAAAAACTGCACCCCTCAAGCTGCTCAAAACCACATTCAAGAAGTTTATTAACCCTTTACGTACTTCACAGGAACTAAAACAATGTGGAAGAAAAAAATGAACATTTAACTTTTTTTTGCAAACATTTTACTTCAGAACCATTTTTTTTAATTTTCACAAGTGTAAAAACAGAAATTTAACCACAAATTTTGTTGTGCAATTTTTCCTGAGTACGCCGATACCCCATATGTGGAGGTAAACCACTGTTTGGGCGCACCGCAGAGCTTGGAAGTGAAGGAGCACCGTTTGACTGTTTCAATGCAGAATTGGCTGGAATTGAGATCGGACGCCATGTCGCGTTTGGAGAGCCCCTGATGTGCCTAAACAGTAGAAACCCCCAAAAAGTGACCCCATTTTGGAAACTAGACCCCTTAAGGAACTTATCTAGATGTGTAGTGAGAACTTTGAATGCCCAAGTGCATCACAGAAGTTTATAATGCAGAGTCGTGAAAATAAAAAATATATATTTTTTAACAATAAAGATTTTTTAGCCCCCAAGTTTTTATTTTCACAAGGGTAACAAGAGAAATTGGACCCCAAAAGTTGTTGTCCAATTTGTCCTGAGTATGCTGGTACCCCATATGTGGGGGTAAACCACTGTTTGGGCGCACGGCAGAGCTCGGAAGGGAAGGAGCGCCATTTTGGAATGCAGACTTTGATAGAATTGTCTGCGGGCGTTATGTTGCGTTTGCAGACCCCTAATGTACCTAAACAGTAGAAACCCCCAACAAGTGACCCCATTTTGGAAAATAGACCCCCCAAGGAACTTATCTAGATATGTGGTGAGAACTTTGAATGCCCAAGTGCTTCACAGAAGTTTATAATGCAGAGTAGTGAAAATAAAAAATATTTTTTTTCCCACAAAAAAGATTTTTTTAGCCCCCAAATTTTTATTTTCACAAGGGTAACAAGAGAAATTGGACCCCAAAAGTTGTTGTCCAATTTATCCCGAGTACGCTGATGCCCCATATGTGGGGGTAAACCACTGTTTGTGCGCACGGCAAAGCTCAGAAGGGAGGGAGTACCATTTGACTTTTTTAGCGCAAAATTGGCTGTCGTGTTTGGAGACCCCCTGATGTACCTAAACAGTGGAAACCCCCAAATTATAACTCCAACCCTAACTCCAACACACCCCTAACCCTAATCTCAACCCGATCCATAATCCTAATCACAACCCTAACGATAATCACAACCCTAACCCCAAAACAGCCCTAATCTCAACCCTAACCATAACCCTAATCAAAACCCTAAATCCAACACACCCCTATCCCTAATCCCAACCCTAACCCTAATCCCAACCCTAATCCCAAACGTAACACTAATCCCAACCTAATCCAAACCCTAACCCTAATCCCAACTTTAACCCTAACTTTAGCCCCAACCCTAACTTTAGCCCCAACCCTAACCATAACTTTAGCCCCCGTCGTCACAAAAAAAGTTCAATGTAACCTTTTTTTTGTACGTCGCGTCCGCCATTTCCGCGCATGCGTGGCCGTAACTCTGCCCCCTCCTCCCCAGGACATAGACTGGGCAGCGGATGCGTTGAAAAACTGCATCCGCTGCCCACGTTGTGCACAATTTTCACAACGTGCGTCGGTACGTTGGGCCGACGCATTGCGACCGCCCCGTACCAACGCAAGTGTGAAAGAAGCCTAAGGCTACTTTCACACTAGCGTCGTACTCGGCCCATCGCAGTGTGTCGGGCCGACGTACCGACGCTAGCGTTGTAAGCGCCGCACAACAGGTGCAGCGGATGCTGTTTTTTCAACGCATCCGCTGCCCCATTGTGAGGTGCGGGGAGGCGGGGGCGGAGTTCCGGCCACGCATGTGCGGTCGGAAATGGCGGACACGTCGCACAAAAAAGTTACATGTAGTTTTTTTTGTGTCGACGGTCCGCCAAAGCACGACGCATCCGTCGCACGACGGATGCGACATGTGGCAATCTGTCGCAATGCGTCGCTAATGCAAGCCAATGGAGAAAAAAACGCATCCTGCAAGCACTTTTGCAGGATACGTTTTTTCTCCAACGACGCATTGCGACGGAAGCCAAAAAACGCTAGTGTGAAAGTAGCCTAACCCTAACCCTAAATTTAGCCCCAACCCTAACTCTAACCCTAACTCTAACCCTAACTCTAACCCTAACTCTAACCCTAACTCTAACTCTAACCCTAACTCTAACCCTAACTCTAACTCTAACCCTAACTCTAACCCCAACTCTAACCCCAACTCTAACCCCAACTCTAACCCCAACTCTAACCCCAACTCTAACCCCAACTCTAACCCTAACTCTAACCCTAACTCTAACCCTAACTCTAACCCTAACTCTAACTCTAACCCTAACTCTAACCCTAACTCTAACCCTAACTCTAACCCTAACTCTAACCCTAACTCTAACCCTAACTCTAACCCTAACTCTAACCCTAACTCTAACCCTAACTCTAACCCTAACTCTAACCCTAACTCTAACCCTAACTCTAACCCTAACTCTAACCCTAACTCTAACCCTAACTCTAACCCTAACTCTAACCCTAACTCTAACCCTAACTCTAACCCTAACTCTAACCCTAACTCTAACCCTAACTCTAATTTTAGCCCCAACTCGTCTTCTCCTGCCGGCCGGCAGATGGCAGATGGCGGGCGCACTGCGCATGCGCCCGCCATGATGAAAAAGCCGGCTGGCAGGAGAAGACAGAAGAGGACCCAGGGACACCGGGTGAGTATGTTAGGGTCCCCGAATCCCCCTATTTCTCTGTCCTCTGATGTGCGATCACATCAGAGGACAGAGAAATAACTGATCGTTTTTTTTTTTTTTTTTTTTGCGGTCGCCGGTAAACAGTTAATTACCGGCGATCGCAAAGCAGGGGTCGGTGCAAACCGACCCCGATCATGTTCTTTGGGGTCTCGGCTACCCCCGGCAGCCGAGACCCCAAAGAACATCCGGGTGCCGGGCGGCGGGCGCACTGCGCGTGCGCCCGCCATTTTTTCCCGGAAAAAAGATGGCGGCGCCCATCGGGAGTCACGAGGAGCACCGGGGGAGGTAGGTAAGTATCGGGGGGCTATTGGGGGCCATCGGGGACCACATTTCTCTGAAATCCGATGTGCGATCACATCGGAGGACAGAGAAATTAAACGGCAAATCGCGTTTTTTTTTTTTTTTTGTTGCGACCGCCGGTAAACGGTTAATTACCGGCGATCGCAACTCGGGGGTCGGTAAAACCCCCCCGAATCATGTTCTCTGGGGTCTCGGCTACCCTCGGCAACCGAGACCCCAGAGAAAATCCGACTCTGGGGGGCGCTATTCACTTTTTCCACAGCGCAGTTAATTAACGGCGCTGTGGTTTAAGTACCCTTAGCGGCCGCCGTTAAAAGGCGTATCGGCGGTCGTTAAGGGGTTAAAGCAGTTGCCTTTAAGCTGAAGACATAAAACTGAAGTTGTTTAAGAAACGGGGAACATGGTACATGAAAAGGCAATACTCTTATACTTTGAATTTAACAATAATTTTTTTTTTTTTTAACCTTAATTTAAGTGTCGCCCAGTCACCTAAGGCTATGTGCACACGTTGCGTATTCGTGTGCGGAGTTTTCCACTCCGTTTTTGAAAAATCCGCAGGTAAATCGCACCGTATGGTTTTTTTGTGCGGATTTCACCTGCGGTTTTACACCTGCGGATTCCTATTGAGGAGCAGGTGTAAAACGCTGTGGAATCCGCACAAAGAATTGACATGCTGCGGAAAATACAACGCAGCGTTTCCACAGCATGGGCACAGCGGATTTGGTTTTCCATAGGTTTACATGGTACTGTAAACCTGATGGAAAACTGCTGCTAATCTTAAAGCAAATCCGCAACGTGTGAGCATACCCTAAAGAGGAAAAGAGGAACATTCTCTAAATTGTTCATGTCAAACTGGACACATGATGTAATAGTGGCAGAAGAGCTTAATAAAACATGTTTGTTTTTTTTGGATTGCTAACATCTCTGATAAGGAGAGGTAAAATAAAAAAAATCTATTTGGTAGCTAATGAGTTAATTTTCATTCCCTTGATGTTGCTGCCTGCTTATAAATACACCCCCCAGTGTACACTACCTTAATGACCGCTGATGCGCCTTTTAACAGTGGCAGTTAAGGGTATTTATTCCTCAGTGCCGCTTTTTAACGGCGCTGAGAAAAAAGTAAATAGGACCACCCAGCGTTAGAAAATCTCAGGGGTCTTAGCTACCGGGGGGTAGCTAAGACCCCGGAGAACATGATTTGGATCAGTTTTTACTGTCCCTTGTCACATGATCAATGTTATTTACTGAATAACGGTGATCACAAAAAAAAAAAGTCAGATCTTCCATTAATTTCTCTCTCCTCTGATATGATCTAGCATACTATAGGTGAGAAAAATGGGGTCCCCCGAGCCCCCTTCCTGCCCCGGTACCTCCGCCATCCTCGGATCCTCCAGCTCCATCCTTTGGCCCTCCACGTCATCTTCCTGGCAGAAAATAGTAGGCGCATGCACAGGGCGCCCACCAAGATCTGGCGGAGATCCTATTGGTTCATTTTGATCACTGTGATACACTATCACACTTCTCAAAATAAAAAAAAATAGCAAATCAAACACCCCGTGTCACCTCCTTGGTTAGCTAAAAATAATTTTATTTTTTTCAATTCTTTGCAGTTGGGGACAGGGTTGCGGTAGGGTTAGGGTTGTGCTAGTGTTAGGGTTGTGTTGGGGCTGTGGTTAGGGTTGGGATTACGGGTCAGGGGTGTGTTGAGGTTATGTCTGTTAGGATTGCAGTTAGAATTGGGGGGTTTAGGCAAATCAGGGGGTCACCAAACACGACATGGTGCCCGTGATCGATTCCAGCCAATTTGGCGTTTAAAACGGTGCTTCCTCCCTTCTGAGCCCTGCCATGCATCCAAACAGTGGATTTCCCTCACATATGAGGTATCTGTGTACTCAAGAGAAATTGCACAACAAATTGTATGGTCTATTTTCTCCTGTTACCCATGTGAAAATAAAAAAGTTTTTCCTTCTAAAATGCTTTAGTTCTTGTGAAGCAACTGAAGGGTTAATAAACTTCTTGAATGCGGTTTTGAGCACCTTCAGGGGTGCAGTTTTTAGAATGGTGTCACTTTTGGGTATTTTCAGTCCTATAGACCCCTCAAAGTCACTTCAAATTTGAGGTGGTCCCTAAAAAATAGTTTTGTAAATTTTGGAAAAAATGAGAAATCGCTGGTTAACTTTTAACCCTTATAACTTCCTAATTTAAAAAAAAAAATCATGTTTCCAATATTGTGGGGATGTAAAATAGACATGTGGTAAATGTTATTTATCAACTATTTTGTGCGATATGACTCTCTGATTTAAAGGCACAACAATTAAAGTTTGAAAATTGCATAATTTTCAAAAGTTTTGCCAAATTTCCATTTTTTTCATAAACAAACAAGTCTTGTTGAAGAAATTTTACCAATAACAAAGTACAATATGTCACGAAAAACAATCTCCAAATCATTGGGATCTGTTGAAGCTTTCAAGATTTATTACCTCAAAGTTGTAAAAATTGGTTTGGTCATTAAGGTCAAAATTGGCTGGGTCACTAAGGGGATAAAATGCCAACTTGAAAAACTATTATCTACCAAATACTTTGATTGCTATCTCTCGGCAACGGTCTTGTGCTGATCTGTAAATTTCGTACTTCATCTGGACAAATATGTGACTGCTACTAGTGAAGACCTGCGTACCACTACTGTCACCTATGTTTGGCTGCAGCGGTCACCTACTGAATTAGCCAAATGGAGCAGGAAGTATCGAGACCAGCAGGACAGTCAGAATACCCAAGAATGGGAGGGGTGGGGAAGATGTAAATTGAACATTAATTCTTTTATAATCGACACCATTCTCAGAATTTATTTTATATATTTTAAGTGGACAGACAAACCTTTTAAAAGTGTAAGCTTTTGGTTATTCTAGTGTTTGTTATCATACCAAGTGTAACAGATGAATGCATAAAGGAAAGTATGATGAAGGTGTATGTTCACATGGAATATATATGCTGCAGAACTATCACAGCTAATGCACTGGGCAATATTCACACAGAATTGTGGATACCGACAAATTCCACTGATTATATCCCACAGACAAAACTCTGCACCGCAAAGGGTAATATCTTAGTGAAAACAAGAGAAAATGTTTGATGCAATTGTAGTATAGCAATAGAAAGGGAAAATTTATTTGCAGACCTCCTACGGCTTGTACCTACTGAAGTAGGAATGTTACAGATAATTAAACCTCACCATTCTATCATGTAGTGTATATGGCAGGTAATAAGTTAGGACAGCTGCTTTGGCAATCTGTCAGGCCCACACACGGATACCGTGATAAAACATTCATTTACACCTAAACAGAACCTTATAACGTTCTCAATACTTGTTAACAGCAGCAGATACGGAGAGGTTCCTCAGCATCACTCCTTATGACTGAATCCAAACATTTGCACTTCTGCAAAAGTCTTAAAATTAAAAAATAAATAAAATATATATTTATATATATCACAAAATCCACTCTGTGTATTACCAAATTTTCACAGCAGAAATGTGATTGATTTCCATAAAAGACTAATTTAAATTTTCAAAGAAACAAAAATATTGAATTTTCTTAATTTTTTTTTTTTTTTACAATTCTCACAATTAAAAGAAAATCTGTCACATCCAAAAATGCCATTTACCTGGAGATATAGGGGTAACCTCCAGGTAAATACCATTTAAAACCTGCTTGGCTGCCTTACTGGAGTTGCAGCTACAGAGAGAAAATGAAGTTGTATTCTCCCTTCAGCCATTCATTTCCAGTCTTTGAGGCGATGCATGGTGAGGTTACAGTCAGAGATTACTGTATCTCACTCCAACACATTAACAATTAGCTCGTCAGCGTACAGTCCTGCTCATTGTTATTAGCATCCATGAAGTTTAAATACCGTATATAATATGGAATATCTCCTGAAACACATGAATCCAGTGATAGTTTTTTTATATACAGAACTTGTGTTAAAGACAAAAGAGAAAATGATAAACAATAAGTTAACACAAAAAACAATTGGAGGGAAAAATAGAAAAAACCTAACGCTTGCAGTTTCACTGGTATTTGCACCCTTTACATTAAGTTAGTATGGAAACACATTGTGACTTGCCTGTGATAAATCGCAAATAAGAATCAATTGTGATTAATTGTCGGTGCCCATGTGACATGAATTATCCAATGAATGATGGCTTCAGTGTTTTAAAAAGTTACAGGGGTAGGCCCTGTTCCGTGAAGACAAAGGAGCTGTCTAAAGACATCAGACTTGCTTTTATTAGCAAACACAAGACTTCCAAAGGGTATAAGGCCATATCCAAAGACCTTACATACATAGTTACATAGTATCCCAGTTTCAACAGTGCGCAAAGTTATTAAGAAGTTTGCCAAGCATGGAACCGTCAAGAACCTCCCTGGACGTGGGGAAAGAGGAAAATTTACAAGAGATGTCTTTGAAGGTTGATGCAAATGGTGGAAAAAACACCATGTCAAACATCTAAAAACCTGATGGCCAACCTGAAACAGTCTGGGGTCATGGTTTAAACAAGTACCCTACACCACACACCAAACCAAACCAAGCAGAGATTTATGGGCAAAGGCCAAGGAAGAAACCATTGCTGAAGAAAAAAATAAAAAGGAATGACTGATCTTTGCCAAAAAGTACCTTGACAAAACACAATCCTTCTGGGAAAATGTATTGTGGACAGCTTAAAACAAAAATTTAGCTTTTTGACAATGCAAAGCAACAGTTTGTTTACAGACGGCGCAATGAAGCATATAAGGAAAACCCTACCCTACCAACAGTTAAGCATGATGGAGAATCCATAATGCTGTGGGATTGCTTTGCTGTGTCTAGTACCGTAAGCCTTGACCGGATCACAGGAATTAGGAAATCAGAGTATTATCAAGAGATTTTAGAGTAAAATCTCCTACCCAGTGTAACAAAACTTGGTTTGAGTCAAATATCATGGGTCCTCCAGCAAGGCAAAGACCCAAAGCACTCATATAAAAGTACATAGGAATGATTGAAATAAAAAAATTGACTGTTTTAAAATGGCCATCAATGAGTCCTGACCTCAATCCCATTGAAAATCTTTGGGGTGAGCTGAAATCTGCCATTGGAAAAAAGAACCCTGCAAACATTCAAGAGCTTGAACAACTTGCAAAGGAAGAGTAGGAGAAAATACCAGCTGAGAAGTGCAAGAAGCTTATGGATGGCTACAAGAAATATTTTGAGGTTGTAATCAATTCCAAAGGGTGTGCAACAAAGTATTAATTAGGGGTACCTTTATTGCTGCATATGTTGTTTATTCTGTTTCTTCTTTGAAATTGCAACATGTAAGTTGAAAAACAATGTTTTATTGTTGGATTACTTTGGACGACTAAATAAAAATCCTGAGTATATAACTATGGCACATTTCCATTTATTTCTGAAGATATTGTACAGTTTATAAAAAAAATGAAGGGGTGTCAATAATGGTGAGCAGCACTGGCAGTGGGTGTTTGCAGAGCTGGCTCTTAATCATAGTGTTGGGGTATGATTATAATGTACTCACATTATGGTAAGGGGTGAC
Organism: Ranitomeya variabilis; assembly: GCF_051348905.1. Taxonomy (NCBI): domain Eukaryota; kingdom Metazoa; phylum Chordata; class Amphibia; order Anura; family Dendrobatidae; genus Ranitomeya; species Ranitomeya variabilis. The sequence continues at coordinate 435,725,617 of NC_135236.1, forward strand.
TTAACTGCACCTAGCACTATCCTGATGACTGGAAGCATCCGGCAGCAGGGAGAATAAAACAATATTCTACCTGTAACCAATGCTCCAGTAAGCCGGATACACTAGGCTTAAACTTTATTTACAGGTAGATTACTCCTATATCTGCAAGTAAACAGAGTTTCTTCACATAACAGGTTGTCTTTTAATCTATAAAACAATGATTAGTCTCTACTATAAGCAACTGATTTCTTTCCCATTTTAAAGCTTAAGGCTATGTTCACACGTTGCGTTTTTGCTGCATTTTTTCTGCAAAAACAGTAAACTACACACACACATGGCACTGCTCCACTCCTCCACTTGGACCTCCATCTCCTGGTTCCAGAGTATTTTATTTTTATTTTTTTTATGTTATTTTAAGTCATTTTCCTATCCACATTTGTTTGTAGGACAATTGTCCTGCTCTTACCCCCATTTTGCTTCCTTTTGTACCCCCAAGCCCATACAATGACCATTTTACAGCAAAACTTCCACGGGTCCGTTTATCCCTAGTCGTGTACTTTCCAGTGTGACAAAAAGTCTGTCACGGGTTCCTTCTCCAGTGTCACACAATCAACAGAGCGAGAGATGAGTGAAAAGATCCAAGAACCTTTATTTACACAAAAATACAAAAGGTCCATATATACGATCCACCATACTGAGGATACACTAGTCCAGAACACGAATGCAGTTCAGTAACAGGATAAAAGTCCAACAATCCAGCAGAGGATAGCATAGTCCATATACTCTTCTTTCTCTCTGATATGCTCTTCACATCATGGTTCCACACATTATCTGATCTATGTCTCACCTCCCTGATATTTACAAGTCTCCCTCCTCATTCACAGGTCAGGAGGGGGAAGGTCTCAGGGGTCATTGTTTCAACAAGCTAGGTCAACATGTCATTAGCAAACAATGTTATTCACTGACCCTGTGGAGAGATAAAAATACAGAACTGTGGGGAGAATATCAGATGGCAAATAGCAACTCATCCTACAAGAGAACACCATGAAAATAAGTAAAATATAAATATACACAAAAATGATACCCACATAGCATATCACACCATTGTCAAGGTGAAAATATACTTTCTTTTATACCTTTTGTACTTTATATATCTTATACTGTGAAACAATAAGTTTTTCCCTATCTGCTAGCTAATGCAAATGTAATTGTATTTAAAGATGGCCGCCAGTGTTCATTCTTCATTTCAGTTTAGAATGTGAAGGGTTAAGTATTATTCTCCTGAAAAGATAACTCTGGAATGTGAAGAAAGAAGTAACCATCAGAGATGTCCTGACGAATCAGAGAGAGAGACTGAGCACTAGATGTATGCTGCTTAAACTCCGCCTAATGCATTCCTTTTTCCTAAACAATAGTACTGTGTATTCAAAAATAAAATAGTTGCTGTAACTGCTCTGGGCACGAGTGGACGCAAGAGCTTCAGCAAAGATTGAATCAGCTACGTGTCTGAGTCATATCTTTTCTCGGTACCAGATGTTCTGCGCTCACATTATAATTTGGAATGACTGGTGAATGAAGGTTATTGTCGTTACGACCCCGACACCATCACAAAGTCCAATACATGTATAGATAGGAAATCAGTCTCTGACTTCCTGTGAACTACACAATGACATCGAATCCCTACTGGAAACTTTCAAGACTCCTCCCCTTTCTATATAGCTCCACCCTTCCTGACAATCTGTATATCCTCCCATGCAACAAAAGTTATGGATTAAGTTTTATGAAAGTTTTGAAAGAAAATCTGCCTTTGCTGGTCACAGCAACCAATCGTAGAGATTCTTTCACTTTGCATTGTACTCCGGTAAATAGGAAGCCATGTTGGGATTGGTTGCTTTTTCTGCCACATGTAATATTCATTATGTATGGGTATGTGTCCATGTGCCGAATTACATCCGGATTAGCTGTGGATTGAACGCTGCGTACAACCGCAGCGTCCAGATGTTACAGCATAGTGGAGGGGATTTTATGAAATCCCGTCTCCACTATGTGTGCGAACACGTATCCAGGGGCCCTGCGTTTACGGACATGTAACGCGTCTTTTTAGAACGCAGCATGTCTGTGACCCTCCGTCGCCGCAAGGTAAATAGCAGGGTCCTATGTATAGGGTGCGGCGATTGCGGATGTGACGTCCAAAAGCACCGACAATCCGGACCGTGGACACGCACCCTAACACAACAGTGATTGTAGTAGGTGAGATATGCCGACGCTGCATTATATACGAGTTACACTGGATACACTGAGACTCTGCCGTATACATCGCATAGGACAATCACTGAGACTCTGCTGTATACATCACATAGGAGAAACACAGACGGTTGTATACATCACACAGAACATACGCTGAAACTGCTGTCTACGTCACATGGGACATACACTTGGACAGCAGCTCAATTATTTAAGACTGTCAACCATTCTATAAGAGCACTATAGTTGGTCGTCATGAGTGAACGAGGCTCCATGTCTTGCAGCTATATAAAAAATAAAGATTATTATTATTGCAGTCATGTCTCATGAGCGATCACGTCAGTAATGTCCTTGCCTGCGAGTGACCTATAGAGCCTTGAGAACGAGGTTGTATAGGTCACATACAATCATGTCGCCACTCATTATTCCGAGTCTCACGCTGTACTATGCGAGACCTGCTAGAGTACAGCGTGAGACCCGGCAGTGGCTGCTGCTCCAGTCTATGGAGTGTGTTTATTTCTTTAGACTACTGTGTTAGTAATGGGGGTGTCTGATAGACACCTCTCCATTACTAACCCATAGGCTTGTTTTCGGCGCCAGATACGTTCATCAGCCCCACAATCCCATTACCCAGATTGCCAACGCACCAGGGCAAATCGGGAAGAGCCGAGGCGATGCGCCATTTCTGGGGAGGCCAAACACTTGTCTTATTAGGCTGGGATGGTGCCAATATCCATCCATGATTTCCATAGTAGTTCATACTTATTACATGCTACAATCATAATAGTAAAAACAGAAAAATAACGGACAGATGAGGGACACATTTTTCAAGTGCAAATCCTCAATGAAATGCAAGTCGCCGCAATTTCTGAACTGACTGGAGCATTGTGAATACTACACTGTTATGCATGGCAGTGCAATTTTGGCAGCATGCAAACACATCCTAAGGGTTTGCTCAAATAGAAAATATTTTAAACCACCAATGAAGACCATAATTTTAAGAATATCTAAAAAATATTTGCATCAAGACTATCTTCACAGCCCAAGAAAGGTGTCATTCTTGAGTCAAGTGCTAAGATGAAAAGCCTTTTGTAAATATCCAAAGTGTTTTTTACCAATGATCATTCCCTATTTTCATACTGGCCAATAAAGTGAAACTGATGAGCAGTAACAATTACTGGGCAATGTAAATAGTTCTTTAGATGATGGATATTAGCAGCCTAAATGTGGTCACCAGAGAGGAAGTTATCATGTGTGACTAAGAGCCCTCAGGCTTTTCAGTTGGCTAATAAAGAGAGACAATGCAATACATACAGTCACTAAGCAAGAAGCTTCCAGAAAGGCTCTGGTGCCCTCTACTGAAGGCAATTCTCCTAGCAGTGAGAACTATTTAAAGTAAAATGAACTTCCATAAATGTAGTATGTCACAGTGGAAGTCATTTATGTACATCATCTATTTAAACATGTTATCAATGCAGGCAAAAAGAAGATACAATAGATTCCACAGTTTCTAAACTTATAGTGTTACATTTTATCTCCTTCTGCATTTATATTGGTCAACTATTGATAGACTCCATTAGGAAAGTATAGGATTGCAATGTTAATTGGTCAGTATAGTGGCCCTTTACCTTTGAAACTGGTCTTTATTCCCACATGGTCAGCAACCACTTATAAGGATGTGAAGCGTGCCCTGACTAGAGCAGACCACCACAGTCCATACAGAAGTGTATTTATTCACATCAACGCGAGGCCATAATATCAATTAAAGGGAATTTATATAAAGAACATTTAGTAATGTATATGGGTATGTGCACACAACGCAATGGATTCAGCCATCGAACCCGCCTAAACAAAATCTATGAAAACATACATTTCTATGGAAAAAAAACAACTTGCCCGGATGACTTCTGCAGCTTTTTTTTTAAATAGTTTTTGCTTTAAAAAAAAAAAAAAAAAAAAAAAAAACCTTAACATTATCACTTTCTTCATTAATCAACGGAGTGAAAAAAAAGGTCTGGAGAACCACAGTGAAAAAAAGACGTTCCAAAAAACTAAGATATGATCATCTGAAGCAGTCAGAAAAACGTTCAAGAAATGATCAAAAAAACAACGCAAAAGATGCTTCAGGGCAAAAAAAAAAAGCCTGAGTTTCCCGAAGGGTCTGTTACTTGAAAAACATACCGTCTTCAAGACGATTCATGTCGGCATGTCAGAGAAAGTGGTCGTTTTGGCCAGCAAAAAAAAAAGAAAAAAGGTTCACCTTAATCCCAAATCAAAACTATCAAATTTGGGTTCTGCAAGCCTGCTATGGGAAAAAGAGCCATAGGGCTAGGTAATAGTGCTTACTAGATTCAAAATAATGGCAAATCACCAAATGGTCAAACATGTTGTAATAGTCTAATATTTACTGGACGCAAACTTTTTATTTTTTTACTTGAGGCTCAGGAGCTAGAATGTAGTGATGCTTTGCTTCAATGGTCTTGATCTGTGCCAAAACATTAGGTTAATTTATTTTAAACCTGGCCTCTGGGAACCAAAGACCGTACAGTAAGGGGACAAATATGTGGCTACACCAGAGGCTGGCATAGCCAGATAAAGTACTGTGTAGCACAAGATCACCTTCAATCTGCACCTTACCAACATGTAGGGGTGCCCTACAAGTAAGAAACTCCGCTGTAAAAGGCAAAAATATCGACATACTAATCTTACCCTTTAATGTGTAGAGTTTTGAAGCAGATGTGATGAACTGAAATTTATAGATGGAGGAAGGGGAATGTTTTCTTCTGTGCAAAGTCCTATTTGGGCTTGGCACTGTATATTGACTCCATAAAATACAGAAAGTTTGTAACCAGAGAATTAACTCCAGCGACCTTGAGTATGTAGTGACTTCAAGTATACAACTTCTGCCATAGACATTGGCTAAAACTGTCATAAACCAGGCATCTAAAGCAGCAAAATTCCAGGAAACCTTAAATTTTTTTGGTGAAACTGCGGCAAGATTCCTTTGTAGACTAAATAAATGCAAAATTGGAGGGTGCTTAATTCCATGTGAACTTGAACCTTTAAATGTACATTTCAAAAAGTCAGGCTTAGCTACACTACAAAAAAAAACAGAAAAATGTCAATTTGAATTTTACATCTGTTAAAGGGATTTATATCCGATAGTTTAGGGTACAAAATACTAATTCTCCTGAATCAACAATAAAATTATCCTATCAAAAAGACTTAGAGAACTCTTAATAAAATCAACGCTATAGAGTTTAAGTCCTCTTTTTCTCTGAAGAGGCAATTTGCTTATTAACCCCTTTCTGCCATATGACGTACTATCCCGTCAAAGTGACCTGGGACTTAATTCCCAGGGATGGGATAGTATGTCATGGGCGATCAGCCGCGCTCACGGGGGGAGCGCGGCCGATCGCCGCCAGGTGTCAGCTGATTATTACAGCTGACATCCGGCACTATGCGCCAGGAGCGGTCACGGACCGCCCCCGGCACATTAACCCCCGGAACACTACGTTCAAACATGATCACAGCGTTCTGGCAGTATAGGGAAGCATCGCGCAGAGAGGGGGCTCCCTGCGTGCTTCCCTGAGAGCGTCCGAGCGTCTCCTCCCTGCAGGCCCCAGATCCAAAATGGCTACGGGGCTGCATCCAGGTCCTTTAGGGAGGTGGCTTGCAAGCCTGCAGCACTGCCTGTCAGATCGCAGATCTGACACAGTGCTTTGCAAAGTGTCAGATCAGTGATCTGACACTACATAGTCATATCCCCCCCAGGACAGGACAGAGTTCGCATCTCGGCTTCAGGAAAATGGCCACCACGATCTCCATCTGCGCACGCGCGGCATCCCGCGGCCATTTTCCTGAAGCCGCGGCCAGCAGAGCGCCGCTTCTGCGCACGTGCGGCCAAAGGAAGATGGCCGCCCCCACAGATCACCAATGAAATAGTGCACATCGCGCTCTTTTAACTCCCCTGTGCAGTGGATTCGGGACCTTGGGCATGCGCAAACCACTACGCCACCAACGGAAAACTAAGCAAGATCTGGGGGAAGACACCACGCCCTTTTGACCAGACCAGCCTGATTGACAGGCGAAAACGGCTACTTTGGTAACGTATTTTGGCAGCATAGGTGGGGAATCGGGGTCCACAAAATACACTGTTGTAATGCACAGCTCAGGCCCTATTTAACAGTATTTTTATCTCATACTGAAAAAACGGGGTGACAGGTGCCCTTTAAGCAGCCTACATTTTTTGCCAAAATGGGAAAGAAAAAGGATGTGTCGGCTGCTGAGAAGCAACAAATTGTGGAGTATTTAGGTCAAGGCATGACTACAATCAACATTGCAAAGACTCTTCATCGTGATCATCGCACAATCAAGAAGTATGTAGCTGATTCCCAGCACACACGTGTGCGTGCTGATAAGGAAAAATTGAGGACTCTTTCCAACAGGCAATTGTGTAAGGTTAAAAGAGCAGCTGCAAAACTGCCTTGTCATAGCAGCAGACAAGTTTTTGAAGCTGCTAGTGCCTCCAACGTCCCCAGAACAACAAGATGCAGGGTCCTTCAGAGGTTTGCAGCTGTGCGTAAGCCATCCTGTCGACCACCTCTATCCACTGGGCCAAACGATACATGAAGACTGACTTTCAAACTGTTTTGTTCACCGATGAGTGCTGTGCAACGTTCGATGGTCCAGATGGATGGAGTGGAGGATGGCTGGTTGATGGACACCCCATGAAAACACGGCTAAGGCGCCAGGAGGTGGAGTAATGTTTTGGGCTGGAATCATGGGGAGAGAGATTGTCGGCCCCTTTATGATCCCTGAAGGGGTAAAGATGAACTCCATAATCTATGTGGAGTTTCTAAAACAACACTTCCTGCCATGATTCAAGAGGAAGAACCGTGCTTTCCGCAGCAAGATCATTTTCATGCATGATAATGCACCGTCTCATGCTGCAACAAACACATCTGCATCTCTGGCTGGTATGGGCATAAAAGAGGACAAACTTATGGTGTGGCCACCATCTTCCCCTGACCTCAACCCCATTGAGAACCTCTGGAGCATCATCAAAAGGAGTGTCTATGATGGCGGGAGGCAGTTCACATCTAAGCAACAGCTCTGGGAGGGTATTCTGTCCACATGCAAAACAATTGAAGCAGAAACCATCCAAAAACTGACAAATTCAATGGACGAGAGAGTTCAGAAGCTTCTTTCGAACAAGGGGTCCTATGTGCAAATCTAACATCACCTAGAATAAAGTTTTCACTTGAAAACTGTTTGATTTCATTTTGTAATAAGCTGATAATGCTTATAACTTCACAATTGACCATTTTTTTTGTTCAAAATAAAAAAAAAAGGTTGAAAACTCTGCTGTGCATAATAATTTGGAACATGCATTTTGAGTTTATTTTTTTTTTTTAAAGATACTGTTTTCATAGGCAGTTTGTTCCAAAACATTGCAATTAAACTAGTATAGTAGATGACTGGAAAATAACAATGACTTCAATTCAGATAGGTAATTTAGAGAAAATATGAGGAAATATTATTTGCATAATAATTTGGAACACAGTGTATATATATATATATATATATATATATATATATATATATATATATATATATATATATATATATATATATATATATATATATATACACATACACACACACACACACACACAGTATATTTACATGTGTAAAAAAAAATAAATTCCTAAATAAAAAGGAAAAAATATATATATTGTTCCAATAAATACATTTCTCTATCTAAATAAAAAAAAACAATAAAAGTACACATATTTAGTATCGCTGCGTCCGTAACAACCCGACCTATAAAACTGTCCCACAAGTTAACCCCATCAGTGAACACCATTAGAAAAAGAAAAAAAAAAGAGGCAAAAAACAACGCTTTATTATCATACTGCCAAACAAAAAGTGGAATAACATGCGATCAAAAAGACGGATATAAAGAACCATGGTACCGATGAAAACGTCATTTTGTCCCTTAAAAAAAGAGCTGTGATACAGCATCATCAGCAAAGAAATCAAAAAGTTATAGTCCTCAGAATAAAGCGATGCAAAAATAATTATTTTTTATATAAAATTGTTTTATCGTATAAAAGAGCCAAAACATAAAAAAATGATATGAATGAGGTATCGCTGTAATCGTACTGACCCGAACAATAAAACTGCTTTATCAATTTTACCAAACATGGAGCGATATTAACGCCCCCCCCCCCCAAAGGAATTCATATATAGCTGGTTTTTGGTCATTCTGCCTCTCAAAAATCTTTATAAAAGAGATCAAAAAATGTTACGAGCCGAAAATGGTACCAATAAAAACGTCAACTTGTCCCGCAAAAAACAAGACCTCAAATGACTTTGTGGGCCAAAATATGGAAAAATTATAGCTCTCAAAATGTGGAGACGCAAAAACTATTTTTTGCAATAAAAAGCGTCTTTCAGTGTGTGACGGCTGCCAATCATAAAAATCCGCTAAAAAAACGCTATAAAAGTAAATCAACCCCCCCTTTCATCACCCCCTTAGTTAGGGAAAAATAATAAAATAAAAAAAAATGTATTTATTTCCATTTTCCCATTAGGGTTAGGGTTGGGGCTAAAGTTAGGGTTTGGATTACATTTATGGTTGGGATTAGGGTTGTGTCAGGGTTATGGTTGGGATTAGGGTTAGGGGTGTGTTTGGATTTAGGTTTCAGTTATAATTGGGGGGTTTCCACTGTTTAGGCACATCAGGGGCTCTCCAAATGCGACATGGCATCCGATCTCCATTTCAGTCAATTCTGAGTTGAAAAAGTAAAACAGTGCTCCTTCCCTTCCGAGCTCTCCCGTGCGCCCAAACAGGGGTTTACCCCAACATATGGGGAATCAGCGTACTCAGGACAAATTGAACAACTTTTGGGGTCCAATTTCTCCTGTTACCCTGGGGAAAACCCTAAGGGTTATATGCATTTTTTGCTATGTGGATTGCCTTGCACCAATATAATACTACTATATTGCACTTTAAAGAAAGTTTTTTCTCTGTTTATGCATTGTGCAATGATTATAATATAGATTTAAAGAAGATATATATGGGTATTGGATGGTGCTTGGCACACTCTGCAAAAAGACATATAAGGGACTATAGAAATGATTGCAGCAGGATATATGGTTTAAATCACAAATAGGATGTAATTCTTTCTATGCCACTAGAGGGCAGCATAATAAAAGAATATAAAAGATCATCCTATATATAAAAAATCTCTATTGATTTTGTATGAATAAACCGTGGAGATTTGTGACTGCAATTTTTGAGAATGTTATGGTGAATATAGCTCCATAATCCAATATAATGAGGACGGTTTGTGGAAGAATGATTATGTATTTTTTAAGAACTAATATTTGCACCACTTCTTATTTGAAGGTACCATGTATTGTTTGATCATGTACTACTTACAAATTATATGTTTTATTAATTATTGTGTTTAATAAAGAATTGTTGATTTTATTAACAGTTCTCCAAGTCTTTTTGATAGGATAATTTAATCTGTTAGAGGGAATCTGTCACTTGAAAAACCGCTATTAACTTGCAGTTTGGGGGTTTATCTGCAGGGTAATAGCGCTATGAACTTACCTGGCGCTGGCAGTTAGACTCCCGCTGCCGGGAGGAAAAGAACTTTATCTTTCCCGGTAATGTTCGGGTTTCAGTCATGGGGGGCGCTGTTGCAGTTTCAATCACCACTCTGTGTATAGTGCACGTCAGTCGTCATCACCTCCCCTCCCCCCCGCACTGACTGACAGAAGCTAAGCATTGGTTCCGACTATCAGTGTTGGAGGTGCGATTACAGCTCCGCTCCCTATACACAGAGGGATGACGGAAAACAAAGGTTACCAGGAGGAATAAAGTTAATTTCCTCCTGCCAGCGGGGATCTAAGTGGCAGTGTCGGGCAGGTTCAGAATACTATTAACCCCATTTCTGCAAGTTAATAGTGTTTTTTCGAGTGACAGGGTCCCTTTTGACAGGAGTAAAATTCTTTTATTTCTATGTGTTATCGGTGGCGCTGTTCTTTGATGTAAAATGATTTAACTTCCAACACTTTAACAAAGCACCCTTACGCAATTCATAGGTGGTAACTACCAGAGGTATACAGTAATGTCCCATGAAACAACTCTCTCATAAAAACTACCTCATAAAAAATGTTAACAGCTATGCATTCAAGGGTAACCACTTCTACATAGACCCACAAACCAAAAAATGAAGCAAAATAAGATAAACAGATATTGGGGTATTGCAGGTATACTGGGACGCTCTATAGGGGTCGACAAATAAAAATCCAGAGGGCACAATAATGCAGCTGGGACTTAAATGACCTTTGATATTGAGAGGATACCTTATGAGTAATTGCAGAGATGTGAAAATTCCGCTAATATAACCATAAGAAAAAGAACCGCGTAGCACTTGATCAGACGAACATAATTTTAGGAATTCTTAGCAGTACAGAGTACATACACTCAAGCAGTATTTGATACAGCAGATTTATGATCATCACGATGACTAAGGCGGCACGACCGCTGAAGCGCGTATGATTTTAATGCACTTTAAGCCTGTGACTGTCACTGGTAGGAATCACCCGTTTTTGTGTCTCTGGATATAAAGATGGATTTTGGACTTATGTGCTTTTAATGAAAATGGAATAAAAGTTATTTTATGGATATCACCCACGCTGGACTTCAGCTTCACCTTCATACTACTTGCAGCACTGCATGATCCGCGCGGTGGGACTGGAGAGGAGGTGAGCTGAGCTTTGTTGCTTATTTTTTATATATATTCTAATGGTTCAATAGCAATCAAACAATAATTCAGTGGATAATACAGTGAAGCATAGACTACTGATGAATAATAAATAACATTTCCGATACTGCTTCTAGCTTTGCAAAGGGGGTATAGTCCTAATCTATCCTAATCTATGAAGGACTACTATCCCCAAAGCATAATGCAGAGTTCTAGTATATCCTTACTGACGCAGCTGAAGCCTGTCTTGACTACCTCTTGCTTGTAATAGGTTTCTCCCTGTCAGATCTTTTAATCAGGGAAGGAATGGGGGGGAAGCAGTGCGAAGCTACATAGTAAAAAGTACACTGGAGAATCTAGCACAGAGCCAGGGGATATCTATAACACTGCAGCTAATCCTTCTACACTCACCTACTGTATCCTGCTTGCTTATATAAATCACAAAGGATATCTTTAGATGCACAGAGGACGTACCGAGTAATAAGGAAGGTAGGTCATGTACTGGACTTTTGTTTAGACTAAACATCACATGACATAGCTGCACAAAATTAAAAGAGTTCAAAATATATAGATGCAAATAAGCAGGGATGTAAACAAAATAGAAGCGGGTTTATCTGATCCTGCTTGCAATAGGTTTCCCCATGTCGGAACCTTACAAACAGGAGGCAGGTGAGCAGTGATAATGACAACTTATTTCAACAAACTTTTCAGAACCAATTGGTGCCACAGATTTGCAACTGAATGTGAAAAAGCTCCCTCAAAGTTCCATTTCTCCATTGCCTGTTAAGAATCTCTTTGAAGCATTTTTCCTATACAATGTAAGTATACTATGAATTGTCATTCAGAAATACAGTGGACAGAAATGAGAGTACTCCTCTTACCTGAGCAACGCTGGTATCTCCAGTATTATTTCCAAATATCTACTAGGAGCACATCTTCTGACACATGAAAAAGGGGTGACATAGCTTCTTCAGCACATGCTCACAAACATCTATCTTACTAACATTCTAAGACAGGTGCCTGGAAGCGTGTGCAGTAGACGCCCTGCGCCTGCTCTTCATGGGTAGAAAGCTGTGCTCCTACTGGATCTTCAGATGTAATAAAGTAATACTGGAGATGACAGTAAGAAGGCTCACTGCAGTCCACCCTTCCATCCCATCCTTCAGAATAGCAATATATGGTACAAGTATCTGCAGGTCCCAGCGGTGGCGTTCCTACTGCACATGCTCAAAGGCTCTAACATTCTAGGACAAGTTTCTGTCAATGTAACAAAACGGCATTCAGTTTGGATCTGTAGTGATTACCTCCATAGATAAAATGAATTTGAATTGCTAATTAACATTTAGGAATTTATTTATAATGACATTTCCTTTAATTATTTTTTTCCCTAGAGAACCCCTAAGATGTAGTCTTTAATGTAGAATGCAACCATGTAAATCAAACTGCTAAACATACAGTGTAAGACAGTAAGGACGGGGGAAATAGAATGCTAAACATTACAAGCACGTCAGGAAAAACATGCCAAGTATTATGCCAGCATATTTGTATGATAATAAACTGTTCATTCTAAAGATAGTGGCAGTATCCTGCAAAGCATATGATTTAGATAGCAGCCACATTTACAAAGGATTTCTGTAAAGCTGTCGCTCCAACCGTCTGCTTGGGAAGGATCCTGGGAGGAAACTACAGCACAGTTTCATCTGTTTCTAGTAGATAGAGTCCAGAGAAGCTTCTCTACATGGAACGCCCCGACATTCAGGCATGTGATATGCAATATGTGCACTGCTTCATCTCTAACAGTACCGGTTCCTTTAGGAATTGTCCTATAAAACTACCGTAACTAGGTAGATCAGAAAATCCCCAGATCAAAGCTTTTCTATTATTTTCACAGAAGTTCGCTTTTTTGAGGATTTTAAAAAAAGACTTCTACAAAGAATCCTGCAATTGGACCAGCATCATACATTGCTTTTTATACAATTATCTCCTGTGGTTCTTTTCTTCATTATAATTAATTTCTTTGCATGTCTCCCTGTTAAAAGATGTTGTTTATATTTTTCCTTAAAAATATCTATTGTAATAGAATTAAAACCATGAAGTAGTGCTACAAATAACCCACAATATGATACAATTGTACTAAGATAGCCATTAACTAGCTCCTTGTTAGAAACTGCCTGCAAAAAATTTAATTCAGGGAGTAATTCCCATCAGCACCAGCTGGGGGAGCACACACATAGTAAAACAGTGGGTGCAAATAATAAACCACAGAAATAGGGATTTTAATATCAGAATTACATTCACATTTTATCATAAAGTGCGGTTCAAATGTTTTAGGCAAGTGTGGAAAATATATTTCTAAGTAAAACAAAATTGTTAAGAGTTTATTTTTTTATCAATTAACAAAATGGCAAGTGAATGAATCAAAGAAGAATCGAAATTAAATCAATATTTGTTTTGATCTTCAAAACACCATCAATTCTTCAAGGTACATTTGAACAAATTCAGGAATTCTGTAGTATTGCAGACAGGTGCATAAGTAACCCATGATAATGGTCATCATTAGGTTGAAACACAGTGATTTACTGGAACAGAAAACTGGGCGAGGAACAGTTAAAGCTGCTACAAAGGTAAGGTTATGGAAGATAGTTTCATCTCACAGGTTATACACCATGGCAAGACTGACCACAGCAACAATTCACAAGATGGTTACACTGATTCAGTAAGGTTTCTGACAAATAACTGAAAGCAGACCAGAGACAGTGGTTGGTCAACGAAACTTAGTACAGCCGATGAAAAACACATTATGCTTCCATCTGTTCAAAATCAGAATAAGTCCAGCAGTGCCATCAGCTCAGAACTGGCAGCAACCAATGAGACCACGATACACCCATCTACTATTCATAAAAGTGGGCAAAAAGCCATACCGTTCACATGGAAACAAGGCCAAGCAACCCAACTATGCATGAAAGTATATGAACTGATCCATAACCCTTGCTCATCTCTTCCTCTGCCCTTAGGATCTCTTCTTGACTTCTCTATTTTGTTATAATTTTCTACTAAAAGGTTTTTTCCTTCCGTTGTCAGGCTTGACAAAGCCCAACTGGATAGCAAGAAGTTAATGAACAATTTCTTAACCCCTTCCCGACCTCCGCCGTACTAGTACTGCGCATGTCGTGTCTCCCCCTTTGATGTGGGCTCCAGCGGTGAGCCCACATCAAAGTAGCGACATGTCAGCTGTTTTGTACAGCTGACATGTGCGCGCAATAGCGGCGGGTGAAATCGCGATTCACCCGCAGCTATTAACCTGTTAAATGCCGCTGTCAAACGCTGACAGCGGCATTTAACCGGCGCTTCCGGCCGCGAGGCCGGAAATGAGCGCATCACCGACCCCATCACAAGATCGGGGGTCGGCGATGCATCAGGATGGTAACCATAGAGGTCCTTGAGACCTCTATGGTTACTGATGCCGGCCTGCTGTGAGCGCCCCCCAGTGGTCGGCGCTCATAGCAAGCCTGCATTTCTGCTGCCTAGCAGCGATCTAGCAAAAAAAGCCAAACAAAAAACAGGTGTGGGATTGCACTTTTTTTGCAATTTCACCGCACTTGGAATTTTTTTCCCGTTTTCTAGCACAAGACATGGTAAAACCAATGGTGTCGTTCAAAAGTACAACTCATCCCGCAAAAAATAAGCCCTCACATGGCCATATTGATGGAAAAATAAACAAGTTATGGCTCTGGGAAGGAGAGGAGAGAAAAACTAAAACAAAAACGAAAAAGGGCCGTGGCGGGAAGGGGTTAACATGTCATACTTTTCTTGGATAGTGCTCTGTGAAGAGCGGTGAAACGCCACCCACAGCCCAGTCAAAGCACGGTTCCCTCTTTCCTCTGCTTACATTGGCAGCAAGCATGCGCTGGATACTGGGCTGAGAAACATCGCCCATAGCTCAGTCAATCAGTGGGGGTGTGTGCGACTAGGTCATGCCTGGGTGAATCAAAGAAATCTGGAGGTTCAGCTGATGTCAGCGGCGGCCGCAGCCGGGGTCACATGATGCAGACTGAGCGAGCAGGGATAGCGCCGCTCATAGGCACAATTGGCAGCAGAAGGAATTTACAAAAATACTTACCGTATTTAACCCCTTAGTGACAGAGCCAATTTGGTACTTAATGACCGAGCCAATTTTTACAATTCTGACCACTGTCACTTTATGAGGTTATAACTCTGGAACGCTTTATCGGATCCCGCTGATTCTGAGATTGTTTTTTCATGACATATTGTACTTCAAGTTAGTGGTAACATTTCTTCGATATTACTTGCGATTATTTATGAAAAAAATGGAAATATGGCGAAAATTTTTAAAATTTTGCAATTTTCAAACTTTGTATTTTTATGCCCTTAAATCAGAGAGATATGTCACGAAAAATAGTTAATAAATAACATTTACCACATGTCCACTTTACATCAGCACAATTTTGGAAACAAAAGTTTTTTTTGTTAGGGAGTTATAAGGGTTAAAAGTTGACCAGCAATTTCTCATTATTACAACACCATGTTTTTTTTAGGGACCACATCATCTTTGAAGTCATTTTGAGGGGTCTATATGATAGAAAATAACCAAGTGTGACACCATTCTAAAAACTGCACCCCTCAAGCTGCTCAAAACCACATTCAAGAAGTTTATTAACCCTTTACGTACTTCACAGGAACTGAAACAATGTGGAAGAAAAAAATGAACATTTAACTTTTTTTTGCAAACATTTTACTTCAGAACTATTTTTTTTAATTTTCACAAGTGTAAAAACAGAAATTTAACCACAAATTTTGTTGTGCAATTTCTCCTAAATACGCCGATACCCCATATGTGGAGGTAAACCACTGTTTGGGCGCACCGCAGAGCTTGGAAGTGAAGGAGCACCGTTTGACTGTTTCAATGCAGAATTGGCTGGAATTAAGATCGGACGCCATGTCGCGTTTGGAGAGCCCCTAATGTGCCTAAATAGTGGAAACCCCCCACAAGTGACACCATTTTGGAAACTAGACCCCTTAAGGAACTTATCTAGATGTGTGGTGAGCATTTTGAACCCCCAAGTGCTTCACAGAAGTTTATGACGTAGAGCCGTGAAAATAAAAAATCGCATTTGTTTTCACAAAAATGATTTTTTCGCCCACAAATTCTTATTTTCACAAGGGTAACAGGAGAAATTAGACCACAAAAGTTGTTGTGCAATTTCTCCTGAGTACGTCGATACCCCATATGTGGGGGTAAACCACTGTTTGGGCGCACCGCAGAGCTTGGAAAAGAAGGAGTGTCGTTTTACTTTTTCAATGTAGAATTGGCTGGAATTGAGATCGGACGCCATGTCACCTTTGGAGAGCCCCTGATGTGCCTAAACAGTGGAAACCCCCCACAAATGACACCATTTTGCAAACTAGACCCCTTAAGGAACTTATCTAGATGTGTGGTGAGCACTTTAAACCCCCAGGTGCATCACAGAAGTTTATAACGTAGAGCCATGAAAATAAAAAAAAAATCGCATTTTTTCTACAAAAATGATCTTTTTGCCTCCAAATTTTTATTTTACCAAGGGTAACAGGAGAAAATGGACCCCAGAAGTTGTTGTACAATTTGTCCTGAGTACGCCGACACCCCATATGTGGGGGTAAACCACTGTTTGGGCGCATGGCTGAGCTCGGAAGGGAAGGAGCGCCGTTTTGGAATGCAGACTTTGATAGAATTGTCTGCTGGCGTTATGTTGCGTTTGCAGAACCCTAATGTACCTAAACAGTAGAAACCCCCCACAAGTGACCCCATTTTGGAAAATAGACCCCCCCAAGGAACTTATCTAGATATGTGGTGAGAACTTTGAATGCCCAAGTGCTTCACAGAAGTTTATAATGCAGAGTAGTGAAAATAAAAAATATATTTTTTTCCCACAAAAAAGATTTTTTAGCCCCCAAATTTTTATTTTCACAAGGGTAACAAGAGAAATTGGACCCCAAAAGTTGTTGTCCAATTTGTCCTGAGTATGCTGGTACCCAATATGTGGGGGTAAACCACTGTTTGGGCACACGGCAGAGCTCGGAAGAGAAGGAGCGCAATTTTGGAATTCAGACTTTGATAGAATTGTCTGTGGGTGTTATGTTGCATTTGCAGAGCCCCTGATGTACCTAAACAGTAGAAACCCCCCACAAGTGACCAAATTTTGGAAACTAGACCCCCTAAGGAACTTATCTAGATATGTGGTGAGAACTTTGAATGCTCAAGTGCTTCACAGAAGTTTATAATGCAGAGTAGTGAAAATAAAAAAATATTTTTTTTCCCACAAAAAAGATTTTTAAAGTTTTTATTTTCACAAGGGTAACAGGAGAAATTGGACCCCAAAAGTTGTTGTCCAATTTATCCCGAGTACGCTGATGCCCCATATGTTGGGGTAAACCACTGTTTGGGCGCACGGCAGAGCTCAGAAGGGAGGGAGCACCATTTGACTTTTTTAGCGCAAAATTGTCTGTCGTGTTTGGAGACCCCCTGATGTACCTAAACAGTGGAAACCCCCCAATTCTAACTCCAACCCTAACTCCAACACACCCCTAACCCTAATCTCAACCCGATCCATAATCCTAATCACAACCCTAACGATAATCACAACCCTAACCCCAAAACAGCCCTAATCTCAACTCTAACCATAACCCTAATCAAAACCCTAAATCCAACACACCCCTAACCCTAATCTCAACCCTAACCTCAAACCTAACCCTAATCCCAATACACCCCTAACCCTAATCCTAA
Source organism: Ranitomeya variabilis (assembly GCF_051348905.1). Lineage (NCBI taxonomy): Eukaryota > Metazoa > Chordata > Amphibia > Anura > Dendrobatidae > Ranitomeya > Ranitomeya variabilis. The sequence goes on from NC_135236.1 coordinate 435,743,407, forward strand.
CCTTAACCTTAACCCTAATCCCAACCCTAACCCCAACCCTAATCCCAAACGTAACCCTAATCCCAACCGTAACCCTAATACCAACCCTAATCCAAACCCTAACCCTAATCCCAACTCTATCCCTAACTTTAGCCCCAACCCTAACCCTAATTTTAGCCCCAACCCTAACTTTAGCCCCAATCCTAACCCTAACCCTTACTTTAGCCCCAACCCTAACCCTAAGGCTACTTTCACACCTGCGTCGTGTGGCATCCATCACAATCCGTCGTTTTGGACAAAAAACGGATCCTGCAAATGTGCCCATAGGATGCCTTTTTTGCCCATAGACTTGTATTACCGACGGATGGCCACACGTCGTGTCTATCGTGCACTGGATCCGTTGTGTTTTGGCGGACCGTCGTCACAAAAAAGTTCAATGTAACCTTTTTTTTGTACGTCGCGTCCGCCATTTCCGCGCATGCGTGGCCGTAACTCTGCCCCCTCCTCCCCAAGACATAGACTGGGCAGCGGATGCGTTGAAAAACTGCATCCACTGCCCATGTTGTGCACAATTTTCACAACGTGCGTCGGTACGTCGGGCTGACGCATTGCGACCGCCCCGTACCGACGCAAGTGTGAAAGAAGCCTAAGGCTACTTTCACACTAGCGTCATACTCGGCCCATCGCAGTGTGTCGGGCCGACGTACCGACGCTAGCGTTGTAAGCGCCACACAACGGGTGCAGAGGATGCTGTTTTTTCAACGCATCCGCTGCCCCATTGTGAGGTGCGGGGAGGCAGGGGCGGAGTTCCGGCCGCGCATGCGCGGTCGGAAATGGCGGACACGTCGCACAAAGTTACATGTAGCGGTTTTTTTTGCCGACGGTCCGCCAAAGCACGACGCATCCGTCGCACGACGGATGCGACGTGTGGCAATCCGTCGCAATGTGTCGCTAATGCAAGTCAATGGAGAAAAAAACGCATCCTGCAAGCACTTTTGCAGGATGCGTTTTTTCTCCAACTACGCATTGCGACAGAAGCCAAAAAACGCTAGTGTGAAATTAGCCTACCCCTAGCCCTAACCCTAAATTTAGCCCCAACCGTAGCCCTAACCCTAACCCTATCCCTAACCCTAATTTTAGCCCCAACTCGTCTCTCCTGCCGGCCGGCAGATGGCAGCAGATGGCGGGCGCACTGCGCATGCGCCCGCCATTTTCTTTGCAGAGGAAGAAGCCGGCCGGCAAGAGGAGACGCAGGAGGACCAGGGGACACCGGGTGAGTATGATAGGGTCCCCGAATCCCCCTATTTCTCTGTCCTCTGATGTGCGATGACATCAGAGGACAGAGAATTACAGATCGCTTTTTTTTTTTTTTTTGCGGTCGCCGGTAAACAGTTAATTACCGGCGATCACAAAACAGGGGTCGGTAAAAACCGACCCCGATCATGTTCTTTGGGGTCTCGGCTACCCCCGGCAGCCGAGACCCCAAAGCTCTTCCGGGTGCACTGCGCATGCGCCCGCCTTTTTTTCCCGGAAAAAAGATGGCGGCGCCCATCGGGAGCCACGAGGAGCTCCGGGGGAGATAGGTGAGTATTGGGGGGCTATTGGGGGCCATCGGGAACACTATTTCTCTGTCCTCCGATGTGCGATCACATCGGAGGACAGAGAAATTAAATGGCAAATCGCGTTGTTTTTTTTGTTGCGACCGCCGGTAAACGGTTAATTACCGGCGATCGCAACTCGGGGGTCGGTAAAAACCCCCCGAATCATGTTCTCTGGGGTCTCGGCTACTCTTGGCAACCGAGACCCCAGAGAAAATCCGACTCTGGGGGGCGCTATTCACTTTTTCCACAGCGCCGTTAATTAACGGCGCTGTGGTTTAAGTACCCTTAGCGGCCGCCGTTAAAAGGCGTATCGGCGGTCGTTAAGGGGTTAAAAGGTGTAAATTGATGGTCGCATTATACAATGTAGTAGACCACCCCTTTAATATCATGAAATACCATCAGGGAGGTGTATAATTGGCTCCACATTTATTCTTGCAGCAAACCATGATCCCAAACAAGCAGCCAATAGCATTAAGAACTATTCTCAGTGTGAAGAACAAGGAGTCCTGGAAGTGATGACATGGTCTCCACAGATCTCAACATCAAGTCTGTTTGGGATTTCATGAAAAGACACGGATTTGTGCAAGCCACATCCACAAATGATCTGTGCTTCGATCTCCAAGATGTTTGGAACAACGTCACTGACCAGTTCCTTCAAAAAGTGTGTGCAAGTGTACTTAGAATACCGTAATTGAAAGCAAAGGGTGATCACGCCAAAAATCGATTCAATAATGTATTCAATTTATTTTACAATGCACAAAACAGTAGCCAAAGGCAATTGTTCTCTATTATAGTTACTTTCCAAGTAGTATTTGTTGCCAATAAGTATGCTATAAGACGCTAATATTACTCCAGGGTGACAGCATTGCACAGTTCTAGCACTGCTGTCATTTATCATGGGTGCTACATGGAAGTCTTAAGGTGAATAAGAGAGTGGGATGAGTCTACAGTATGCCATGTGTAAATAGGGCTGGAAACTAGGTCAATTAGAAACAAAAAGAGGTACCGTAATAACAATTCTGAATAAATACTATTTCATTAGAACTTTAAGGTGGCCATACACATGACATAAAAGTGCAAAAACCAGGAACCAAGAGTCCATGCTACCTATTAAAAATTAATTTGATTGAAAAATACATTAAAAACAAAAATGGTGACTAAGCATGTACAGCGGAAACCAGACGTTTATATACACTACATAAAAAGACATATGCATGTTTTTCTCAATATCTGACAATAAATCAGAATAAATGTTTCCCGATTTAGGGCAATTAGGATTACTATAATTATTAATATTTGCCAAAGGCCAGAATAATGAGAGAGAAGGTTTTAAGGCATTATTACTTACTGCAAAGTCAAAAGTTTACATACATTTCATTAGTATTTGGTAGCATTGCCCTAAAACTGAACGACTTGGTCAAACGTTTGAAATATCCTTCCACAAGCTTCTCACAATAGTTGGTCAGAATTTGGGCCCATTCCTCCTGACAAAACTGGTGTAACTGATCCAGGATTGTAGGTTGCCTTGCTCGCACCAGACTTTTCAGCTTTGCCCATAAATTTTCAATAGGATTGAGGTCAGGGCTTTGTGGTGGCCACTCCAAAACATTGACTTTGTTATCCTTAAGCCACTTAGTTACCATTCTGGCATATGCTTCAAGTCATTGTCCATTTGGAAGACCCATTCCCATCCAAGTTATAACTTTCTGGCTGATGTCTTGAGATGTTGCTTCAGTATTGCCACAATCTTCTTTTCTCATGATGCCATTTATTTTGTGAAGTACTCCAGTGCATCCTGCAACAAAACAACCCCACAACATGATGCTGCCACTCCTGTGTTTCACAGTTGGGACGGTGTTCTTAGGCTTCCAAGCTTCTCCCTTTTTCCTCCAAAAGTAACAATGGTCATTATGGCCAAAAAGTTAAATTTTAGTTCCATTAGACCACAGGACATGTCTCTAGAAATTAAGGTCTTTGTTCCTGTGAGCATGTGCAAACATTAATGTGGCTTTTTTATGTTTCTTTTGGAGTAATGGCTTCTTCCTGGCAGAGTGAGTGGCCTTTCAGCCCATGTTGATACAGTACTTGTTTCAGTGAGTAAATTGACAATCTTACCAGCTTCCGCCATCATCTTCACAAGGTCTTTTGCTTTTGTCCTTGGGTTGATATGCACATGTCGGACCAAAGCACGTTTATCTCTGGGACACAGGACCTGTCTCCTTCCTGAGCGGTATGATGGCAGGACATTCCCATCTTGATTGTACTTGCGTATAATTGCTTGTACAGATGAATGAGGCACCTTCAGGTTTCTTGGAATTGTACCCTAGGATGAGCCAGACTATTGCAAGTCCACAATTCTCTTCCTGATATCTTGGCTGATTTCTTTAGACTTTCCCCATGATTCTACACAAAGAAGCAATGTGTTTCATGTATTTCAGGTGTGTCTCTAATTAACTAAGATGTTGCTAAAAAAAAAAACAACTATCCGAAGCTTCAAAACACATATCATATGGGCAGTCCAGAATTGTTTAACCCCTTCAAGACGGAGTCATTTTTCATTTTTGCGCTTGTTTTTCACTCACCTTCTTCCCAGAGCAATAACTTTATTTTTCCATCAATTTGGCCATGTGAGGGCTTGTTTTTTTGCAGGCCGAGTTGTACTTCTGAATGACACCATTGGTTTTACCATACCGTGTACTCAAAAATTCCAAGTGCGGTGAAACTGCAAAAAATATGCAATTCCTCAACTGTTTTTTGGATTCCTTTTTATGATGTTCACCAAATGCTATAACTGACCTGCCGCTATGACTCTCCAGGTCATTACAGTTCATAGACACCAAACATGTCTAGGTGCTTTTTTATTTAAGTGGTGAAAAAAAAAATCCAAAGTAAAAAAAAAAAAAAAATTGTGCCATTTTCCGATACCCATAGCGCCTCCATTTTTCGTGATCTCGGGTTGGATGAGTGCTTATTTTTTGCGCGCCAAGTGGACGTTTTTAATTATACCGTTTTGGTGCAGATACGATCTTTTGATCTCCCGTTATTGTATTTGAATGCAATGTTGCAGCGATCAAAAAACATTCTAGTGTTTTGACCTTTTTTCTCATTACGCTGTTTAGCGATCGGGTTCTTTTTTATATTGATAGATTGGGCAATTCTGAACGTGTTATGCCAAATACAGTATGTGTATGTTTGTTTTTTTATTGTTTTATTTTGAATGGGGCGAAAGGAGGGTGATTTGAACTTTTATTTATTTTTCATTTTTTAAAAAACATTTTCTTACTTTTGGCATGCTTCAATAATCTCCATGGGAGACTAAAAGCTGCCATATTCTGATCAGCTCTGCTACATACAGGCGATTATCAGATGTTCAGGAGACCTCTGGTTGTCATGCGGTGATCCGCAATCATGTGATTTTTTTTTGCTAGTGATCACTGTGATAAGGTCTATCACGGTGATCAAGAGAAACAAATAGTAAAAATTCTCTATTGTTGCCGGGTACAGGATGGCAAATCTCGGAGGGCAGTTTTTTCCTAGGAAGATGACGTGGAAGGCCAGGGAACTGAGCACGGAGCAGAAAGAACAGGGGGATGGGGGACATCATTTCTCTCTCCTCTGACATGCATATCATGTCAGAAGAGAAAGAAATCATTGTAACATCTGGCACAGTTTTTTTTTTCCATAATCGGGGGCCAGAAAATCTGGGTCTCAGCTACCGCTGAATCCTCAGAGATTTACTGACTCTGGGGAGCACTACAGCCTTATTCTCGATCGCCATTTTAAAACGGCAACGAGGGAATAACGCCCCTTAACGGACACCATTTTAATGCGTGTCAACGGTCGTTAAGGGGATAATTGCAAAAACAAATCACTTGCATTGTTGCAATCACGGCAGAAAAAATAACAAAAATATGTAGTTCAGGACCAGAGTTGTTTCAGCAATATCGGCACTGTGTTAGAAGGAACTGTGAAGGGTGCACCAATCTCATAACATAAGTGTCATGTGACCTTTGGGAGACATTGACAGATTTTGATGGAACACAGCCAGTCTGGGAGATGAGTACATGTTTTTTATTTTATCTTTAGCAGTTAAAGTGGTTGTCCACTATTGGACAACCCACTCTTGAGTTTCACTAGGCATTTCCATCAATCCATCTCTAATGTCCATGGAGAACTTGATCCTGGGACAATACATTTCAGGAAAGCCAAACATCTATACACTACATTGCTGATATCAGAAGCTTAACTAGTGGGGGCAACAGGGTGGCTCAGTGGTTAGCACTGTTGGTTTCCAGAGCTGGGCTCCTGGGTTCAAATCTAAAACGAGGCCAAGATCTGTAAGGAGTCTGTCCCAATGGGGACCGTGATGACGTTATCTGTAAAGTACTGAGGAATATGATGGCGCTGTATAAGTAAATGTAATGAATAAAATAATATACTCTTGCTCCCTCCTCCACTCACTGCAATTCAGTAAGAGCTCTGCAGAAAGTTTGTGTCATTTACACTACAACATTCATCTTAATTCTCCCCAGGCTCAGACATGAACATTCACGGAGAATGGTATGTAGGTTCCCCCCAATATGTACTATCTAAATGATAAATGACAGAGCCAGAATAGGTTGCATAGTGGGCAGAGATGCCCTACATTAGGAAACAAGAAAGAAAAATACACTTTCCATATACTTGCTCCACGAGTCATCCCGAAATCCCTGTGGGTGTTATTACGTGTACAAATGACCTGGACAGCTATTCCCTAAATAGGGAGAATTACCCAGAGGAGCAAGGTTTACATTAGATATGGGTATTCCACTCTCTTAAGCCTGTATTCAATTACATGCAGAACAATTTACTCTGCTTCTGCCTTAACATAGCTTGATAGAAGTGCACTTCTGAGCAGCCATTAGGAAATCCAGCATCTGATTATTGAAAGAGCTTACATCAACTGCTAGAGAGCTGCAGAGAGACAGATGTACAGCAGGGAAATCACTTGGTTATATTGCTGAGCAATGTTATGTTCCTCAGACCTGCTCCAACAGAGTCTCTTGTTCGGAATAAGGAGGTGGTGGAGGGAACAAATCTCATTTAGAGGGGGGAGATCCTGCCCATCTTATTGAAAGCTTTGCATGAGTATGGACCATGCGTTAGGCACTGTTCACATCACGTTGAATGTTTGATGGAAGACTTTTTGTCTGATGTATACCTTTGACAGAAGGTTCTGATGTATGCCATTATAGTCGTTCAGACTTTCATGCTAATGCTTTGGCAGACAGAACTGTTCATTACAAGGGATCACATTTCTACTGTGGCAGCAATTGCAGGGGGACTGGGAAGCAAAAGGCACAAATAGCTGTTTTATGGGGTCTTAGAAGACAGACTGATGCGACAGTGGCTCTTATATTAAAGTAGAGGTCTGTGGAGACAATCCTTTTAAGGTACACATGTAGCTTACTTGTAGTACGCCGACGATAAACTTGCACTGTGACAGCACATGACAATCACACATGACCAATCTATGACAGCACCCACGTATATTTTTAATTACCAATTGAAGTCACATCAATAGTAATTTGTGTAATTGCATCATACAAGTTAATCCCAGGTCAAAAGTAACAAGTCATAATCATAACAGTGTCCAAAACAAAAGGCTTCTCTGTGAAATAACCCTGCAAGATAATGTGACTCAGAGCAGGAGATGAGAAACGAGCGAGACATGACAAATATCTCAATGTGCTTAAAAAGGCCCAATGTGCCCTACGCCTTTAACATGGTAGATAGTGGCAGAATAAAAGGTTGGGGGGTTGCTATATTTCGCCAAGATTCCTTTCATATGGATACTAAGCTCGAAGATCTATACAACTCCTCCAGGAAAAGCTGCGTGAGGGATATGGAATCTAGGAAGGCTGTATTTCCAAAGTCAAGGGCTTTGGCTATTCTTGATACTGGGCCTGGAATTTTATGGAGCAATAGGAAGTTCTGGGTAGCCGCCATGTACTTCTTTAACTGGCCTACTTTTCTCTGTAGCCCTCAGTCACTCTCGGTATTGGGGCTCATTCATTAAGCAAGCTTAGAAAGGTCTTCAGCAAAAGAGATCTTTCCAAGAGACTATTACTCTATTAGACGGCTAGTCTCCAGTTAGTGCTGTTGGAATGAGGCCACGCAATCTTTTTGCTTCTACTTCAGGTGGTTGGTAGCAGGCCACCTTTATATCCATTGAAGCGGATATCTAGTTAATGCTCAGCTGAGCATGGATGATTTTCTGTTTTGTGCCTGGATTTAAAGTTTTTAAACAGGAGAAGCCCTGTCTGACCAGATCTGACATGTGTTCAAGATCATTATCCATTTGTAGAAGCCATCCTCTTTTCAACTTCACCTTTATTACAGATGGTGTAATGTTTGCATCAAGAATTTGATGAAATTTCATTGCAAATAGTCTCTTCACAGATGAAGAGGACTAGGACTCTAGTGCCACCTATTGCAAGTAGCAATCCTAACAGTCAATGTCGACTCTTTAACGAGCCTTGTCATATGACTTAGGATAAAAGCCAAACCAGAATCTCAATTTGCAGACACTGTTTTGGGGTACTGCCCCTCATCAGTGCAAAGTGTGAGATCTGGTTTGACTGTGTGAGAGGCGTCTGACTGTGATTCAAGTGTCTCCTTGTGGAGAGTGACATGTTAAGCATGCCGAGATTAGGAGACTTAAAGCCGCAATGATCCTCTGGGAAATATGCAAATAGACTCTTCAGAGAGGAAGAGGATTAGAACTCTAGTGCCACCTATTGGAAGTATCAATCTCACTTTGCACTGATGAGGGGCAGTACCCTGAAAAACAGTCTGCAAATTGAGATTCTGGGTTGGCTTTTATACTAAGTCATGTGACATAGCTTGTTAATGAATCAGCATTGACTTTTAGGATTGCTACTTACAATAGGTGGCGCTAGAGTTCTAGTCTTCTTCCTCTCTGAAGAGACTATTTGCATGTTTCCCAGAGGAGCATTGCGGCTTTAAGTCTCCTCATCTCGGAATGTTTAACATGTCACCTCTCCACAAAGAGAAACGTTACTACTTGAAATTTCATTGAATCCATTCTCTCCACCGTGAGATGTTCCCCATGCTATTGACTGAAAGACAAAGCATGATTGATCCACCTCCATGGTAAAAGGTTGGCGAGATGTTCTTTTCCTGAAATTCTGTGCATTTTTTCCCTCCACACATACCTTTGATCATTGTGGCCAGAGAGCTTTATTTTAACCACATCGGTCCATAGGACTGGGTTACAAAACGCATCAGGCTTGTTTAGATTTTTTTTTTGCATACTTCTGACGCAGAATTTTATGTTGAAGACAAAGGAGAGGTTTGAATCAGATGGCTCTTCTATGAAGGCCATATTTGTGCAGGTGTCTCTGAAAAGTAGAACATTGTACCACAACTTCAAAGTCTGCTAAATCTTTCTAATTGTCTTTTGAAGTCAAGAAGGGATTCCAATTTGCCTCTCTAGCAATTCTACGAACAGCTCTCGCTGAAATTTTGCCTGGTCTTCCAGACTTTATATTGACCCCCTCTGTTCCTGTTAACTTCAATTTCTTAATTACATTTCAAATTGAGGAAATGGCAACTTGAAAACGCTTTGCTACCTTCTTATAGCCATCTCATCCTTTGTGGGCCTCCATCGTTTTCATTTTCAAAGTGCTAGGCAGCTGCTTAGTAGAACGTGTGGCTGATGCTTTTTAGCACAAGATTAGAGGAGGCTGGGTTTTTATAAAGCTGGGAAATTTGCATCACCTGGCCTTTTCTGGAGGTGGCTGAGAGCCGATGTTTTTTAGCCGGGGGGGGGGGGCAGTATCCAAGGCCCCCTCCTATGCTACACATGTGGTCAAAATTGTTGGTACCCCTCGTTTAATTACAGAAAAACCCACAATGGTCACTGAAATAACTTGAATCTGACAAAAGTAATAAACAAAATATCTATGAAAATGAACAAATGAAAGTCAGACACTGCTTTTCAACCAAGCTTCCACAGAATTAAAAAAAAAATAAAACTCATGAAATAGGCCTGGACAGAAATTATGGTATCCCTGAAAATAATGTGACAAAAAGGACATGTTAAATGAAGATTTGTCCACTAATGAGCATCACAGGTGTCTACAATCTTGGAATCAGTGAGTGGGCCTGTATATAGGGCTACAGATACTCACTGTGCTGTTTGGTGACATGGTGTGTATCACACTCAACATGAACCAGAGGAAGCAAAGGAAAGAGTTGCCTCAGGAGATTAGAAAGAAAATTATAGACAAACATGTTAAGGGTAAGAGTTATAAGATCCTCTCCAAGCAGCTTGATGTTCATGTGACTACAGTTGCACACATTTTCAGAAATGTAAGATCCATGGGACTATAGGCAACCTCCCTGGACGTGACCGCAGGAGGAAAATTGATGACAAATCAAAGAGACGGATAATACAAATGGTAACAAAAGAGCTCAGAAAAACTTGTAAACAGATTAAAGGTGAACTTCAAGCTCAAGGAACATCAGTATCACATCAAAGCATCCGTCGTTATCTGAGCCAAATACTTCATGGACTTCATAGGGGAGGACACCATTGATGAAAAAAAATCATGAAAAAGCCAGACTGGAATTTGCCAAACTACATGGTGACAAACCACAAAGCTTCTGGGAGAATGTCCTATGGACAGATGAGACAAAAATGGAACTTTAAGGCAAGACACATCAGCTCTATGTTCACAGACGGAAAAATGAAGAATATCAAGAAAAGAACACTGTCCCTACTGTGAAACATGGAGGAGGATCTGCTATGTTCTGGGGCTGTTTTGCTGCATCTGGCACAAGGTGTCTAGAATCTGTGCAGGGTACAATAAAATCTCAAGACTATCAAGGGATTCTAGAGAAAAATGTGTTGCCCAGTGTCAGAAAGCTTGGTCTCAGTCGCAGGTCATGGGTCTTGCAACAGGATAATGACCCAAAACACACAGCTAAAAACACCCAAGAATGGCTAAGAGGAAAACATTGGACTATTCTGAAGTTGCCTTCTATGAGCCCTGACCTAAACCCTATTGAGCATCTTTGGAAAGAGCTGAAACATGACGTCTGGAAAAGGCAACCTTCAAACACGAGACAACTGGAGAGGTTTGCTATTGAGGAGTGGGTCAAAATACCTGGCGAGTATTGACATTGACAGTTAGAGCAATCGTTTGATTGCAGTGATTACCTCAAAAGGTTGTGCAACAAAATATTAACCCCTTCATGACCCAGCCTATTTTGGCCTTAATGACCTTGCCGTTTTTTGCAATTCTGACCAGTGTCCCTTTATGAGGTAATAACTCAGGAACGCTTCAACGGATCCTAGCGATTCTGAGATTGTTTTTTCGTGACATATTGGGCTTCATGTTAGTGGTAAATTTAGGTCGATAATTTCTGAGTTTATTTGTGAAAAAAACGGAAATTTGGCGAAAATTTTGAAAATTTCGCAATTTTCACATTTTGAATTTTTATTCTGTTAAACCAGAGAGTTATGTGACACAAAATAGTTAATAAATAACGTTTCCCACATGTCTACTTTACATCAGCACAATTTTGGAAACAATTTTTTTTTTTGCTAGGAAGTTATAAGGGTTAAAATTTGACCAGTGATTTCTCATTTTTACAACAAAATTTACAAAACCATTTTTTTTAGGGACCACCTCACATTTGAAGTCATTTTGAGGGTTCTATATGGCTGAAAATACCCAAAAGTGACACCATTCTAAAAACTGCACCCCTCAAGGTGCTCAAAACCACATTCAAGAAGTTTATTAACCCTTCAGGTGTTTCACAGCAGCAGAAGCAACATGGAAGTAAAAAATGAACATTTAACTTTTTAGTCACAAAAATGATCTTTTAGCAACAATTTTTTTATTTTCCCAAGGGTAAAAGGAGAAACTGGACCAGGGACGTTGTTGTCCAATTTGTCCTGAGTACGCCGATACCTCATATGTGGGGGTAAACCACTGTTTGGGCGCACAGCAGGGCTCGGAAGGGAAGGAGCGCCATTTGACTTTTTGAATGAAAAATTGGCTCCAATCTTTAGCGGACACCATGTCGCGTTTGGAGAGCCCCCGTGTGCCTAAACATTGGAGCTCCCCCACAAGTGACCACATTTTGGAAACTAGACCCCCCAAGGAACTTATCTAGTAGCATAGTGAGCACTTTAAACCCCCAGGTGCTTCACAAATTGATCCGTAAAAATGAAAAAGTACTTTTTTTTTTCACAAAAAAATTATTTTAGCCTCAATTTTTTCATTTTCACATGGGCAACAGGATAAAATGGATCCTAAATTTTGTTGGGCAATTTCTCCTGAGTACACCAATACCTCACATGTGGGGGTAAACCACTGTTTGGGCACATGGTAAGGCTCGGAAGGGAAGGAGCGCCATTTGACTTTTTGAATGAAAAATTATCTCCATCGTTAGCGGACACCATGTCGCGTTTGGAAAGCCCCTGTGTGCCTAAACATTGGAGCTCCTCCACAAGTGACCCCATTTTGGAAACTAGACCCCCCCAAGGAACTCATCTAGAGGCATAGTGAGCACTTTAAACCCCCAGGTGCTTCACAAATTGATCCGCAAAAATGAAAAAGTACTTTTTTTTCACACAAAATTTCTTTTAGCCTCAATTCTTTCATTTTCACATGGGCAACAGGATAAAATGGATCCTAAAATTTGTTGGGCAATTTCTCCTGAGTATGCCGATACCTCATATGTGGGGGTAAACCACTGTTTGGGTGCACGGCAAGGCTCGGAAGGGGAGGCGTGCCATTTGACTTTTTGAATGGAAAATTAGCTCCAATCGTTAGCGGACACCATGTCGCGTTTGGAGAGCCCCTGTGTGCCTAAACATTGGAGCTCCCCTACAAGTGACCCCATTTTGGAAACTAGACCCCCCAAGGAACTTATCTAGATGCATACTGAGCACTTGTAACCCCCAGGTGCTTCACAGAAGTTTATAACGCAGAGCCGTGAAAATAAAAAATAATTTTTCTTTTCTCAAAAATGATTTTTAGCCCAGAATTTTTTATTTTCCCAAGGGTAATAGGAGAAATTGGACCCCAAATGTGGTTGTCCAGTTTGTCCTGAGTACGATGATACCCCATATGTGGGGGTAAACCACTGTTTGGGCGCACGGCAGGGCTCGGAAGGGAAGGCACGCCATTTGGCTTTTTGAATGGAAAATTAGCTCCAATCATTAGCGGACACCATGTCGCGTTTGGAGAGCCCCTGTGTGCCTAAACATTGGAGCTCCCGCACAAGTGACCCCATTTTGGAAACTAGACCTCGCAAGGAACTAATCTAGATGTGTGGTGAGCACTTTGAACCCCCAAGTGCTTCACAGAAGTTTATAACGCAGAGCCATGAAAATAAAAAATAATTTTTCTTTTCTCAAAAATGATTTTTTAGCCCACAATTTTTTATTTTCCCAAGGGTAACAGGAGAAATTGGACCCAAAAAGTTGTTGTCCAGTTTCTCCTGAGTACGCTGATACCCCATATGTGGGGGTAAACCACTGTTTTGGCACACGTCGGGGTTCGGAAGGGAAGTAGTGACGTTTTGAAATGCAGACTTTGATGGAATGCTCTGCGGGCATCAGGTTGCGTTTGCAGAGCCCCTGATGTGCCTAAACAGTAGGAACTCCCCACAATTGACTCCATTTTGGAAACTAGACCCCCAAGGGAACTTATCTAGATGTGTAGTGAGCACTTTGAACCCCCAAGTGCTTCACAGAAGTTTATAACGCAGAGCCGTGAAAATAAAAAATGTGTTTCCTTTCCTCAAAAATATTTTTTTAGCCCAGAATTTTTTTATTTTTGCAAGAGTAACAGGAGAAATTGGACCCCAAAAGTTGTTGTCCAGTTTCTCCTGAGTACGCTGATACCCCATATGTGGGGGTAAACCACTGTTTTGGCACACGTCGGGGTTCGGAAGGGAAGTAGTGACGTTTTGAAATGCAGACTTTGATGGAATGCTCTGCGGGCATCAGGTTGCGTTTGCAGAGCCCCTGATGTGCCTAAACAGTAGGAACTCCCCACAAGTGACTCCATTTTGGAAACTAGACCCCCTTAAGGAACTTATCTAGATGTGTAGTGAGCACTTTGAACCCCCAAGTGCTTCACAGAAGTTTATAACGCAGAGCCGTGAAAATAATAAATGTGTTTCCTTTCCTCAAAAATATTTTTTTAGCCCAGAATTTTTTATTTTTGCAAGAGTAACAGGAGAAATTGGACCCCAAAAGTTGTTGTCCAGTTTCTCCTGAGTACGCTGATACCCCATATGTGGGGGGTAAACCACTGTTTGGGCACATGCCGGGGCTCGGAAGGGAAGTAGTGACGTTTTGGAATGCAGACTTTGATGGAATGGTCTGCGGGCATCATGTTACGTTTGCAGAGCCCCTGATATGCCTAAACAGTAGAAACCCCCCACAATTGACCCCATTTTGGAAACTAGACCCCCCATGGAACTTATCTAGATGTGTGGTGAGCACGTTCAACCCCCAAATGCTTCACAGAAGTTTACAACGCAGAGCCGTGAAAATAAAAAATCATTTTTCTTTCCTCAAAAAAGATGTTTTAGCAAGCAATTTTTTATTTTCACAAGGGTAACAGGAGAATTTGGACCCCAATATTTGTTGCCCAGTTGGTTGTGAGTACGCTGATACCCAATATGTGGGGGTAAACCACTGTTTGGGCACACGTCAGGGCACGGAAGGGAAGTAGTGACATTTGAAATGCAGACTTTGATGGAATGGTCTGCGGGCGTCACATTGCATTTGCAGAGCCCCTGATGTGCCTAAACAGTAGAAACACCCCACAAGTGACCCCATTTTGGAAACTAGACCCCCGAAGGAACTTATCTAGATGTGTGGTGAGCACTTTCAACCCCCAAGTGCTTCACAGAAGTTTATAATGCAGAGCCGTGAAAATAAAAAATAATTGTTCTTTCCTCAAAAATTATGTTTTAGCAAGTAATTTTTTATTTTTGCAAGGGTAACAGGAGAAATTGAACCCCAACAGTTGTTGCCCAGTTTGTCCTGAGTACGCTGGTACCCCAAATGTGGGGGTAAACCACTGTTTGGGCGCACGTCGGGGCTTGGAAGGGCGGGAGCACCATTTGACTTTTTGAACGCAAGATTGGCTGGAATCAATGGTGGCGCCATGTTGCGTTTGGAGACCCCTGATGTGCCTAAACAGTGGAAACCCCTCAATTCTAACTTCAACACTAACCCCAACACACCCCTAATCCTAATCCCAACTGTAGCCATAACCCCAATCACAACCCTAACCCCAACACACCCCTAACCACAACCCTAACCGCAACACACCCGTAACCCTAATTCCAACCCTAACCCTAATCCTAACCCTAATCCCAACCGTAACCCTAATCCCAACCCTAACCACAACTGTAACCCCAACACACCCCTAACCCTATCCGTAACCCTAACCACAAGCCTAATCTTAACCCTATTTCAAACCCTAGCCCTAATTCCAACCCTAACTCTAATTCCAACCCTAACCCTAAGGCTATGTGCCCACGTTGCGGATTCGTGTGAGATTTTTCCGCACGATTTTTGAAAAATCTGCAGGTAAAAGGCACTGCGTTTTACCTGCGGATTTACAGCAGATTTCCAGTGTTTTTTTGTGCGGATTTCACCTGCGGATTCCTATTGAGGAACAGGTGTAAAATGCTGCGGAATCCGCACAAAGAATTGACATGCTGCGGAAAATACAACGCAGCGTTTCTGCACGGAATTTTCCGCACCATGGGCACAGCGGATTTGGTTTTCCTTAGGTGTACATGGTACTGTAAACCTGATGGAAAACTGCTTCGAATTCGCAGCGGCCAATCCGCTGCGGATCCGCGGCCAATCCGCTGCGGATCCGCGGCCGATCCGCTGCGGATCCGCGGCCGATCCGCTGCGGATCCGCGGCCGATCCGCTGCCGATCCACGACCGATCCGCTGCCGATCCGCGGCCGATCCGCTGCCGATCCGCGGCCGATCTGCTGCCGATCCGCTGCGGATCCGCGGCCGATCCGCTGCCGATCCGCTGCGGATCCGCGGCCGATCCGCTCTGTGTGCACATGCCATAACCCTACCCCTAACCCTAACCCTACCCGTAACCCTAACCCTACCCCTAGTTCTAACCCTAGTTCTAACCCTAACCCTAGTGGAAAAAGAAAAAAAAATATTTTCTTTATTTTATTATTGTCCCTACCTATGGGGGTGATAAAGGGGGGGGGGTTTATTTATTATTTTTTTATTTTGATCGCTGTGATAGAACCTACCACAGCGATCAAAATGTACTTGTAATGAATCTGCCGGCTGGCAGATTCGGCGGGCGCACTGCGCATGCGCCCGCCATTTTCCAAGATGGCGGCGCCCATGGAGAAGACGGCCAGACACCGGGAGGGACATGGAAGCTAGGTAAGTATGGGGGGGGGTGGGATCGGAACACGGGGGGGGGGGGGATCGGAGGACCGGGGGAGCGGACAAGAGGACCGGGGGAGCGGACAGGAGGGAGGAGGGGAGCGGACAGGAGATCGGGGCAGAAAGGACGACTGGGGGGGCGATCGGTGGGGTGGGGGTGGGGGGGCAGATCGGGGTCTCCAGCCATGGCAGATGCTATTGCAGCATCGGCCATGGCTGGATTGTAATATTTCACCATTTTCATAGGTGAAATATTACAAATCGCTCTGATTGGCTGATTCACTTTCAACAGCCAATTAGAGCGATCGTAGCCACGGGGGGGTGAAGCCACCCCCCCTGGGCTGAAGTACAACTCCCCCTCTCCCTGCAGATCGGGTAAAATAGGAGTTAACCCTTTCACCCGATCTGCAGGGATGCGATCTTTCCATGACGCCACATAGGCGTCATAGGTCGGATTGGCACGGGTTTTCATGACGCCTACGTGGCGTCAAAGGTCGGGAAGGGGTTAAGTTAAGGGTACCATCATTTCTGTCCAGGCCTATTTCATGAGTTTTATTTATTTTTTTTAATTCTGTGAAAGCATGGCTGAAAAGCAATGTCTGACTTTCATTTGTTCATTTTCATAGAATTTTTTTTTATTATTACTTTTGTAAGATTCAAGGTATTTCTGGGACCATTGTGGGTTTTTCTGTCATTAAACGAGGGGTACCAACAATTTTGATCACATGTGTAGAATAGGAAGGGGCCATGGATACTGCCCCCCCCAGGCTAAAAAACATCGTCTCTCAGCCACCTCAGAAAAGGCGCATCTCTAAGATTGTAGCACTAAGCCTCGCTCTTCCCACTTGCCCTGTAGCGGTGGCAAGTGAAGTGATAGTTGGGGGGGTTGAGGTCACCTTTGTATTATCAGGTGACATCAAGCCTCAAGGTTAGTAATAGAGAGGCGTCAATAAGATGCTCCCATTACTAACCCCATAGTCATATCGTATAAAAACACAGACATCCAGAAAAAAGTTTTTTATTTGAAAGAATGACACAGACTCCTTTAATAAATCTTAATTAAACCATATTTACGACCTCGTGGATTTCACAGACGCCATTGTCTTCTGCAAAAGAGTTAAAAAAAAAAAATTAACAATATTCCTCACTAGGGTTGAGCGACCTTTACTTTTATAGGATCGGGTCGGGTTTCACGAAACCCGACTTTTTCAAAAGTCGGGTCGAGTGAAATCGGCCGATCCTATAAAAAAGTCGGGGTCGGGGTCGGCCGAAACTCGAAACCCAATGCAGTGCATTGGGTTTCCAATGGTTCCCAGGGTCTGAAGGAGCGGAAACTCTCCTTCAGGCCCTGGGATCCATATTTAAGTGTAAAATAAAGAATTAAAATAAAAAATATCGCTATACTTACCCTCTGACAGGCCCTGGTACTAACCGGGAACCTTCCTTCCTTAGAATCAGCCTTCCAGGACCTTGCGGTGACGTCGCGGTGACGTCGCGGCTTGTGATTGGTCGCGCGGCCGTCCATGTGACCGCTCGCGCGACCAATCACAAGCCGCGACGTCACCGTGACGTCACCGAAGGTCCTGGAAGGGCTGATTCTTAGGAAGGAAGGCTGCCGGAAAGAAGCAGGGCGTGTCCGAGGGTGAGTATATACCTAATAGGAATATACTCACCCTCGGCTTCGTTCCGGCAGCCTTCCTTCCTAAGAATCAGCCCTTCCAGGACCTTCGGTGACGTCACGGTGACGTCGCGGCTTGTGATTGGTCGCGCGAGCGGTCACATGGGCGGCCGCGCGACCAATCACAAGCCGCGACGTCACCGCGACGTCACCGCAAGGTCCTGGAAGGCTGATTCTAAGGAAGGAAGGTTCCCAGTTAGTACCAGGGCCCGTCAGAGGGTAAGTATAGCGATATTTTTTATTTTAATTCTTTATTTTACACTTAAATCTGAATTCCGATACCAATTCCCGATATCTTAAACATATCAGGAATCGGTATCGGAATTCCGATTCCAGATTCAGAAGATCGCCGACTTCATGGCCGACCCCACACAGGGGTCGGGTCGGGTTTCATGAAACCCGACTTTGCCAAAAGTCGGCGACTTCTGAAAATTGCCGACCCGTTTCGCTCAACCCTATTCCTCACCTTTCTGCAGAGAATATGATAATCCATTTGTCCAACGATAGGTCTAGCTCTGCTACATCTAGATGGTAGGCTTCATAGTTGCATGATGCGACCATACAGCCTGCCATCCAACAAAGTCACTGAGCAGCATGTGCTCAGTGTCTCACTGTGAACTCCTATTCCTTGTCTGATGGCACTGCGAGCGTGAGAAAGTTCTCAGGCTTGAGGTGCCGTCAAACAGGTCCTGGAGTTCACAGCCAATGAAATCACTTCAACTATCTGACGTCAGCACGAGCGCGGTGTGAAACAGCGCTCATGCTGACATCAGAAAGGCGACGCGAGTTCATTGACTGTGAACTCCCGGGAACAGTCTGATGGTTCCACGAACAGGAGAACTTTCTCACGCTCATGGCACCTTCCAACAGGTAATAGGAGCTCACAGGGAGACACTGAGCAGTGCTGGATGACAGGCTGTATGGTCACATCATGCAACCTGCCATCCAGATGTAGCAGAGCCAGACCCGTCGTGGGACAAGTGGATTAACATCTTCTCTGCGGAAAGGTGAGGAAAATTGTTGTTTGTTTGTTTTTTAACTCTTTTTGCAGAAGACAATGCAGTTGGTGGAATGGGCGAGGTCGTAAGTATGGTTTAATTAAAATTTATTTCCAGAGTCTGTGTCATTCTTTCAATTGAAGGCCTTTTTTCTCTGTGTGTTAGTATATGATATGACTATGGGGTTAGTAATGGAGGCTCCTTATTGACGCCTCTCCATTACTAACCTCGGAGCTTGACGTCACCTGATAATACAAAGGTGACATCAACCCCCCCCAACTATCACCCCACTTGCCACCGCTACAGGGCAAGTGGAAAGAACGAGGATAAGTGCCAGAATTGGCACATCTTAGAGATGCGCCTTTTCTGGGGTAGCTGAGAACTGATGTTTTTAGCCTGAGGTGGGGGCGCAGTATCCATGGCCCATTCCTAGGATATTAATATCAGCCCGCAGCTGTCTGTATTGCCTTTGCTGGTTATTAATTATAAGGGGACCCAATGTCATTTTTTTAGGGTCCCTCATTTTAATAGCCAGTAAAGGCTCAGTATATAGTTGTGAGCTGATATTAATAATCTGGGAAGCTTCATGGGTATTACCCCCTTCCCAGGCTATAAACATCGGCACCCAGCCGTTGGCTTTCCCTCTGCTGTTTAAGAAAATTACGGGGGAGCCCATGCCATTTTTTTTTTTTTCAGAAAAAAAATCTTTTATTAATTAAAAACCATGTACAGTAAGCTGCACACACACTTTACTAATTGGATATGTCACTGGCATCTGTATAACTAGCTATTCTATGTGTATTTACTGTATGTAAGCAATCTAGTCTATCCTGTTGGCTCCTGCTGTGATTTTACAGTACTTTGCTGCTGAATTGCTGGCTTTTCTTCTATCTATTTAATAATGTGTGTTGGGGTGTGTGTGTCTTTGTGTGTGTCACTGACACCTATATATCTATGTATTATATGTGTACATATCTAATCTATGTATTCTAACCTGTCACTCTGATTTTATAGTATGTGGCAGATGAGTAGCAGGCTTTTCAAAGGACATTGGTGAGTACAAATTGGACAGCATTCACATAGTCTGAGTGCTGTGCAATTTTTTTCCTTGCACCCATAGGTTTGCATTGGCGAGTCTCGGCCGAGTCTTGGTGATAATTTTACACGCACACCGAACATGCCAGAGAAAAAAAAAAAGCTGATGTGAGCTGTCCCATAGATTAACACTAGGCCAAGTCCTATGCGATGTTTTCTCGTACAGCACTCAGCCATATTCTACGGTAGTGTGACTCCAGCCTCACAGAGAGGCTGCTCTGTATTATTTACCTTGTGTGAAACGCTCTCTTGGTGCAGACCATAACATTTTGCACTAAATAGAAGGCCAACACATCTCTGGAACCATATGGTGGATATAAAAAAATAAATAAAAATAAAACAGTAAAACACAGAATACTCAACTGAGAAATAGGAATAAAGGAGATAAAAAAAAAAACGTCTACTTACGTCCTGGTGACTGGTTCTAATCATAATCTTATATTCTGCTCATTTCTTTAATATTTTATAAACCTAAAAAAGTACACTTTAAATCTATTCCATAAATATTCATTAAACTTACTGTCCAATCTGAGTAGAGAAAGTTTTAATGTTATTACCAAGTGAAACATATTGTAATTGTAGGTGTCAAATATAATAAAACGTTACTGCAATGAGTCAGCAATGAAGGATTTGGAAAGATTACCGTACATTAAAGCAAATGTGCTGCACATTTAATGCCCAGCTGTACCAGGCCCTCCAGTGAAAAAAGCTCTTTGCAGCCACTTTCGTGAATAAAAGGTACAGAATAGACAGCTTCTATTAAATTACTATTTGTTAACAAGTGGAAACAAAGGGTAAAGTTTCTCCTTGTGGAGTGTGTCAGGTTGGCTCAGAGAGCCTTATATGCCATGCAATGTTCCCATGAGAAAATAAAAATGCAAATAGACTTTTCCTCTATGAAGAAGCTACTTGCATGTTTGTTAACAAACCATTAACAAATTAAATAAATCTTACCCCTAGGGGAAGCTTAATCCACACTATTATCAATACTACTTGTATGCAGACAGCCCTTTACCGCCCACTAGTGGCAGCTGCTGGCACACAAAATGTTATTATGCAACTATGTCTTTGGATGTAAAATAATATAAAATAATTAAATATAAACTATTCAGTAGAGAATTTTGGATTCATTAAGATATAAATTCTAAAATTATTTTTAAAGGTTCAGGGCTTATTACGCTTTTCACAACATGCATACTAAATAAATAAAAAGGTACTCCAAATATACTTTATACAGAAATTAACGGTACTCCAAATAGGAAAAATATTTACATGTAGTTCAATATAACCTGTCTGATGATCTGATCATAATAAATACTTACACCGGTAAAGAATTCTGACCAGGACCATGCAGCCGATAGCAAGAATCTTGCTTGCCAGGGCCTGATATACACGGTACAGATTACACATAGGCATGACGCCTGGCACTCTGTACCCACCTGCACCCTTCTTTTAAAGAAACACACACAATTTGCCATTAGTTTATGGTGCAACAAATACTAGTATTAGAGAAGTATTTTACTATGTATAATTCGAAGGCAAGCATAAAAAGGCAGTGATAGAAATACAGCCAGCTGGAGAATAACGCCTCAGCCGTACTTACCAGTCTGTAGCTGACATTTAGAAGGTTGCACAGGGAACAACCTCCCAATATTATCCACAAACACCAGTCCTGTGTGATGTCACTGGACAGCAGCGTGCCAGCAAGTGTGTGTTTTTGATGATAACACCACGTGCTGTCATATCATGCCCAAGGTAAGATACATCTGGAGTGTCGGGAAACTAGAAAACATGACAACTGTCAGAAAGGCAGGGAGTCTGGAGCCCACACTGCTGTCATGGAGTGAAGTCCTCATATCTAGAGAGTTTAGGGATCCAAGAGCATGAGAAAGGAAATGTCAGGCGTAAGGAGACGCCGCAGCCTGCGCTGTGAATAAAACAGCTGTTCCCCATCCATGGGAAACTGTGCACTATTTGATGAGCCTTTGTTAGGACAGTAAAAGCTGCTGATTACAACGGGGAAGAAATGGCACAGTGAGACATGTGGAATGCATGCAGAGCAAATTACCAAACAGGAAAGGAGTCAATACGAGAACGATCTAGTTTTGGTTACAGCTAGGTTTGATCCAGTCTGCCCACAGGCAGAAGCAAAATGTCAGCTCCATCCACAGAAACGGCATAGGGGCGATACATGTCATGCCAACACGAGAAGCTCCTTCTACCTCAAGACTTTGTGCAAGAGAACTTGTCACTACTGACTCTCTTAGAGCCTCAGAGAAACAACCCATTAGAGGTTCACATGTAGATGTTCCCCATTTTAAAAATATGGGAGTCAAAAGTTTAATCTCCCTTATCCCTCCCCCCCCCAAAAAAAAACAAAAAACAAGGGTATAAGGCATCCTTTATAAAGTGTAAAGTGCTGCAGAATATGTTGGTGCTATATAAATAAAAATTATTATTATTATTATCCCCTATCCATACAGAGCCAGAGAAAGTGGAGCGCTGTACTCCGTTTTTTGCAGAAGCCCCATTGACTAATAAAGGAGTGCTGCATTCGGGGACTCCCAGCAATTAGCAAGTTATAATAGAAGTTCCCCATCTCTTGGATAGGTGATTTGCTTTTTATCACCTTGCTTTTCTCTGTAGAAGAACCATTTGTGAATCTCTAGTGGGTCATCTTTCTGACACTCTTCGGATACAATGAATAGGAAGTCACCCTTTAAAAAAAGGAAGCGCTTCCTAGTTTTCTGGAGGTTACATGATTTTTGACCACATGGCAACACCTGAGGCTATGTTCCCACGATCCGGAAGTTAGCAGAGCTTTGGATGCAATGTAGTTTTACTTTGTCCAAAATGCTGTGTTCTATTGAACGCAGGTAAATCTGCATGTGATCACTGAATCGTGCGGATTTACCGCATCCAATACATTCTATTGATGTCCCTTTCTGTTGCAGAGACTAGAGTCGCTGCAAGAGAAATTGACATGCTGCGGCCCTGAAAGACTATGCTGTGGTTTTACTGCTGCATAAATACGCAGCATCAAAACCACTGCAATTCCTGATGGTGGACACGTACCCTTAAAGCTGCTCAGTGTGAAGATTGTCATACACAGTGGAAGAACTACAAAAGACTTATGAGTGCTATTCATACAACGTGGCAATAAGGGTTGTCATGGCACACCTTAAAGGCTATGTTCATAAATTACCTACATTCAGAAAAATGATCCATTGCATAACTGACTGAAAGAGAAGCAGAGCAAACTCATCGATTATTATGTGGTTGTTTCTAGAACGTAAAGCATATCATGCAGAATGTTTTCTTCCACTCTAGAAACAGACACATTGCAGAAACCAGACTGACCCACATTTGCATTAGTTATGCAACAGATCCATTTTGGACAATAATTCTGTTTGGCTCTAAAACAGAACAGACAAAATGTCCAAATGCAGGTGGAATATTGGAGACCAATGCACTTCAGACTCAATGAAGTACATTGTAAGGAAGAGGACAGCAAACTTCAGAAAACGTAAGAGCCTATAAGGCAGGGGTGGGGAACCTCAGGCCCCAAGGCCATTTACGGCCTTCGATGACCTTTTATCAGTCCCCCGGGCAGATTCTCAAGGACCGCATTCTTGGGCAGGGTGGTTTATTTTGGTTGCAACCAGCTCATTAATTTCTTCTTGCTCTGTTAGCACACACATGCAGTGTTCACTACTGATCACTGAAGGGCATGCAATGAAAGATTACGTCCTGACACCAGTGCCAGAGTCAGGATTCGCTTTGTGGGCAGAGTTTCTACGGCCCCCGGAGGATGGTAGAAATATCCAAATGGCCCTTCGCAGAAAAAAGATTCCCCACCCCTGCTATAAGGTAACATTTGGGGGATCAGATCTATAAAATAATTTGTTTCTTTTCAGATAAATTTTAACAAAAGGACAGTTATAAGCAATTACGGTAAATATATTACACTTTTAACCACAGGCTGGGTGCAGTATTGCGGCTTAGCTCCATTGAAAAGTATAATGCTGTACCAAGACATAACCCTCACACATGGTGGGGATCTTTGGGAGAGAAAAAAAAAGCAGATATGATTTTGTAGTCTCATATAAGCCCTTAAATGTTTAATCCTCCACTGATGAAGAAAAATATTATTCTGGTGGAAAAACATGTCAAACTGTAGAGCGGTGGAATATGTCATACACAAGTACCACTTCCTAGAGGAAGGACGTTCCCAGCAGCCACGCTTGTTTCATGACAACTGTGACTTAAAATGTTTCTAAAAACAACACTGTATGACAAAGTGTCATGTCACTGCTCTTCCTGGTCCTGTCTGACCTGAACAAGACCTTCTCGTATCACGCCACACCTCCACCCACATTGCGAAAAACATACACACTGCAAATCTTCTTTATTAAGACATCAGTTTAAGTGGAAACCAGACGATCTGCTGCTACAGACATCCAAGAGTTTGGGATTTTTTCTGGTCTACTGCTCAAGTCACATATTGTCAGATATGCAAACTGGCAGTATGCAAATGCAGGACATCCATGGACAGATTGTGACACCAGAGACACCCCACGGGACTGGGGTTAAAGCTCAGAAATTATACAGAATATTCCTGAACGCCTGGAAGTCAGATTTCGATCAATTAGTGTCAGAAAATGTTGGCAGCAAGAAGCAGTTAAAGTGGTTTCATGTGCTAATTATATATATATATATATATATATATATATATATATATATATATATATATATATATACACACACACACACACATATATATATATATACATATATACACACATACATACATACTGTGGGGTTTCACTCGCTCAAGCGCGACAGCTGACACTTAGGAGGCTCGTTCCGTCAAAAGTTCAAAGGTTTATTGTTTCATAAACCAGAAAGCAAAACAGAAAACAAATAGCTTTTAGCTTAGGCAAAAGGAAAAAACAAGTATCCAGTCCTTCAGGCTCAGTCCTAGAGCCTTAACACACTCTGGAGGCTAGCACCTCCACACATATCTACTGTGTTAAGCATTAGTCTGTCTTATATAGAGCTAACCACACCCAGTAACCCATCACATGATTAGCCATGTGGTCTGACATCACCACAGGTCCTGAAACACATATATATACATGGTTATATACAACAAAGAAATACTCCGGGCTACATTACAGCAACAAGCCACCTATGCGACACATATCTCCCGTCGACTACACACCCTTTAGCCATGCTACAATACATACACACATACATATATATACACATATATATAGACATACACATATATATATATATATATATATATATATATATATATATATATATATACATACATACACACACACACACATACACATACATATACACATACCAAAAGTTTGGACACACCTCATTTAAAGATTTTTCTGTATTTTTATTACTATGAAAATTGTACATTCACACTGAAGGCATCAAAACTATGAATTAACACATGTGGAATTATATACTTAACAAAAAAGTGTGAAACAACTGAAATTATGTCTTATATTCTAGGTTCTTCAAAGCAGCCACCTTTTGCTTTGATGACTGCTTTGCACACTCTTGGCATTCTCTTGATGAGCTTCAAGAGGTAGTCACCGGGAATGGTCTTCCAACAATCTTGAAGGAGTTCCCAGAGATGCTTAGCACTTGTTGGCCCTTTTGCCTTCACTCTGCGGTCCAGCTCACCCCAAACCATCTCGATTGGGTTCAGGTCTGATGACTGTGGAGGCCAGGTCATCTGGCGTAGCACCCCATCACTCTCCTTCTTGGTCAAATAGCCCTTACACAGCCTGGAGGTGTGTTTGGGGTCATTGTCCTGTTGAAAAATAATTGATGGTCCAACTAAACGCAAACCGGATCGAATAGCATGCCGCTGCAAGATACTGTGGTAGCCATGCTGGTTCAGTATCCCTTCAATTTTGAATAAATTCCCAACAGTGTCACCAGCAAAGCACCCCCAGACCATCACACCTCCTCCTTCATGCTTGACAGTGGGAACCAGGCATGTAGAGTCCATCCGTTCACCTTTTCTGCGTCAAGCAAAGACATGGTGGTTGGAACCAAAGATCTCAAATTTGGACTCATCAGACCAAAGCACAGATTTCCACTGGTCTAATGTCCATTCCTTGTGTTCTTTAGCCCAAACAAGTCTCTTCTGCTTGTTGCCTGTCCTTAGCAGTGGTTTCCTAGCAGCTATTTTACCATGAAGACCTGCTGCACAAAGTCTCCTCTTAACAGTTGTTGTAGAGATGTGTCTGCTGCTAGAACTCTGTGTGGCATTGACCTGGTCTCTAATCTGAACTGCTGTTAACCTGCAATTTCTGAGGCTGGTGACTCAGATAAACTTATCCTCAGAAGCAGAGGTGATTCTTGGTCTTCCTTTCCTGGGGCGGTCCTCATGTGAGCCAGTTTTTTGTAGCGCTTGATGGTTTTTGCCACTGCACTTGGGGACACTTTCAAATTTATCCTAATTTTTCGGACTGACTGACCTTCATTTCTTAAAGTAATGATGGCCACTTGTTGTTCTTTACTTAGCTGCTTTTTTCTTGCCATAATACAAATTCTTAGTCTGTTCAGTAGGACTATCAGCTGCCCCATTTATGAGGCAAGAAATCCCACTTATTAAACCTAACAGGGCACACCTGTGAAGTGAAAACCATTTGACTACCTCTCGAAGTTCATCAAGAGAATGCCAAGAGTGTGCAAAGCAGTCATCAAAGCAAAAGGTGGCTACTTTGAAGAACCTAGATTATAAGACATATTTTCAGTTGTTTCACACTTTTTTGTTAAGTATATAATTCCACATGTGTTAATTCATAGTTTGATGCCTTCAGTGCGAATGTACAATTTTCATAGTCATGAAAATACAGAAAAATCTTTAAATGAGAAGGTGTGTCCAAACTTTTGGTCTGTACTGTATGTTTACATTCATTATGTTTTTATTACTATTATGATATACTAGATGGAGGCCCGATGCGATAGAGGGTGCCAATGGGGGCATGCTGCATCATAGTATATGGTTTTTCCTTCTCTCCCCGGAGGACACGCCCTGTTACAGCCAGTAATTCCCGGAGCCCCGCCTCCCTCTGGAGCCCCGCCTCTCACCGTCTCCGCCACTCCTTGCACCTCCGCACTCAGGAGCCTCGAGATCAGCAGCGCGGATAGCAGCATCTCTGGGATCCATCTGCCGCACCTGCTCTCATCCATGTGATCGGCGATCAGCACTCTGTCCCGCCAACATGGCAACCGCTAGGATTGTCGGCGGGAGGAGTGAGGGGAGACGGGGGGCTGTGGAGAGGAGCGACGGAGAGTGGGAGGAGCGAGGGGAGACGGGGGAGCCACGGACAGAAGAGAGGGGAGATGGGGGAGCCACGGACAGAAGAGAGGGGAGACGGAGAGCGGCGGACAGACTGCTACCACCAGCGAGTGCCATATTGGAATACCCATCACTTGGGTATTCCAATATGGCGGTCGGCGTACTTCGGTGCGGTGGATTGTGGGATTCGAGGACGTCCAGACGGAAGTGGATGACAGACAATTTAAGGTAAATATATAAATAGATGTTTCCATATTTTGTACAGACAACCTTGGTAAAGGTCAGAAGGGCCGAAACACTGGCATATAAATGATGTGAAAAAGAAATCAGCAACCCGCACTACCGGCTTCTATGAATGAGCTCTCAGGTGACAAACTGCTGGCTGGTCCGCCTGTGATCTCGGGTGCTATGGCCAGAAAGATACTGTCACAACGATATAGTAGAAGAAATAAAGGCTGCACTCACCGATCTTCTTACAGGTAACTTTATTGGAAATTCATCTTCACGGCGCGGGGGTGTCTGTACAAGATGTGTGAGAGCTCTCACACATCTTGTACAGACACCCCCGCGCCGTGAAGATGAATTTCCAATAAAGTTACCTGTAAGAAGATCGGTGAGTGCGGCCTTTATTTCTTCTACTATATCGTACTGGCATATAAATCTCTCTCATATGGGTTGGCTCAATAAACAGTTATTGAAAATATATTTTCATCTCGTGCCGAAGGTTTTCTTTACAAGCGATTTAATCTATTTTCCTTCAGGGAACTCATTCTGGGTCGCACAAACCCCTTAGATTTTATTGAATGTAATTTAT
Source organism: Ranitomeya variabilis (assembly GCF_051348905.1). Classification (NCBI taxonomy): domain Eukaryota; kingdom Metazoa; phylum Chordata; class Amphibia; order Anura; family Dendrobatidae; genus Ranitomeya; species Ranitomeya variabilis. The sequence continues at coordinate 435,771,387 of NC_135236.1, forward strand.
TATTAGTATAACTACAGCTATTCTGTAAGCTAAATGCAAAACACTATGTGTGTCGGAAAACAAACACTGCACATCACCCTGAACATAGTATCCCCACAGTAAAACATAGTGGTGGCAGCATTATGCTGTGGGGGAATGCTTTTCTTCAGCAGGTACAGGGAAGCTGGTGAGAGTTGATGGGATGAAGGATGGAGCCAAATACAGGGTCATTTTGTCTGAAAACATGTTAAAAGCTGCAAAAGATTTGGGAGTGGGATGTAGGTTCACATTGCAGCAGGACACTGACCCTAAACATACTGCCAGTACTACAATGGAATGGTTAAAGCATCACTCCAGCGTTTTTTTTTTGTTTTTTTTTCTAAGCTGGAGTGGCGCCCTAAATATAAGTCCACTGCCCTCTGTCTTATACTCTCCCTACAGGGTCTTCACCTTTTTTTTCGGTGTCGCACCCGTCCAGCGACACCATCTTGTTAGCGCTGCTTCAGACTGTCCAGAAGTCAGAAGATACGTCTTAAGCTCTATATGCAAGTCTTTGAGAACCAAAATGGGGCTCTGATAGTGGAGGTGACTTTTTAAATACAAAAGGTGACCTCTATAAAACACTGGAGCTGCTTGGCAGGTCCCTTATCGCTGGAGACAGACGGAAGCAAAGCAGAAAAATGATTAAGGCAATGGCAGGCAAGTATCAGACGGGACATAGAAATAACATTTAAAGCACCACTCCAGAGGTGCAATTAAAAAAAAAAATGCTTTAAAATCAAAGCATATTCATGTGCTTGAATGGCCTAATCACAATCGAAACCTAAATCCCATTGTTAATCTGTTGCGAGTCACAATTTTCAGACATATATTTTAAACATATGTAAAAAACCATGTATAATTTTCCTTTACACTTCACAAATACTTGCTACTTTATGTTCATGTATTCATGTATCACATGAAATCCCAATAAAAAAAATATTTAAGTTTGACAATGTAAAGTGAAAAAATGTGGAAAAGTTCATAAGTTAGGAATACTTTTTCAAGGCACTGTATACAGAGGAATACTCTAGTATGGCTGTACTAAGTAAAAGTCAAACAATTGCAAAAAAAGTTTAAAAAAAGAAAAATTTTAGATCACAAACCTTCACCCCAGTTACAAATAAGAAAAAACATTTTTAGAATTACAGTGTCTGTAAATGTTTCACCTATTAAAATATAATTTATTCTATACAATAAATATCAAAGGAAAAAAAATACATTCAAGAAGTTTATGAACCCTTCAGGTGCTTCACAGGAATTAATGGAATGTGGAAAGAAAAAAATGAATATTTGACACAAAAAATTTGCTTTAGCCCCAAATTTATTTACTTTCAAAAGAATAACAAGAGAAAATGGGCCCCAAAATTTCTCCTGTGTATGCCAATACCCTGTATGTGGGAGAAAACTACTGTTTTGCGCACGGCATGGCTCGGAAGGGTAGGAGCACTGTTTGAGTTTTTGAGTGCAAAAATGACTGGAACATATAGCAGACGCCTTGTCACATTTGGAGAGCCCCTGATATGCCTAAACAGTGGAAACTACATCCCTCAAAGATTTTATCCCATGGTATAGCGAGGATTTTTAAAGCAAAGGTACTACACAAAATTTGATAAAATTAGGTCGTCACAATGAATATGTCGTCATTAGTGTTGGGAGCAAGTGCTAGCTATTCGAGCTGCATTGGGGTGTTCCAGTATGCACTAAGTATCGAGGGTACTTGAGTGGCCCTGATGCAAACTCGAGTAGTAGTCATATCGTCATTTTATTTTTGTTGTTACTTTTGAAAAAACTTTAACCCCAACCCTAAAGCAACCCTGACCCAATCCTAAAGCCAACTCCAACCCTAAAGCCAACTCCAACCCTAAAGCCAACTCCAACCCTAAAGCCAACTCCAACCCTAAAGCCAACTCCAACCCTAAAGCCAACTCCAACCCTAAAGCCAACTCCAACCCTAAAGCCAACTCCAACCCTAAAGCCAACTCCAACCCTAAAGCCAACTCCAACCCCAATGACAAAGAATGAAAGAAATAAAAATAAAAAAATGTAATCTAAGGGGATGACCAACTAAATATTGGATTTTGATCACTGTGATAGGGTCTATCACAGTGATCAAAGTGAATCAATAGGAAAAATCCTCTGGGGGCGCACTGCGCATGTGCCTGCCATTTTTTTCAGGAAGAAGAGGTGGAGGGTCGGGGGACGGAGCTGGAGGGACAGGGGGATGGCAAACGGGGCCTTGGAGGTCCTCATTTCTCTCTTCTGACATGAACATCATGTCAGAAAAGAGAGAAGTTTTTAATAGCTGGAGAAGAAAACATCTTCCTGGAGAAGAAAAAAAACGTCCTCCTCCAAGATGTGCAATTGCACCTATAGGATCTCTTATACACACACACACACACCGATAGTTGCTACTGCGCAGGCACGGCAGGCACCATTTTCAAACTGCCTTTTTTTTTCTTTTTTTTTTGCACTTGGTCAATAACATCAAGAACAGTTATTACTAGGTCACTAAATATGCAATTATGCTACAGCGCAGGCGGCACGGCTGGCACCTGCCTGAAGAAGGGTTTTTGTTTTCAGTATGTGCAGATATTCATTATGCAAATTAGGGGGCAGGTCAGTGAGGGATCAGTCACCTGTCAGCAGGCTGCATTATGAATACCTAACCAGAGCACCACATGCAGACCCCCTTCAGGCAGCCCCGGGGTACGGGCATATCATCAACTCAAAATTTAAAAGATTAAACAACAACCACAAGACGGATTTCATCAACCAAGGCATCATTTTAATCAGTATAACGGTGCCAACCTGACACTGTCTGTAGGTTACTGTGCACAATCCTGCTGAAAAGTTCCCTTTAAGTATTTGTTTTAGACATTTCTGCATAAAAAAATGTCTCTAAGCAAGAGAGATAATGCATAAAAAAAAACAGGACATTTTTTATTCGTTTTTTTCTTAGTCATAAGAATGGGTGAAAAACACTGAAAGAATTGACATATTGAAGATATGAAACTGCTTCAAATCTGTAAAGAAAAATAAGCAACATGTGCATGAGATTTATCTTCTTAAATATGCTGGTACTAGGAAACGCTACAGGTTTTATGAAAAAAGTGTAAAAAAAGCAGAAAATACTTAACATGTACACATACCTTTAGCCATCCACAACCTGTCTCCTCCATACATCTGTGACCTAGTCTAGCAGTACTTACCTGCACGCAACCTCCGACCCTCACAAGATCTCCTTCCCTATTCCCCTCTTATCTCCTCTTCTCACATTCACACACAAGATTTCTCCCGTGCATCCTCTCTACTCTGGAACTCTCTATATCAACATATTAGACACTAGCCTACGTGGAAACCTTCAAAAGAATAAATGGTTGGACCACTCTTGCTGGGCCCCCTCATACATCCAGGAATGTTTCCGAACCCTTGTGTCTCCCATATATACCATGTGCAATGCTGCAGTGATGGCCTACGCACACCTGACATATAGGACTTCTTTCAGATTGTAATATACACTGTGGTGCGGTGACCCACGTTACAGCCAGGGGGCGCTGTGTGTGCTTCAAGATGCGCTTGGAGGCATAAATGTGATGAGACTAAGTCCGGCAGGAGTGTTAATGGCCGGTGTGTGTGTTGCAGAGGAAGACACTCTGTGCTGTCAATCTGAAGTTTGGTTGGTGTGCTTGGACCTGTAGTCCCACAAGTAGTTGAGTAATGCTAATGGGAGATTGGCAGGGCTAGTTACGAGAGATGGGAGGGTCAGACTAGCCACACACACCCACACTACCACCCAGGGGAGTGGTTACAGGTATGTAATGTGACCAGGGTGTGGGTCACATGTGCCTGTGTGGTTCCTGTGTATGGATCCGTTTGGTCCATGTGCAAGGTCCTGGACGGTCGGTGTTGGAGACTCCTGGTATTGGAGAAGTCCTGCAAGCACCTGAGACCGTGGACCTGATGTACGGTCAGTGTTTGATTGTCCTGGGATGGACTGGAGTCCTGGAGGCACTGAGAAAGTGAGTCCTGCAATAGCCTGGGTGTTGGATTGTCCTGAAGTGGGCTGGAGTCCTGGAAGCACTGCTGAGGCTATGGACTGAATGCTCGAGGTGTTGGATTGTCCTGCTATGGACTGGAGTCCTGCAAGCACCTGGGAAGAGTGAGTCCTGCAATAGCCCGTGTGTTGGATTGTCCTGGGATGGACTGGAGACCTGGAAGCACTGCTGAGGCTATGGACTGAATGCTTGAGGTGTTGGATTGTCCTGGTATGGGCTGGAGTCCTGCAAGCACCTGGTAAGAGTGTGAGTCCTGGAATGGTCAGAGTGTTGGATTGTCCGCGGATGGACTGGAGTCCTGTAAGCACTTGGGTAGATCATGGACTGATGGCCTGTGTGTTGGAGGTGCCTGTGATTGGTCTTCCTGGAAGCGCATGGAAAGGCTGCATCTACAGAGCCCGAGACGGTTTCTGTGTTGGGGAAGCTACAGTTCCTATTGTGGGTCTGGACTATCCGAGGTGCCCTGGTCACAAGGACGGTGATCCCAGTGAGGCAGCTTTCCCCTGTGAACCAGCACTGGCAGGAGTCAGTGTGTGGAGCCGAAGTTCCTGTGAGGTAATCCCTGGTATGAGAAAAACCTGTGATACACGGCAGAGACGTATCTGCCATTGGAACAGACTGTCGGGGTTTAATATGTTCCGTTGATGCATGTAATGAACTGTAATGGAGAGAGATACCAGTGTGACCACTGAAGGCAATGTAAAACCGTATGTGATATGCTGATATGGCGGTATAATGAACTGTTTGTGTTATGGTTTATGACGTTTAATAAACCGAAATAGACTGTTTAAGTGAACAAATCGTGCCTGAGTGCTTAAATCCCATGCCAAGCGAGTGTCCCCCAACACACTCAGGTACACACCACAACACTCATAGGTCCAAGGACATGTGCAGTAGTGTCACCACACATATCCACCTCTTGTGTCTCCCCTTTTCCTCATAGATTGTAAGCTTGCGAGCAGCAGGGCCCTCATTCCTCCTGGTATCTGTTTTGAACTGTGATTTCTGTTATGCTGTAATGTCTGTTGTCTGTATAAGTCCCCTCTATAAGTTGTAAAGCGCTGCGGAATATGTTGGCGCTATATAAATAAAATTATTATTATTATTTATTATTATTATATTATACCACAATCAACACTAAACCTTACATAGAAAATACACTGTGCTTAGTACCTTATCTCATGGGTCACATTGTTCTCTCAGGCCTGGTACCAACTACCTCAGAATGTCTTTCAGTGTGTTTTGGGCAGCCTAAACAACATTATCTGGATATTTTTCTTCCTGATAAGAGTCCAGCAATGCTTATTGTACCTTCTTGGTTCAATTTTTATTCTATTAATTATGTATGTATACGCTCTTTCTTTGCCACAACATACCTATTGCATATCAATAAAGGCTTTTTTTTTTTTATATATCAACGATCTCTATCCCTATCTTTTATCAGGTTTTTTTTCCTATTTTTTTTTTTTTTTTTTTAAACTTTCAAAAGGAACCTGAAGACCTACCTCTTCCGACAAGCCTACAACCTGCAGTAACCTCCGATAGACCAAACTGCTGCCCGACCAGCTCTACTCTTACCGATACCTTGTAGACTGTGAGCCCTCGGGGGGCAGGGTCCTCACTCCTCCTGTACAAGTCGGTTTGGTAACCTGTTTTGTTCAGGATAATTGTACTTGCTTTTTGTTATGTATACCCCTTGTCAAATGCAAAGCGCCATGGAATAATTGACGCTATAATAATAAAGATAATGGAGCGACAGTGAAGAAGCCTGGCTGCAACTTTATTCATTCTATATGGCGTAGCTGGAAAAAGCTAAGCACAGCCCCACAGAGGATAAATAGAGCCGCAATCTATGGATAAGTGATAAAGGGGTTGTCAGCCATGACACTTTACTCTAGCTAATGCATCTGAGTCTCTGCCGATGGCAATGGAGGTGATCCAGTCTTTTGGGACCTATTCTAGGCTCGTAATTTAATGGTCTACATCAGTGCGGATGCCATTAGATGAGGGGGGGTCACGTTGTCATTCCACAGAGCTCTGGACTGCAACAGGTATCAATATTTAAATATTTGGGAGTGATTATGAAAAACTAAATTTAGCCCCAATCCTCACTAAGTTTACACAGAAAAGGGATGTGTGGTGTAAACTTCCTTTACCAGTTGTGGGGAGAGCCAATTTAATTAAAATGATGATATGGATGCCCCAAGTGCTGTATCTTCTTCACAATTCACAGATATGGATCCCTTTTAGGTTCTTTCAGGCTATTTAAAGGGGTGTTTAGATCTCTGCTTTGGAGGGGTGGAACGGTTCGTATTAAATTGTAAACACTGCAGAGGGACAAATCAGATGGGGGGGGGGTTTAGCGGTTCCTAACCCATTGGTCTATTTCTTAGCAGCCCAAGCTCAATATTTTAGAGTATGGGGGGGGGATACAGGTAAAAATTTGTTAAAGGATCTCTTGCAGTGGGGGGTAAATAGCCGGTCTTTATATGAAGTACTAGAGGGTAACAAATTCAAATCTTCTCCAAAAATCTTCCCACATTATCGTTAATGCATAAAATATGAAGGAAAATAAGAGATCTGCAACAAATAAAGAGCTGCTCACAATTTACATCAATATGGAACACCCCATGGTTAGTTAATCTGAGAAGTTTGGTGGGTTTTGGGAAGTGGACTTTATGGAGAGTGGTTTTGAAAGTATATGTGCCAGATACTGTTATACAGATTAGATCAAATAGTTGATCTGGGATAATATCACGGCTATATAGATCTTTATTAACACTAGGGCTAAGCAAACACCCAATTCATAGTAAAGAGAAATGGGAGGCACAGATCGGCCCAAAAGAAGGAGGTCGATGGATAGAGACATTGGAAAGGGTACCTCAACTCTCTCTTAGTGAAGCGCATAGACTTTCTCAACTTTATCTCATACATAAGGTGTATAGAACACCGGAGTTTATGTGTAACATTGGGGCCAGAACAGAAGCATGCTGTCCTAGGTGTGGCGTGGAGCCGGCTACTCTACTTCATATGATGTGGTCATGTCCTAAATTGAAGAGATACTGGAGGAAAGTACTAGGATTGATTAGACAAGTGTTTAAGGTGGTGTTGGAAACTACGCCCTTAGGCCGGCCTCACACTCAGCGTATAAAAATACGGTCCGTTTTTTACGGCCTAATGCGCAGAAAAGTTCCCAAAATAGTGATCCGTATGTCATCCGTAGGCAGGGTGTGTCAGCGTATTTTGCGCATGGCATCCTCCGTATGTAATCCGTATGGCATCCGTACTGCGAGTTTTTCTCGCAGGCTTGCAAAACCGACATCTAATGGATTTATGTGCTCAAATGTTCGGAAAAACATATATACAGTATATATATATATATATATATATATATATATATATATATATATATATATATATATATATATATATGTCATTGAGACACATATATATATATTCTGTATTTATATTTAATTCTGCGCGATATATGTGAAAAGCCGGTAATTCAATTGCCGGCTTTTCATTTCTCCTTCCCAAACCCGACAGGATATGAGACATGGTTTACATACAGTAAACCATCTCGTATCCCACTTTTTTTTTGCATATTCCACGCTACTAATGTTAGTAGTGTGTATGTGCAACATTTGGGCGCTGTAGCTACTAAAATAAAGGGTTAAATGGCGGAAAAAATTGGCGTGGGCTCCCGCGCAATTTTCTCCGCCAGAGTGGTAAAGCCAGTGACTGAGGGCAGATATTAATAGCCAGGAGAGGGTCCATGGTTATTGGCCCCCCTGGCTACAAACATCTGCACCCAGCCACCCCAGAAAAGGCACATCTGGAAGATGCGCCTATTCTGGCACTTGGTCACTCTCTTCCCACTCCCGTGTAGCGGTGGGATATGGGGTAATGAAGGGTTAATGCCACCTTGCTATTGTAAGGTGACATTAAGCCGGGTTAATAATGGAGAGGCGTCAATTATGTCACCTATCCATTATTAATCCAATTGTATGAAAGGGTTAAAAAACACACACACACACATTATTAAAAAGTATTTTAATGAAATAAACACACAGGTTGTTTTAATATTTTATTGCTCTCTCAATCCACCGGAAGACCCTCGCTTGGCAAAATAATAAACCCACAATATACATACCCTCTGATGAACTGTCAAGTCCCACGAAGTAATCCATCTGAAGGGGTTAACTCATTTTACAGGCAGGAGCTGCGCTAAAGCACTCGCTCGTGTCTGTAATCCCCGGCGAATGAAGGAAAGCTGAGTGATCTGTACTTGCATTGAGTCGCGGTGAGGTGCCCTCTGGTGGATGAACTCATATGAACTCGAGCGTGGGAACTTTTCCAAGGCTCCAGTTCATGAGAACATCCACCAGAGGGCGCCTCACCGCAACTCAATGTAAGTAAAGATCACTCAGCTTTCCTTTCAGCACCCGGGGGATTACAGACACGAGCGAGTGCTTTAGCACTGCTCCTGGCTGTAAAATAATTAACCCCTTCAGATGGATTACCTCGTTGGACGTGACAGGTCATCAGAGGGTATGTATATTGTGGGTTTATTATTTTGCCAAGCGAGGGTCTTCCGGTGGATTGAGAGAGCAATAAAATATTAAAACAACCTGTGTGTTTATTTCATTAAAATACTTTTTAATAATGTGTGTGTGTGTTTTTTAACCCTTTCATACAATTGGATTAATAATGGATAGGTGACATAATTGACGCCTCTCCATTATTAACCCGACTTAATGTCACCTTACAATAGCAAGGTGGCATTAACCCTTCATTACCCCATATCCCACCGCTACACGGGAGTGGCCAAGTGCCAGAATAGGCGCATCTTCCAGATGTGCCTTTTCTGGGGTGGCTGGGGGCAGATGTTTGTAGCCAGGGGGGGGCCAATAACCATGGACCCTCTCCTGGCTATTAATATCTGCCCTCAGTCACTGGCTTTACCACTCTGGCGGAGAAAATTGCGCGGGAGCCCACGCCAATTTTTTCCGCCATTTAACCCTTTATTTTAGCAGTTACAGCGCCCAAATTTTGCACATACACACTATTAACATTAGTAGTGTGGAATATGCAAAAAAAAGGGGGATATGAGATGGTTTACTGTATGTAAACCATGTCTCATATCCTGTCGGGTTTGGGAAGGAGAAATGAAAAGCCGGCAATTGAATTACTGGCTTTTCACTAACACCGCTGCGTATTTCTCGCAAGTCACACTGCTGGTCCGTGTGGAATCCGTATTTTTCTCACCCCCATAGACTTTCATTGGCGATTTTTTTTGCGCAATACGGTGACAAACGCAGCATGCTGCTATTTTTTACGGCCGTACAAGACCGTATATTACGGATGCGTAATATACGGCAGATAGGAGCTGGGACATAGGGAATCATTGGGCCGTGTGTAATGCGAATTTTACGGACGTAGTTTATGCGTTCATACGTCCGTAAAACTCGCTAGTGTGAGGCCGGCCTTAGTTTGTGTGCTAGGGTATGTGGAATATCTACAGACAACTGAGCCGGGTAAAATGGCTATAGCACGAATGCTGTATTTAGCAAGGAAACTAACAGGACAACACTGGACGGATACTGAGAGCCCAACAAAAAAGGAATATATCAACAAAATAAACTGGTTTATAGATTTGGAAAAAGGTGTGTACAAAAAGGAGACAATATTAATACATTTGAACAGCTTTGGGCTGCCTGGATGGATGAACCAGGGCCCCCGGCGAGGGAATTAGTGAGCTATAGATTGGGCGTGATTTAAGAAAGCGGATTACGAGAGATATGATCCATGTTTATTCCATGAGCAATAATAATGATTGCATGGCTAGAAGCTCCAAAAGGAGATGTTTTCCTTCTAAGCATTACAGTGGTGTTGACTATATGTTTTGTCCTTTTTTTTTTTCTTTTTTTATAGAATGGGAATTTTTATTTTTAATTTAATTTGGTCTTTCCCTTTCCATTCCCCCTTCCCCCTTCCTAGTTGTTCTTAATTTTCTGTGTTTACCTGAAGCAGGTAATATGTTCGTGTAAAAATTGTTGGAAAACTTAAATAAATTTAAAAAAAAAAAAAAAAGCGTTGAGCAGCCATTGTAGCCCATGTAACCATTGTAACTCAGGAACCAATATGGACTGCAAACACACAGTGCTAAATTAGTGCCATGGAAGGCAGAGGTTGTAACAGATATTGTGCTCTGTAAAGAGAACTTTTGCATTTCTTCTAGAGTTTTCAATCATTCAGTTTTAAGCCCTGTGTCAATGAACTCTATGGAACTAAAACACCAAGCTAGAGCATTACAATAAGGGTTGCAGATGGATACAAATGTACTTCTGAAAACTAATGATGTGTATGACTGAATAAATAAATGTATTGTTCTGTTACTTACATGCTGGTGCATGGGGCTCTCGGATCTCACAATGCTGCTGCTTGGCCATGGGTAACAGAGGGAGCCAGAGTAGGTTTCCAGCATCGAGGGTAGGCGAGGTGGTGATACATATGTCAACATCAGGAGGAAAGAGCGAGGGAGAGAGGAAAGACATGGTGTTAGCTCGTGCTCAGACATAAAAACATACATTATGCTCTGTGTACGGCATGCATGTATAGGCTAATGCCTACGGCAATGCAAGTTACACTGCAAAGATCAATCCTATGAAAGGTCTTTATCGCCATAAAGGTTGAAATATTATATTCGCTAATGGAAAAAACCTGGAGTGGAAGGCATATATTTTCTTTGTGACAGGTCAAGGCAAATGCAGGCTCTGGTTTATTCTATGGTGCCGTACTGAAGGCCTGTTTTAATGAATTTGAAATATTTATTGTAATGCAGCCATATCTATTTTTCATCAAAGTACCACAAATACCATCAGTATACTCCAGAGGTAATTTATCAAGTGCTGAGCATCCTAAATCCAGTCTAGAAAAATAAGCATTACTTACTAGATGGATCAACCAGCGTTAAGCCGGCCCATTCCGATCCTGCAGTGATGATGGGATTCAGGTGAACATTGCATCCAGTCACCAAACTTAGCAAAAAAAGAGAAGCCAGCTCACCTGCCATAGTTCATGTGTGGAGCCCGGGTGTCTTCCTGACCAGACGTAGAAACTGAATAAACCAAGAGAAAAGACCAGCTCCAGGTAAAACCAAGGCATTGTTTTAAAAATAGATTTTTTTAAAAAATACATCCTTGTCATGAAAAAATAAAAAGGTGAAGGGGGAGGGAAAGGGCAATGCAACGCGTTTCGAACACAACACCAGCGTTCTTTGTCACAGCTTCCAAAGAATGCCGGAGTCACGTTTGAAACGCGTTCACCTTTCTATTTTTTCACAGCAAGGACGCATTTTTTAAAAATCTATTTTTCAAATAAACGCATTGGTTTTATCTGGAGCTGAACTTTCCTCTTCATTTCTCCAGTCACCAAACCTGCCTGTGACAATTGTGTCCTTGGCATGTGAATGCTGAAGTCAGTGATTGGATGCAGTGGTCACATAAATGATTGACGAGGCATTATCATCATCATTGGACCAAATGAGACCATAAGAGTTGCGGAGCTGAAAGAGTAAAAGGCATTCAACTGCAAAGTAACATTACTTTAGATCACCCACTTTTCAACAAATTTTTTAAAAACCCCTAAAAGGGTCAGATCAAAAAACATTTTTTGACATGGCAAATTTCCTATATTTAAAAAAAATCTTTTTTTTTTCATGAGCAGATTTTCATACACAGTTAAAATAATGAGATGCATCATCCAAGGCAGTGTTAAAACCCATCAACATCTAATTCTATAAAATGTGAACGGGAGTCAGCTGTAACACCTGAAGTAGGTCAGGGCACTTTTTAAAAAAAAATACTTCATAGCATTACAAAAGCAGAAAAATCACTGATTAAAGAAGGTTAAAAAAAATGTATACCGTATTTTAACACATTAATGACCACCGATACGTCTTTTACTGACCTAAGATATAAGAGAATGGCATCCTCAGTAGACAATCCAGCAGCTGTCGGCTGTACATTATAGCGGACAACTTGCTGCATCAGCCACGATTAGTGTTGGCATCATCCATATCTGTTTAACCCCTTAGATGCTGCGGTCAATAGTGACTACATCATATAAATAGTTAACGGAATGTGGGGGCTTCCTCTTTATCCCCATTGGTGCCCTGAGATCATGATCGTGTGGTCCTGATGTTTGCCATGGCCGGCTACAGCAGCCTGTTCAGAAGAAAGCGACATTTAGGTAGTAAAAATACACTTTCACTTCTGTCATGTCACTTTACATTAATTCCTGAAAATCACCTGAAGGGTTAAATAAACTACCTGACAGCAGTTTTCAGTATGTCAGGAGGTGCTGTTTTTAAAATGGTATAACTTCAGGAGGTTTTCCAATATATAAGACCAACAAAGTCTGGATAGGTCCCTCACCCAAAAAATTTTGTAAATGTCCTTGAAAAAATGAAAAATTGCTGCTACATTTGGCGAAAAATTTTGAAAATTTCGCAATTTTCCAACTTTGAATTTTTATGCAATTAAATCACAGAGATATGTCACACAAATTACTTAATAAGTAACATTTCCCACATGTCTACTTTACATCAGCACAATTTTAGAACCAAAATTTTTTTTTGTTAGGGAGTTATAAGGGTTAAAAATTTTACCAGCAATTTCTCATTTTTACACCACCATTTTTTTTTTAGGGACCACATCACATTTGAAGTCATTTTGAGGGGTCTATATGATAGAAAATACCCAAGTGTGACACCATTCTAAAAACTGCACCCCTCAAGGTGCTCAAAACCACATTCAAGAAGTTTATTAACCCTTCAGGTGTTTCGCAGGAATTTTTGGAATGTTTAAATAAAAATGAACATTTAACTTTTTTTCACAAAAAATTTACTTCAGCTCCAATTTGTTTTATTTTACCAAGGGTAACAGGAGAAAATGGACCCCAAAAGTTGTTGTAAAGTTTGTCCTGACTACGCAGATACCCCATATGTGGGGGTAAACCACTGTTTGGGCGCATGGCAGAGCTCGGAAGCGAAGGAGCGCCATTTGACTTTTCAATGCAAAATTGACAGGAATTGAGATGGCACGCCATGTTGCGTTTGGAGAGCCCCTGATGTGCCTAAACATTGAAACCCCCCACAAGTGACACCATTTTGGAAAGTACACCCTCTAAGGAACTTATCTAGATGTCTGGTGAGCACTTTGACCCAACAAGTGCTTCACAGAAGTTCATAATGCAGAGCCGTAAAAATAAAAAATAATTTTTTCACAAAAATGATCTTTTCGCCCCCAATTTTTTATTTTCCCAAGGGTAAGAGAAGAAATTGGACCCCAAAAGTTGTTGTACAATTTGTCCTGAGTACGCTGATACCCCATATGTGGGGGTAAACCACTGTTTGGGTGCATGGGAGAGCTCGGAAGGGAAGGATCGTCATTTGGAATGCAGACTTCGATGGATTGGTCTGCAGGCGTCACATTGCGTTTGCAGAGCCCCTAATGTACCTAAACAGTAGAAACCCCCCACAAGTGACCCCATATTGGAAACTAGACCCCCCAAGGAACTTATCTAGATGTGTTATGAGAACTTTGAACCCCCAAGTGTTTCACTACAGTTTATAACGCAGAGCCGTGAAAATAAAAAATCTTTTTTTTCCACAAAAATTATTTTTTAGCCCCCAGTTTTGTATTTTCCCGAGGGTAATAGGACCCCAAAAGTTGTTGTCCAATGTGTCCTGAGTACGCTGATACCCCATATGCTGGGGTAAACACCTGTTTGGGCGCATGGGAGAGCTCGGAAGGGAAGGAGCACGGTTTTTCTTTTTCAACACAGAATTGGCTGGAATTGAGATCGGACGCCATGTCGCGTTTGGAGAGCCCCTGATGTGCCTAATTTTTTAATTTTTCATTAACTAAGGGGGTCATGAAGGGGGGTTTGATTTACTTTTATAGCGGGTTTTTTAGCGGATTTTTATGATTGGCAGCCGTCACACACTGAAAGACGCTTCTTATTGCAAAAAATATTTTTGCGTTACCACATTTTGAGAGCTAAAATTTTTCCTTATTTTGGTCCACAGAGTCATGTGAGGTCTTGTTTTTTGCGGGACGAGTTGACGTTTTTATTGGTGACATTTTCAGGCACGTGACATTTTTTGATCGCTTTTTATTCTGATTTTTGTGAGGCAGAATGACCAAAAACCAGCTATTCATGAATTTCTTTTGGGGGAGGCGTTTATACTGTTCCGCGTTTGGTAAAATGGATAAAGCAGTTTTATTCTTCGGGTCAGTACGATTACAGTGATACCTCATTTATATCATTTTTTTTATGTTTTGCCGCTTTTATACGATAAAAACTATTTTATAGAAAAAATATTTTTGCATCGCTTTATTTTGAGGACTATAACTTTTTTATTTCTTGTTTGATGATGCTGTATGGCGGCTCTTTTTTTGCGGGACAAGATGACATTTTCAGCGGTACCATGATTATTTATATCCATCTTTTTGATCGCGTGTTATTCCACTTTTTGTTTGGCGGTATGATAATAAAGCGTTGTTTTTTGCCTCGTTTTTTTTTTTTTTTTTTTTCTTTTTACGGTGTTTACTGAAGGGGTTAGCTAGTGGGACAGTTTTATAGGTCGGGTCGTTTCGGACGCGGCGATACTAAATATGCGTACTTTTATTTTATTTATTTTTTAATTTAGATAAAGAAATGTATTTATAGGGACAATATTTTTTTTTTTGGGGGGGGGGGATTTTTTTAAATTTTTGTTACACATGTGAATATTTTTTTTTTTTTACACTATAACATTGCCCGGGGGGGGGGTCGCATCATGTTATAGTGTAAGATCGCCGATCTGACACTTTGCTGTGCACTGTGTCAGTTCGGCGATCTGACGTGCATAGCTCCTGGAGGCTTCCCCGCGCCTGCTCTGAGCAGGCGCAGTGAAGCCACCTCCCTGCAGGACCCGGATGCTGCGGCCATCTTGGATCCGGGCCTGCTGCAGGGAGGAGGTAATAAGAGACCCTCGGAGCAATGCGATCACATCACGTTGCTCCGGGGGTCTCAGGGAAGCATGCAGGGAGCCCCCTCCCTGCGCGATGCTTCCCTATACCGCCGGAACACTGCGATCATGTTTGATCGCAGTGTGCCGAGGGTTAATGTGCCGGGGGCGGTCCGTGACAGCTCCTGGCACATAGTGCCGGATGTCAGCTGCGATAGTCAGCTGACACCCGGCCCCGATCGGCCGCGCTCCCCCCGTGAGCGCGGCTGATCGGTGATGACGTACTATCCCGTCGGTGTTCATATGGGCCCACCCCACCTCGACGGGATAGTACGTCTAATGTCAGAAAGGGGTTAAGTAATCTTTCAGGCTAGTTACAGATTGTACCCTTTAAAAAAGACATGTGCAAAAATCCTTAGAGAGCACTAAACACTTTCCTGAAATCAGAAAGGAGGGGGATAAGTTTCAGGCTACGTTCGTCTTTTTCCTTTGTCTTAGACGTACAGTAGATACACACACTCACACACTTGTATAAAAAAGTGTTTGCCCTCTTCCTGATTTCCCTTCTTTTGCATGTTTGTCACACTTAAATGTTTCAGATCACTAAACAAATTTAACTATTAGAGAAAGATAACACAAGTAAACACAAAATGCAGTTTTTACATTGTGGTCTTTATTATTAAGGGAAAAATAAATCCAAACCTATGTAAAAAAAAAATAATTGCCCTCCCCCCTGAAAACATAAATAAACTGTGATTTATCACATCTTTGGGAAGCCAAGTTCAAATTCTAAATCAAGAAAGCACTTAAATAGGACCTGCCTTTCAAAGTGAACTAGACCAAAAGATCCTCAAAGGCTAGACATCATAAAGAAATTATGGAACAAATGAGAAAAAGAAATTGAGATCTATCAGTGAGACACATGAGACAGCCGACGCGTCAGTCTCAAATTGGATAGTTGAGCTGTCAATCAACGCACTGACAACTTCAGCACACCCCTATACCAGATTGGACAGCCGAGCCGTCAGTAACTGCATCCCAGACTCCCTGAGGGGTGGAACTGTGACAACTACTATGGCCAGCAGCATCTCCATACTTTGTCGCTTATCTAGCACATTTGTGGTATCATTGGTCAGCAATTCCAAAGGAATTTTCCAGCAGATAATGATTAGTTACATGTCAAAAAGTCATTAACAACCTAACTAATAGCTTGCAAAGGGGAGAAAGTGCGTGCATTTCTGTGGGTGGCGATGATATTTGATTCTGAATAAATTAAGATGTTTCAAACATTTTCTTTCCACTGTGGTAGATTGGCTCACTCGGCTGCTCACAGAGGTAGACACAGGAACATTTTGAATCTTCTACTGGTTTATTAAAACGGTAAGGCTTAAACCAGTGCAAAGTTCAGCAAAATAAACATGGCCTTCCTGGCATAATGGGAAAACAAAAAAGAAATAACAGAGCACAGTGTATGTGGCAGCGGGTTCTGCTCGCTAAAGGTAGACAACAAAGTTCAGCTCTCTACCATAAACATAGCTCTGGAGCGCTCCTCTCTAGGCACACCGAATACTGAATGATTCAGAAGGATGAAGGTAACATCCTCAGTACATATCTCCATCCAGTACTTTATCAGTGACCTTGTCACACTACATTTTCATCATTTACATATCATTATCGATATTACACAACTTTTGCTTCTTGGTGTTGCAATGTTAAGGTTGAGGAGTGTATGCAGACAGCATTGAATATATATGAACAGTGCATCCCCAACTCACCCTGACTCATAACTGTGGACTGACAGGCTGTGTTGTTTGTGTTCAAAAGGTTATGTGCAACATTTTCTTTTTATAATATTTTACTGTAAGTTTAACACTGCAAAATTTACTACCTAAAGAATTAAAGAAAGAACAATATAAAACTACTGAGCGCGGAACCCACGTCCCACTTTTCCAGGAAATGAATTTTATTTTCGCACAATTCAAAACAAAATTAGCTGTCATGTTCCATTACTCGCTTTGAAAGATAATAGATCCACAGCTTGCACAGATAGATAAACCCTTATTTATCCAGACGTCCTGGAAGTTAGGAAATATTTTTCCCAAAAAGGAAAGGTTAGTAAAACTGCTGTTTCAAAACAGAAATAGACCTGGTCTCCTATGGAGAGATAAGGCAGCACATCTGGAATCAATTTAGTTCCATAGACAGTGTATGCAGGCTCAAAAAGGAAGACATAGCAGTGATTTGGGCATAGCATTCCCCCCACCGCTCCAAAAAAAGGCTATTCAAAGACTGGAAATGACATGTACGCTTCATCATCTCAATGTGGTGCAAGATATTGTATCATGGTCGCTCCCAATAACCTAAATAGAAAGTATAGTGCAGGCAAAAGTGCACAGATGAGAGCTTTAACCCTTTCAAAAAGCTGAATGGCGGGGAGCATGCGCTAGATGCAACACTGATGATCTATGCATAGAAGGATCTCCATTTTAAAAAAGTTGGAGACCCCCTTTAAGCTTTACTGACACAAAACCAAAAAATGCCATAAAGAACTAGAAAACTAGTAAAGTATTACGCTGAAAGCATACAACTGGCAAATCCAAAATGGCGTTTCTCCTACACCTGCTGCACCTATTTGATGGATGGAAATGCACTTTGCTAGTGCATTAGATTTATTCTCTGAAAATTTAAATGCGAATCCACAATTATATGTTTTTTCTGTTTAATTGGCAAATCTAGAAATAACTTATTCTGAACAAAGCTGTTTAGCAAATTTAATTACCATACTTCAGAAAACAGAAATCTTTTTTCTCCATAACTGGCAGGAAACTGGCAACATCAATTTACAGTACAGATCATAACTAGAGTCCTTAGGGCGTTTTGCCGTCACTCCATGTTAATACATAAATCTTGTAATACAGGTTACCCACTTACGGCGCACTATAAATGGATGTGACTCATTTGTAAGATTAAGCAGGGTATGAAAAATATGTGCTTGATTTAGGTCAATATCAGTGAAAATTACATTTTGTCATTTTGTAATCATAATTAAAATAAATCCCATATTAGTGAAATACACCATTACCAGTGAGAGAATAACTTTTTTTTTTTTTTTTTTTAACAGGTCAAAAAAATCATCACCCATACCACCAGGAGCATTTATTTATTCTCTTCCTTGTCTATTATACATTGAGGCTTGAGATGTTTGGTCTTTCTTTCGTCTCTACTCTTGATGCACGTGTGTTCAAACTCTATTGCCATACAATTGTATATGGGTGCAGCCATCATCCTGGGCTACAACCTGATCCAATCCCCCATGACCCTTCATATTATTATTATTATTATTATTATTATTATTTATATAGCACCATTAATTCCATGGTGCTGTACATTAGACGGGGTTACATCAAAATACAAATATCACTTACAGTAAACAAAACTAACAATGACAGACTGATACAGAGGGAAGAGGACCCTGCCCTTGCGGGTTTACATTCTACAGGATTATGGGGAAGGAGACAGTGGGATGTGGGTTGTAGTAGCTCTGATGGTGTTGAGGTGGCCATGTGGTCATTACAGGTTGTAAGTTTTTTTTTTTTTTTAAGAGATGGGTTTTCAGGTTCCGTTTGAAGGATCCAAATGTGGTGGATAACTGGATGTGTTGGGGCACAGAATTCCAGATGATGGGTATATTTGGGAGAAGTCTTGGAGGCGATTGGGTGAGGAGCGAATAAGCGTGGAGGAGAGAAGGAGGTCTTGGGAGGACTGGAGTTTACATGAGGGAAGATATTGAGATATTAGTTTGGAAATGTACGCAGGAGAAAGGTTATGGATGGCTTTGTAGGTCAGTGTTAGTAGTTTAAACTGCATATGCTGGGAAATTGGGAGCCAGTGAAGGGATTTGCAAAGATGGGAAGCAGGAGTGTAGCGAGGAGAGAGATTAAATTAGTCGGGCACCAGAATTAAGGACGGACTGGAGAGGTGCGAGAGTGTTAGAAGGTAGGTCACAGAAGAGGATGTTGCAATAGTCGAGGCGGGAGATGATTAGGGCATGCACGAGCATTTTGGTAGAGTGAGGGTTGAGGAAAGGACGCATTCTGGAAATATTTTTGAGTTGGAAGTGACAGGAGATGGCGAGAGCTTGGATGTGCGGTTTGAAGGACAGGGCAGAGTCAAGGGTTACTCCGAGGCAGCGGATTACCGGGACAGGGGAAAGTGTGAATTCATTTATTGTGATAGACAGATCAGGTAGTGAGGGTATGCGAGATGGAGTAAAGATAATTAGTTCATATTTGTCCACATTGAGTTTGAAGAAGCGAGTGGAGAAGAAGGAGGATATGGCTGATAGACAATCTAGGATTCTGGAGAGCAGAGAGGTGACATCTGGGCCAGAGAGGTAGATCTGAGTGTCATCGGCATATAGATGGTCCTGGAAGCCATATGACTTTATGAGTTGTCCCAGGCCAAGTGTATAGATTGAGAAGACAAGGGGTCCTAGGACAGAGCCTTGAGGGACACCAACAGAGAGGGGGCGAGATGACGAGGTAGTATGGGAGTATATGATTCTAATTACTTTAAATTCTATTAAGACTGTGTTACATGTGGCTGGTTTTGCAAATAATACTTTAAAAATGCAATCTAGGGGTTATAAATATAGACAAACACTGGAAACATCAGTAACAAATAGCTACATAGACCAAACACCCTGTGGTGAGGTCTATAGCATGTTTACATAGGACACTCCTGGTTAGAGCAATAATACAGAAAAAATGGAGTAATGTCCACAGCATGTATTTCAGTAAAAATTTATAAATTTATTAACTATACCTCAAAATAACATCAATCAATAATACCAATAAATAACATCAAGCTTTAGAATCAGGTAGACATGTGGCAGCAGTGTCCGCAACAATTAAATCATCAGTATCGATATAGTATCATAATTTAAATATATGTCAGAGTAAGTGGGGGAAGAATATCCCATAAACTAATATCCCCGCTAAAGTGCGCATAAGAATTCTTCAATCCTCAAACAAACCCCCAAAGCCCATAGCTATCTACAACCGCTTACCCATGATAAATAGGACACACGCCACGCCGCTGTCGACGCACGTTTCACAGACGCTTCTTCAGAATTAAGCCTGCTACACACTGACACAGGAGACAACTGCTTCTGCAGTCGAAGCTACATGCGAAACGCGCGTCGGGTTACCGCCACTGACACCGCACGCAGGTAATGACTCAGCATGCTATCCTCTTAATGCTGTCCTGAACAACTTTTGTATATACATTATCCCATATATAGGCTGTTAGATGCTCAAGGTATTATTTATTTATTTATAGAACCACAGGGTTATATTTTATTTAACATATAGGGTAACTTCCCCTCATCCCTGTTCATTAGTCTGTAGGCCTCTTTACTTGTATATTTGTTTATGGGCATTAGTATATCACCTTTTTTAAGGGCACATGCATTTTCCTTGGTGAGCATTTGAATTTTTATACGTGCATCATTACTTTGTTGTTTATATTTTGCGTATATATTTTTTGTCACTTTTTTGGCACTAGTCATGCAGTGAGAAATTCCCTTCTGAGCTCTGCTAATTGGATTTATCTACAGTGACATATACCTACTATAGGAATTTATTAATTTTGCGCTTTTTGACAGCAAAAACCTCTTATATTGCCTATGCGGTGGTTGGCGTCTTCTACATAGTTTTTTTTCCCCATTTTTCTACATTTATTACTGTATGTACTACTTTTAGAATGTCTTAATAAAATTTTGTAATTTTATGGCCATTTTGCTTCTATGTCCTCTTTTTGATATATTTATTGTTTTGAAGTAGTGCCAATACTCTAGGCAGTATTTTTTGTTTTTTTGATGCATTGCTTCTGCAGTGTGTAGCGCTGAGCTGCGGTGGGAAAGTTCACCAGAGTTCTGCTGTGTGACAACTTTCTCACACAGTGGTGCCGTGAGGTCACTGGGGCTAATCAACTGATGAACTACGGTGAACTTTCTCATCGCAGCTCTGTGCATGTACTGCAGGAGTGATTACATGCTGCAGAGTAGAGCAGTCGCATCAGCAGATGTGACTGCTCTACAAGCAATCCAAATTGTTATGGGACATTATGGATTACATCGGATAAGTCAGGGATATGGTGGTTTATTATTTTTTCGCTTTTCCAGTTGACATGGGCATCGGGGATAAGGCGCTACGGTGAGTATATGGTGGGTTTTTTTGTTTGTTTTTTTACAGGAGACAAAAGGGCTTCAGGGATTAGGTATAAGGTGAGTATGCTGTGTTTTTTATTTTTATGTCAATATTTCTTTATTTATACTTTTTTTTTCTTTGAGCACAGGCGTCGGTTGATGACTACGCCCATGTAGTAGTCTCATCAGCCAACGCCGGTGACCTGCAATATGCTTTTTACCACTGGTCACACATCTGCGGGGTCACACTGACATCTGACAGCATCAGATCAGAACCGCCGTGTTGGTGTTTGTTGCGTTGTCACACAGATGACAGCGTGGGAAACACCATAGGTAGGAAATCTGTAAAAACGCAAGTAAAAACTCATCAAATCCGCAGCAAACGCACAAAGATTTTTATACCTGGGGTTCTGCTGCATTTTTGACTGAATCAATTGAAGTCAATTGGTGAAAAATGCAGCAAAAACAGAGAAAGAATTACCATAACATGCTGCAGATTTAAAAGCAGCAAAAATCCGGAAAGAAAAATTACTGATCATGCGCACAGCACTTCAGGAGAAAAATGCGGCACAAATGCACCAAAAATGCACTTTGTGCACACAGCCAGAGGGTTAGAGCTACGTAGTTGAAAATTTGAACAGCAAGTCGTTTTTACATAGAGATGCATATGTTCATATTTTTGAGTATTTTTCTAGGTGGGTTTTGTAAAAGACATGGTATGCACATACCCTCATAGTCCCTGGATGGCTTTTCAAACTGTGCTAATCTACTATATAATTGTCTAAGGAGTACTTCCGTCTGTCTGTCTCTCTGTCCCGGATATTCATTGGTCGCGGCCTCTGTCTGTCATGGAAATCTAAGTCGCTGATTGGTCGTGGCAAAACGCCCACGACCATTGCCACGACCAATCAGCGACGGGCGCAGCCCGACGGCAACATGGCCGCTCCTTCCTCCCCGCAGTCAGTACCCCCTCCATACTCCCCTCCAGTCAGCGCTCACGCAGGGTTAATAGCAGCGCTAATGGACCGCGTTATGCCGCGTTAACCCTGTGTGACCAACTTTTTTACTATTGAGGCTGCCTATGCAGCTTCAATAGTAAAAATATCTAATGTTAAAAATAATAAAAAAATAAAAAATCATCATATACTCACCTTCCGGCGCCCTTCCCGCTCCTCGCAATGCTCCGGTAACCGCTCCATGCATTGCAATCTCGCAAGATGATGACGTAGCGGTCTCGCGAGACCGCTACGTCATCTCGCGAGACCGCAATGCACTCTTCAGACCGGAGCGCACAAGGAGCATCAGTAACCGCTTCCTGGATCCAGGGGCCAACGGAAGGTGAGTATATAACTATTTTTTATTTTATTTATTTATTTATTTTTATTTTTTTTAACAGGGATATCATGCCTACATTGCTATATACGTGGGCTGCGCAATATACAACGTGGGCTGCGCAATCTACTGCGTGGGCAGCGCAATGTACTGCGTAGGCGGCGCAATGTACTGCGTGGGCGGCGCAATGTACTGCGTGGGCGGCGCAATGTACTGCGTGGGCTGTGCTATACACTACGTGGGCTGTGCTATACACTACGTGGGCTGTGCTATACACTACGTGGGCTGTGCTATACACTACGCATACATATTCTAGAATACCCGATGAGCTAGAATCGGGCCACCATCTAGTAAAATGTATCTGGCTATAATTGTGCAGCTAAGCTTTACTCATAATGCCAGTAGTTGGACATCATGAATCGAGTGACAGGTTCACTTTTACTATGCTATGTGTAATAAGGATCCTCATCTCTGCTTCCTTATACATTCAATGCTCAGGAGAGGCGGCAAGTTTAAATTTGAAAGGGTAGATTCCCAATTGTGGGGTACGTCTTTTCGTGATAAGATGGGAACACACAAATAGGCTAATTTGTTCGCCAAGTACCTCATCTCTAGAAGTACAGACTATATAGCAGTAATGAGTTAAAAATTCATATAATCAATACACATATGCCTTTTTGCACTCCCTGTGCAGCTGCATTTGTCTGTTTTTGTACTTTTTCTGGAGAAAACATCTAGCTCACATCTCACACTTTACCAAGCCAGTATTGGTGTTTGGTGCCTTTTGTAACACTATATGTGTACTTGCTGTGTGTCAAATATGAGCTCTACATAGTGATCATTGACCTACAACTCTGCCCTGATCATTGTTCCTCCCATCTTTGGAATATAGGAAAACTCTAGAAGTGTACCACCCACTAACAGAATATGTGTACATATTTATTTCCCCCAAATTAAAAAAAAATAATTAAAAAAATAAAAAACACACAACTCTTAATCACATAGGAACTCTGCACAATTAATATTTGTATCGTTATTGTTTTGGTTTTTTTTATGTCATAACACAATACAGCTTTAATAGCAATAGGTGTGTAATAAAAAGGCAATATTTTTTCAAGTTTATCTTGACACTTCAAAATGCACACCTTCTCAGCACACTGACTGGCCCAATCAATGACTAAAGGTACCTTCACACGAAACGACTTTGTAACGATATCGCTAGCGATCCGTGACGTTGCAGCGTCCTGGCTAGCGATATCGTTTCGTTTGACACGCAGCAGCGATCAGAATCCTGCTGTGATGTCGCTGGTCGCTGAATAAAGTCCAGAACTTTATTTGGTCGTCCGATCGCCGTGTATCGTTGTGTTTGACAGCAAAAGCAATGATACCAGCGATGTTTTACACTGGTAACCAGGGTAAACATCGGGTTACCAAGCGCAGGGCCGCGCTTAGTAACCCGATGTTTACCCTGGTTACCAGCGTAAAAGTAAAAAAAAAAAAACAGTACATACTCACCTGCGACCAGCGTCTGCTTCCTGACTGACTGAGCGCCGGCCCTAAAGTGAAAGTGAAAGCACAGCGGTGACGTCACCGCTGTGCTGTTAGGGCCGGAGCTCAGTCAGTGTCAGGAAGCGGACGCCGGGGGACGCGCAGGTGAGTATGTACTGTTTGTTTTTTTTACTTTTACGCTGGTAACCAGGGTAAACATTGGGTTACTAAGCGCGGCCCTGCGCTTAGTAACCCGATGTTTACCCTGGTTACCCGGGGACCTCGGCATCATTGGTCGCTGGAGAGCGGTCTGTGTGAAAGCTCTCCAGGGATCAAACAGTGACGCGGCAGCGATCGGCATCGTTGTCGCTATCGCTGCAGCGTCGCTTCGTGTGAAGGTACCTTTAGTCACTAGAGAAGGCAACCAGACTGCAAAATCAATGTTCGACCCCAGCGCAAACCTTAAACATAGATATCTGGAGACAAAGAGGAAACCAAAGAGGTGAACCTTACATTTCCTGCTTAGCTTTTGAAGAAGGACTCCTTCACTCAACTGCTCAAACAAGATTATAAGTAATATGAGCATAAATTACCACAAATGTGTAACTTTTTTGGTTAGTATAAGTTCTGCTCTTCTGAATCCGGGATTGTTTTTCTTTTGTTCCTATGCCTCTCTACTCCTGATATATGCCCCTCTCTTCCCAGGGTATAAATCTAGTTATTTTAGCTAAGTGGATATGGGTTTTGGAGAGACATGGGGGTCAGTGGGTGCTCTTGTCAGCTAACCTGGCTGTCTTAAGAAAAGACTGTATGAACAAGGACTCATCAAAACAGGACAACACAGGGTGAAGGTAAAACAGGGTGGCATTACTTTTGTTGAACCACCAGCAGACAACATATAGAACAGTCCCAGCAAAATACTCAATATGGGGCAAAACTACAGAGTCTCGCCCTTCTGCTGACTCACCAGGAATATAGCAGCTGCAACTTCGGAGCTTGCAGGGTTGACTACCCTCCACAAGTGGCACCCTCCTTTTGGCGGGTACCCACAGAGGGGAGGTAACGATGAGCTTATGAAGCGGACAGTCCAATGAGGCACGTGTCCAGGTGAATGGAGTGCTCCAACCTGGCTTCTTCGAAAGCCTCCATGGGGCCAGGTCACCGGTAGGTCCTAACCTGGGCTTTTGTGAATGTCTCCATGGGGCCAGGTGACCGGAGGGTCCGAACTTGGTTTCCCCAAATATCTCCATGGGTTCAGTGATGGTCAATGGAACAGATTTGTATTCTTCCAGCTAGGGAAGTGGTCCCTTAAGCTGGCAACCTGTAGAATGTCACATCTGTAATCCACTTGATTTAGCCATGGTTGCTCTGTAGCATCTCTCCTTTTTAAAGAAGGATAGAAATCCCTTTTAAAACCCATATCTGTGTTTCAGGTTATCATCCACAGGTTGTGGGAAGGGGGGGAATTGGAAATCTGCTTAGTCTGATCTCCACAGTTTTGCAGGTCAACAAGCTACATGGACTTATACAATGGGTAATCAACATATTCGCAAATATTGATTGCTCAATGGCCCTGTGTCCCTGTGCTCCAAAGATAGCAGACAATTACCTGTTGGAGCTGATAGATGAGATAAACAGCATCCATTCAACAATTCACAAACATCAATTCAACAGTCAACGATTAGATTCATATGAACAATAGCTTATGTTTCTAGACCTACTGAAAATATACGTCTGGAATAATTAAGATTAAATGCTGTGCCGGCACATTCTCGTTGTTCTCTATGGAAGTTTTCTGAAGGTCCATATGCAGGTAACATTCAAGCAAATAAGGTAGCACACTGTAGCGCTGAAACATGCAAACATGAAACATGAAAATTTAACTGCATTACTGCACTAGAAATATGAAAAATGAGAGCGTTTAGCGCATAAAAAAGGCCAATTTTATGTGTACCTGGTAGCCACTTTACGGCATCTCTCTTATACCAGGTCCTACGATTTCCTTCCTCACTGAGAATAAACGTCTCCATTTTTTCAAACATATGCAGGTAACAGTGGTTCATATCTCAGAAATGGAGAGGTACAGGTACAAATAAAGATCAGCATCTAATTAAGCAGGTTAACAAAATTTTCACCAGGTACAAAAATATCTATGGCAAATGACCGGTCTATTTTAAAGCCATTAGAAAAAAGTGCACAATCTGTGGTTTGGAGGCCATATTTCATTCTGTGCAGCCTCCAACTGTCTTGTCTGTGCCTGAAGGTTGCTCACGTGCCCCAACCTTGTTGGTAACATACATACTTGTCTGTGCCTGGAGGCTGCTCACGTGTATTTTTTCATGTCAGATTGGAATGGCATGTGAAGAACAGGATGGGCAAGAAAAAATGGTGCACTGTGTGGCCATGTATGGACCTCCCTATACTGCTGTACTGGCATCACGAGGGTCCCCTAAACCATGTGTAGCACTATAGGAAAAAGTAGATGAAGTGGTCATGCATGACTGTGGCCACCATCATTGCAACTTGTGTATTTCAGTGACTCTCAAACTACAATAAAGAGACCCGCATGGTCCCTTTCTTTTTAGGCTGTGTGCACATGTTGCGTTTTTTCGCTATAAAACGGCATAAAAAACGCATTAAAAAAACGCATTAAAAAACGCATAAAAACACATACATTATGCATCCCATCATTTAGAATGCATTCCGCAATTTTTGTGCACATGATGCGTTTTTTTCCCTCGAAAAAAATGCATTGCGGTAAAAAACGCAGCAAGTTAATTAATTTTGCGGACTTTTCGTGTTTTTCCCGCTATTTAATGCATTGGGAAGCTCCGGAAAAAAACGCGTAAAGAAAAAAACACGAAAAAACGCATGCAGATTTCTTGCAGAAAATGTCGTGTTTTGGTCAGGAAATTTCTGCAAGAAATCCTGAACGTGTGCACATAGCCTTAGAGTGTGAAGGCAATGAAGGGGAAGTCATATTCTCCTGAGGGTATGCTCACATGGCCGTCAATTTGCTCATGCGAGAGAATCAAGCAGAATATACTAATGTTACTTAGATATCATTCTGTCCGAATTTGATCCGCGTGTCACCTAAGTGTGATCTACTTCTCTTGCAGGTGTGGAGAAGATGGAGAACTTAATTCATTCTCATTCTCCATTCTCTTTTTGTCTGCGGTAATCGAACTGCACTCGCATGACATCAGTGTGCAATCCGATGTTTCACAAACACCCATAGACTTGTATAGGTGTGTGAGATCAGATTATCGGATGGGCTTGCAGCATGATGCGATTCTTTTCTCATTCTGAATTGCAATGATAAAATTGCAGATCTGCACTGCCCCATAGTATAACACTGGTCCGAGTGCTGTCCGATAAAACACCACATAGCACTTGGCCATGTCATAAGCCAGTGTGAGAATACCCTAAGTGGGAGTTCATGAGATGAAACTGGTACATAGTTACTTATGAAATATAAAACTTGTTATGTTATATATTTCTTAAATAGTAACACCCATTTTTGCTTTACTGCATCCCTTTGACAATGTTGTCTTCAGGGGAAAAAAAACAGGATAAAGTGATAATAGGGGCCTAATCCTATTGCAAATGAAATCTGTCTGAAAAGGACTAGGCAATATCTTGGATATCTCTTTCATTAGATTTCAGTTATACGCGTTTTTTATATTGTGGACTTTGCAATCCTGTTTCCAGAATTAGTCATCAATATCACAAATCAGTGGGGGTACGACACCTTGCACGTCCACGTCCTTCATATAATCGTAATATACAGTTCTGTGCTTGGTAAACATTGGAGAGGATGCAGTGCTCAGAGCAACAAGGACTCTTAACCCCCTTAGTGACAGAGCCAATTCTCTACTTCATAAAGCCAATTTTCACAATTCTGACCACTGCCACTTTATGAGGTTATAGCTCTGGAACGCTTCAATGGATCCCACTGATTCTGAGAGTTTTTTAGTGACATATGGTACTTCATGTTAGTGGTAAAATTTATTCGATATGACTTGCATTTACTTATGAAAAAAAAAACTGAAATTTTCAAACTTTTAATTTTAGTGCCCTTAAATCAGAGTCATATTGAACAAAATAGTTAATAAATAACATTTCCCACATGTCTACTTTACATCAGCACAATTTTGGAAACAATTTTTTTTCGTTAGGAATATATATGGGTTAAAAGTTGACCAGCAATTTCTCATTTTTCCAACAAAATTTACCATACCATTTTTTAGGGACCACCTCACATGTGAAATGAGTTTGGGGGTAAATATAACAGAAAATACCCCAAAAATGACACGATTCTAAAAACTGCACCCCTTCAAGGTGCTCAAAACCATATTCAAGAAGTATTTTAACCCTTCAGGTGCTTCACAAGAACTAAAGCAATGTGGAAGGAAAAAATGAACATTTTACTTTTTTTCCAGAAAAAATTTACTTTGGAACCAAACTTTATTTTCACAAGCGTATCAAGAGAAAACGGTCCACAGATACCCTGTTTGTGGGGGAAAGCCACAGTTTGCGAAAAATGGCAGGGCTCAGAAGGGAGTTTGACTTTTTAAACGCAAAATTGGCTGGAGTCAATGGTGGCGCCATGTTGCGTTTGGAGACCCCATGATGTATCTAAACAGTGGAACCCCCCAATTCTAACTCCAACGCTAACACAGCACTAAACTCAACCCTAACCCCAACACACCCCTAACCCTAAACCATAACCCTAAACCATACTACAACCCTAGCCCTAAACTTAACCCTAACCTGTACACCACAACCCTAACCTGTACACCACAACCCTAACCTGTACACCACAACCCTAGCATGTACATCACATCCCTAACCTATACACAACCCTAACCCTAGCCCCAACCCTAACCCTATCACAACCCCCAGCTGTCACCTGAGCCCCAACCCTCACCCTAGTTTTAGCTCTAAATACAACCCTAAACTGTACACCACAACCCTAACCTGTACACCACAACCCTAACCCCAACACAACCCTAGCCCCAACACAACCCTAGCCCCAACCCTAACCCTATTACAAACAACCCCCAACTGTCACCTTAGCCCCAACCCTCACCTTAGTTTTAACCCTAGCCCCAACTCTAACCCCAACCTAGCACCAACCCTAACGGAAAAATGGAGAAAAATCCATTTTTTTATTTTATTATTTTTACCTAAGGTGTTGATTTACTATTTTTTTATTTTGATCACTGTGATAAGGTCTATCGTAGTGATCAAAATGAACAAATAGGAAAAATCTCCTAGTGTTGCTGGGTGCTGGCCAGCAGATCTCAGTGGGCGCACTGCGCATGCCATTTTTTTCCCAGAAGATGCCGAGGGTCGGGGGATAGAGCCAGAGGGATCAGGGGACACCAAAGGTACGGGGGGCTTTAGGGGACCCTATTTCTCTTTCCTCTGATGTGCTAGGTCATATCAGAGGAGAGAGAAAACGATTGGGAAATCAGACTTTTTTTTCCGCGGTTGCCGTTGCGGCGCTGTTGAATAAGTACCCTTAACTGCCGCCATTAAAAGGTGTATCGGCAGTCGTTAAGGGGTTAAAGAGGGCCTGCCACCAAGTTATAAGTGGCGCTAATTTTATTCCATTGCTTCTAAGTACTCCGGTTTCACCTTGTTTGTTTGTTTATTTGCAATGAGCCATTTATTTCTAGAGCAATTGACCTTTTTAATTAGTTTAATTTTTTTTTTTTTTTTTTATCATGGAGGCATTGCTCACAGGATGATGCAGCGTAGCCTAAAGACGTGCCTACAGATAATCCTGTAAGTCACACACCCTTGGTAAAAACTATAAAAATAGCACTAAATAAAAATGGCGGATAAAAAAAAGAAAAAAAACGGCATACTCAGGAAAGCAGCTAAAATAATG
This sequence comes from Ranitomeya variabilis, assembly GCF_051348905.1. NCBI lineage: Eukaryota > Metazoa > Chordata > Amphibia > Anura > Dendrobatidae > Ranitomeya > Ranitomeya variabilis. The sequence continues at coordinate 435,801,407 of NC_135236.1, forward strand.
TACGATCAAAACTGGACAATTTTGACATAGTTACAAGTCCTTTTTTAAAGCCAGCTACTCAATGGGGTTTCCAGGAGTTGAATCCCCACCGATCAGTTGTTAAATGCCTATCCTAACTATAGGCCATGAGAATAAAGTCTCGGAAAACCCCTTTGAGACTGGTGGTTTCATGCATGAACTTTTGTGTTGTGCTCTGCCACCGTTTTAAGGGAAGCTTCAAGGGGAACCTAATGCATGGGAAGTATGTATCCGGAACTGGTTGTATGACTTCAGCCAGGTATGTCTGGTTTTGAAATGGTGCAGGGTTTCAGAAAAATACATACTGTATATATTCGAGTATAAGCCGACCCAAGTATAAGCCGAGACCCCTAATTTTGCCACAAAAAAACTGGGAAAACTTATTGACTCGAGTATAAGCCTAGGGTGGGAAATGCAGCAGCTACTGGTAAATTTCAAAAATCAAAATAGATTCCAATAAAAGTTAAATTAATTGAGACATCAGTAGGTTAAGTGTTTTTGAATATCCATATTGAATTAGGAGCCCCATACAGTTCATAATGGGCCTCATAAGATGCTCCATAAAAAATACACCCCATATAATGCTCCATAAAGTTCATGATGGGCCCCATAAGATGCTCCATATTAAAATATACTCCATATAATGATGCATAAAAGGTTAATAATGGCCCCATAAGATGCTCCATAGAATATTATGCCCCATATAATGCTGCATAAAGGTTGATGGCCCCATAAGATGCTCCATAGAATAATATGCCCCATATGCTGCTGCTGCGATAAAAAAAAAACATGACATACTCACCTCTTGTCGCTGGGGGTCTGGTGCCGATGTCCTGAGCAGGTGAGGACATCGGCGCGCTATGGGGGGTACATGCAGGAGTCACCTCTGGCTCAGGACACCAGCACTTGCGATATTCACCTGTCCCTGTTCCACCACCGCGCGCCGCTGTATCTTCCGGGTCTCTGCAGTGACTGTTCAGGCAGGCAGAGGGCGAACACTAACCACGTCATTGCGCCCTCTGACCTGAGCGTCACAGCCAGAGGACGTGGAAGACACAGCGTGGTGGTGGAATGGGGACAGGTGAATATCGCATGGCTCACCCTCCCCCGTCATACTCACCCCCTCCTGGCGAGGTGTCAGCTTCTCAGATGGTCTCTGGCGCCAGCAGCTTGTTCCTGTGTTCAGCGGTCACATGGAACCCCTCATTAAAGTAATGAATATGCGCTCTACGTCTATGGGAGTGGAGACACATCCATATTCATTAGTTTATTGAGTGGTACCACGTGGCAGGTCCCCAGCAGCTTCTCCCCACCGACTTCCAATGACTGTCAGGTCTCTCTGTATACATACACGAAGTGAGAGACCATCGCTCCACTAGAACCGGAGGGGCCGGCAAGCGTCAAAGTTGTCGTATTTTAACCTAATCACCCATGCAACTCGGTCCCTGGCAGCCATTAAACAATGTCTATCAGAAAAGCTGCAGTGTTTCAGTCAAACATACATGGCTGAAATGATACAGCCAGTGCTCAATACATGTTGCCCGTGAATTGGGCAGCAAGTGTCAGGTTCACTCTAATCCCTTTACGCTGAAGCCAATTTCTGTTTTTGCATTTCCATTTTTTCCTCCCCTTCTTCCCAGAGCCATAACTCTTATTTTTCTGTCCACATAGACATTTCAGGCTTGATTTGGCAAGGACGAGTTGCAAGTTTGACTGACACCATTCATTTTACCACACGGTGTACAGGAAAATGGGGAAAAAATTCCAAGTGTGGTGAAACTGTACAAAAAAAATCCCACACAATTCTGCAATAATGATTCTCCTTTCTCCTCATCAATACGATTACGACGACGCCAAACATGTGCAGCTGCTTTTGTTATTTTCGTAGTGAAGAAAAAAAATAAATCAGTATTCAAAAAAAAAATTTGGGTTGTGTCACCATTTTCTTAGACCCGTAACAGGTTATATTTTGTAGCCCATGGAGCTGTGTGATGGGTTTTTCTTTGTAAGGGGGAGACAACGTTTTTATTTGTACCATTTTGGGATAGATGTGACTTCTTGAACGTTTTTCACAATCTTTTTCGCGCAATTGCAGAGATAAAAAAAAAGAAGTAATTTTAGCGTTCTTGAATTTTCTCTCCTTATGGTGATTACTGATCTGGTTAATTGCTTTTATATTTTGGTAGATCTGACTTTTCTGAACGAGGCAACAACTATATATGTGTACTGTTTAATTCTTGTAATATCTATTTTTAATGGGGGGAAAGAGGGTGGTGATTTGAACTTCACTTATCTTAAATTTTTTTTTTTTTTTTAAGTTTTCACTGTTATTGCTGGCTCCCTTCCGTTACTTGAAGATGCAAATTGTCCAATTGTTTGTTATATATACAGCGATGCAAAATCCCGGCTCCTTTGAACCTGTGAAGTTCGGCCACAGGCAGGGTTTCCAAGGCGCTCCATAATGACAGGCACATGGCTCATCAGTTGACCCCCTGCTGTCATCACAACCCATGGGTGATCCGCGATCACGTCACAGGCGCGCCGATAGGTGGAGGAAATGACGCACATGCATGGTGGCCCGTGTTAAATGCTGCTGACAGAGATAGTGGCATTAGCAAGTTAATCTGAGGGCAGAGTACAGCTCCACTCGTGATTGTAAGCGCCAGGTCTTGGCTGTAGTATACAGCCATCACCTGCCGGGTATGGGGTGGGCTCATATCCGTGCTTCCGACATGTGCCGTACATGTACACAGGATGTCGTGTAGTTGTTAAATTAACCAGTATTAGTAATTTTGCTTTTGTCTGTTGATTGAGTCTTATTAGATTAGACAATTTGGCATTACTGCATGCAAATCAATGTGCATGTTTAGAAAGAATTTATTATTATTATGCTTAGTATAAATTTCAGAAGAGAAAGTAACTCAGGTTGCTTAGTGACAAATAAAACATGATTTATGAAAAGCACGCCTAGAAATATGAAAGTTTATAATCAGATCAAGATCAGACAACATTCAATGTTTGGCCAAGAATGACAAGTATGAGAACAAGCTGCACTTGACAGCCACCTTGTCCACACTTCTAATATAAGAGAATATTGCAAAGGAAAAGGTTATGCAATCCAAACACTTCTAAGGAGTTCATATTCCAATCATTTTACATTATGGTCATCAAGGTCATGGGAGTGATTCCAACAATACATACATACATACATATATACAAAACACCACTAAGTCTATAAATCTGTAACACTAACTGAATTTTAACTACATGGTTAAAGGGAATCTGTTACAAAAAAAAAATTTAAAGTCTGATCTGCCGGCAGAAGGTTACAGTGCTATAAGAGATTAACGGATGGAGACAGTTATAAGGAAAAAGAAAAGCAGCATTTTATGCACTGAAATCTCTGCTCTTTTTGGGTTTTACAGTAAAGCTGAGGTCATAATCAGTGACACATACATACACACGGAAGGCTGGCAGTTATTGATTTGTACCCCCCACTTGACTGCAAAGCCCAAAACAAGCAGGAATTTCAATGAAAAAACTGACTTTTCTCCACAAACCTAAATATCACTTATCTGATGTTAGACAACCCTTCAGCTTTTCCTGTTCTTTAACATTATATTTTTATATTGCGCATTATTTTCATACTAACAAGCTCAACTTTAAAGGGGTTGTCCACTTTCTGTTAACAAATGTTTTCCTCCTTCGTAAAGCACAGTTTGCTTGTGGGGGGTTCCTACAGACTTACTGACTGCACGGGTCTCCTTTTCCTAAAATGACTGCTGGTGAAAGACTTGTTCATCTGCCCCCTCCAACTGAAAAACAGTGGAGGAAAACCAGATTTCAGAAAGGTCCACATCCTGGACCGAAACGTCGCACATGGGCCAATAAACCACATTTATTTTTTCTATTGGAGTGCTGCCTTCATTTTTCTGTGTATATAATATATATATATATATATATATATAAATATATATATATATATATATATATATATATATATATATATATATATATATATATATATATATATATATACATATATATACATATATATATACACACATATATACATATATATATATATATATATATATATATATATATATAGTAGGGATTTCACTCACTCAGGTGCGATGGCTGACACTCAGGAGGCACGTTCTTGGAAAAGTTCACAGGGTTTATTACCTCATAAACCACATGGCAAAATAACAGCAAACAAATAGCCTTTGGTTCAGGAAAAGAAAACAAAGTGTCCAGTCATTCAGGCTCAGACCTTGTGCCTTAACACACTCTGGAGGCTAGCACCTCCACACATCTCCTGTGTTAAGCATTTGCCTGTCTTATATAGAGCTAGCCACACCCAGTAACCCATCACTTGATTAGCCATGTGGTCTGACATCACCACAGGTCCTGAAACACATATATATACATGGTTATATACAACAAAGAAATACTTCGGACTACATTACAGCAACAAGGCACTTATATGGCACATACCTCCCGTCGACTACACACCCTTTAGCCATGCTACAATATATATATATATAGACACACACATATACACACACGTAGAATCCACAAACTGACGTCATGTACACATTTGGTTAAATAAATGTTACTTTAACAAACCCCTTTAAAACTGTAAAACGAATAGAGCAAGGTAAATGTGCTACTCTATTTAAAACCTATGTAAATTAAAGTTGTGTATAATACATGATAAAAAAACTGGCACGTCTACCCAGTGCATGCTCATATAGGTGAGAGTCTAGGACAGGATGTAAAATTGTGCCATCATTGTGTTACTCAAGCTTCCTCCATAAAAGAAAAAAATTGTATACGTAATCAATAAATGATACTTAGCCTAAAATGGTGGTATTAGAAAAAAATACAATGCATCACAAAAAAAAAACAAGCACTAATACATTTATGCAGACTGAAAGTAAAAGTTATTGCTCTTAGAAAGTGATGATGGAAAAAAAGAAAAAAAAGACTGCTTGCTCACGTCCACTATCAAGGGGTCAGAGATAGAAGCAAATGGTTAAATAGTGCTAAATATCCTATTTAATGGTAATCGATCATTTGTACGGCAAAATCATATACCCAGATAAGGAAACCTGTACCGTACTGTTCAAATCCGTAAACTCTAAGACAACACAAAGCTTACTTGTAGAGCAAGTGTGCGTCTTCCCTGGAACACCAAATGTCCTCCCTTACCCTAAAAGGTTGGAATAGACAGCTGCTCAATCATCAACTGATATTACAGTTAGACATTAGCTTGAGCAGGGTAACACGTCATGGTTCAGTGGCTGTGGACACTAACTAAACTATTACCAATGAGATGTAACATCACTTTCTTATTACTGGAGTACTCCATAATAGCGTGTCAGAATATAATCTGCTAAGCGCACCGCCGATATCAATAATAAACCTACTGTATGCCAGGATTAATGATGTAATATGGTCTAAGAACATATTGCATTTCAAGTTATGTGCTCGCTTTTACAGACAAAACAACCTAGGAGGCTGTCTCCAAAGTCTCCAATGTTCTGTACATTACCATGCTGTGTAATGAATAAATGCGCTGCAGCAGACTTATACTCACACGTGTTAAAGACGCACTCCCATATTGACGGAAAAATAAACGTTATGGCTCTGACAAGAAGGGGAACAAAAAATGAAAACTCAAAAACGGGAAAAAACAAAGGTGGTGACGGGGTTAAAGAAGCCCTCCTCCCAGCAAAGTTTTGATCCTCTTAAAGGGAATCTGTCACCCCAAAAATCGTATCTGAGCTAAGCCCACCGGCATCAGGGGCTTATCTACAGCATTCTGGAATTACTTGGGCAATTCACTAAACTAAGGCAATGAGCAAAAAATCTTTACAAGAACAAATTTTCCAAAATGTACAATGCTAGATCAGTTGCAATACAGTTAAATTCATGTGTGACTACTAGATGTAAAAGAAGCCTCAGGAAGTAATAGGAGGATGGCTTCTTTCTTTGGCAGGAAGGCAAACTAAGCATTAATGTTAACATTCACAGATTCACAGCCATTTTTGCAATATATAGGTGGGGCAGGACAGTGTCTGCAACCAAGTATCTCTATATGAATAATAAGCTAAGCCTAAAACTCTGACAGTGACCTACTGCAGTCAAATACACAATTTGATTTCCGCCCAGGATAAACATTTAAAAAAATCTATAACAAAAGGAAGCTCTCCACAGGAAACTTTCGGAAATGGAAAATTTAACGATTCTTGGCTTGACAGCTGTTAAACAGGGTAAAATACAGACACAGAAAATACAGTGCAATATTCAGTTTGTTAAAAATGCAGTCTATTATTACTGTAAATTCAAAAAGGGGGTAAAGTCTAAGCTGAAGGTGTTTTACACTGATAAATAATATATTATTGGAAGAATAAAATATGTATCCAATCTCATGTAAACTCTAGGACCAAATCAGAATAGTTAAATAGTAACCAAACTTTTGAATGTTTTCTTTTTTAATTTCACATTTGATTGCATTAATAACTGAAAGCAGATCTGTGGGCCTCCACCAACCAGTCATCCCCCTCCATTTTCATGCCTCGAGAAGTGCACAGCTCCTGAGCATCCACTAAGGCTACGTTCACATTTGCGTTGTGCGCCGCAGCGTCGGGCGCTGCAGCGTCGCCGCATGCGTCATGCGCCCCTATATTTAACATGGGGGCGCATGGACATGCGTTGTGTTGCGTTTTGTGACGCATGCGTCTTTTTGGGCGCACGCGTCAGGGCGCAGAGGACGCAGCAAGTTGCATTTTTTTTGCGTCCAAAATCATGCAAAAAAAGGACGCATGCGTCACAAAACAATGCGTTTTGCATGCGCTGTGCGTTGCGTCGCCGACGCAACACACAACAACGCAAATGTGAACGTAGCCTTAGAGGGAATACAGATTCAATAGAAATCACAGGCTTCATATTCATAGCCCTGATTCAATCTGTACTCCAGTCTGTGTGCACGGCTCAAACAGGAACTGAGCTTCGCTTTCTGGAGCCGCACACCTCTCAGGAGACGGAGTGGTGATATGAGCAATCTGCGTGGGTCTCAGGACCTCCACTGATCTGTTTGTAATTATGAGGGCAATGAAACGTGAAAAAAAAATCTTAATTTTTAACTCTAGAGGTACTGACACAAATATAGCCATGTTTCCACATGTCTAAGGCTGCAACTTTTATTCCACCTTGTTTTCCCGCATATTTTCTAAAAGTGTTTAGACAAATATTTACAATAACAACCTTCTCTTCTTTGCAGGTCTGATATGATACATTTTCACTTTTAGGGTATGTGCACACGCTGCGGATTTCGCTGCGGACCCGCAGCGTTTCCGGAGCTGCGGGTCCGCAGCGGTTTCCCATGAGTTTACAGTACAATGTAAACCTATGGGAAACTAAATCCGCAGTGCACATGCTGCGCAAAAAAAAGCGTGGAAACGCAGCGTTTTATATTCCGCAGCATGTCAATTCTTTGTGCGGATTCCGCTGCGGGTTTACACCTGCTCCAATAGAAAACTGCAGGTGTAAACCCGCAGCGGAAACCGCACTAGAAACCGCGATAAATCCGCAGTAAAAACCGCAGCGGTTTTGCACTGCGGAGTTATCAATTCCGCTGCGGAAAATTCCGCAATGGAATCTGCATTGTGTGCACAAGCCCTAAGGCTGTGTGCACACATTGCAGATTTTTCGCCATAAAAACGCAAAAAAAAAACGCATACATTATGCGTCCCATCATTTAGTAACATAGTAACATAGTGACATAGTTAGTAAGGCCGAAAAAAGACATTTGTCCATCCAGTTCAGCCTATATTCCATCATAATAAATCCCCAGATCTACATCCTTCTACAGAACCTAATAATTGTATGATACAATATTGTTCTGCTCCAGGAAGACATCCAGGCCTCTCTTGAACCCCTCGACTGAGTTCGCCATCACCACCTCCTCAGGCAAGCAATTCCAGATTCTCGCTGCCCTAACAGTAAATAATCCTCTTCTATGTTGGTGGAAAAACCTTCTCTCCTCCAGACGCAAAGAATGGCCCCTTGTGCCCGTCACCTTCCTTGGTATAAACAGATCCTCAGCGAGATATTTGTATTGTCCCCTTATATACTTATACATGGTTATTAGATCGCCCCTCAGTCGTCTTTTTTCTAGACTAAATAATCCTAATTTCGCTAATCTATCTGGGTATTGTAGTTCTCCCATCCCCTTTATTAACTTTGTTGCCCTCCTTTGTACTCTCTCTAGTTCCATTATATCCTTCCTGAGCACCGGTGCCCAAAACTGGACACAGTACTCCATGTGCGGTCTAACTAGGGATTTGTACAGAGGCAGTATAATGCTCTCATCATGTGTATCCAGACCTCTTTTAATGCACCCCATGATCCTGTTTGCCTTGGCAGCTGCTGCCAGAATGCATTCCGCAATTGTTGTGCACATGATGCGTTTTTCCACGAAAAAAACTGCATCGCTCTAAAAAACGCAGCATGTTCATTAATTCTGTGGATTTTTTGCGGATTTCCCACTATATTATTGCATTGGGAACCTCCGGAAAAATCCGCAAAAAAAACGCACCAAAAGCATACCAAAAACGTGAGAAAAACGCATGCGGATTTCTTGCAGAAAATGTCCTGTTTTGCTCAGGAAATTTCTGCAAGAAATCCTGAATGTGTGCACATAGCCTAAAAGTCGTTTTTTTGTTTTTTTGTTTTTTTTTAAGTTCCGCAACGCTGCAACTCCACGTTTAAGAATGCAGTAGAGAAGTCCATGAAAAAAATGCTCAGTTCTACAGCATCGTTAGATGCACAATGAGAATGAGATTTTAGGAGATCACATTTGTTTTGCTTTGAAGCTGTATTTTTTCCAGTGTACTTTTTGTGTGTTTATGCAGCATGGAAACATGGACTAATCAAAATCGGTGGGCAAAGGTGAACTTAGCCATCCAACTCAATGATTTAATCTTCATTAATGGAACCACTTTCTTTTGGAAGAATGGTTGGGTCCTTAAATGGTAATGCAATAGTAGATTGGCCAACTTTTCTCCTGAGTTTTGTGTAAGAAAACAGCCAATGAATGTATGAACATCAGCCTGATGTTTTCAACAGAACTAGTTGACTACCTAATGTGTATTGGAGCTTCCGCACTTTACACAAGGGCAGATATAACTGGGAAGAAGTATCAGGCATGGCGGATTACGTGTGTGATCCATTGTTATCAAGCAAAAAAAGCCATCACTAGAAATGTCTCTCCATTGAAAACACATACACACCTGGGAAGGCATGTTTTCTACCATACTTGTTAATGTATGGACTCGCAGACTCTCAGAGTGAGAACCAATCTGTTGACCTTCTCTGCCCCGAGTAGTAGATCGGAGACTTCAATAAAAGACTCTCTGCAATTAACAGAATTCTTTAAAATGGAATTTATTTATTAAAAAGACAACCTGTCTACAAAGGAATAGAAAAGTCTTTCATGTGAAGGCCATATCTTCACAGCCCCAGGTAAAAGTCACTATGGCAGGCTTTAGTTCTGACCATCCGAAGTAATCTCAAGGTCATCTCACAAGTAAATGGAGCGGGTGAACCGGTCATGGCTCACCCTCTCCGTAACTTCCTATTTTCCAGACTTGATCTTATGTACTATTTCCAGTCTACAGTATACACAAACACGTCTGGCTGCTCATGTGACTGAATGAGAAGTGTCACTCCCAGCATGTTGCTGAGATAATGTTGCCCATTTCAGCAAGAGCTCACGTGGATATTAGCTCACATGATATGAAGACTGTTAACTGCACAAAAGACCACAGTGCAATTAGCCAAAAACTCAAATTATTGCAATTATTTATAAGACTTTTAAGCTGCATGGTTTTAGACAATGTCCTGGTTACAGTGCCCACTAAACTGAGTACTCAGTGCGCAGACTGGGAGAGACAGCTGTGCGTTACTAAAAAATGTTAAAAGCCCGTGTAGCCTAAGTCTGACACTATTGCTACTTTTCAGAGTATATGGGATCCTTGGATCCAAGCACAGAATGACAACGACCTTTCTAGAATAATGTCTCTAGCTACATAACATACAACTATACATATAATTACTGATAATCTGAATTTCTGGTTTCTACAATCTGGTAACTTACGTCAACTTAATTCTCGTCACTAACACCCAATGTTCTCTGTCCCATCCCCCCGCCCCTTTTCATTCCCCCCGCCTAGTAACCTGAATATTACGGAGTTTAAATTGTTATATAATGGATTTATATGGACTATGACAATACCAACAAAGATATTGTATTTTTCTGCTTCTTATTCTGTCATATATTTCTCCCTGCGAGGGGACCCTTGAATTTTATGATTTATGTTTTCTATGTTTAATGATGTTTTCTGAATTAAAAACTGTTGAAACTAAAAGCCCTTGTAGCCTCAAAACTAAGAATTACAAAGGCCTTTTCTATAGATTGTTATGATCATTTGAGGTTACAAGCCCAAAGGCAGAGACTGCATTACTGGAACATTTAGATCACATGTTAATTCTTAGATGAGGTATTCTCATGAAAAATGTTAAGGTTTTACAATGTTGAAGCTATTTTTTATGCCTTAAACATAAACCAAAATACAAAAATGAGCCTTAATTATCCCTCCTCCACATGCATCTCAGTTGCTTCTGCCTTTGTTGGCACAGCTACCGTGGTGAAGTCAAAACTATAGCATGCAACCAGCCTATTTCTGCCCTCCTTGGTCTGGTGCCATCTACACTGTCAAACGGTGAGCCCAGTGACTGATTAGAGTGGTTACATGCTGTAGTCATTGCTACAGACATATCAACAAAGAATGGAGCAGCATCAGAGAGGCATCACTGGAACAGCTGAGGGTAAGGACAATGTCAAAGCCATAAGAGAAAAAAGTGCGGGTATCTCTGCACTCTACCTCTTCACCGGCAGAGACACTGGCTCACTCACCGCCGCAATCCTGCACTTCCTCCCTCCTCTACTGCTGCGGATGTCTGGGGTTCGTGCAGATCACAGGGCTCTGTGCTTGGGGCGCACAGGCTCCCTTGTTTTTAAAGTGTCACCAGCCAATATCTGGGAGACAAGTACTATTTAAGGCACTTCTACCTGCATGGAGATGCCTGTGCAATGTTGTAGTTTACTTTCAACACACTTGCAAGTTCTCAGGTCCCAGTATAAGTGTCCTGTATATTAGCCATGCCCGACTGACTGCCTATCAGCCTTGCCCGCCAGCTCCTGCCAGCCTGGATACCAGTTGTGCCTTTAATACCTGCCTCCCTGTGTGTCTGTCGTGCCAGTGACACCACCAGTCGTGCCAGCCAGTACTTGCTAAATCTACCATTACTGGCTGTTCCTGTATGTCTATCAGCCGGGCCCACCAACTCCTGCCTGCCTATCAGCGGAGCCCGCCTGCCTATCTGTCTGTGTATCAGCCGTGCCCACCTGCCTGGATACCAGTCGTGCCCATCAGTACCTGTCTCCATGTGTGTCAGTCGTGCCAGTCACAATACCAGCCAATACTCGCTAAATCTACCATTCCTGCCTCTTGTCCCTTGGGGGTCAGTTGATATCTACCCAAGGTCAGTCCTGGTGTAGCATCTGGTCCGTCTCATTCTTCCCTCCTCGGATCGCGGTATCGCCAGCCGCCGTGCATCCGAGGTCAGACTTGGTGAGGCACATAGTCACGCCCCTCTAGGCTCTCCTCAGATCACGACAGTAGTTCCACCCCCAGTCCATTACAAAATATATATGGAAAATCTTTAAGGGCAGAGGTGTCAAACTGCATTCCTTGAGGGCCGCCAATAGGTCATGTTTTCAGGATTTCCTTGTATTGCACAGGTGATAATTTAATCACCTGCACAGAATGATTCCAGCACCTTGTGGAATGCTAAGGAAATCCTGAAAACATGACTTGTTGGCGGCCCTCAAGGAATGCAGTTTGACACCTCTGTTTAAGGATATGTGCACACAGTGACTTTTACAAGTGGATTCTGCCCAGACCCTGCATTACAAACAAATTGCCAGAAAGGCGCCACAATAAATGAACATAGTGCACAGCGATGTCAAAGTGACAGTGCTGTGCCCATGTTCCATTTTATGTTCATTATTTTAGCACTTCAAGGCTTGGAAACACTGAAACAGTTAAGAGTTCATGCACACAATCGTAATATGAGTCTGTATGCCAGCTCTATATTTAATGCTTTACTTTTGGACTAATATATCTGCCGTGGCTGTAAATTTTCTTGGAGGAATACATGAAGGCACCTCAATCTTGGCATTAAGTACACAGATTGCATACACTTGCTTTACAGTTATGTCCCTGAGTTTAGCCATTCATTGCAAACAGATGTGTAAGGAAAATATCAATGCAGTTCAGTTTATATAGACTACACTGAGAGAATAGAAGAGAACATCCTGTCAGTGCATTGTTCACACACTGCTTTTTGCACCAATTTTTTTCCCACATTAAAAATGCAGAAGTTGGCACGAAAACCACTGTGTACATAATAATTCTGATGCGTTTTAATGCTTTTTATGCGTGTTTTATTAATCAATTGTATGGGTAGAAAAAAATGCAGCACAAACGCTGAAAAAATGGACAAGCTGCAGTTTTAAATAACGCAGTAACACACAACATCTAAATAAACGCTAGAAAAGTAAAAACTATAAAACACTGCATTTTTGCAGTACAAAAAAAAAAGCACAGGAAAAAAAAAAAAACCCAGCAAAAAGACAATTAACAAGCCGTTCATGAACACTGCCTGGATTCATTCTTATAAAACCCTTAAATAGTTCCTTCTCTGCATGCGTTATCTATATATAATTGTCTCTGTTTGTCTGTCACGGAAATCCCGGCTGGGCGCGACCAATCAGCGACAGGCACAATCTGGCCGCAAATCGGCCCCTCCCTACTCCCCTCCAGTCAGTGGCCCCTCCATACTCCCCTCCAGTCATCGCCCACATAGCGTTTTAGCAGTCCGTTAACGCTGCCATTAACCCTGTAAGTGTGACCAACTTTTTACTATTGATGCTGCCTATGCAGCATCAATAGTAAAAACATATAATGTTAAAAATAATAATAATAAAAAAAAAATTATTATATTCTCACCTACCGGCGTCCGCGCCAGCCTTTCCCGCTCCTCGCGACGCTCCGGTCCCAAGAATGCATTGCGGCAATGACCCCAGATGACGTAGCAGTCTTGCGAGACCGCTACATCATCACGGGTTATTGCCGCAAGGCATCATTGGGAACGGACCTGGCGGGAGCATCACTAAAGGCCTAGGCTGGATCCAGGGGCCGCCGGAATGTGAGTATATAACTATTTTTTTATTTTAATTCTTTTCTTTTTTTTTCTTAACAGGGATATGGTGCCCACATTGCTATATACTATGTGGGCTGTTATATACTGCGTGGGCTGTGTTATATACTACGTGGCTGTGCTATATACTACGTGGCTGTGCTATATACTACGTGGCTGTGCTATATACTACGTGGCTGTGCTATATACTACGTGGCTGTGCTATATACTAAGTGGCTGTGCTATATACTACGTGGCTGTGCTATATACTACGTGGCTGTGCTATATACTACGTGGCTGTGCTATATACTACGTGGCTGTGCTATATACTACGAGGCTGTGCTATATACTACGTGGCTGTGCTATATACTACGTGGGCTGTGTTATATGCTACGTGGGCTGTGAGACTCTTTCGCCCGGGGCCCTCAAAAACCTGGAGCTCGCCTTGGCTTCACCGATTGTTGGCAGCCGGCCGGGTGCGACCAATCAGTAACAGATGCAGTCCGGCCGCAAATTGGCACAGGATTTGAACTACACTTCGCTAATTGGTCGCGCCCAGCTGACAGAATCCTGTGTATTCATTGCATTATTCTGAAATCTTCATAAATAAACTACATACATATTCTAGAATACCCAATGCGTTAGAATCGGGCCACCATTTAGTAACTTATAATCAGTCAACAAATTATGAAAGTTATTTAGAAAAGGTGGCACTCCTGTACAACAGGCTACATATGTTATGTAGGCATTACTCCACCTACTTTAAAAGATCTCTGGGGAAAATTTGCCTTTTCTTCTTTTATTACTCAGGTGTTTTCCAATTGAAAATGTAGAGTGGTGGCGATTCGAGTGGATAGATACACCTACACAGAACCCTATAGGCAGATTTCTGTATATTGTTTGTATACTTTACTCTTGTATACAAATTGGGCCCAAACAATAGTAGGAGTAGCGATTAATTCTGTTTATATGTGGCAATCTTCTCAGTGTCTAATTGACCTATCAACTATATTCAAAGGAGTTCATCACTGATCTAGTAAGTCTAAAAAGTAACTCGAAATGTGGATCTACATGCTGAAAACACAGCCTTAATATAGCAATGACTGTTCCCCGAATGTTACCCTTCCAGCTGTGTTATATATCCTTCAAATCGCACAGAAAAAGAACCGCCGCCATATAAATAGTCACACCTACAGGACTACACAACTAAGACAGCTAATCTCTCTAAAGTCTATAACCATAATTGCTTTGTTACCTCCATACCACAAGTGGCTATTTAACTAATCAGGTTTTATGGCACTTTTCTCTCTTGATAAGGAAGCAACATGGGAAAAGGAGATTAGAAGCATAACTCCAGGCATTTATCTAAAAGTAGCTAGTGCAATTAACATCCTGCATTAATACTTAACTTTTTACCTAGAGATACAAAGACTACAGAACATTGCAGATATGTTAACTGGCCAATCTAGTAATGAAATAGAGGAAATTATCTGTTTTTTTATTGTATGCCATCTTATTACATGGGCATACATTTAATAGTTGGCACATAACATACAAAATAGTTTTGGACCTGTTGCAGTAAGAAACCTTATGTAATCCTACAAAAAAACACAAACAGTGGGGTCTGTTAATGTAATGGAGGACTCTGTGCAATCTTGTATTCTATTTCTAGTTTTTCTAAGTTTTTATTGGAATGTTTTATATAGGTACCAAATATGTCGGACAAAGAGCTCAAATGGCATAAAAAGCATGAAAAAGACAGGTATAAAGAGAAAGAACACAAGGATTCCAGCTAACTAGCCCTAGAATCATGCATTCAGTCTCGTATGGAGAGGTGGACAATCCTGTCTGACAAGTGTTTCCAGTGTCAAGAAAGACTATGAAGATTATTCATAACTCATGTTTACATCCATATAAGGCTGAGGTTTGGCTGTGACAGACTGCTTAGCCAAAGATCACTGTACGTCGCCGCCTCGCTGAAGCTTAATGCAGGTGAATGGAGTCATATTGTGACTTGCAAGGTACCACAACAGGCAAGTCACAAAAACCTCTAACCAGTTGGATTTTTGCAACTTCCTTTTGTATTATGCTGCTATGTAGTTGTGGTTTTCAGCAATCTTTGGGCACACGACCTGTCTTGTGGACAAAGTAACAGTGTAATCCCAGTCAAAATCTTTAAATGTTTGGTGAAGCTAAAAAAGAAAAAAAAATACAAAGTATGTGGACACACAACCATCACACCTAAGTGAGCTTGATGGATATCCTATGCCACAACTGTGGGATTTACTATGGAGTTGGGCCAACTGAACAGCTTCCTCTCGTCCGGGAAGGTTTGATTTGAGAGTTTGGATTGTTTCTGTGGAAACAATGTGAAGATCTGATGTTCAATTGAGGGTCACAATACATCCAAAAAGTATTCAATGGAGATGAAATACAGGCCACTTGAACTTCTCATTGATTCTTTTATTTGTAGACCTCACTTTTTATACAAGGACTGAGTTTCGCTACAATAGGAAAGAGCTTGATCCACACAGAGCTGGATGCGTTCAGAAGGTGAAAATGGTTTTGTATGCTCTAATATTAATATTACCCTTCACTGGAAACAATAGGACTAGCACAACCCTTTTAGGCACTATGTATTACAATAGAGATCCTTCTTCAGGCATCCGCCAAGCCCAGATTCATTCCTCAGATGGCCAGAGAGTGAAAAGTGATTCATGGTCAACACTTTCTAGAATCCAGTAGTGGTGGGCTATGCAACACTCCAGCTGACGATGTTATGGCTGCAAGACCAAGAACATTAATTTCTTGACGCTCCCGATGCAAAGTTTAAATGCCATTGTCACTTTCAAAGACATTCGGATTTCTGTTGTGATTGATGCAAACGGGAATAGGAGATATTAGCGCATCACACGCTTCAGCGGTTAAGGTACCGTCACATTAAGCGACGCTGCAGCGATATAGACAACGATGCCGATCGCTGCAGCGTCGCTGTGTGGTCGTTGTGTGGTCGCTGGAGAGCTGTCACACAGACAGCTCTCCAGCGACCAACTATGCCGAAGTCCCCGGGTAACAAGGGTAAACATCGGGTTACTAAGCGCAGGGCCGCGCTTAGTAACCCGATGTTTACCCTGGTTACCAGTGTAAATGAAAAAAAAACAAACACTACATACTTACATTCCGGTGTCTGTCGCGTCTCCCAGCGTCCGCTTCCCTGCACTGTGTCAGCGCCGACCGGCCGTAAAGCAGAGCGGTGACGTCACCGCTGTGCTCTGCTTTACGGCCGGCGCTGACACAGTGCAGGGAAGCGGACGCCGGGAGACGAGACAGACACCGGAATGTAAGTATGTAGTGTTTGGTTTTTTTTACATTTACACTGGTAACCAGGGTAAACATCGGGTAACTAAGCGCGGCCCTGCGCTTAGTAACCCGATGTTTACCCTGGTTACCAGTGAAGACATCGCTGGATCGGTGTCACACACCGATCCAGTGATGTCAGCGGGTGATCCAGCGACGAAATAAGGTGCCGGCCTTCTAGCTCCGACCAACGATATCACAGCAGGATCCTGATCGCTGCTGCGTGTCAAACACAACGATATCGCTATCCAGGACGCTGCAACGTCACGGATCGCTATCGTTATCGTTGTTAAGTTGATCAGTGTGAAGGTACCTTTAGTGTATTGCTCTCGGAGTTTGCATAGTCTACTGCTTAGTGCCTGAGCTGTGCTTATACACTAGACTATTGTCACTGAACGGTTTGGTATGACCCATGTGATCATCAATAATAGTCTATAAAGGTTTGGGCTTTGTATTGAATGTTATTCATCCGTTTGCCAAAAAAAGGTAAACTAAATAAACCCTTTAAAAAAGAAAGTTCAAATGCGGCAGATTTCTAGCACAAATCAGCTCCATTTATGTAAAAGAGGTTACTTTGGCAGGAAGCACATGGATTTTTGCAAATCACAGTCAGATGTGACAATCACAGAAATGTCTGCCACATATCTACAGGAGGCAAAGGTATGCAGGGATTTCCACATAGTTGTTGCCATACAGTGTATCATAACTAAATAGCATTCTTCTAAAAAGTGGACATTCACATTTGCTAATAAGTTTCATCGAGACAAGCATTGATTGAGGTGAAAAACGAACACAGACAAACGGACACATGGATGTCACATACGTACATATGGATGGCACAAGGAGACGGACCACGCATCTCACCAGTACTGGTTTTTCCTGTACAGGAATAACCAAGACATGTGAAGGAAAAATAAAATATATATTGTAAACAACAAAACAAAAGCACAATTGCACCCCACTTTCTTCCATTTAAAAATAAAGAGGTAGAAAAAACACAGCAACCCATATTTGGCTTTGTAGTGTCTGAAAAAGCCTGATCAATCAAAATACAAGATATTATGTAAACTAAGTTTAATGCCGAAAAATAAAAACCTAAAGCCAGAATTGCTGTTTTCCGGTCACCTCACTTCCCTGTAAAGAAAAAAATAAGTTAAGAGAGGCCCCTTCCACCCCCTAAGAGGCTTTAGTCGTAGACAGAAAGGGCTGCATTAAGATGAACTAGCATACTGCAAAGGGCCCATACGCTATTCTTACAGTAAAGGGGACCTCTTCTACCTGAGGACAGATCTGCTACATATTTTAGTCTAAACATTGCAAAGGCCAGGTATCCAGTGAATATCTGCGGTAGCTCCATAAACAGAATGAGAATCATACTCAGATTTCTGTAGTTATGGACTGATGTGGCATATAAAACATAATCCTCATGTTTAGCATTGTACACTGTTAAGTGTACGCTCTTCCGCTACCTCCTGGCATGTCCTTACAGGGGGCAGAGCTGCTGAAAGTTATTCTGCTGGTAATTGATGCTTTATATCAAGGTGGGTTTCACTTGCCTGTGTGGGACAGCTAGAGCAGCTTCATTAGGTTTTGGGAAGCTGAGCGGATAGATTGGCTTCTACGGACATCGCAATTCAAGGGTTTATTTACAGTATAAAATGATAATTACACTTCCCAAATCTTCATAGACTGGCTATAAAGAAAAGTGAAGAAACTTACCTGCTTCCGGCTCTTCTCTCCATAGCTGCGCTCATTGGCATCATTACAGAGAAGTTCATATAGAGAAGTGTGAGTACCCTATGTGCTCATGTTATTGGACATCATTATACTGTAGAACTACAGCTGTACAAACTCATAAAATAGAACGTAAAACCTAACAATTCTGCCTGGAGTCTGTGACTGGTTTCCAAGCATACACATTGGGAATTGTTTTGTCCATTGTTTATCACCAGTTTAACAGTTTGTTCAATTCTAAAAAATGACCATAAATACATGGACTAAAACGGCTGTGTCCAACTCCGGAGAGAGCGTGGAACTGCAGGGAAACATGTCAGGAGGATATGGTTGGCACAAATGCCAGTATTTAAAGATGCAAATTGCCTCTGCTGAAGAAAAGAGGACTTAACTCTATAGCGCCACCTATTGGAAGTAGCGATCCTACAAGTCACAATCAACCCTTTAACGAGTCGTGCAATATGACTTAGGATAAAAGCCAAATCAGTATCTCAATTCGCAGACACGGTGTTTCAGGCTGTTGGCCCTCGTCAGTGCGAAGCATGAGAACTGATTTGGCTAGGTGAGAGGCCCTGGAGTGGGGTCTAAGGGGTAACGTTTCTCCTTATGGAGTATTTAAAGAATCAGTCCTGTGGTGTCATTTTGTGATATAGGGCAGTTCTTTAGACATATAACAAAATTATGGTAAACTAAAATACATATGTATATACTAAAAATAAACATACATACATACAGGCATACAGTGGGGAAAATAAGTATTTCATAGGCCATGTTCACACAGTGCGTTTTTTACCGCGGAACCGCAGCGGTTTTGCCGCTGCGGTTCCGCAGCTTTTTTCCATGCAGGGTACAGTACAATGTACCCTATGGAAAACAGGAACCACTGTGCTCACGATCCTGAATTTCCGAAAAAAAGCCGCGCTGAATAGCTGCGGGAAAAAAGAAGGAGCATGTCACTTCTTTGTCCGAAACTGCAGCGGTTCTGCACCCATAGACCTCCATTGTGAGGTCAAACCCGCAGTAAAACCCGCAGATCAAAAATATATCTGCGGGTTTTATTGCGGTTTGTGGTGCAGAACCGCTGCAGCAGGAAGTGCGGGGAAGCGGCCGGAAGTGCGTGGGCGGAAGTGCGTGGGCGGAGAGACATGGAGGCGTACCGTCACATGGGGATCGTGTCGGCCGTTTGATTGATTTGGTGTGTGTGTGTGTGTGTGTGTGTGTGTGTGTGTGTGTGTGTGTGTGTGTGTGTGTGTCCCCATGCGACGTTAGTGCCACCATTGTGCTAAGTCGCCGTATGGGACTACTACTCCCATCCGGTATTAGGATGGGAGAGTTGTCCCTGTGTCCGGCAACTTAGCACAATTGTAAAGTTACACAAAACACCTACACACAATACACATACATGACACACAGTACAGTACATACAACACATAACAGAGTATATACTCACCAACAGCACACTTGTAGGCGAAGCCCTCGATCCTCCAGGGAAAAATCCCAAAATAAAAAATCAAATCCATACTCCCTGTCCGCAGAATCCATAAAACGAGTGTCCCACGCCGATCGGCTGCTCTCCGGCGATACACTGCCAGGAGCGAAGTTCCTAGCAGTGTATCGCGTACTGTTCCGGAGTTCAATGGCTCCGGCGTCTCGGTTAACGGCAGTACAGCTGCGTTGAACTTTCCCACGCAGCACTGCCGTTAAGCGAGAGTGCCGGGGTCAATGACCGCCGGTAAACTCGCTCGCGCATGCGCAGTGACACACCGACAGGAACTATGGCTCCTGTCAGTGTGTTATACGTTATATATATGTGTGATCCGTGGCACTGAAATACGTGATACGTGGCACTTAAATACGTGATACGTGGCACTTAAATACGTGATACGTGGCACTTAAATACGTGATACGTGGCACTGAAATACGTGGCACTGAAATACGTGGCACTGAAATACGTGGCACTGAAATACGTGGCACTGAAATACGTGGCACTGAAATACGTGATACGTGGCAGTTAAATACGTGGCACTGAAATACGTGGCACTTAAATACGTGATACGTGGCAGTTAAATACGTGGCACTGAAATACGTGGCACTGAAATACGTGGCACTGAAATACGTGGCACTTAAATACGTGATACGTGGCAGTTAAATACGTGGCAGTTAAATACGTGGCACTTAAATACGTGATACGTGGCACTGAAATACGTGGCACTGAAATACGTGGCACTGAAATACATGGCACTTAAATACGTGATATGTGGCACTGAAATACGTGGCACTGAAATACGTGGCACTGAAATACGTGATACGTGGCAGTTAAATACGTGGCAGTTAAATACGTGGCACTTAAATACGTGATACGTGGCACTGAAATACGTGGCACTGAAATACGTGGCACTGAAATACATGGCACTTAAATACGTGATATGTGGCACTGAAATACGTGGCACTGAAATACGTGGCACTGAAATACGTGATACGTGGCACTGAAATACGTGGCACTGAAATACGTGGCACTGAAATACGTGATACATGGCAGTTAAATACGTGGCACTGAAATACGTGGCACTGAAATACGTGGCACTGAAATACGTGGCACTGAAATACGTGGCACTGAAATACGTGGCACTGAAATACGTGGCACTGAAATACGTGGCACTGAAATACGTGGCACTGAAATACGTGATACGTGGCAGTTAAATACGTGGCACTGAAATACGTGGCACTGAAATACGTGATACGTGGCAGTTAAATACGTGGCACTGAAATACGTGATACGTGGCACTGAAATACGTGGCACTGAAATACGTGGCACTGAAATACGTGGCACTGAAATACGTGGCACTGAAATACGTGGCACTGAAATACGTGGCACTGAAATACGTGGCACTGAAATACGTGGCACTGACATACGTGGCACTGACATACGTGGCACTGACATACGTGGCACTTAAATACGTGATACGTGGCACTGAAATACGTGGCACTGAAATACGTGGCACTGAAATACGTGGCACTTAAATACGTGGCACTTAAATACGTGGCACTTAAATACGTGATACGTGGCAGTTAAATACGTGGCAGTTAAATATGTGGCAGTTAAATACGTGGCAGTTAAATACGTGGCACTTAAATACGTGGCACTTAAATACGTGGCACTTAAATACGTGGCACTTAAATACGTGGCACTTAAATACGTGGCACTTAAATACGTGGCACTTAAATACGTGACACTTAAATACGTGGCACTTAAATACGTGGCACTTAAATACGTGGCACTTAAATACGTGGCACTTAAATACGTGGCACTTAAATACGTGGCACTTAAATACGTGGCACTTAGGCTATGTTCACATTTGCGTTGTGCGCCGCAGCGTCGGCGCCGCAACACACAACGCAAACAAAAACGCAGCAAAACGCATGCACAATGCTGCATTTTGCGCCGCATGCGTCCTTTTTTTGATTGATTTTGGACGCAGCAAAAATGCAACTTGCTGCGTCCTCTGCGCCCGGATGCGTGCGCTGCAGTGACGCATGCGGCGCAAAACGCAAGTGCGACGCATGTCCATGCGCCCCCATGTTAAATATAGGGGCGCATGACGCATGCGGCGACGCTGTGGCACCCGACGCTGCGGCGCAGACCGCAAATTTGAACGTAGACTTAAATAGCTGGATCGAGCTGGATCCGCGGGCTGTGATCTGGCCTACGCTCAGCACTCTGCGGAGCGCTGTCATTCAAAACACGTCCACTCATTTTGGTGTTTAGTCCCAAAATGGAGGATGGAAGAAGAAAAGGGTTGGACAAGGAAATGACATCATTTCTTTTTTTTTTTTCCCCCACTGCAGTTAAAAGCTTTATTTGTGTCAAACACAGACAATCTGCAGAGAAAACTGCATAAAAAAACGCATCAAAAACCGCATCAAAAACCGCACCAAAAACGCACCTGCGTTTTCTGCCAAGAGCTGCGGTTTTAGTCCTCAAAAAAAAGGATTGAAATCAGGAACGTGTGAACATACCCATACACTTCCAAATTTGCAAAGTCTCCCACCCACAAGGAATAGAGAGGTCTGCAATTTTTATCGTGGGTACACCACAACTGTGATAGACAATCTAAAACTTTAAAAAAAAAAAAAAAAATTGTATGATTTTTAAATAATTAAATTGCATTAAATAATTCTTGCTGGTTGGTAGGTGATAAAAATACTTCTGGCTCTCGCAGACCTGTTAGTTTTTCTTTAACCCCTTCATGACCCCAGCTTTTTTCAGTTTTGCGTTTTCATTTTTCGCTCCCCTCCTTCCCAGAGCCATAACTTTTTTTTTTCCGTCAATCTGGCCATGTGAGGGCTTATTTTTTGCGGGACAAGTTGTACTTTTGAATGACATCATTGGTTTTTGTATGTCATGTACTAGAAAACGGGAAAAAAAATCCAAGTGCGGAGAAATTACAAAAAAAGTGCAATACCACACTTGTTTTTTGTTTGGCTTTTTTGCTAGGTTCCCTAAATGCTAAAATTGACCTGCCGTTGTAATTCTCCAGGTCATTACGAGTTCATAGACACCAAACATGTCTAGGTTATTTTTTATCTAAGTGGTAAAAAAAAATTCCAAACTTTGCTAAAAAAACCCCCAAAAATTGCGCAATTTTCCGATACCCGTAGCGTCTCCATTTTTCATGATCTGGGGTCGGGTGAGGGCTTCTTTTTTGCGTGCCGAGCTGACGTTTTTAATAATACCATTTTGGTGCAGATGCGTTCATTTGATCGCCCGTTATTCCATTTTAATGCAATGTCGCGGCGACCAAAAAAACGTAATTCTGGTGTTTCAAAATTTTTTCTCGCTACGCCGTTTAGCTTTCAGGTTAATCCTTTTTTTATTGATAGATCGAGCAATTATGAATGCTGCGATATCAAATATGTGTATATTTGATTTTTTTATTGTTTTATTTTGAATAGGGCGAAAGGAGGGTGATTTAAACTTTTATATTTTTTTTTTTTTTTTCATATTTTTTTAAAAACATTTTTTTTTTACTTTTGCCATGCTTCAATAGCCTCCATGGGAGGCTAGAAGCTGACAACTCGATCGGCTCTGCTACATAGGAGCGATAGATAGATCGCTCCTATGTAGCTGAATTACTACATTGCTATGAGCGCCGACCACAGGGTGGTGCTCACAGCAATCCAGCATCAACAACCATAGAGGTCTTCAATCGACCTCTGGTTGTCATGCCGATGCATCGCTGACCCCCATCATGTGATCTCCAGCTTAATGGCTGGAAGCGCTAGTTAAATGCCGCTGTCAGCATTTGACAGCAGCATTTACCTAGTTAATAGCAGTGGGTGGATCGCGATTCCACCCGCCGCTATTGCGGGCACATGTCAGCTGTTAAAAACAGCTGACATGTCCCGGCTTTGATGCGGGCTCACCGCCGGAGCCCGCATCAATGTGGTGGTTCTGACCTCGGACGTACTATCCCGTCCGAGGTCAGAAAGGGGTTAAGAATCCCTCCTACTCTGCACTCATTACCTGTATTAATTGCACCTGTTTGAACTTGTTACCTGTATAAAAGTCACCTGTTCGCACACTCAATCACAATCCAACCTCTCCACCATGACCAAGACCAAACTGGTATCTAGGACACCAGGGACAAAATTTTAGACTTGCACAAGGCTGGGATGGGCTACAGGACCATAGGCAAGCAGCTTGGTGAAAAGGCAACAACTGTTGGCACAATTATTAGGAAATAGAAGAAACACAAGATGACTGTCAATCTTCGATAGTTTAAGGCTCCATGCAAGATCTCGTCTCGTTGGGTAAGGGTGTGCAGTGCGCGCTGTCAGGATTCTCCGGAGTCTGCGTTGATACCGAGTGGTCATGTGACCGTAAGGCCCCATTCACGCATCAGTGTCTCCAGCACATGTGATGACCATTTTCAAACGTACTGGAGACACTTACACACAAAGACCTACAGTTAAGGCTACTTTCACACTAGCGTCGTACTCGGCCTGTCGCAGTGCGTCTGGCCGACGTACCGACGCTAGCAGTGAATGCGCCGCACAACGGGGGCAGCAGATGCTGTTTTTCCACGCATCCGCTGCCCCATTGTGAGGTGCGGGGAGGTGGGGGCGGAGTTCCGGCCGCGCATGCGCGGTCGGAAATGGCAGTCCGTCGGCAGCAAAAAAAGTTACATGTAACGTTTTTTGCAGCCGACGGTCCGCCACAACACAGCGCAACCGTCGCACGATGGTTGCGACGTGTGGCAAAGCGACGCAATGCGACGCTAATGCAAATCAATGGTTAAAAAACGCATCCGGCAAGCACTTTTGCAGGATGCATTTTTTCAGCCAAACGACGCATAGCGACGTGCAGTGCACGACGCTAGTGTGAAAGAGGCCTTAGTCCATATATATTTGGACAGAGACAACATTTTTCTAATTTTGGTTATAGACATTACCACAATGACTTTTAAACAAAACAATTCAGATGCAGTTCAGACTTTCACCTTTCATTTGAGGGTATCCACATTAAAATTGGATGAAGGGTTTAGGAGTTTCAGCTCCTTAACATGTGCCACCCTGTTTTTAAAGGGACCACAAGTAATTGGACAGATTAAATAATTTGAAATAAAATGTTCATTTCTAGTACTTGGTTGAAAACCCTTTGTTGGCAATGACTGCCTGAAGTCTTGAACTCATGGACATCACCAGACACTGTGTTTCCTCCTTTTTGATGCTCTGCCAGGCCTTCACTGCGGTGGTTTTCAGTTGCTGTTTGTTTGTGGGCCTTTCTGTCTGAAGTTTAGTCTTTAACCCCATTACCCCCAAGGGTGGTTTGCACGTTAATGACCGGGCCAATTTTTACAATTCTAACCACTGTCTCTTTATGAGGTTATAACTCTGGAACGCTTCAACGGATCCTGATGATTCTGACTTTGTTTTCTCAAGACATATTGTACTTCATGATAGTGGTAAAATTTCTTCGATAAGACTTGAGTTTATTTGTGCAAAAAACGGAAATTTGGCGAAAATTTTGAACATTTCGCAATTTTCCAACTTTGAATTTTTATGCCTTTAAATCACAGATATGTCACACAAAATACTTAATAAGTAACATTTCCCACATGACTACATTACATCAGCACAATTTTGGAACCAAAATTGTTTTTTGTTAGGAAGTTATAAGGGTTAAAAGTTGACCAGCAATTTCTCATTTTAACAACACCATTTTTTTTTTAGGGACCAAATCTCATTTGAAGTCATTTTGAGGGGTCTATATGATAGAAAATAACCAAGTGTGACACCATTTTAAAACCTGCACCCCTCAAGGTGCTCAAAACCACATTCAAGAAGTTTATTAACCCTTCAGGTGTTTCACAGGAATTTTTGGAATGTTTAAATAAAAATGAACATTTAACTTTTTTTCACACAAAATTTACTTCAGCTCCAATTTGTTTTATTTCACCAAGGTTAACAGGAGAAAATGGACCCCAAAAGTTGTTGTACAATTTGTCCTGAGTACGCATATACCCTATATGTGGGGGTAAACCACTGTTTGGGCGCATGGTAGAGATCGAAAGGGAAGGCGCGCTATTTGACTTTTCAATGCAAAATTGACTGGAATTGAGATGGGACGCCATGTTGTGTTTGGAGATCCCCTGATGTGCATAAACATTGAAACCCCCCACAAGTGACACCATTTTGGAAAGTAGACCCCCTAAGGAACTTATCTAGATGTGTGGTTAGAACTTTGAACCCCCAAGTGTTTCACTACAGTTTATAACGCAGAGTCGTGAAAATAAAAAATCATTTTTTTCCCACAAATGTTTTTTTAGCCCCCCAATTTTTATTTTCCCAAGGGTAACAAGAGAAATTGGACCCCAAAAGTTGTTGTCCAATTTGTCCAGAGTACGCTGATATCCCATATGTTGGGGTAAACCCGTTTGGGCACACGGGAGAGCTTGGAAGAGAAGGAGCATTGTTTTACTTTTTCAACGCAGAATTGGCTGGAATTGAGATCGGACGCCATGTCTCGTTTGGAGTGCCCCTGATGTGCCTAATCAGTGGAAACCCCCAATTCTACCTGAAACCCTAACCCTAGCCCTAACCCTAATGGGAAAATGGAAATAAATACTTTTTTTAAATTTTATTATTTTTCCCTAGCTAAGGGGGTGATGAAGGGGGGTTTTATTTACTATTTATAGCATTTTTTTTAGCGGGTTTTTATGATTGGCAGCAGCCACACACTAAAAGACGCTTTTTATTGCAAAAAATAGTTTTTGCGTCTCCACATCTTGAGAGCTATAATTTTTCCATATTTTGGTCCACAGTCTTGTGAGGTCTTGTTTTTTGGTAACATTTTCGGGCACGTGACATTTTTGTGAGGCAGAATGACCAACAACCAGCTATTCATGAATTGGGGGGGGGGGCGCTTATACCATTCCAAGTTTGGTAACATTGATAAAGCAGTCCTATTCTTCGAGTCAGTACAATTACAGCAATACCTCATTTATATCCTTTTTTTTATGTTTTGGCGCTTTTATAAAAAAAATAATTATTTTTGCATCGCTTTATTCTGAGGACTATATTTTTATGTTTTTATTTTTTTGCTGATGAGCCGCCATGCAGCACAGTTTTTTGCGGGACAAGATGACGTTTTCAGCGGTACCATGGTTATTTATATCCGTCTTTTTGATCGCATGTTATTCCACTTTTTGTTCGGCGGTATGATAATAAAGCGTTGTTTTTTGCCTCTTTTTTTTTTTACCGCATTCACTGAAGGAGTTACCTAGTGGGACAGTTTTATAGGTTGGGTCATTACAGACGCGGCAATACTAAATGTGTGTACTTTTATTGTTTTTTTATTTATTTAGATAAAGAAATGTATTTATGGGAATATTTTTTTTTTCTTTATTTAGGATTTTTTTTTTCTTTTTTACACATGTGAATATTTTTTTTTTTTTACTCTATAACATTGCCCCGGGGGGGCATCATGTTATAGGGTCAGATCGCTGATCTGACACTTTGCACAGCACTGTGTCAGATCAGCGATCTGACATGCAGGGCTACAGGCTTACCAGCGCTTGCACTAAGCAAGCGCTGGTAAGCCACCTCCCTGCAGGACCCGAATGTAGCCCCGTGGCCATTTTTGGATCCGGGGCCTGCAGGGAGGAGACGCTCGGCACAAGGTGAGCACATCGCCTTGCAGGGCCTGCTCCAGGTTTTTATGGGCCCTGGGCGAAAGAGTCCCGGTGGGCCCCTTTAACACATACCACAATTCATAATGCACCGATACGGCAGAGAAATATAGGTGTAGTACAATGCCAAAGATTTCACTTACCGTATATACTCGAGTATAAGCCGAGATTTTCAGCCCAAATTTTTGGGCTGAAAGTGCCCCTCTCGGCTTATACTCGAATCACGGTCTGTGGCAGGGTCGGCGGGTGAGGGGGAGAGGGCGCTGAGGCATACTTACCTAGTCCCAGCGATCCTGACGCTCCCCCTGCCCGTCACACTGTCTTCGGGTGCCGCAGCTCTTCCCCTGTACAGCGGTCACGTGGGACCGCTCATTAAACTTATGAATATGGACTCCACTCCCATAGGGGTGGAGCCGCACATTCATTTCTCTAATCAGCGGTGCCGGTGACCGCTGACAAAGAGGCTGCGGCACCCGGAGACCAGCTGTCCGGGGGAAGGAGCGGGACGCCGGGAGCAGGTAAGTATCGCATATTTACCTGTCCACGATCCACACGCCGGGCGCCGCTCCATCTTCCCGGCGTCTCTCCGCTCTGACTGTTCAGGTCAGAGGGCGCGATGACGCATATAGTGTGCGCGGCGCCCTCTGCCTGATCAGTCAGTGCGGAGAGACGCCGGGACCGGAGGCTGGGGAGCTGCAAGCAAGAAAGGCGAGTATGTGTTTTGTTTTGTTTTATTGCAGCAGCAGCAGCGTTATATATGGCACAGATTTATGTGGAGCATCTATGGGGCCAAACTGAACGCTGCAGAGCATTCCATATGGGGCAGCTTTATAATGAGCATCTATGGGGCCCAAACTGAACGGTGCAGAGCATATAGGGCACAGCTATATAAGGAGCATCTATGGGGCCAAACTGAACGGTGCAGAGCATATGGGGCACAGCTTTATAAGGAGCATCTATGGGGCCAAACTGAACGGTGCAGAGCATATAGGGCACAGCTATATAAGGAGCATCTATGGGGCCAAACTGAACAGTGCAGAGCATATAGGGCACAGCTTTAAAAGGAGCATCTATGGGGCCAAACTGAACGGTGCAGAGCATATATGGCACAGCTTTATATGGAGCATCTATAGGGCCATAATGAACGGTGCAGAGCATTCTATATGGCACAGCTATATATGGATAATATATGGGGCAATAATCAATGGTATGGAGCATTATATATGGCACAGCTTTATATGGAGCATCTATGGGGCAATAATGAATGGTATGGAGCATCTATTTTTATTTTTGAAATTCACCGGTAGCTGCTGCATTTTCCACCCTAGGCTTATACTCGAGTCAATAAGTTTTCCCAGTTTTTTGTGGCAAAATTAGGGGGGTCGGCTTATACTTGGGTCGGCTTATACTCGAGTATATACGGTACTTCTTACATTACATGAGTGATATCTATTGTACATTCTACAATAGCTCAGAAACCGGACAGTATAGTCCTCTATACAGAATAACGAGCCCCATATATTGCTCCAAACAGAATAATAAGCCCCATCTATTGCCCCATACAGTATAATGGCCCCACATAGTGCTCCATACAGTATAATTGGCACCATAGTCCTCTATACAGAATAATGAGCCCCATATATTGCTCCAAACAGAATAATGAGCCCAATATTATGCTCCATACAGAATAATGAGCCTCATATAATGCTCCATACGGTATAATGGGCACCACAGAGTGCTCCATACAGAATGAGCCGCATATATTGCTCAATATGGAATTGACTCCATATACTGCTCCATGCAATACAGTGAGCCACATATAATTCTCCATACAGTATATGATGGGCCCATCTATTGCTCCATATATAAATGGGCCTCATATAATGCTACATACAGTATATGATCGGCCCCATACAGTATACTGAGTCCCATATATTGCTCCATACAGAATGGGCCCCATATGATGCTCCATACAGAATGGGCCCCATATGATGCTCCAAAAATAATTGGCCCCATACGATGCTCCATGTATAATGGGCCCCATATAATGCTCCATATATAATTGGCCATATAAAATGCTCCATATATAATTAGTCCCATGAGATGCTTTATATATTACTAGCTGTACTACCCGGCTACGCCCGGGTTAATGACTGCTGTTAGCAAAATAGAATGTGTTAACAAAAATTTATTCTGCACACAAAAACCACAAAACAAATAGATAGAAATGTAATTATTAAAAGGCAAAAACTAAGCTAATAGAAGAATTTCACAACATATAT
Organism: Ranitomeya variabilis; assembly: GCF_051348905.1. NCBI lineage: Eukaryota > Metazoa > Chordata > Amphibia > Anura > Dendrobatidae > Ranitomeya > Ranitomeya variabilis. The sequence continues at coordinate 435,831,324 of NC_135236.1, forward strand.
TAGCTTTGTTATACTGAGAATGTCTTTGTTGCCTATATTAACCAATCAGAGCTCAGGTTAATTAACTGTAGCAAAATAGAAGCTGAACTGTGATTGGTTGCTATTGGCAGCCTGATAAATCCCCAGCCAACAGGAAGCCCTCCCCCCCGGCAGTATATATTAGCTCACACATACACATAATAGACAGGTCATGTGACTGACAGCTGCCGTATTTCCTATATGGTACATTTGTTGCTCTTGTAGTTTGTCTGCTTATTAATCAGATTTTTATTTTTGAAGGACAATACCAGACTTGTGTGTGTTTTAGGGCGAGTTTCATGTGTCAAGTTGTGTGTGTTGAGTTGCGTGTGGCGACATGCATGTAGCGACTTTTGTGAGATGAGTTTTGTGTGGTGACATGCGTGTAGCAACATTTTGTGTGTCGAGTTGCATGTGACAGGTTAGTGTAGCAAGTTGTGTGCAGCAAGATTTGTGCATGGCGAGTTTTGCGCGTGGCGTGTTTTATGTGTGGTGCGTTTTGAGTATGTGCAAGTTTTGTGTGAGGCAACTTTTGCATGTGGTGCAACTTTTGTACATGTGGCAATTTTTCTGCGTGTGCAAGTTTTGCATGAGGTGAGTTTTCCATGAGGTGAGTTTTGCACGTGTGGCGAGTTTTGCGTGAGCCTAGTTTTGCATATGGCGAGTTTTGCATGTAGCGAGTTTTGCGCGTTGCGAGTTTTGAGTGGTGACTTTTGTGTTTCAACTTTTATGTGGCGAGGTTGGTGTGTGCGTGGTGAAATGTGTGCTGAGGGTCGTATATGTGTTCAAGCACGTGGTAGTGTGTGGCGCATTTTGTGTGTGTGTTCATATCCCCGTGTGTGGTGAGTATCCCATGTCGGGGCCCCACCTTAGCAGCTGTACGGTATATACTCTTTGGCGCCATCGCTCTCATTCTTTAAGTCCTCATTGTTCACATCTGGCAGCTGTCAATTTTCCTCCAACACTTTTCCCTTCACTTTTTCTCCATTATGTAGATAGGGGCAAAATTGTTTGGTGAATTGGAACGCGCGGGGTTAAAATTTCACCTCACAACATAGCCTATGACGCTCTCGGGGTCCAGACGTGTGACTGTGCAAAATTTTGTGGCTGTAGCTGCGACGGTGCAGATGCCAATCCCGGACATACACACATACATACATACACACTTTCAGCTTTATATATTAGATATACCTGTATGTAATCTCCTGTATATAGTATATACCTGTGTGTCATCTCACCTATATATAGTATATATCTGTGTGTCATCTCCTCCTGTATATAGTATATACCTGTATGTCATCTCCTCCTATACATAGCATATACCTGTATGTCATCTCCTCCTGTATATACTATATACCTGTAGGTAATCTGCTCCTGTATATAGTATATACCTGTATGTCATCTCCTCCTGTATGTAGTATGTACCTGTATGTCATCTCCTCCTCTATATAGTATATACCTGTGATAGTATATACCTGTGTGTCATCTCTCCTGTATATAGTATATATCTGTGTGTCATCTCCTCCTGTATATAGTATATACCTGTGTGTCATCTCCCCTGTAAATAGTATATACCTGTGTGTCATCTCCTCCTGTATATAGTATATATCTGTATGTCATCTCCTCCTGTATTAGCCCTTGTTCACACGTTATTTGGTCAGTATTTTTACCTCAGTATTTGTAAGCTAAAATGGCAGCCTGATAAATCCCCAGCCAACAGTAAGCCCACCCCCTGGCAGTATATATTAGCTCACACATACACATAATAGACTGGTCATGTGACTGACAGCTGCCGGATTCCTATATGGTACATTTGTTGCTCTTGTAGTTTGTCTGCTTATTAATCAGATTTTTATTTTTGAAGGATAATACCGGACCCCAAATATTAAAAGAAAAAAAAAAAAAAGAAATACTCACCTCTCGTTGCTTGACGCTCCTCTGCTCTGGACTCCTCAGCGTCGGCGTCTTCCTGCTCTCTGTGCTGCGACTGCTCAGGCAGAGGACGCGCACTGGTGACATCATCGCGCCCTCTGACCTGAACGTTACAGTAAGAGGATGGAAGACGCTGCAGCGCTGGGACCAGGATAGGTAAGTATCGCAAGTGCCGAGGCCCGGAGCAGGCGGGGTGTCCACTCACGGGGGCCGGCACTATAGCGCGCCAGTGTCCCCGACGGTGAGTGGGCCCCCTGCCCGCTCAGGGCCCCGGCACTTGCCCGGGTGCTGATGCTGGCCCTGTCACCTTGCACCGAGGGTCTCAGGGAAGCACGCAGGGAGCCCCCTCCCTGCGCAATGCTTCCCTATACCGCTGAAACGATGCGATTATCTTTCATCGCAGTGTGCCTGGGGTTAATGTGCCAGGAGCGGTCCGTGACTGCTCCTGGCACATAGTGCTGGATGTCAGCTGCGATAGTCAGCTGACACCCGGCCGCGATCGGCCGTGCTCCCCCCGTGAGCGCGGCCTATCGCATATGACGTACTATCCCGTTGGTGGTCATACGGGCCCACCCCACCAGTTAGACACTCCTAATCAACTTGTTAACGGCATTAAAGACAGTTGCCTTACATAGTCACATTTATAAAAGACTCCTGTCCACAGACTCAATTAATCAGTCTCTAACCTCTACAACATGGGCAAGAACAAAGAGCTTTCTAAGTATATCAGGTAGATCATAGACCTGCACAAAGCTGAAATGGGCTACAAAACCATAAGTAAGACGCTGGGTAAGAAGGAGACAACTATTGGTGCAATAGTAAGAAAATGGAAAAAATACAAAATGACTGTCAATCGACATTAATCTGGGGCACCATGCAAAATCTCACCTCGTGGGGCATCCTTGATCATGAGGAAGGTGAGAGATCAGCCTAAAACTACACGGGGTAACTTGTTATTGATCTCAAGGTAGCTGGGACCACAGTCACCAAGACATGTATTGCTAACATATTACGCCATAAAAATGTAAAATTCTGCAGTGCCCGCAAGGTCCCCCTGCTCAAGAAGGAACATGTGCAGGCCTGCCTGAAGTTTGCCTATGAACACCTGGATGATTCTGTGAGTGATTGGGAGAAGGTGCTGTGGAGAGATGAGACAAAAATTGAGCTCTTTGGCATTAACTCAACTTGCCTTGTTTGGAGGAAGATAAATACTGCCTATGACACAAAGAACACTGTCCCCACTGTCAAACATGGAGGTGGAAACATTATGCTTTGGGGGTGTCTGCTAAGGACTAAGGACTACTTCACCACATAAATAGGAGAATGGATGTAGCCATGTACTGTAAAAGTCTGAGTGCCAACCTCCTTCCCTCCGCCAGGACATTAAAAATGGGTCATGGCTGAGTCTTCCAGCAAAACAATGACCCAAAATATAGGGCCAAGGCAACAAAGGAGTGGCACAAAAAGGAGCACATTAAGTTCATGGAGTGGCCGAGCCAATCTCCAGACCTAAATCCCATAGAAAACTTATGGAGGAACTTGAAGCTGAGAGTTGCCAAGCTACAGCCTCAAAATCTTAATGATTTAGAGATGATCTGCAAAGAGGAGTGGACCAAAATTCCTCCTGACATGTGTACAAACCTCATCATCAACTACAAAAAACGTCTGACTGCTGTGCTTGCCAACAAGTGTTATGCCACCAAGTATTAAGTTTTGTTTGCCAGAGGAATCAAAAACGTATTTCTCACTGCAAAATGCAAAGAAATGTAAATAATTTATACAATGTGATTTTCTGGATTTTATTTTTGATATTCTATCTCTCAATGTTAAAGTTAACCTACCTTTAAAATTATAGACCGTTCATGTCTGTCAGTGGGCAAACGTACAAAATCAGCAAGGGATCAAATAATTATTTCCTTCACGGTGTGTGAAAGTGGAAAATTGTTGGGCAGTTATTTTTGAAAATAAAGGACGTGTGTGTGTTTTTTATTTCTTTTGACTACGGGAAATGGGGGTTTCTAACAGACACCAGTCCATTACTAACCCCAGGTCTTGATGCTAGAGCCAGCTGCTGACATCAACCACACGATCCCATTAACCAAACTGCCACCCCTCCAGGACAACGGGGAAGAGCCAAGGCTAAGCGCCAAAATTGGAACATCTAATGGATGACTCATTTCTGGGGAGGCTGAGGGCTGGTCTTATTACAATGCGAAGGGGCCAATATCCATGTACCGTTGCAGCCTATTAAAATCAGCCCACCATGTGTCTGCTTAACCTTTGCTGGGTATTAAAAATAGGAGGGAACCTACGTCATTTTTATTTATTTATTTATTTATTTTTAAGGTCCCTTCCTTGTTAATAACCAGTAAAGCCTAAACAGACATACTAGCTGATATTAATAGGTTGGGAAGCTCCATAGTTATTGCGCTTCCCAGCATGATAAAACTAGCTCACAACTGTCTGATTTCCTTTAGCAGGTTATTAAAAATAAGGAGGACCCCATGCTTTTTTTTCCATTTATGTCTGTCCTTTTTTTTTTAGCTAAAACATGTACAGTAAACTACACATGCACATCACTAGTTATTTATCTCATAGACATATACATCCTGAGACTTGTCGGTGCATCCAATGCTCACGTCACTCACAAAGAGACCTCCCACTTCCGGCAGATGGTACACAAGCGTTCCACTCTGCGCAAGACAGAGCAGAAGTCCAGCGTCACCATGAGTGCCAGAGGCAGGACATCTAGAGCGATTTAGAGGAGCGCATGCGCACAGTCTCAGTGTGACACCCGGACAGACGATGTAATACCATGGGTGTTGTGATGCCGTGTATGTTAAGTGTATTAATTATGCTATGTGTAATAATGCTGAAAATAAAATTGTGAATATGGAATAAATAGTGGTGTGAATGAGAACAAACTGAATATGCTGTAAACTACTGATTTTAAGTTAATGTTAAAAGTGAACTGACGCTGAGATACGCCATAGAAGGGTGAAAAAGTGACTATAGAAATATAATATCCCAAATAATTAAATTTAGCCCATAAGCATTTATAAATACCCATATTAAAAACCCATATACTACATTGTATACCAAGTACAGGCATATCGGTCCACATGGGGATATCCCAACCACAAGATCTTAAAGTTATCACCATCATAGATGGTCCACATCACATGAATAATATCAATATCCATCACCATATTTAACAGACATATCATGGTCAATTGAAGATAGTTTTTGGACTCCGTATCACAGGTAACCAAAAATTAATAATAAACCAAGTCCAAAATTCACTCAAATGCTTAGCTATTTGGATCACATATTTTCTTATTGAAACGCTTTGTCGCCAGGTGATATACAGTCCATAGTATGTCAAAATAGAGTCGCAATTCATATGAATTTATATACCATATCTTTGTACATCTAACAGATAGACATATGTAATTTCTTTTCGGCATTCTATTCCAGCACCTGTCACACTGATGGTGCACATGGACGGCACACAGATACCACAAATATGGTACATACAGACACACAGATAGCACACGGATTGCTCACATGGACAGCACCAGTATTGGTTTTTCCAGAACCAGAAATACCAGGACGTGTGAAGGACGCCTAAGCATGAAATATGCATACTTCTGGCCAAATTCCAACTACACGTGCGTTTCTTAGCTCAATTAAATTCTGTATATATTGATATATAGGTTTGTTGAAACAAATTCAGTGTAATTTGTATTTTATTAATTGAAATTCCAATTGTTTGTATGCATTTGAGTTCACTGGCAGGTTCTACTATTGACTGACAGCTATTTTCTGACAGTCTTCCCTGAATGCAATCACAGAGTTCCACAGGAATCGTGCATATAAACAGAGGAATTACAATTAATAAATGACAAGCAAGGGCTCGTTCACACAACCATATTTTGGGTCCTAGCGCTATCCAATTAAAAAAAAAAAATCGACAGTACTTGAGCCAATGTTATTTAATGAGGCAGTGCAGATGAACTTTTTTTTTCATTGACTCATGATTTCCCTCTTGAAAAATTCAAGCCTATGGCTGCAACAAAAATAAAAAATCTGATACTACAGTATAGCATCCAAGTTTTATGGATACATTGCAATTCTGTAACACAGGAAACTGTAAATGGTCTTGCAAATTATTAATAACTGCTGGGCAAAAAAACGGATTGTATACAGACTGCACATGGATGACAAGTGAGAAAAAAAGTCTCATTTTTTTGGATGAAACTCTGAATGATTTTTTTAGATCTTTCGTCATGTTGTGCGAAACTACCCTTGAGCTGAAACTTTTCCCACAAAGATACATATCAATCTTATCTAGCTCTATAACGCCCTGCATGTAGCGCAGATAAAACTTTCAACATGACAGGTTCACATTAACTAGAATACATGGCGTCACAAATCTACAATTAACGGGGGGGGGGGGAGCCTTATAGGCCCCTGTGCAAATCATATGGAAAAACTCACATAAATAACTTCTACAAGGTTATTTCAAAATTGCTAAATAAGATAGGAATAATGCACAAATTTCAAACAAAGACACACACATATATACATACATATATATATATATATATATATATATATATATATATATATATATACACACACACACACCATATATATATATAATCTCCATTGCCTTTCCATAGAGTGAAACAAGGGCTTCTTGCCATAATGAATGTTCAGTAACGGACAGCTTTTTCCCATAGTCTGACCTTTGCAGAAACTGCACATAATTTTTACTACAAGCATTATAGAGCATTAGCAGCTCTAAAATGTGAATACAGCCTAAATAAAAAAAATGAAAATGACCAAATACCAACATGTGGCTGTAGGGTAGGGAGGACTGCATTTAAAGGTTAAAGAACAGATCTTTGCCCTATCTCACATTCCAGAAACCTACAACAAATGCTACATTTCTATCAATTGCTGCCTTCTTAGCAAAGATATATAAAGCAGTAAAATTGGAAAGTGGGAAAAAAGGGAACTTCATTTGCAATACAATTAAATGATGTAACTAAGGGCTTACCTTAGTGGTGTAATGTGCGTCAATGCAGAACATGCTCTGGTAATGAATACAGACGACCCACAACATGATTGCTCTACCCCTGGCTATTTATACCCCATGTGCATCATTTGATAACAAGGATTCCAAGTGTAATACATCCCAACATTATTCATTTATAAACTGATAGTCCAGATCACTAGCAAAAGATACTAATGCTCTAAATTGCCAGTCACTAACTCGTGCCAACTTACTGACCCAGTTTCACAGTCATGAACTCTGCAAGACATGACCCATTGTAGGAAACATTAAATTAGGATTTCTGGCACCCACAAAGAGTCACAATTACCATGCTGGAACATGTAGTGAACCCATCTCTTCAAGAAGGCTTACAGCCTTCAATGACCACGATGCAACCTCAACACCATCGGAGCTACTGCAACCCCCAACCTACTGTCTCCTTCCTCACCATCCTACAGAATGTAAGGCCGCAAGGGCAGGGTCCTCTGCACCAGTCTACCATTGTTAGTTTGTCTACTGTAAGTGATATTTGTGTTTTGTATGTACAGCACCATGGAATCAATGCTGCTATATAAATAAATAATAATAATGTAGTATAACAGATCACAGTAAACAGAGCAGAGATCTATAGGGCAGATTTATTATTAGGACCTGAACATACACTAGACAGTTAGAAGATGCCCCAAATCTTCACATTTGCTACAGGCAGCTGTCATGGCTTAAGTTACACCACTATATTTGTGCCATTTTCATTAGTAAATTGGTACTGTGTTTTTGGAAGGTCTAAGATGAGGTTAGAAACCTTCACCACTCCAGCGGTTATCAAACTACAAAACCCAGTGCTCCCTGACCACCACAGCCAGTGGAAATGTTGAGAGTTGTAGTCTCGCAGCAGTTGGTTGTTGTAGTCTCACAGCAGTTGGTTGTTGATCCCTGTGATAAGACAATATTTCCAATCAAGGTTCTCTGAAGCTTTGGATTCCTTGAACAGTAATCATGGGTTCTCCAAAACACAGCAACAACGCAGCACAGTGTCATGCCCACAACAAACCGAATTTAATCTGCTCAAAGGAGAAATTGTGAGCACAATTCTAGCGCTGGGCAAAGCTATAGAACAATTTTTTTTGAATGCACCATTTGCAGCTAGGGCTTTTCTAGAAGCGGAAACAAGCAGTGGTTTCCTGTAAGTAACAAATTGGGATTCCCTGCTCTCACTGTGTTACAAACACTAGAACCAATAAAAAGGAATACAAAATTTTTTGTTTTTATTCAAGACTAAAAAAATGTTTCAAAAAAATCAGATAAACTACCACTGTTTAGCAGTCCTTTAACATATGACCTGATCATGCATACTCAAAATGTAAGTTACACTGCTAAACTCAACAGGCAGATGCATTAATGTAGAATTACACGAATATTTCACATATTAGGCATAAAGTCCCAAATTACAGGACAAGAGCAGTGCCAAGCCTGGGGCATAAAAAATCTCTGGACATGAGCATATCATTTGCTTGATCAATAACCAGTTGTAATTCAGACTTCAAATAAACTCACCGAAGTTTTCTCAGGTTCCACTTCTGAGCCGGCAGTCTCCATGTTGATGGCCGTCTCCTAATCTGCAGCCAGTTAGAGTTCTAACATTCCAAGGCCTTGGGTATCCTGTAACAATAAGATAGCATGTCAGCGCCAGAGGCAGGCCAAGACGGCAAGAAGAGTCCGCTTGTGTGCCAAACTAAATGACATTTCGTCAAAACTGTTCACTTGGTTAAGCAAATGGAGGAAAGAAAAAAAAAACAATCCGTAAAACAAACAGTCACTGCTACGGGATGAAACCGCGGCTGAGCTCAGGTCTTTAATAGAACATCTGCTGCTATGAAATCCCCTCCTCAAACACAGTGATTTGGAAGGCAATCCTCTCGGAGCAGCTGCAATAAATATTGCTCTCGCAGCACGGCGAAAAGAAACCTGCACTTGATACACAGGATCTATTGGTTCCAGGTTACAATCACAATGTTGGAGATAAATGCAGCTCTACACAACACAGCTGACAATGGACCTTTTCACTAGATCTATATGGCACATGCGAGGCATATACTGTGCCGGCTATATAAAGCTACAATGGACATTTATAGAAGGACCAACATGCAAGCCAAGCTTCGTCTGCCAGCAGTAACAGACTGCTACTCAAACGACAGCTGACACTCCCATTAAAGACTCACTAAAAATAAGTTAACTACATTTTTAGTTGCCCTAAGAAAAGTGAATCCTAAACTGAATATATGTCTTTCCACAAAAGACAATACCTGATCAACAAAAACATTAAAATCAGCTAGATTAAACAAAGTTATCGTGTTACAATTGCATCTGTAAAAGGGTGGCATACATTAGGCAGCAAGTGGACACTCCGCTCATGTTTTGGAAGCTGGAAAAATACTGGTGATAGTAGAATTGCGATGGTTAGAAAACTGGGTTAGAGCATCCTCAAACTTGAGGGTCTAGTGAGGCATTTATAGAATTCACAAGTAGTCCATGGACAAAAGGCTGAATGACATAAGTGCAAGGTGAAGACTAGCCCGTCTCCCACAAATTGCTGGCTATGACGGAAAGGTGCTAGAATGTGAAGAGACCGCAGGTAAAGAAGGATGCAGGGACAAAAAGGAGCCAGAAAGCAAGTAACGTTTTTTAACTTTCCTTTAACTTCCAACCCAACAAAGATAACAACAGTTTTCCACGCAGGGAACTTAAATACAAGATCACAATTTCACAGTAAATCCTATCTACTAAATAGGCGCCCTGAACTATACCCGCGGAACGCGACAGCGCCTCACTAGTGACCCCCTAACAAGAAAAAGTCAACAAAGTTCACTTATCAGCGCTGTTTCAGCGATGCAGTCCTGATGGTGAAGCTCCGTCAGCGACGTAGTCCTGATGGCGGGGGAAGGAGGTGTCCTCTGTCGACGAGCCCAGGTGCAAATTCGAGTCCAGAATGTCTGTTGCGGTGCTGCGTCACCCCCTGCAGGCGGGCGTTGATTCGGGGTAACAGTTTCCAAGTCCAAAGAGGAGTCTTTTCGAGGAGAATTAGCAGAGAAATCTGTATCAGTGACAGCTGAGACAAACCCAGGAGGGACCGGAACACTTTCTGGCAAGATACTCCCGGGGAGCGTGGTAATACTGTCCCTGAGATGATCAGCGCTACCCCTCTGCTTTGGGGGTCGCTGACAACGGTTGCGCCGCTTTCTGGGGGCTCTGGTAATTGTCCGCAGCGTCTGCTGCACGTTCTCCCCCTGTTTCCAGCAAGTCTCACTGCGGCCTACACACACACACGACAACTGCGCTGCAGTTCCCTCTCCTCAGAGTTCTCCCGCGCTTCTCTGCCCCTGCTTTCGCGCGCTTTTTCTTTTATCCACCCCTCTCCCTGCGTCACTCTGTCTCCTGTCACCTCTGCCTGGCTTCTCATCCGCCCTTCAAATCCGTCCCCCGGAACCCCGACTCCCGGCAACAATGGTTCCACCCGTCTGTACGGCTCGCCAGGTCCCCATCCCCTACAAATGCGCCCACCTATACACCTACAATGTGCTCTTCAGCATCAGAACTAGACCATGGAGCAATGGAAAGTGGCGGCTTGGTCTGATGAATCACATCATATGGACCAGTTGGTTGCAGGTATATCGCCTACCTGGTGAAGAGGTGGCACTAGGAGACAAGCCAAAAACACAGTGTAATGTTTAGGGCAGTGTTCCCCAACTCCAGCCCTCAAAAGCCACCAACAGTTCATGGTTTCTGGATTTTCTTGGTATCCTGAAAATATAGTCTGTTATTGGCTCTTGAGGACTGGCGTTGTGCACCCCTGGTTTAGGGCAATGATTTGCTGCAGACAGTAAAGCAGCATTTCCTAATGGCAGCGACCTTTTTCAGCAGGATAATACACCCTGCCATACTGCAAACAATTAAAAAAAAAATGTTATGGAACATGTTAAAACAGTTCAAACTATTCAAGTCACCATTTTTTGCCTCTATATTCCCCAGTTATCAATACAATTAATCATCTGTGGGATTTGCTTAAAAAAAATAAGACTGATGTATCCCGTGAAGGCATTCACAACAAGCATGTGATAAAAGATCTGCTGCTAACCTCTAAGTGCTAGATACCACAGGACATCGTCAGAAGTCTTGTAGCGTGCACGCCTCGATGGGTCAGTAGTTTTGGAAGCACAGGGGGGCCTACAGAATATTAGGCAGTGCAGCTATTAAAAAAAAAAAAAAAAAAAAAAGATTCTACAATAGCAGTAACAATGCACAAAAGGTCTATTTATATCATTAATTTGTTCAAAAACATCAAAATCCATGATATTATAAAAGATCATGCCCCAGGACCGGGTTTATTTCTAGGTTTACTCATGACAATCTACTTCTATTAAAGTGTAAATAAATAATAGCCACAAATGGACACTACTGACGGGTAGGGAACTGGAGCAAACCAGTGCAGGTGTACGAGGATAGAATATGTAGAATTATGTCCTCTTGTGCCATTTCTGTGTAGAATATCTTATGCACAGCTCCATAGCTGCCTATTTCGTACTGCGCCAGCAGGCATATTATGCAGTCTTCCTAAATAAAGACAATACTAAAAAAAATAAACTCGCAAGGGCAAAAACATGTAAACATTTCTTTCCTATAGGAAGATATCCAATAATGAAGCTTGTCAATCCAGCTGACTGAACAATTCAATCAGGAACAGCTTTTTTCGCTTAATTACCAAGCAAGTCAACTCCAACGCGCTCTGTTCTTGCCAAGGAAAAGCCTCCAACATAAATACAGATTGACAGAACGCAAACAAAAAAGGGAAAAAAAAATGGATCCCTCCATTGTGCTTAATGCATCCATCCTACCTCTCAGTACGTGGCTCTATGCTGTCAGTGGTAAACCCATGCCTGATCAGCAAGGTGCACATCGAGATGGGGTCATGCTGATCTCCTCAGGACATTCAGATCGCAATTAAGTAATCAAATCATCACTCACCCATTATTGTATAAGGCTCTTAACACTTAGACCATGAACTGGAATACAATAATTGTGACCTCTTGCTTTTCACTTCCAACCAAGAAAGCATTATCAGTAGTTCAAAAAAGAGAAATAAAATGGATTTACCATTCTTGTGAGGGCAAGGCTACATTCCATGAAAGATAAATATATATTATATATGACATTAGAATATGCCGCTTCAAAGAAATTTTGCTGCAAGTTTTGTAATTACATGGAAATTTCAGGCTGCAGTTTGGAAATTAAACAATTAAAATATTGATATTTAAAAAACATACAAAAATTCCAGTCTTGCTTTTATCCCATGCTTAGATATCTAGTTTGGGGTGAAGAAAAGCTTCCATTCACTATAAAGGGGAGGGCCAAAAATTCAACTTAATTTTCATCCTAGATCTTTAATGCATTAACCCCTTAGTGACCGGGCCAATTCTTTAAAAATCTGACCAGTGTCACTTTATGTAGTAATAACTCTGGTACGCTTCAACATATCCCAGTGATTTTTAGATTATTTTTTCATGACACATGGTACTTTATGATAATGGTAAATTTAGGTTAATACTTTTATAAATAAAACATAACAAATTTGACAATTTTTAAAAAACGTGCAATTTTCAAACTTTTAATGATTATACTTTATCTAGATAGTCATATCACACAAACATCAATACATGGCATATCACTTGTGCCTGCTTTACATCAGCACCATGTGGAAAATCTGGTTTTATTTTGTTAGCATTTCAGAAGATTTAAAAATGTAGCAGTGACTTTTTATCTTAAGGAAATTTACAAAACTCATTCTTTATAGGGATCTGTTCAGTTTTGAAGTCACTCTGGGGGTCCTATATATCGGAATCCCCCAAAAGTGGCACCATTTTAAAAACGCAACCCTCAACTTATTCAAAATTGCTTTCATTAACTCTTCAGGTGCTTTTCAGGAATGAATACAAAGTGCCATGACAGGAATGAAAGTTTATTTTTACCATCTAAACTTTGACAATTTTTTAACAAGCCGCTATAGCCGGCAGATTTTAAGGCTATTATTTGGTCATGAACTGCCATGGCAAACATCAGGACCACACAATCAAGATCTCAGGGTGCCAATGGGGTTAAACAAGGAGCCCTCACACTCTGTTAACCATTTAAATACTGTAATCACCATTTTCCGCAGCTTTTAAGGGGTTAAATGGCCATGGTCGGTGCCAACACTGATTGTGGCTGATGCAGCAACTTGTCAACTATAGTGTACAGCCGACAGCTGCTGGATTGTCACCTGTCAGAGGATCTTAGTCTCTTATATCACACGACAGTAAAAAGATGTACTGGTGGTCATTAAGGGGTTAAGCTAAACTATTTCAAATATACTTGAAATAAAAATTCCCTATGCTTTCCTAACAACACTAATTGCTCTGGTTTTTTTTTACAACTTCCTTTTTGATGATGCTGTGTTTGAGAATCCCAGTGCATGCTGGGATACTCAAAGCATCATCGAAGAGCTGAGGATGCAGTCACTGCCCCCGACCTGAAACGAAGCGTCATCAGTGACATTTGTTTCAGGAGCTGTGCTAGTCTCCATGCAATTTCCACTGTGTATAAAGACGGTGCGCTTCCTCGCACGTGTGTAGTAGTACCGAGCCGGCATCAGAGTGCACTGTTAGGGCTCTTTCACACGTCCTGATATTTCCGGTACCGGAGATATCCATGTCCGTATGCTCAAGTGGCACATCAGTGTGGCACACGTGCGACATCAGTGTGGCACACGTGCGGCATCCGTGTGCCGCCTGAGGACCACACGGACCGTGCAGGAGAGACAGCGCTACACTAAGCGCTGTCCCCCCCGCATGTGGTGCTGAAGGCAGAATTCATCTCTTCTCCCTCAGCGTTCGTTGGAGAGAAGAGATGAAAGATCAAGGTTTTTTTTTTGGGGGGGGGGGAAATAAATTTTGCATGTGCCCCCCACCTCCCCCCTCAGTGCGCCGCCTGGTCCCTTGCTGCAGAAATACTCACCTAGCTCCCTGACTGTAATGAGTGGTACCACATGACAGCTCACACAGGAGAAGCTGCCAGCGCGGAGAGGACAGAGGAGACATCGTGGGAGCTAGGTGAGTATTTCTGCGGCAAGGGACCAGGCGGCGCACTGAGGGGGGAGGCGGGGGGCACATGCAAAATTTATTTTTCACAAAAAAAAACAAAAACTTGATCTTTCATCTCTTCTCTCCGGCGGGGGAGAAGACATGAATTCCGCCTTCAGCACCACATGCGGGGGGGGACAGCGCTTAGTGTAGCGCTGTCTCTCCTGCGGGTGGTACGTGCACACGGAGGAGAGTGCACACTGTTCTCCATGTGCACGTGTGCTGTCCGTATTGTGGTCCGTGCTGCCGGTCAAAAACGGACATGTCGACGTGTTTTCAGCACGGACATACGGTCCGTGTGAAAACACGCACATGTGCATAGACCCATTCATTTAAATGGGTCTACGTGTGTCAGTGTCTCCGGTACGTGAGAAAACTGTCACTACACGTACCGGAGACACTGACGTGTGAAAGAGGCCTTAGTGTGTTGTAAGGTGAATACCCAGCTTGCAGAGACTAGCGCCGTCCCCACAAGTGACATCTCTCTGTAACCCAGGTATTTGTCTTACAACACACACTAACAGTGCGCTCTGGTGCCGACTTGTTACTGCTGATCTGAGCCAGAGCGCACTTCGCACTGTGCTTATCACGCAGGGACTAGCCCAGCCCCTGAAACGAGCGTCACTGATGATGCTTTCATTCAGGGAGTAGGGGCTGAAGCAGTGATCACAGCCTTTGCCCCTGATGACGCTTCCTTTGAGTATCCCAGGATACACTGGAACTGGAATTCTCAAACAGAGCATTACCAAAAAGGAAGTTTAAAAAAAAAAAAAAAAAAAAAAAAGTTTGATAGTGTGGTTAGGGAATCTTTAATTTAAGTACCGTATATTAGAAAATAGTTTAGATTAGAACATTAAGTATAACATTAAGTCGTAATTTGGATTACCCCTTTAACGAAGCACTTCCATTACCATTTTTATTTTTGAAGCGTGTGTGTATGTGGATGCAATTTGAGTGTGTTAATATAATCATCTACCGTGGTTTTCTCTGGTGTCCTTCGCTGTTCTTCTGCTCTTCTCAGTGACGTCACTGGAAATGAGTGCTCTGTGTGTGAGCCGGAGTCGCTGTTATAATGAAAGCCTATGGAGCCTTGTTCTGACTCTGCCCAGGATTACACTGTAAAAGTCACTTCCGGGTCACACAGAGAGCAGCGTGACCTGGAGAAGTCTGCACGCCGGTGAGGGCATTCAGAAGAACAGTGCTGGAGAGAGCGGCAGTAGGTGAATATATTAACACACTCATATTACATCCACAGATAAATTGAACTGGTCACCAGAACAAAAACACTTAACCTGCAGATATGGGGTTAATTTGCAGGTTGACCATGTTCTTAACCTGCCAGACGCTAGCACTTCGCTGAATGCTGCGGGGAGACAAACTTTTTTTCCCCGGCAGCATTGGGTTTCAGTCACAGGGGCGGCACCGGCGCTGGTTCAGTCACCGTTCTGAGTATGCAGAGCGGTGGCTGTTACCGTGCCCCTGACTGACAGCTGAGCACCTATGTAGAGCCAGTCAGGGCCAGGAGTGCGGTTAGAGCAGCCGCTCTGTACACTCAGCACAGTGACTGAACCCACAACTCTGAAGGGGGAATAAAGTGAATTTTCTCATTCGGCTAAGTACAGATGCCAGGCAGGTTAATAACGCTATTAACATGCAGATTTACCCCATATCTCCAGGTTAATGATAGTGGGAGTGCTACTTTAAGTATATACTCATACTGCAGGGTTTTTTTTCCAGGTACCTTTTGAGCGGGTCCACTCCAAAGACACCTAAAAACTCTTGAAAAACTTTCTATTCATTTCCATTGAAAATTAACATTACTGTTCATGTGTTCAGGATTTTGTGTAACGGCTTCTGGTCTTACACTGATCATGAGGGCATTTGCAGAAATATCCCTTGATTTCACTCTTGATGGTAGCACATACCCTGTTTACTGCAGAGAAGGGATTCCTGGCTGCATATAAGATGCACTGAATGACAAGTATTTTCTCATAAGAACACAGTGCAGGTTTACATTGCGCGATGACTGGGAAAGAAGGTTTCTTCAGGTAAACGTCACCGTCAAAATCCAGATGGATATGGAATAAAGTTACAATACATAATATAATAATTTTTGCACAATAAGGGTAGATTCAGTTTTCTACTGATTTTTAAACTCTGATGTTACCCCCAAAGGTCTTCTGCAACAGGCATATGGAGAAAAAGAGGTAAAGCGCACAAGAAGTCAATTAACACCATCTAGGTTTGATAGAAAAAGGTACCGTATCTCACAGGCAGGATACAGAGGCCAAGGAACACAAAAACATGTAAAACAAAAGGTTAGATAAATGGTGGCTATTTCTTATCAAACAGAAATCAAATGCCTGGGACCAGAGTTACAGTGAAGATGGTGAATAATTAGCCACGTATTTTTCTTTAACCCACAGGTCTTCTTCATTCCTTTACCAAGTCCAAGAAAAGCGATTTCTACAACCCAACAGTACAAAGTTGAATTCATTAAAGTAAATCATCGTTTTATATTTCTGCAGGTCTGATCTTCACATACACTGTCGGTAATGGCAATGGAAGCTACCCAATACAATCCATGACTTATAATTAACTAGCAGCGGCAGTCCACAAAGTTACTGCACAAAATCAGTGATGGGTCGTTCTACTGCAGAACACCCATTGTAAAACCTAGTCAGTAGTACGCTTAGTCAGTTCTGATAAATGATGTCCTACATGCTTGTGGTTGTATGACGATACTGCTTCACCAATAGAATACTGTTGGAAACAGGCGGAGCAACCAAGTAGGATTCTATGGTAACAGCTGAAGTTTCAAGGGAAATACATCAGCAGGTTTTTGCTGGTCAGGCAATATTCACACGTTCAGTATTTGGTCAGTGTTTCACATCAGTATGTGTCAGCCAAAACCAGGAGTGGGTGATAAATGCAGAAGTGGTGACGTGTTTCTATTATACTTTTCCTCTGATTGTTCCACTACTGGTTTTAGCTGACAAATACGGATGTGAAATACTGAACAAATACGGAGAGCGTGGCCATGGCCTTAATGTGAGATCAGCATGATATAGGAGCATACATCCCAATGCCAGGGATTTATCAAATACTGGACTGTGGTTTGTTTCAATAAAATCATTCTGTTTATTAGCAGGAAACTTTAACTAGAGGACTAGTTTCTCGTGCCATGTAGTTTAACCTCGCCCCAGCACTGATTGGCAGCTTTCAGTGGATGTACTGTGTATATAAGAGGTGTAGACTCATCTTCCTACCCCTGAAGACACCAATCGTGTTGTAATGTGAACTAGGTCCTGCGTCTTTTGTATATATTGTGTCACATGATGATTACCAATGCATAGCCCCTTAGTGATGGATAAAATTTTGACCTTAATGACGAGGCCAAGTATTAGAAATCTGACCAGTGTCACTTTATGTGGTTATAACTCTGGAACGCTTCATCAGATCCCACTGATTCTGAGATTGCTTTTTGTGACATACTGTACTTCATTTGTTCAATATAACTTGCGTTTGTGAAAATTTTGACATTTTGGCAAAAATATTGAAGAAAAAAAATTAAAATTTTCAAGCTTTCAATGTTTATATCCTAATTAATAAATAATTGTCCTATATGTCTACTTTACATCTGCATCATTTTTCAAACTTCATTTTATTTTCTTAGGATGTTAGAGGGATTAAAAGCTTAGAAGCAATTTCTAATTTTTTCAACAAATTTACTAAACCTGTTTCTTTAGGGTCCTATTCAGGTTTCAATGGACCTTGAGGGGCCTATGTATTGTAAACTCCCCAAAAGTGATATCATTTTAAAACTATCATTTTAAAAATGTTCTAAAATCTTGCTTTAGTCCCATTTTTATCACTTTTGAAAGAGGTAACATCAAAAAGTGGACCCTACAGTTTGCTACCCACTTTCTTTTGAGTGCAGCAATATCCCACATGTAGTCAAAAAGGTCTGGTTGGCTCAACGGCAGGGCTCAGAAAGGACAAATTTTGAAATTGCGGGATATATATAACATTTGCAGGGCCCCTAAGGTGTCCAAGCTTCAGACAGCTCCCCGAGAAAGCCCACGCGAAACGCACGTTGGGGCAGCTAGTCTGATGTCACACAGGGAAACACATGGGAGAGAATGGCTATCTGGGTGTTTAAGAAATTAAATAGTAATCTGGATAAAGTGTTCACAATGTTACTCTGCAGGAGCGATAAATTTATACTGACAACAGATATTCTGATTAGTATTTTTTCATCTGTTCCTGTATTTGGGAGACATCTCAAGATATATATTTTATGTCAATCGTTTGGTTACTAATACTCCCATGAGACTCACTCTCCCTACACATATAGTCATGTGTTGACCCCAGACTCCAATAACCCGAGGTTTTTTGTTTTTTTTACTACCATAATTTTGTGGTCTCTGTATATGTATTACATGTTATTGCCTTTTTTGTGATTACGATTTTATAAAGATATATCTACGTTTACTGACAGACTAGTTGACTCCTTGTCTTTAGCACTATATGCCCTCCACACAGTATAATGGGCCCCACATTAAAAAAAAACTCACCTCTCCCCATTCTCAGCTGCTGCGGTCTCAGCAGCAAGATCTCTGAACCTCTGTAGAGAGGGCACATTGCAGTGACGTCATCGTTTCCGCTGCACAGAGACATCAGACAGAGGGCGTATGATGGCGGAGGTAGCATAAGCTGATGGTTCCCTCTTTCATCATTGCTTTCAAATGTATCAGCATCGAGGATGCGAAACAGTTGAAGGTGCGATGCCGGGCGGGGGTCAAATACATTCACCATGCGGGCCAGAGTTTGACGTGAGTGCTCTCGACTGAATTAATCATAATTTTTGGCATTTTTTAAAAACGTCTATCTTCTCAACACACTAACCTCTTATGGAACTGAATGCAGAAAATCTAAATCAATAACAAATGCTGGAAATCAAATACAGAATTGTTTACACATAAATACTAAATATCCATATGGCACAAACACACACTTTGCCAACAGTTTAGCATGAACTGGATCAATTAAGCTTCTCCTTATAACCACAGCCAATGGCAAAGGATTAGTATGTGGGTGGAAGAAACAGGGAACATATTTCACTACACTAACAGACCCTGGTGGATTGGATGTTACTTATAAAATATATTTAAAAAAAAACAATACAAAATAAACATAAGGATAAACTGAATAACAACGCTGAAGTTTTCATGTATATGGCTATTCTTTATTTACATTCAAAACATAAGGTTAAAGAGAAGCTGTCAGTTGTTTCATGCTGCATGAATCAGAGACCTTCTCCCGCATTCAAAACATTTATGATTTACTTTAAAAGGCTGAAGTTTTTCAGAGACAAACATAGTTGAAACTTAGGATAAGGTGACTATTCAAAGAGGTATGCTCCTTCCCAAGTGCTAAGCTAAACTGAGAGGTCACGCACCTCTCCTAGACCCATCCTTGCATCCCTCATCCCAGTCCGCTAGACTTTGTTGCACACCACGTTGAGCTTTGCAGACGGCATGGTGCGATCCCATGTGATCATCTGCCCAGACATATATAATGCCCACCAAGACACACACTTGTGGTTTGGTATTAAGTCTTCAGTTTTGCGCTACACACCATGACCTGCTAAGCTGCTGTCTGCAGTCTCTTGAACTTCTCCCACATGCCTACCTGCAGTCTCCCGGATGTCTCCCTCCTGCTTGCATGCGGTCTCATGGATGTCTCCTTTCCCACAGCTGTCTGTGTCCTGTGTGCCTCAGCTATTTGCTGCACTGACAACCACAGTCTGTGTGCCCACCCAGACCTTGCAGGATCTAACATGCCTTATGGCTTGTGCACACGTTCAGCATTTGCAGCACAAAAATCTGCTCCAAGTACTGACGTGTTGTCATACGGATGACACACGGATGATTTTTCGAGAAAAAAAATTGCATCCTTGCATTGAATACGGATCAATGTTCAGGAGCTTTTCTGTGTATTACGGACGTAAAAAACGGACCGTATTTCCCTACGCTAAGTGTGACGCCGGCCTTATTCTCATTTGCACAAGAAAAGACTAGAAGTAATAGGATGAAACTGAATAAGAGGAGACATAGATTAGATATTAGAAAAAAAGTTTTGACAGTGAGGGTGATCAATGAGTGGAACAGGCTGCCACAAGAGGTGGGGAGTTCTACTCCAATGGAAGTTTTCAAACAGAGGCTGGACAGACATCTGTCTGGGATGATTTCGTGAATCTTGAGTTGAGCAGGGGGTTGGACCAGATGACCCAGGAGGTCCCTTCCAACTCTACCATTCTATAATTCTATGAGAGTCGTGACACACTGCGTAAAATAGGTGCATTTTTTATTAAGGTTTGTTTTTATTCATTTCTTTACAATCATTAAAATGTATGATAAACGCTGAAAGAATTGACATGCTGTTTGAAAACGGTTTCAACTCTGCTAAGAGAAAAATAAGCAATGAGTGCATGAAATTTAATTCACTTCACTGGGACAGTAAAATGCACTTTTATTTTTTTCATGGGAAAAATCCTAAGTGTGAATATAGCCTTAGTACGTTTATTATAGTCCTATGAATAAACTGGTCTGGGTGTCAGTCACCAGTAGGCATTTACCCCCAGAAATGATGCACATCAGAACACCGTTCGCTCTGCTGGCACCATTATAATCTATGGCCCCACAGGCACATGAGCCTAAATCCCATTTTGCAGGGGTTTGGACATAGGCCCTGAAGGGACCAATGAATGGGTGCCTGAAGGCAATGTGAAAGGATCCATAGGTGTTTAGAATGCAGAAACCAGTCTCAGATTTGTGCTGCTCATGGATTTTAGCAGTCTGCCCAATATAATTTGCTAATTTTTGTAAAACAAAATTCTAACCAGCTTCATTGCAAACAAGAGTTTGAATTAAACTACTTCCTATCACCCATTTTGTTCTTGGTTAATACAGAGGTGCCCATTTAAAGACCTCATCTATCAGCCTTAGTAGTCGCTATTCACTCAGCTATGTTCTCACGTTGTGTTATTGCTGCCTTTATAACGCAAATTTTAAGCTGTGTTTTACAGTACCAGCAAAAGCTATGACATGTCAGAAACCTCATGAATACTCGATTTTTTTCTGACTGAATTGGAAAACTACTGCGATATTAAAATACAGCATGTCTCGTTTGAGCATTTTTGCAGTGTTTTTTTCATTCGTACAAAAGCAATGAGTAAACACAGTAAAAATGGAGGTATCAGGTTTTGAGCATTTTTAGTGAAAAAAAACAGCATGTACCGTAGTATGTGAAACCCATTTATCTTTGTGATTATCCCAATTTAAACCATAATATTGTGGGTCTCTTCAGCTGAGAAAGGCAGCAACAATTAGTACCATTTAATTAAATTAATGAGATGTGTTAAGTAAACATGGGTTGACCAATGTGTGAAACTTTACAATACCTGATGAACTTAAGGGCCAACCAAAGTGTGAAAGTAAACAGTGTCCAACAAACTCAATGCACTGCCAATGTCTTAAGGTACCGTTAAGGTACCTTCACACGAAACGACTTTGTAACGATATCGCTAGTGATCCGTGACGTTGCAGCGTCCTCGCTAGCGATATCGTTTCGTTTGACACGCAGCAGCGATCAGGATCCTGCTGTGATGTCGCTGGTCGCTGAATAAAGTCCAGAACTTTATTTGGTCGTCCGATCGCCGTGTATCGTTGTGTTTGAAAGCAAAAGCAACGATACCAGCGATGTTTTACACTGGTAACCAGGGTAAACATCGGGTTACCAAGCGCAGGGCCGCGCTTAGTAACCCGATGTTTACCCTGGTTACCAGCGTAAAAGTAAAAAAAAACAAACAGTACATGCTCACCTGCGGGTCCCCCAGCGTCCGCTTCCTGACACTTACTGAGCGCCGGCCCTAAAGTGAAAGTGAAAGCACAGCGGTGACGTCACCGCTGTGCTGTTAGGGCCGGAGCTCAGTCAGTGCAGGAAGCGGACGCTGGGGGACGCGCAGGTGAGTATGTAGTGTTTGTTTTTTTTACTTTTACGCTGGTAACCAGGGTAAACATCGGGTTACTAAGCGCGGCCCTGCGCTTAGTAACCCGATGTTTACCCTGGTTGCCCAGGGACCTCGGCATCGTTGGTCGCTGGAGAGCGGTCTGTGTGACAGCTCCCCAGCGATCAAACAGCGACGCTGCAGCAATCGGCATCGTTGTCGCTATCGCTGCAGCGTCGCTACGTGTGAAGGTACCTTTACACTAAGGGTACCGTCTCACAGTGGCACTTTTGTCGCTACGACGGCACGATCTGTGACGTTCCAGCGATATCCATACGATATCGCTGTGTCTGACACGCAGCAGCGATCAGGGACCCCGCTGAGAATCGTACGTCGTAGCAGATCGTTTGGAACTTTATTTTGTCGCTGGATCTCCCGCTGTCATCGCTGGATCGGTGTGTGTGACGCTGTGCTCTGCTTTTACTTTACGGCCGGCAGTCAGTCAGTGCGGGAAGAGGACGGCGAGGGACCTGACGGACACCGGAATGTGAGTATGTACTGTTTGGTTTTTTTTTACATTTACGATGGTAACCAGGGTAAACATCGGGTTACTAAGAGCGGCCCTGCGCTTAGTAACCCGATGTTTACCCTGGTTACCCGGGGACCTCGGCATCGTTGGTCGCTGGAGAGCTGTCTGTGTGACAGCTCCCCAGCGACCACACAACGACTTACCAACGATCACGGCCAGGTCGTATCGCTGGTCGTGATTGTTGGTAAATCGTTTTGTGTAACGGTATCCTAAGCGACGCTCCAGCGATATAGACAACGATCCGACCTAAACTAGATCGCTGCAGCGTCGCTGTTTAGGTCGCTGTAGAGACATCAAACACAGCAGCTCCAGAACGATGCAGGAGCGATCCAGTGACGTAACGGCGACTCACTTATCGTTTACGCTCCATGTAAAACATTGCTGACATCGTTGCTTTTGCTGTCAAACATGACGATACACGCCGATCTAGCGACCAAATAAAGTTCCAGCCTTCTAGCTCCGACCAGCGATATAACAGCGGGATCCAGATCGCTGCTGCGTGTCAAACTCAACGAGATCGCTATCCAGGATGCTGCAACGTCACGGATCGTTGTCGTTCTCATTGGAAAGTTGTTTAGTGTGAAGGTACCTTTAGGTAAACTAAACTATTCTCAACCAATTCAACTCCCCCACTGTTACATTTGTAATTGTGTATTTTTTCATAAACTCATGTCATCTTTTTGTTCAGAATAGTCATTTTTTAGACATAAAAATCTTATTTTCACTTAATAATTTGATCAAACTGCCCTTTTTTCCCCAAAGTGGTTTTATGGTTTCACATAAGTCTTTCATTGGTGGCCTAACACCTTGCATTGTTCATGCTTCTGTGGTGGAAGCCAAGTTGAAGTTCGGGATCCTGAAAAACGCCGCAAAACCTGTTTTTTCTAAGCAGCTCCTTTACTTCCAAGAGAGCAGGTTTGGCCTGCAGACAAAAAAACAGCAAAACCGCAAGGTATGAACATAGCCTAAGAGTCTCGGTCACTCAAGAGGCGCCAATACACCTCTGTAGTGAGTTATTTATTTTCAATGGAAGGCGTGTAATGCCCCATTTTTCCAGCATTAGTGCTGCAGTGGAAGAGTACACTTGCTACAGTGTTTCCTAAGAGATTACAGCTGATTGCTGGTGGATCCAATGCCACAATCATAAATCTGTGTGTCACAGGTAAAGCATGGACTGTGATGCACAGACTAGACTGTCCACAGATCTTCTAACCCAAATTTGACAGACTCATATTCAAGAAACCCAAGGACACTCCATGTCAGACCGTCACATAGATGTGTGAATGCAGCATTACACTAGGTTAAACAATAATTCGCTTTTTATTTCAAGACCTTTGAAATAAAAGCAGGGGATAGAAAAAAAGCATTACATCAAACTGCATCAGCCAGCTTGCCTTACTTTCCTGAAGCCATTTCTTCCCAAGAATGGGGTCTCATCTCCAGACTCTCACTATCTGGTGAATAGGATGTAACTGCCCATAGCAGAGCTGCAGCTAGGCTTTCAATCATCCACGGTACAAGGATCAATGTACTCCCCTCACCTAAACAGACCCAGCACAGGTAAAGCAAGTCATGTAATGATGTCATAGATGAGCATCATTGGGCAAAGGACGCAAGTGCCCTTAAAGGTCAATACAATATAATGGCTATCTACATGAAAAGGATAATTATGTCAGATGAGCAGCCATTTTGTTGAAGGCAAAATTAAAATGGAACGACTATCAAATCATATCTGCACTAAGGAGCAGACATACACTTAACCAAACATAACCTCACAAGCATACATGAAGTTATGATCCTGTACTACTGATTGACGTGCACATACTTTATACAGTGCCTTGCGAAAGTATTCGGCTCCCTGGAACATTTCCATCTTTTCCCACATATCATTCTTCAAAGATACCAAATATACCGTAAATTTTTGGTGAAGAATCAACAAGTGGAACACAATTGTGAAGTTGAAATAAATTTATTGGTTATTTTACATTTTTGTGGAAATTCAAAAACTGAAAAGTGGGGCGTGCAATATTATTCGTCCCCTTTAACTTAATACTTTGTTGCGCCACCTTTTGCTGCGATTGCAGCTGCAAGTCGATTGGGGTATGTCTGTATCAGTTTTGTACATCGAGAGACTGAAATTCTTGCCCATTCTTCCTTGGCAAACAGCTCGAGCTCAGTGAGGTTTGATGGAGATCGTTTGTGAACAGCAGTTTTCATCTCTTTCCACAGATTCTCGATTGGATTGAGGTCTGGACTTTGACTTGGTCATTCTAACACCTGGATACGTTTATTTTTGAACCATTCCATTGAAGATTTTGCTTTATATTTGGAATCATTGTCTTGTTGGAAGACAAATCTCCATCCCAGTCTCAGGTCTTTTGCAGACTCCAACAGGTTTTCTTCAAGAATGGTCCTGTATTTGGCTCCATCCATCTTCCCATCAATTTTAACCACCTTCCCTGTCCCTGCTAAAAAAAAGCAGGCCCAAACCATGATGCTGCCACCACCATGTTTGACAGTGGGGATGGTGTGTTCAGGGTGATGAGCTGTGTTGCCTTTACGCCAAACATATCATTTGGCATTGTTGCCAAAAAGTTAGATTTTGGTTTCATCTGACCAGAGCACCTTCTTCCACATGTTTGGTGTGTCTCCCAGGTGGCTTGTTCCAAACCTTAAACAACACTTTTTATGGATATCTTTGAGAAATAGCTTTCTTCTTGCCACTCTTCCATAAAGGCCAGATTTGTGCAGTGTACGACTGATTGTTGTCCTATGGACAGACTGTCCAACCTCAGCTGTAGATCTCTGCAGTTCATCCAGAGTGATCATGGGCCTCTTTGCTGCATCTCTGATCAGTCTTCTCCTTGTTCGAGATTAAAGTTTAGAGGGACGGCCGTGTCTTGGTAGATTTGCAGTGGCATGATACTCCTTCCACTTCAATATGATCGATTGCCCAGTGCTCCTTGGGAAGTTTTGGAAATCATTTTGCATCCAAATCCGGCTTTAAACTTCTCCACAACAGTATCACGGACCTGCCTGTTGTGTTCCTTGGTCTTCATGATGCTCTCTGTGCTTCAAACAGAACCCTGAGACTATCACAGAGCAGGTGCATTTATACAGAACCCTGAGACTATCACAGAGCAGGTGCATTTATACAGAACCCTGAGACTATCACAGAGCAGGTGCATTTACACGGAGACTTGATTATACACAGGTGGATTATATTTATCATCATTAGGCATTTAGGACAAACATTGGATCATTCAGAGATCCACAATGAACTTCTGGAGAGAGTTTGCTGCACTGAAAGTAAAGGGGCCGAATAATATTGCACGCCCCACTTTTCAGTTTTTGAATTTCCACAAACATTTAAAATAAACAATAAATTTCGTTCAACTTCACAATTGTGTTCCACTTGTTGTTGATTCTTCACCAAAAATTTACATTTGGTATCTTTACATTTGAAGCATGATATGTGGGAAAAGGTTGAAAAGTTCCAGGGAGCCGAATACTTTCACAAGGCACAGTACAAAAAAAAAAAAAAACACTAATTATTCTGCACATTAGAACAATTTAGGTTAGAAACAAATATAAAGTAATAATCCCATCTTAATTAAATGGGGCATGAATGATACAAGAAAAATACATTGTTCTTCCACACATTATAAATACGATGCAAACACTGGTTTAATAAACATATGTAAGTATAAATATACCAAAAATGTGTGAGCCCGTGCATAAAAATAGATAAATAACAGAGTACGACAAACTGAACAGAACATAAGGTAAGGTGTCACCTATTCTAGTGTAATAAGTCGTAATGTAAAGAAGGGACATGAATACAGCCGTTTAAGCTAGATGAAGGTAATTAGCCTAATGAAAATGAATCATTAAAACCGAAGATATAGGCAGACGAGAACCAAGGATTGTTTCTAAGGCTACTTTCACACTTGCGTTTGGAGCCGCTGCGGAGGGCTGTGGACTTCCTCCGTGAAGCCCCGCCCTCCGCCGCTAGCTCCGCCTATTTCTGCATGCGGCCGGCATGCAGCCTGTGTACCTATATTTAACATTAGGTACGCAGGTCGTGCCGCAGGCGTCGTTTTGACGATGCGGGAAAAAAAAAATTGCTACGAGCTGCGTTCTACGCTGGTCTCCGCATCGTCAAAACGACGCATGCGGCAGCATCCGCATACTGTGGCACGACCTGCGTACCTAATGTTAAATATAGGTACACAGGCCGCATGCCGGCCGCATGCAGAAATAGGCGGAGCTAGCGGCGGAGGGCGGGGCTTCATGGAGGAAGTCCACAGCCCTCCGCAGCGGCTCCAAACGCAAGTGTGAAAGTAGCCTAAGAGAGCTCTAAAAGATTTTATTTGTATATGAGAGTTTACTTTGTCTTCTACATATTTGCTTGTTTTTAAGTAAAGGCTACATAATTGTATTCAATAGATATGCACACACTTTTTATAATGACATTTTTTTCAATAACAGTTTTTGTAGCAATGCTAGAGTAGCACCCAACTCAGCACTGGGTCTATGCACACCCAAGATCTTTATCTATAGGGCTAAACTGAAATGACACGCATTCTGAAAACAAGTGTAGTGCTGTATTAAATGGAATTTGGCAGCAGGTTTTTGCTATTTAATCTGAGAGCAGCTAAGGCCGGGTTCAGATTTGCGTTCGGGGGCTTTGCGGAGGGCCGCATACGTCCTCCACTAAGCCACGCCTACTTCTGCATGCGTCCTGCGTAACTATTTTTAACATTGGGTACGCAGGACATGCGGATGCACCAGCTGTCCGCATATAACGCAACTTGTTGCGTTTCCGTGCGGTCATCGGGCACATCAAAACAACGCATCCGC
The DNA here is from genome assembly GCF_051348905.1 of Ranitomeya variabilis. NCBI lineage: Eukaryota > Metazoa > Chordata > Amphibia > Anura > Dendrobatidae > Ranitomeya > Ranitomeya variabilis. The sequence continues at coordinate 435,858,968 of NC_135236.1, forward strand.
ATACATCTGCATGTCCTGCGTACCCAATGTTAAAGATAGGTACGCAGGACGCATGAAGAAGTATGCAGAAGTAGGCGGGGCTTAGCGGAGGACGTATGCAGCTTTCGGCAAAGCCCCGGAACGCTAATGTGAACTTAGCCTAACGTAGGGCCGTGATGGCGAACCTATAAAACGTGTCAGCAATAACACACATAGACATTTTCGATGACAAGCAGTCGCAAGTAGCCGCATACAGAGAAGTATGGGGCCGCATACCGAGAAGGACGTTTAATTCTCGGCTCCTGCACGGCCAGGTGCAGTAGCAGAGGATAGAGATGGGTGAACTTGAACAGTAAAGTTTGGCGTCCGTACCGAACACCTACTTTTCAGGCATGGACAGCGAACATGGACTTCTCCAGGAAGTCCGTGTTACTGTTCGGGTTAGAGTGCCAAAACATCGGGTGCCTCTAACGCTGTCATGTGCATGACAGCACAGCAAACACCGCTTCTGATCGGTGATGAAATTATCCCCACTGGTCAGAGAGCCGCGGTTCCCGTGCTGTCAAAAGACAGTGTGAGCGCTCAGCTGTGAGCGGAGGTATAAAGCTTACCTCCGGTCGCTGGTGTCAGCTGAAGGAACTATTGATCCCATCATCCGACGCCTGCTGCAGCTAATAACAGTGAGAGCAGGAGCAACGGATGGGAGTATTCATCAGCTGCTCCTGCGCTGTAAATAAATAATTTAAAAAAAAAGAACAGCGTGGGTTCCCTTTATTTTTAATAACCAGCCAGGCAAAACTCACAACTGGGAACTGCAACCCTCAGCTGTCAGTTTCAGCAAGGCTGGCTATCAAGAATAGAGGGGTCCCCACAATCTTTTTGTTAATTATTTAAATATATTTAATGAGGTCCCCTTCATTTTCGACAGCCAGCCTTGCTAAAGCAGACAGTTGGGGGCTGGTATTCTCAGGCTGGTAGGGGGCCATGGATATTGACCACCCCCCCAAGCCTAAAAATAGCAGCCCGCAGCTGCCCAGAAAAGGCACATCTATTAGATGCACCAATTCTTGCGCCTTGCCCGGCTCTTCCCACTTGCCCTGTAGTGGTGGCAAGGGGGGTTCATATTTGTGGGGTTGATGTCACCTTTGTATTGTCACTGGTGTCATCAAGCTCATAGCTTACTAATGCAGAGGAGTCTATAAGACACCTATCCATTACTAATCCTATAGTTGTATGATAAATAAAGACACAGCAAGAATAAAGTCCTTTATTTGAAATAACACTAAACACAGTTTTCCATTTTTATTTAAATGACTATTCCACCGATGCCCTCGTTCTCCTGTAAATTAAGCTAAATAAAAAAAAATATACCATACCTGTCTGTCGTTCTGTCCCACGCCATAATCCATGTCTGGGGGATAAACTGTTGTCAACTTGGACGGTGCCAAGATGCGATTGTCCAGACTGAGAACCACTGGTGATTGAACTGCTGCGAGCGAAGCCTCAGAGACCGGTGGTGATGTCATCGAGGTTACCTCTGGTCAGTGAGGCTCTGTTCCGAGCCGGGCTGAACTGCCGTGACCTTGGTGAGATCCCCGCTAGCAGCGTGAGGAATAACTCTCAACAAGACCTCACATGGCTTTGTCAGCAAAAATATGGAGAAATTATAGCTCTCAAAATATGGAGACAGTTTTTGAAAACAAAAAACGTCTGTGTGTGACAGCTGGCAAACACAAAAACCCGATATAAATCTGGCATTGCTGTAATTGCACTGAAGAATAAAGTAGTCTAATCACTTATACCGCATGAAGAACAGCACAAACCAATTCTTCGCCTGCTGTTGATTTGTTCATTCTGCCTCCCGACGATCGCAGTAAGGCTCGGCGAACATTTATTCTGCGCTGAATGCTTATACTGGGGTTTCCTTGTAATTCTCTGCAAAAAGGGATTCAGATGGAACCCCTGGGGGGAAGATTCCCTATAGTGAGTCAGATGGAGGCACTGTGGACGCCATCTGACCTGTGATCCAGTGGTGTCCGTCTTTTTATTAGGAGTGCATAAGTATTGTTGACTTTTTGGAAATGTTATTTATTAACTATTTTGTGTGATAGGATTTAAGGGAATAATAACAAAAAAGTTTGAAAATTGCAACATTTTCAAATTTTTTGCCAAATTTCCAGGTTTTTTCCCCACAAATAAACGCAAGTCATATCATAGAAATTTTACCACTACCATAAAGTACAATGTCACAAAAAAAAAACCAACCCAATCTCAGAATCAGTGGGATCCATTGAAGCCTTCCAGAGTTATTACCAAACAATGCAACACTGGTCAGAATTGTAAAATTTGGCCTGGTCATGAAGGTGAAAACAAGCTTGGAGGTGAAGGGGTTAATGCAAATTGGAATGGAGAGAAAACAATAAAATTTGACCTCTAAAATGTTGCTATAGCTCCAATTTTCACTATTGCAAGAGGTAACACCAAAATGTGCAACCTGCAGTTTATTATCCACTTTCTCATGAGTGCAGCGATACCCCACATGTAGTTAAAACGTTCTGTTTGAATAGATGGAAAAATACTTCATTATGGTACACCAATTGGCTGAAATGGCCTCAAGAATTTTATCCAGGGGTACAGTCAGGATTATGAACCCAAAAGGTACTGCACAGAATTTGAGAACATCAGGTCGTCATACTGAATGGCATCATTAGTGTTGAGTACAAGTGCTCACTACTACAGTTTACATCGGATCCTTGGGTACGCATGCTTCACGGCTGTTGGGCTTCTTTCACACTTCCGTCGTTCGGGGTGCGTCATAATGCAGAGAAGTGACGTATCGACGGATGTTGTGAAAATAGTGGAAACCGTGTGCAACGCATCCAGTGTTATGACGGATGCGTCGAAGGAGTTCCTGTCTGCATTTTCAAGTATAAAAAAATCCTTCCAGGCATGCGCAGAATGAAAAAACGGGATACGTCGCTGGATTCCGGTGTTTGACGGTCAGTGATGGATCCTGCGTCCATAGGCTTCCATTATAGCCAACGACGGACAACAATGGATCCGTCGCTAACCGATTTTCCGACGTGCAGAAAAAACGTTCCTCTCAACGTTTTCTCCGCACGACGGACCGCTATTTTTCAACGGATCCAGTGCACGACGGATTAAACGGATGGCTATCCGTCACAATCTGTCGCTAATACAAGTCTATGGGAAAAAAACAGGGTCCTGCAGAAAAATTTGCAGGATCCTGTTTTTTTAAAACTCGACGGATTTCGACGGGAGGAAAGAGACGGAAGTGTGAAAGAGGCCTTAGACAGCCAAAAAACATGCTGGGATTGCCTGTGTATGGCAAGCAATCCCTGCATGTTTTTTTGGTTGTCTAACAGACCCCAAATAAATGGGGCAGGGCATCGAGCACCCGCGATATTCTGTGCATTCCCGAACAGCGAGCACTTGCGCTCAACACTAGTCATCATATCGTTTTTTGTGGGGGGGGGGGGGTTACTGTTGAAAAAACTAAGCACAACCCTTAATGGCAAAGAATGAAAGAAAGAAAAATTCTAAAACAAAAAAAATAAATAAAGGGAATCTGTCACCCCATTTTTGGCGTATAAGCTGTGACCACCGTCATCAGGGGCTTATCTACAGCATTCTGTAATGCTGTAGATAAGCCCCCGATGTAACCTGAAAGAAAAACACGTTAGATTATACTCACCCAGGGGCGGTCCGGTCCGAATGTTGTCGTGGTCATGGTCCAGCGCCTCCCATCTTCATGCGATGACGTCCTCTTGTTTGCTTCCCGTTGCGGCTCCTGCGTAGGCGTACTTTATCTGCCATGTTGAGGGCAGAGCAAAGAACTGCAGTGCGCAGGCGTCGGGCCTCCCTGACCTTTCCAGGCGCTTGAGCACTGCAGTACTTTGCAGTGAGATGACACTGAGGTAGATGATTTGAACACCGTTATTCGTTAAATAACGGCAATCACGTGATCAGGAACCAGAAAATCCGTCCCTGATCGTGATAGTGCTCTCTGGAGTCTCAGCTACCCCCCAGTACCCCGCGCTGAAACCACAGAGATTTTCGGACTCTTTCATTATAACTTTATTTCCGATTGCCGTTCGATGAGGGAATAAGGCCCCTTCAGGACTGCCGTTTTAATGAGTATCGGCGGTCTTTAAGGGGTGAAAATATACATATATTTTTTCTATTTATTATCCCTTTAAGATTAGCGTTCTATAATTGTTATGCACTGGCTCTACGATCATTTAATTATCAAAAATCTGGATGTCATTTAATCTCCTAATGTAACAAATGGGATGATGCCCAGAGTGATTAATATTCTCCACAATGTCAACAAATTAAGGGCAAACAAAATACATTAGCCCTTAATGCACAATAATCCTATTTTACAAGACATTATTGGTGTAAGAAAATTCCTTTACAATCAATGGAAGTCAGTAAACAGAAAATTTAAAATAAAATAAAAAATGTATATATATTTGCAAGAAAAAAAAAATAAAGGCACAAAAACAAACATTTACAGCTCTGAGATTAAAACAAATAAATACAGTATTTCTGGGGATTAGAAGACGCACATTTTTCCCAAAAATTTGTGAGGAAAATGGGGGTGCATCTTAGTGATCATACTCATCTGTGAGAAAAACAGACAAGCGCAATCCGATAAAAATCGGATTGCACTCTGCCTAACATTATTCTATGATTCCCTGCTCACCTGTGATTTTTTTTTCCTCAGCTCATATCGGACTGAGAAAAAAAAAAATTGCAGCATGCTACGATTGGCCGTGTATATTGGACGAGACTCATCAATGCAAGTCAATGGGTGTAAGAAAAGATGCACAGCACAGTGTGCCGTCTGATTTTTATGCATCCATCTCCTAGAAAACTCGACAATTGTGCTCGGGTACAGTAAATTCACAGTGGGACCCATCAGAATAGAATAGATCTATGCATACTATACATAGATAGGTCTTACTCACATATATAATTAGTGCAGTGTGTGTGTGTGTGTGTGTGTGTGTGTGTGTGTGTGTGTGTGTGTGTGTGTGTGTGTGTGTGTGTGTGTGTGTAATTTAATGTTCATGGATTAAGCGAATATTTTAATGAAAAAAAATGGTGTGGTGTCCCACAAAATTTGAATAACCAACAGAGGGAAAGCAGACAGCAGAGGGCAGATGTTTCTTGAGGGAAGGAGGCAATAAACATGGAGCTTCCCAGGCTATTAATATCAGCTCACAACCTCACAACTATACACTTTACTGGTTATTAAAATGGGGGACCCCGCTTTAATAATACAAAGCTGAGATCAACCCCAATGCTATTACCCCACTTGCCACCACACCAGGGCAAGTAGGAAGAGCGGCGGATAAGTGTCAGAATTGGAGCATCTTATGGATGCGTGATTTCTGGGACGGTTGAGAGCTGACACTTTTAGTCTGGGAGGGGGCCAATATCCATGGCCCCTTGCTAGCCTACTAATATCAGCCCGCAGCTGTCTACCTAGCCTTTGTTTTGCAGACTGATTTTATTCACTGATGGGTTTAAGCCCTCAGTCTGAATGTAGGAAGGTCACTACAGTAGGAGTGGGACGATGCCGGACTGGGAGGAGGGGGTGTCCCAGCAGAGCGAGGCTCCGGGCTTCAAGAATATATCGTCAGTCAGACAGGAGAGGAATCCCATCTCCATACATTGATTTCCCAGCAGTGGGCTTCAGGAAAATGGCCGCCGAAGGCAGCGCATGTGCAGATTTAGAGCTTGGCTAGATGTAAAACTCTACACTAAATCTTTCTGAATAGCATATACAAGACAACCCCCTTTTTTTTTCTTTTATGATGCATACAATGAAATTATTTTTTAATAGTGATGCAACCCCTTTAAAAGGCATTTTCCATCAATATCAGATTAGTGAGGATAAAGCAGACTGAAGATGCCACAGATCTCGCTTAGTATTGCAGCTTTGTACAAAATGTACCGAGCTGTGCCTATTGCAATCAGGTGAATTTGAACAAACAATGAAAAAGAAAACTCTGAGACTTTAAATTAATCGATTTCTCCAACAGTAAGGTACGATAAATAGTAGAGGAGTTAAATCTTTTACTTACTACTTTCCAAGTAAATCATCATCTCTATTCCAGTCCCTTGATGATCCTATGATCCTACATGACCACACTTCGGCTCTCAGAATCATAAGTTCTCTAGTGTAAACAGAACGACAGTTTATCTGCGTATTCCTTTGAGAGGCTCAATTTGACTGCGGTAAGGTTGCAGAAAGAAACTGAGGGTACCGTCTCACATAACGATTTACCAACGATCACGACCAGCGATACGACCTGGCCGTGATCGTTGGTAAGTGGTTGTGTGGTCGCTGGGGAGCTGTCACACAGTCAGCTCTCCAGCGACCAACGATGCCGAAGGCCCCGGGTAACCAGGGTAAACATCGGGTTACTAAGCGCAGGGCCGCGCTTAGTAACCCGATGTTTACCGTGGTTACCAGCGTAAAAGTAAAAAAAAAAAAAACGTACATACTCACATTCCGGTGTCTGTCCCCCGGCGTTCTGCTTCTCTCCACTGTGTCTGTGCCAGCCGGAAAGCACAGCGGTGACGTCACCGCTGTGCCCGCTTTCCGGCCGGCCGGCGCTCACAATGCAGAGAAGCAGAACACCGGGGGACAGACACCGGAATGTAAGTATGTACTGTTTGGTTTTTTTTACTTTTACGCTGGTAACCACGGTAAACATCGGGTTACTAAGCACGGCCCTGCGCTTAGTAACCCGATGTTTACCCCGGTTACAAGCGAACGCATCGCTGGATCGCTGTCACACACAACGATCCAGCGATGACAGCGGGGAGATCCAGCGACAAAAGAAAGTTCCAAACGATCTGCTACGACGTACGATTCTCAGCAGGGTCCCTGATCGCTGCTGCGTGTCAGACACAGCGATATCGTATGGATATCGCTGGAACGTCACGGATCGTACCGTCGTAGCGACAAAAGTGCCACTGTGTGACGGTACCCTGAGTCTGGGTCTACACCAAAGACGTTATTCTGACAGTCACAGAGCAGCTTGTGGGACAACAGAAGGACTAGATTGCAGCAGATAATTCACTTTCCATGCTGAGTACCTTCACATTAAGCGACGCTGCAGCGATAGCGACAACGATGCCGATCGCTGCAGTGTCGCTGTTTGATCGCTGGAGAGCTGTCACACAGACCGCTCTCCAGCGACCAACGATGCCGAGGCCCCCGGGTAACCAGGGTAAACATCGGGTTGCTAAGCGCAGGGCCGCGCTTAGTAACCCGATGTTTACCCTGGTTACCAGCGTAAAATGTAAAAAAAACAAACAGTACATACTCACCTTCGCGTCCCCCGGCGTCCGCTTCCTGCACTGACTGAGCGCCGGCCCTAACAGCAGAGCGGTGACGTCACCGCTGTGCTGTACTTTCACTTTACGGCGCTCAGTCAGTGTGGGAAGCGGACGCCGGGGGATGCGAAGGCGAGTATGTACTGTTTGTTTTTTTTACATTTTACACTGGTAACCAGGGTAAACATCGGGTTACTAAGCGCGGCCCTGCGCTTAGTAACCCGATATTTACCCTGGTTACCAGTGTAAAACATCGCTGGTATCGTTGCTTTTGGTGTCAAACACGACGATACACGCCGGTCTGACGACCAAATAAAGTTCTGAACTTTGTTCAAAGACCAGCGATATCACAGCAGGATCCTGATCGCTGCTGCGTGTCAAACTAAACGATATCGCTAGCCAGGACGCTGCAACGTCACGGATCGCTAGCGATATCGTTTAGTGTGAAGGTACCTTAATAACATAGTAACTGCATTACCATTTACCGTACCTTAGAGAAAAGGCTAAATCAAAGTCTGGGAGTGCATCTTTAACATTTTAGAAAAAATAGGGAACACTGAAGTTTGGGACACAGGTAATCCATTTTGCTAGTGCAGCCCACTTCCTAAAGCCATGCTGGAAAAATAAAATACAGCAGCATCTCATATATATCAATGTATCTAATCAGACTCTACATATGATTGGCCTCTCCCAAAACACTAAGGCTATGTGCACACATATATTGGTCCACTGCGGATTTTTCCGCAGCGGACTTGGTAAATCTGCAGGGCAAAAACGCTGCGTTTTTGCTGCAGATTTATCGTGGATTTACCGTGGTTTTTCTGCGGATTTCACTGCGGTTTTACAACTGCGGTTTTCTATAGGAGCAACTGTAAAACCGCTGCGGAATCCGCAGAAAGAAGTGACATGCTGTGGAATGTAAACCGCTGCGTTTCTGCTCGGTTTTTTCCGCAGCATGTGCACAGCGTTTTTTGTTTCCCATAGGTTTACATTGTAATGTAAACTCATGGGAAACTGCTGCGGACCCGCAGCTGCAGAAACGCTGCAGATCCGCAGCAATTTCCGCATTGTGTGCACATACCCTTTGGGTAAGTTCACACAGGGCATTCTTGCTGTTTTTTTTCTGCAGCAAAACCTGATCTTCTTGGCAGGAAAGAAGCTGCGTCAAAAACGCAGGTTTAGGTGCATTTTTGGTGCGTATTTGGTGCATTTTATTTCCTCTTTGTCCATGCTAATGTCCTTGAATTTTCAGCAGCAAATAATGATACCTGCGCTATTGCTACGTTTTTTACAACACCCATTCAAGTCAATGGGTGAAAAACTCTTTAACCCCTTAGTGACAGAGCCAATTTGGTACTTAATGACCGAGCCAATTTTTACAATTCTGACCACTGTCACTTTAAGAGGTTATAACTCTGGAACGCTTTATCGGATCCCGCTGATTCTGAGACTGTTTTTTCGTGACATATTGTACTTCAAGTTAGTGGTAACATATCTTCGATATTACTTGCGATTATTTATGAAAAAAATGGAAATATGGCGAAAATTTTTAAAATTTTGCAATTTTCAAACTTTGTATTTTTATGCCCTTAAATCAGAGAGATATGTCACAAAAGAATAGTTAATAAATAACATTTCCCACATGTCTACTTTACATCAGCACAATTTTGGAAACAGTTTTTTTTTTTGTTAAAGAGTTATAAGGGTTAAAAGTTGACCAGCAATTTCTAATTTTTACAACACCATGTTTTTTTTAGGGACCACATCACCTTTGAAGTCATTTTGAGGGGTCTATATGATAGAAAATAACCAAGTGACACCATTCTAAAAACTGCACCCCTCAAGCTGCTCAAAACCACATTCAAGAAGTTAATTAACCCTTTACGTACTTCACAGGAACTGAAACAATGTGGAAGAAAAAAATGAACATTTAACTTTTTTTTGCAAACATTTTACTTCAGAACCATTTTTTTTAATTTTCACAAGTGTAAAAACAGAAATTTAACCACAAATTTTGTTGTGCAATTTTTCCTGAGTACGCCGATACCCCATATGTGGAGGTAAACCACTGTTTGGGCGCACCGCAGAGCTTGGAAGTGAAGGAGCACCGTTTGACTGTTTCAATGCAGAATTGGCTGGAATTGAGATCAGACGCCATGTCGCGTTTGGAGAGCCCCTAATGTGCCTAAACAGTGGAAACCCCCCACAAGTGATACCATTTTGGAAACTAGACCCCTTAAGGAACTTATCTAGATGTGTGGTGAGCACTTTGAACCCCCAAGTGCTTCACAGAAGTTTATAACGTAGAGCCGTGAAAATAAAAAATCGCATTTGTTTTCACAAAAATGATCTTTTTGCCCCCAAATTTTTATTTTTACAAGGGTTACAGGAGAAATTAGACCACAAAAGTTGTTGTGCAATTTCTCCTGAGTACGTCGATACCCCATATGTGGGGGTAAACCACTGTTTGAGTGCACCGCAGAGCTTGGAAGAGAAGGAGTGTCGTTTTACTTTTTCAATGTAGAATTGGCTAGAATTGAGATCGGATGCCATGTCACGTTTGGAGAGCCGCTGATGTGCCTAAACAGTGGAGACCCCCCACAAATGACACCATTTTGGAAACTAGACCCCTTAAGGAACTTATCTAGATGTGTGGTGAGCACTTTAAACCCCCAGGTGCTTCACAGAAGTTTATAACGTAGAGCCGTGAAAATAAAAAAAATCGCATTTTTTCTACAAAAATGATCTTTTGGCTCCAAATTTTTATTTTACCAAGGGTAACAGGAGAAAATGGACACCAGAAGTTGTTGTACAATTTGTCTTGAGTACGCCGACACCCCATATGTGGGGGTAAACCACTGTTTGGGCGCATGGCTGAGCTCGGAAGCAAAGGAGCGCCATTTGACTTTTCAATGCAAAATTGACTGGAATTGAGATCGGACGCCATGTCGCGTTTGGAGAGCCCCTGATGTGCCTAAACAGTAGAAACCCCCCAAAAGTGACCCCATTTTGGAAACTAGACCCCCCATGGAACTTATCTAGATGTGTAGTGAGAACTTTGAATGCCCAAGTGCATCACAGAAGTTTATAATGCAGAGTCGTGAAAATAAAAAATATATATTTTTTAACAATAAAGATTTTTTAGCCCCCAAGTTTTTATTTTCAAAAGGGTAACAAGAGAAATTGGACCCCAAAAGCTGTTGTCCAATTTGTCCTGAATATGCTGGTACCCCATATGTGGGGGTAAACCACTGTTTGGGCGCACGACAGAGCTCGGAAGGGAAGGAGCGCCATTTTGGAATGCAGACTTTGATAGAATTGTCTGCGGGCGTTATGTTGCGTTTGCAGACCCCTAATGTACCTAAACAGTAGAAACCCCCAACAAGTGATCCCATTTTGGAAAATAGACCCCCCAAGGAACTTATCTAGATATGTGGTGAGAACTTTGAATGCCCAAGTGCTTCACAGAAGTTTATAATGCAGAGTAGTGAAAATAAAAAATATTTTTTTTTCCCACAAAAAAGATTTATAGCCCCCAAGTTTTTATTTTCACAAGGGTAACAGGAGAAATTGGACCCCAAAAGTTGTTGTCCAATTTATCCCGAGTACGCTGATGCCCCATATGTGGGGGTAAACCACTGTTTGGGCGCACGGCAGAGCTCAGAAGGAAGGGAGCACTATTTGACTTTTTTAGCGCAAAATTGGCTGTCGTGTTTGGAGACCCCCTGATGTACCTAAACAGTGGAAACCCCCAAATTATAACTCCAACCCTAACTCCAACACACCCCTAACCCTAATCTTAACCCGATCCATAATGCTAATCACAACCCTAACCCCAAAACAGCCCTAATCTCAACCCTAACCATAACCCTAATCAAAACCCTAAATCCAACACACCCCTAACTCTAATCCCAAACGTAACCCTAATCCCAACCCTAATCCCAAACGTAACCCTAATCCCAACCCTAATCCCAACTCTAACCCTAACTTTAGCCCCAACCCTAACCCTAACTTTAGCCCCGTCGTCACAAAAAAAGTTCAATGTAACCTTTTTTTTGTACGTCGCGTCCGTCATTTCCGCGCATGCGTGGCCGTAACTCTGCCCCCTCCTCCCCAGGACATAGACTGGGCAGCGGATGCGTTGAAAAACTGCATCTGCTGCCCACGTTGTGCACAATTTTCACAACGTGCGTCGGTACGTCGGGCCGACGCATTGCGACCGCCCCGTACCGACGCAAGTGTGAAAGAAGCCTAAGGCTACTTTCACACGAGCGTCGTACTCGGCCCATCGCAGTGTGTCGGGCCGACGTACCGACGCTAGCGTTGTAAGCGCCACACAACGGGTGCAGCGGATGCTGTTTTTTCAACGCATCCGCTGCCCCATTGTGAGGTGCGGGGAGGCGGGGGCGGAGTTCCGGCCGCGCATGCGCGGTCGGAAATGGCGGACACGTCGCACAAAAAAGTTACATGTAGCTTTTTTTGTGCCGACGGTCCGCCAAAGCACGACGCATCAGTCGCACGACGGATGCGACATGTGGCAATCCGTCGCAATGCGTCGCTAATGCAAGCCAATGGAGAAAAAACGCATCCTGCAAGCACTTTTGCAGGATGCGTTTTTTTCTCCAACGACGCATTGCGACAGAAGCCAAAAAACGCTAGTGTGAAAGTAGCCTAACCCTAACCCTAAATTTAGCCCCAACCCTAACCCTAACTCTAACCCTAACCCTAATTTTAGCCCCAACTCGTCTCTCCTGCCGGCCGGCAGATGGCAGCAGATGGCGGGCGCACTGCGCATGCGCCCGCCATTTTCTTTCCCGACGAAGAAGCCGGCCGGCAAGAGGAGACACAGGAGGACCCAGGGACACCGGGTGAGCATTATAGGGTCCCCGAATCCCCCTATTTCTCTGTCCTCTGATGTGCGATCACATCAGAGGACAGAGAATTACAGATCGCTTTTTTTTTTTTTTTTTTTGCGGTCGCCGGTAAACTGTTAATTACCGGCGATCGCAAAACAGGGGTCGGTTCAAACCGACCCCGATCATGTTCTTTGGGGTCTCGGCTACCCCCAGCAGCCGAGACCCCAAAGTTCTTCCGGGTGCCGGGCGGCGGGCGTACTGCGCGCGCGCCCGCCATTTTTTCCCGGAAAAAAGATGGTGGCGCCCATCGGGAACCACGAGGAGCACCGGGGGAGATAGGTGAGTATTGGGGGGCTATCGGGGACCATCGGGGACCCTATTTCTCTGTCCTCCGATGTGCGATCACATCGGAGGACAGAGAAATTAAAAGGCAAATCGCGTTTTGTTTTTTTTTTGTTGCGACCGCCGGTAAACGGTTAATTACCGGCGATCGCAACTCGGGGGTCGGTAAAAACCCCCCGAATCATGTTCTCTGGGGTCTCGGCTACCCTCGGCAACCGAGACCCCAGAGAAAATCCGACTCTGGGGGGCGCTATTCACTTTTTCCACAGCGCCGTTAATTAACGGCGCTGTGGTTTAAGTACCCTTAGCGGCCGCCGTTAAAAGGCGTATCGGCGGTCGTTAATGGGTTAAGATCGCAGCAAAAACGCTGAAAGACGAGGCATGCGCTCTGTCCAAAAAATGCAGCAAAGCACAAAATACTGATCACACAAAAACCCAATGTGTGTGCATGAGATTTCTGAAATCTCATAGGCTTTGCTGGTACTGTAAAAAGCAGCTGAAAATTAGAATAAAAAAAACACAGCAAAAACGCCCTGTGTGAACTTACCCTTAAGCTTCTTTCACACTTCCGTCTTCCAAATCTGCACAGGATCAGTCAAGACGCTGAAATGACGGATCCTGTGCAGATTGTGGAAAACGTGTGCAGTGTGCACTGGGCCCGTCTTTCTGACGGACCCGTCGAGGCTATGTGCACCTGTTGTGTATGCGTCTTCGCAAGAAATGTGAATCAAGCAAGGAGCAAGCATTACATGGAAACTCTGCCATTTGCAACCAATCAGATTTTAAATTTAGCCCTCTTAAAACTTAAAGGAATTTTTCACCTTCCAAAATTCCTACCTACCCTATGGGAGGTGGAGCCGCATATTCATCACTGTAATGAGCGGTACCACGTGACCACTCACACAGTATAAGCTGCCGGCACTGAGAGGAAGCATCACGGGAGCTGGGTGAGTATTTTAATGCAAGCGGGCGGGCGCACAGGGGGTGGGAGGCGGGAGGTGACCAGGAACTTTATTTTAAACACAAAAATAATTAAAAAAACCTTGATTTTTCATTCCTTCTCTCCAGCGAATGCTGCTGGGGAGAAGGAATGAATCCTGGCTTCAGCACCACACGCAGGGGGGACACCGAATACTGTAGCGCTGTTTCTCCTGCGGCGGTACGTGCACACGGAGGAGGGTGCACACTGTTCTCCGTGTGCGTGAAAAGACCGTGCTGCCGGAGAAAAACGGACATGTCTGTGTTTTGCACACGGACACACGGTCCGCGAAAAATCACTAACATGTGTAGAGACACATTGATTTTAATGTGTCTACGTGTGTTAGTGTCTCCGGTACGTGAGGAAACGGTCACCACACGTACCGAAGCCACTGACGTGTGAAACAGGCCTAAGGCTTGATTTAAACTTGCCGTGGTTTTTCATCCCGTTTTTGCGGCCCCAATAGATTTCTATGGGGCCACAAAAAACAGGCTGCAATAATTCCACGGAGCGCCCTACGCCGTATTTAAGGACACAGCCCCAATTGAAAATCAATGGGACTGCAAAAACAACTTAAGCTTGTTTTTGCGGTGCACTGTTAACTCCGTTTTTGCCAATCGCCTTTTTTTGGTCCCTACATTTTACTTTTAATTCTAATCCAGAAAAACTGGCGATCTGCAAGATTTTTGCGGCCGAGGAAAATTACAGCGATACAACCGGCAAAAAAAAGGCCCACAAAAACTGGCCGCTAAAATCACGGTAAGTGTAAAAGAAGCCTAAATGGTAGAATGCTTATAAATATAATATGTAAAACAAAAGTTTAGCAGTATGTGTCTCACAGACATACCGTGTAATATATATGTGTGTGTGTGTGTGTGTGTGTGTGTGTGTGTGTGTGTGTGTGTGTGTGTGTGTGTGTGTGTGTGTGTGTGTGTGTGTGTTTTCACGAATATTTGAGCCCATGGATCCATTATATGTCCATTTTGCAAGCCGGCGAGAAAATCTCGCCATACGGATGTCACACAGGTGCTTACATGCGAGAAAATCGCATCCTCGCACTGCACACGGATGACATACGGATCACTGTTCAGGGAACATTTCTGCGATTCTCGTCCGTGTAAAACGGACCGTTTTTATACGTCGTGTATGACTCCAGCCTGAAGGAGATCCCCCAACATTAAACATAATGGTATTTTACTTACTGATCAGAAGGGATCCGATTGTCAGGATCTTGCAATAGAACAGGGGCAGCAGAATTTTTTCCCCCTCCACAGCTGCACTGCCATCTAACTGCAGTGTAGGGAAGTGAAACACAGCCCTATGTACAGTGCCTTGCGAAAGTATTCGGCCCCCTGGAACTTTTCAACTTTTTCCCCCATTATCATGCTTCAAACATGAGGCCATGTGCACACGTTCAGTATTTTTCGCGTTTTTTTCACGTTTTTTCGCTATAAAAACGTGATAAAAATGCAAAAAAAACGCTAACATATGCCTCCCATTATTTTCAGTGTATTCCGCATTTTTTGTGCAAATGTAGCCTTTTTTTCCACGAAAAAATTGCATCGCGGAAAAAAAAGCAACATGTTCATTAAAATGAGGAATTGCAGGGGATTCCGCACACCTAGGAGTGCATTGATCTGCTTACTTCCCGCACGGGGCTGTGCACACCATGCGGGAAGTAAGCAGATTATGTGCGGTTGGTACCCAGGGTGGAGGAGAGGAGACTCTCCTCCACGGACTGGGCACCATATAATTGGTCAAAAAAAAAGAATTAAAATAAAAAACAGTCCTATACTCACCTTCGATGTCTTCCCGCCTCTCAGCTGCATGCTGCCGCTTCGGTTTCTATAGCTGGTGTGCGGTGAAGGACCTGCGATGACGTCACGGTCTTGTGATTGGTCGAGACCGGTCATGTGACCGCTCACGTGACCGCGACGTCATGGAAGGTCCTGAACCACACCGGCATTTATAGGAACGGACGCCTGCAGGTGGGTATAACCATTTTTTTTATTTTTTTTATTATTTTTAAACATTCTTTTACTATAGATGCTGCATAGGCAGCATCTATAGTAAAAAGATGGTCACACTTGTCAAACGCTATGTTTGACAAGTGTGACCAACCTGTCAGTCAGTTTTCCAAGCGATGCTACAGATCGCTTGGAAAACTTTAGCATTCTGCAAGCTAATTACGCTTGCAGAATGCTAAAAAAAACGCGAAAAAAAAAATGCGGATTTCTTGCAGAAAATTTCCGGTTTTCTTCAGGAAATTTCTGCAAGAAATCCGGACGTGTGCACATACCCTTAAGATACCAAATGTAAATTTTTGGTGAAGAATCAACAACAAGTGGAACACAATTGTGAGGTTGAACGAAATTTATTGGTTATTTTAAATGTTTGTGGAAATTCAAAAACTGAAAAGTGGGGCGTGCAATATTATTCGGCCACTTTACTTTCAGTGCAGCAAACTCACTCTAGAAGTTCATTGTGGATCTCTGAATGATCCAATGTTGTCCTAAATGCCTAATGATGATAAATCTACCGTATATATATATATATATATATAAGAGGCATCGTGATTACTCGCTAATCCCGTCCCCTGCACAGTAGCTCCGCCCCCACACATCACCACACATAATCCCGCCCCCACCCCATTATTACACACAATCCCGCCCCCCACCACATTACCACACACAATCCCGCCCCCCACCACATTACCACACACAATAACGCCCCCCACCACATTACCACACACAATAACGCCCCCCACCCCATTATTACACACAATCCCGCCCCCCACCCCATTATTACACACAATCCCGCCCCCCACCACATTACCACACACAATCCCGCCCCCCACCCCATTACCACACACAATCCCGCCCCCCACTACATTACCACACACAATCCCGCCCCCCACCCCATTACCACACATAATCCCGCCCCCCACCCCATTATTACACACAATCCCGCCCCCCACCACATTACCACACACAATCCCGCCCCCCACTACATTACCACACACAATCCCGTCCCCCACCACATTACCACACATAATCCCACCTGCACACCACATCACCACACAATCCTGCCCCCCACTCCATTACCACACATAATCCCGGCCCCACCACATTACCACACACAATCCCTCCCCCAACCACAATACCACACACAATCCCGCCCCCCACCACATTACCACACACAATCCTGCCCCCCACCACATTACCACACACAATCCCGCCCCCCACCACATTACCACACACAATCCCTCCCCCACCACATTACCACACAAAATCCCTCCCCCACCACATTACCACACATAATCCCGCCCCCCCACCACTGCCACACGAGGCTCCGTACCCACACATTACCACACGAGGCTCTGTCCCCACACATTACCACACGAGGCTCCGTCCTCACACATTACCACATGAGGCTCCATCCCCACACATTACCATACGAGGCTCTGTCCCCACACATTACCATACGAGGCTCCGTCCCTCCACATTACCATACGAGGCTCTGTCCCCACACATAACCACACGAGGCTCCGTCCCCACACATTACCACACGAGGCTCCATCCTCACATTACCACATGAGGCTGCGTCCCCACACATTACCACACGAGGCTCTGTCCCCACACAATACCACACGAATCCAGTTTGCTTTTGATTTTACACTGTGAATAAAATGTATTAGTATTATTCTGATTTTTAATTATTATTATTGTTATTAACTTCATTTTAAGTTAATTTACCACCTGCGTAAGCGCTATTGAATGTTGTCATTATTTACTTTAGTTTAATCACTAGCAGCGTTAATTAGATAGCAATGAGCATGCCGAGCGTTAGCTGGCTGGAAACAGCTAGTATAATCCACCTGTGTGTAATCAAGTCTCCGCATAAATGCATTTGCTCTGTGATAGTCTCAGGCTATGTGGACACGTATAATGGTCCACTGCGGATTTTTCCGCAGCGGATTTGATAAATCTGCAGGGCAAAAAGGCTGCATTTTTGCTGCAGATTGCTTCCCATAGGTTTACATTGTAATGTAAACTCATGGGAAACTGCTGCAGACCTGCAGCTGCGGAAACGCTGCGGATCCGCAGCGTTTTCCGCATCGTGTGCACATACCCTCAGGGTTCTGAGCATCATGAAGACCAAGTAGCACAACAGGCAGGTCCGTGATACTGTTGTGGAGACGTTTAAAGCCGGATTTGGATACAAAATGATTTCCAGAACTTTAAACATCCCAAGGAGCACTGCGCAAGCGATCATATTGAAATGGAAGGAGTATCATACCACTGTAAATCTACCAAGACCCGGACGTCCCTCTAAACTTTCATCTCAAACAAGGAGAAGACTGATCAGAGATGCAGCCAAGAGGCCCATGATCACTCTGGATGAACTGCAGAGATCTACAGCTGAGGTGGGACAGTCTGTCCATAGGATAACAATCAGTCGTACACTGCACAAATCTGACCTTTATGGAAGAGTGGCAAGAAGAAAGCCATTTCTCAAAAATATCCATAAAAAATGTCCTTTAAAGTTTGGAACAAGCCACCTGGGAGACACACCAAACATGTGGAAAAAGGTGCACTGGTCAGATGAAACCAAAATCGAACTTTTTGGCAACAATGCCAAACGATCCGTTTGGCGTAAAGGCAACACAGCTCATCACCCTGAACACACCATCCTCACTGTCAAACATGGTGGTAGCAGCATCATGGTTTGGACCTGCTTTTCTTCAGCAGCGACAGGGAAGATGGCTAAAATTGATGGGAAGATGGATGGAGCCAAATACAGGACCATTCTTGAAGAAAACCTGTTGGAGTCTGCAAAAGACCTGAGACTGAGACGGAGATTTGTCTTCCAACAAGACAATGATCCCAAATATAAAGTAAAATCTACAATGGAATTGTTCACAAATAAACGTATCCAGGTGTTAGAATAGCCAAGTCAAAGTCCGGACCTCAATCCAATCGAGAATCTGTGGAAAGAGATGAAAACTGCTGTTCACAAACGATCTCCATCAAACCTCACTGAGCTCGAGCTGTTTGCCAAGGAAGAATGGGCAAGAATTTCAGTCTCTCGATGTACAAAACTGATACAGACATACCCCAATCGACTTGCAGCTGTAATCGCAGCAAAAGGTGGCGCAACAAAGTATTACGGTTAAAGGGGCTGAATAATATTGTACGCCCCACTTTTCAGTTTTTGAATTTCCACAAAAATTTAAAATAACCAATACATTTCATTCAACTTCACAATTGTGTTCCACTTTTTGTTCATTCTTCACCAGAAATGTACATTTCATATCTTTGTGTTTGAAGCATGATATGTGGGAAAAGGTTGAAAAGTTCAGGGGGCCGAATACTTTTGCAAGGCACTGTATGTGAACGGAGCAGCTCCCTGTACAGCAGTGCCACTTTGGTCTTCCTTTTCTGGGGCGGTCCTCATGTGAGCCAGTTTCTTTGAAGCGCTTTATGGTTTTTGCCACTGCACGTGGGGACACTATCAAAGTTTCCCAATTTTTCGGACTGACTGACCTTCATTTCTTAAAGTAATGATGGCCACTCGTTTTTCTTTACTTAGCTGCTTTTTTCTTGCCATAATACAAATCAAAGCAAAAGGTGGCTACTTTGAAGAACCTAGAATATAAGACATATTTTCAGTTGTATCACACTTGTCTATATATATATAATTGTCTAAGGGGTAATTCCGTCTTTCTGTCGGCAACTTCCGTCACGGATATTCATTCGCTGATTGGTCTCGCCAGCTGCCTGTCATGGCTGCCGCGACCAATGAGCGATGGCCACAGTCCGATTAGTCCCTTCCTACTCCCCTGCAGTCAGTGCCCGGCGCCCGCTGCATACTCCCCGCAGTCACGGCTCACACAGGGTTAATGCCAGCAGGAACGGACCACGCTATGCCGCAGGTAACTCACTCCGTTACCGCCGCTATTAACCCTGTGTGACCAAGTTTTTACTATTGAGGCTGCCTATGCAGCCTCAATAGTAAAAACATCTAATGTTAAAAATAATTTAAAAAAAAATAACAAATCATTATATACTTACCTTCCGGTGACAGGTCCATGCAAGCGGCAGGTTCCGGTGCGGAGGTTGGTGTGCGACAAGGACCTGCCATGACGTCACGGTCATGTGACCGCGACGTCAGTCACAGGCCCTGCGCGCCTGCGCGAGAAGGACCTGCCGTGACGTCACGGTCATGTGACAGCGACGTCATCACACCCTCGGACCGGAAGCTGTTGCCTGAACCGAACACAGGCGACAGAACTACAAGGGGCCCCTCGGAAAGTGAGTATATGTTTATTTTTTATTTTTTAACCTGTGACATACGTGGCTGGGCAATATACTACATGGCTGGGCAATATACTACGTCGCTGTGCAATATACTACGTGGATCTGTGCTGTATACTACGTCACTGGGCAATATACTACGTCACTGGGCAATATACTACGTCACTGGGCAATATACTATGTCACTGGGCAATATACTACGTCACTGGGCAATATACTACGTCACTGGGCAATATACTACGTCACTGGGCAATATACTATGTCACTGGGCAATATACTACGTCACTGGTCAATATACTACGTCACTGGGCAATATACTACGTCACTGGGCAATATACTACGTGGACAAGCATATTCTAGAATACCCGATGCGTTAGAATCGGGCCACCATCTAGTTAAGTATATAATTCTACATGTGATAATTCATAGTTTTGATACCTTCAGTGTGAATGTACAATTTTCATAGTCATGAAAATACAGAAATGTATATACATACAGTTAATACAGTTAAGTCCATATATATTTGGACAGAGACAACATTTTTCTATTTTTCGTTACAGACATTACCACAATGAATTTTAAACAAAACAATTCAGATGCAGTTGAATTTCAGACTTTCAGCTTTCATTTGACGGTATCCACATTAAAATTGGGAGTTGATTTGAGGTGTGGTGCTTGCATTTGAAAGGTTTTGCTGTGAAGTTAACATGCGGTCAAAGGAGCTCTCCATGCAGGTGAAACAAGCCATCCTTAAGGCTTCTTTCTCACTTCTGTCTTCCAAATCTGCACAGGACCCATCAAGACGTTGAAATGACGGATCATGTGCAGATTGTGGAAAACGTGCGCACTGGGTCTGTCTTTCTGACGGACCCGTCGAGCCTATGTGCACCTGTTGTGTATGCGTCTTCGCAGCGGTTTTCTGCTGCGAAAACGCATACACAACACTAACCAGGTTAAAAAAAAAATTAAAAAAAAAAAAAAAATCGCAGTATTCTCACCAACCGGCGTTCCCGCGCAGCGTCACCGATGTTCCTGGCAGCTAGAGTTACTTCTTAGTAATACATTGCGAAATCTCGCGGTCTCGCGACTTATCGCTAGATTTCGCAATGGATTACTAGGAAGTAACGCTAGCTGCCGGGAACATCGGTGACGCTGTGCGGGAATGCCCATAGGGGAGAATATTGCTTTTTTTTTTTAATTATTATTATTTTTAACATTCTATCTTGTTACTATTGATGCTGCATAGGCAGCATCAATAGTAAAAAGAGAAAGAGCGAGCGAGAATTTCCCTGACGGGAAACTCTTCCACGCATGCTCTCTTTGAAAAGGCAGGACCCGTCGCTGGATTCCTGCCTTTCACAAGCAGAGACACATCCTGCGCCCATAGGCTTCCATTGTAGCCAGAGACGGGCAGCACACGATGCGTCGTTGACCGATTTTCCGACGTGCAGAAAAACCGTTCCTCTGAACTTGTTCCTCTGACTTGGCGGTCTCGCGAGACCGCCAAGTCTTCTGGGTAATTTCGCACTGCATCTCTGGGAACGGAAGCTGGCGGCAGCAGTGCGCGCATCGGTGGACGACGGAAGGTGAGAATAGCAGGTTTTGTGTTTTTTTATTATTTTTAACAGATCTTATTACTATTGATGCTGCCTAGGCAGCATCAATAGTAAAAAGTTGGTCACACAGGGTTAATAGCAGCGTTAACGGAGTGCGTTACCCGCGGCATAACGCGGTCAGTTAATACTGCCATTAACCCTGTGTCAGCGCTCACTGGAGGGGAGTATGGAGTGGGAGCTGTTCACTGACTGGATGGAAGTAGGGAGGGACTAATTCTTGGCTGGACTGTGCCCATCGCTGATTGGTCGTGGCCTGGCGACCAATTATGGAATTATATACTTAACAAAAAAGTGTGAAAACACTGAAATTATGTCTTATATTATAGGTTCTTCAAAGTAGCCACCTTTTGCTTTGATGACTGCTTTGCACACTCTTGGCATTCTCTTGATAAGCTTCAAGAGGTAGTCACCGGGAATGGTTTTCGCTTCACAGGTGTGCCCTGTCAGGTTTAATACGTGAGATTTCTTCCCTTATAAATGGGGTTGTGAGTGACCATCAGTTGTGTTGTGCAGAAGTCTGGTGGATACAGAGCTGATAGTCCTACTGAATAGACTCTTAGAATTTGCATTATGGCAAGAAAAAAGGAGCGTATGTATGTATGTATGTATATATATATATATATATACATACATACACATACGTATATACACACATACGTATATATACACACACAGGAAGCCTGAATGAGTTTCCGTTAACAAATTAGTGGGAGATAATAGTGCAAGTTATCATTACAAACTTGCAATGGTAATTGAAATTCACATTCATTTGACAGCTGTTTCTCTACAGTGCAACGCTCAAATGCAGCTTCTTTTCATCTATGGCTTCTGATCTTTAAATCTAAACGGCTTTAGGTTTCTTTTTTGGGACCGTTAAGATAGTCTCTTGTACCACTTATTGTGATGTTATCTGGTTGTTTCTTATGCTTACCACATTTGCTCTAGATTTCAGTTATAACTAACTGTGCATAGTTTTCTGCTATTTTTATAAAAAGAGTGGACAAATATACCGTACTTAAAATTGTGAAGCTTTATTTTTTGCTGCATATACAGATAATATATACAGGTCCTTCTCAAAAAATTAGCATATAGTGTTAAATTTCATTATTTACCATAATGTAATGATTACAATTAAACTTTCATATATTATAGATTCATTATCCACCAACTGAAATTTGTCAGGTCTTTTATTGTTTTAATACTGATGATTTTGGCATACAACTCCTGATAACCCAAAAAACCTGTCTCAATAAATTAGCATATCAAGAAAAGGTTCTCTAAACGACCTATTACCCTAATCTTCTGAATCAACTAATTAACTCTAAACACATGCAAAAGATACCTGAGGCTTTTAAAAACTCCCTGCCTGGTTCATTACTCAAAACCCCCATCATGGGTAAGACTAGCGACCTGACAGATGTCAAGAAGGCCATCATTGACACCCTCAAGCAAGAGGGTAAGGCTACTTTCACACTAGCGTCGGGAAAGACCCGTCGCTGTGCGTCGGGCCGACGTTCCCGACGCTAGCGTGGTCTCCGCCGCACAACGGGGGCAGCGGATGTATTTTTCCAACGCATCCGCTGCCCCATTGTGAGGTGCGGGGAAGTGCGGGGAGATGGGGGCGGAGTTCCGGCCGCGCATGCGCGGTCGGAAAAAGCGGACCGTCGTGAGCAAAAAACGTTACATGTAACGTTTTTTTCTCCCGACGGTCCGCTACCACACGCCCAAGCGTCGCAAAACGGACGCGACGTTTGGCAATGCGTCGCAAATGCGTCGCTAATGTTAGTCTATGACGAATAAACGTATCCAGCAAGAACTTTTGCTGGATGCGTATTTTCGGCAAAACGACGCATTTGCGACGTATTGCAGTTAACGCTAGTGTGAAAGTAGCCTAAGACCCAGAAAGAAATTTCTCAACAAATAGGCTGTTCCCAGAGTGCTGTATCAAGGCACCTCAATGGTAAGTCTGTTGGAAGGAAACAATGTGGCAGAAAACGCTGTACAACGAGAAGAGGTGACCAGACCCTTAGGAAGATTGTGGAGAAGGACCGATTCCAGACCTTGGGGAACCTGAGGAAGCAGTGGACTGAGTCTGGTGTGGAAACATCCAGAGCCACCGTGCACAGGCGTGTGCAGGAAATGGGCTACAGGTGCCGCATTCCCCAGGTAAAGCCACTTTTGAACCATAAACAGCGGCAGAAGCGCCTGACCTGGGCTACAGAGAAGCAGCACTGGACTGTTGCTAAGTGGTCCCAAGTACTTTTTTCTGATGAAAGCAAATTTTGCATGTCATTCGGAAATCAAGGTGCCAGAGTCTGGAGGAAGACTGGGGAGAAGGAAATGCCAAAATGCCTGAAGTCCAGTGTCAAGTACCCACAGTCAGTGATGGTGTGGGGTGCCATGTCAGCTGCTGGTGTTGGTCCACTGTGTTTCATCAAGGGCAGGGTCAATGCAGCTAGCTATCAGGAGATTTTGGAGCACTTCATGCTTCCATCGGCTGAAATGCTTTATGGAGATGAAGATTTCATTTTTCAGCACGACCTGGCACCTGCTCACAGTGCCAAAACCACTGGTAAATGGTTTACTGACCATGGTATTACTGTGCTCAATTGGCCTGCCAACTCTCCTGACCTGAACCCCATAGAGAATCTGTGGGATATTGTGAAGAGAAAGTTGAGAGACGCAAGACCCAACACTCTGGATGAGCTTAAGGCCGCTATTGAAGCATCCTGGGCCTCCATAACATCTCAGCAGTGTCACAGGCTGATTGCCTCCATGCCACGCCGCATTGAAGCAGTCATTTCTGCCAAAGGATTCCCGACCAAGTATTGAGTGCATAACTGAACATTATTATTTGATGTTTTTTTTGTTTGTTATTAAAAAACACTTTTATTTGATTGGACGGGTGAAATATGCTAATTTATTGAGACAGGTTTTTTGGGTTATCAGGAGTTGTAGGCCAAAATCATCAGTATTAAAACAATAAAAGACCTGACAAATTTCAGTTGGTGGATAATGAATCTATAATATATGAAAGTTTAATTGTAATCATTACATTATGGTAAATAATGAAATTTAACACTATATGCTAATTTTTTGAGAAGGACCTGTACATACACAGTAAACCGTAGACGCCACTTCTTTTTACCACCTATTGCTAAATGTAATAAAACAGCTAGCTGTGTGAATGGGCAGTTACTAATACTGCAAAAAGATTAAGCTTATTGGGTTGCACCACATACATGAGCCTGCTTCAGTTAAGCTGGCCTTTCTGCAACCCTGCCCTAAGACCAGAGTGCTAGCAGCAGGGCAGATTTCAGATCTGGGAGCATATAGTGCCTTGCACTGCGCTTATCATGTACTCTCCAAATCTACAGTTACAGGCTCAGTTTACCCAACACAGTTGCATGAATGAACAAAGAGAGGAGAAAGCAAACATAGCTCTCTCAGGAAACCCAAATGTGCACGCACCGATCTAAAGATACTTTATCTATTGCTTATTTTTACACTGAAAATATCACACAAATATAAGTGGTTAAATGAATAAGGTGGTTATATGCCAATTATTATACATCTAAATTTACACTACACTGTTCGGAGTATAATAGTGACTGGCGAACCCAAACAGTGACGTTCAGGGTCCATACCGAATAGCTAGGGTCTATGCACGAAACCCGAGCAAAGACTAAACAAGGAAGTCCGTGTTAGGCCATGTGCACACGTTCAGTATTTTTCGCGTTTTTTTCGCGTTTTTTCGCTATAAAAACGTGATAAAAACGCGAAAAAAACGCTAACATATGCCTCCTATTATTTTAAGTGTATTCCGCATTTTTTGTGCAAATGTAGCCTTTTTTTCCGCAAAAAAATCGCATCGCGGAAAAAAAAGCAACATGTTCATTAAAATGCGGAATTGCAGGGGATTCCGCACACCTAGGGGTCCATTGATCTGCTTACTTCCCGCACGGGGCTGTGCACACCATGCGGGAAGTAAGCAGATTATGTGCGGTTGGTACCCAGGGTGGAGGAGAGGAGACTCTGGGCACCATATAAGTGGTCAAAAAATAAGAATTAAAATAAAAAACAGTCCTATACTCACCCTCGATGTCTTCCCGCCTCCACTGCAAGCTGCCGTTCGGTTCCTGTAGCTGGTGTGCGGCGAAAGACCTGCCGATGACGTCACTGTCCTGTGATTGGTCGTGAGCGGTCATGTGACCGCTCACGTGACCGTGACGTCACGGAAGGTCCTGTGCGCACAGACCAGCTATAAGAGGAGCCGGACGCCGGTGAGGAGATGTCTGGGTGAGTATAAGCATTTTTTTATTTTTTTTATTTTTTTTAAACATTCTATCTTTTACTATAGATGCGGCATAAGCTGCATCTATAGTAAAAAGTTGGTCACACTTGTCAAACGCTATGTTTGACAAGTGTGACCAACCTGTCAGGCAGTTTTCCAAGCGATGCTACAGATCGCTTGGAAAACTTTAGCATTCTGCAAGCTAATTACGCTTGCAGAATGCTAAAAAAACCACGAAAAAAACGCAAAAAAAAAAAATGCGGATTTCTTGCAGAAAATTTCCGGTTTTCTTCAGGAAATTTCTGCAAGAAATCCTGAACGTGTGCACATACCCTAAGGGTATGTGCACACGTTCAGGATTTCTTGCAGAAATTTCCGGAAGAAAACTGGAAATTTTCTGCAAGAAATCCGCATTTTTTTTTTTTTGCGTTTTTTTCGTGGTTTTTTTAGCATTCTGCAAGCGTAATTAGCTTGCAGAATGCTAAAGTTTTCCAAGCGATCTGTAGCATCGCTTGGAAAACTGACTGACAGGTTGGTCACACTTGTCAAACATAGCGTTTGACAAGTGTGACCAACTTTTTACTATAGATGCAGCTTATGCCGCATCTATAGTAAAAGATAGAATGTTTAAAAATAATTAAAAAAATAAAAAAATGCTTATACTCACCCAGACATCTCCTCACCGGCGTCCGGCTCCTCTTCCTATAGCTGGTCTGTGCGCACAGGACCTTCCGTGACGTCACGGTCACGTGAGCGGTCACATGACCGCTCACGACCAATCACAGGACAGTGACGTCATCGGCAGGTCTTTCGCCGCACACCAGCTACAGGAACCGAACGGCAGCGTGCAGTGGAGGCGGGAAGACATCGAGGGTGAGTATAGGACTGTTTTTTATTTTAATTCTTATTTTTTGACCACTTATATGGTGCCCAGTGCGTGGAGGAGAGTCTCCTCTCCTCCACCCTGGGTACCAACCGCACATAATCTGCTTACTTCCCGCATGGTGTGCACAGCCCCGTGCGGGAAGTAAGCAGATCAATGGACCCCTAGGTGTGCGGAATCCCCTGCAATTCCGCATTTTAATGAACATGTTGCTTTTTTTTCCGCGATGCGATTTTTTCGCGGAAAAAAAGGCTACATTTGCACAAAAAATGCGGAATACACTTAAAATAATAGGAGGCATATGTTAGCGTTTTTTTCGCGTTTTTATCACGTTTTTATAGCGAAAAAACGCGAAAAAAACGCGAAAAATACTGAACGTGTGCACATGGCCTTACTGTTACAAAGCTTGTTGAAAAGCTGCAGCGCATTGGGTGCAGGGTCTGCAAATTGAGAGTTTGGTTATGGCTTTTATCAAAAGGAAGGCTCATTAGAGGGTTGATATTGACCACCTAAGGGAAAGCAGACAGTTGCAGGCTTATATTAATAGGCTGGGATTACCCATGGTTATTGGGCCATTTCAAACCTACAAATATCAGCCTGCAGCCACCCCAGTAGTAGAAAATCAAATATGATGCGCCAATTCTTGCACTTAGCCTCAGCTCTTTCCAATTGCCCTGTAACAGTGGCAAAACTGGGTAATTGTTTTTGTGGTTAGTAAAAGAGAGGTGTCAGATACCACCCCATCACTAACCCCTTAATATAAATAAAAACGCGCACAAAAAAAAATTTGAATAAATACTCCCCCATACAAGCCATTGCACACCCATTTACTAATGAAATGTTTCCACAAAGTAATCCTGATTCCACATTAATCTTCTTCTTTGTCTCTGGCTCCTGTGAATAGCAGTAAAGTTACTGCTATGCACAGGCGCCGGCAAGTGAATACTCTCATCAGTATCACCTGCTCTTGCTGCCATCAGATCAGCGACCGTAGTAGTCATCACCCGATGCCTGACTGGCGATAACTTTTTCACCGGTGGTAACAGCTGCTGGTTCACACGCTATCCTCTGTGTGACAGCGTGGGAACTTTGATACCCAGCGGCTGTGACCGGCGATTACTTCAGTAAGGTTACGGCCATTCAGAGATGGTATTTCCCAAGCTGTTACACAGATAACAGGGTGGGAACCGCTGGATGTTCGCGCCAACCATTCACTTGAAAGGGGTTGGGGTTTCCAGTACCATTCAGGTACCCGAACCTAACTTTTTAACAAAGTTAGGCAGAATACTTATGACCCGAACATCCACGCATCCACCCATCCTGACTGGCAACATTTCCCTGCATCTATACTCAAGTGTCAATACACATAACAGGCTTTGAAACAATCAACATTTATCACCGACCCCTGTATATTCAATAAGTGTGACGGTTGGGGGTCTTACCACAGGGACCCATGAGTCTCAGGTCCATTGTTTTTCCTCATGGTGCAATGGTAGTAAAAGGAAGTTTGAACAGTAGTAGTCGAGCATGCTTATACTGAGAAAACACCAAAAAATGGGCCGGACAAAATTGTTGGTCAACAATTTTGTTCTAATCATGTGATTCTCATTCAAACTCACCTTTATCAAGTAACAGGTGGGGGCAATATAAAAATCACACTTGAAACCAGACAAAAAGGGGGAGAAGTTGACTCAGTGTTTGCTCTGTGTGTCTGTGTGTGCCATACTAAGAACGGAGAACAGAAAGAGGAGAAGAGAACTGTCTGAGGACTTGAGAACCACATTTGTTGAAAAATATCAATAATCTGAAGATTACAAGTCCATCTCCAGAGATCTTGATGTTTCTTTGTCCAGGTTGTGCAACATACCGTATTTTTCTGATTATAAGACGCACTTTTTTCCCCCAAAATTTGGGGAGGAAATGGGGGAGGCGTCTTATAATGTGGATATACCTCATCAGGTATCTGGTACTGCTGCTGCGGGTGTCCGCCGGTGCTGCTGCAGGGGGCTCTGCCAACATTTTGTAAAAGGCCACAGCCCCGGCAGTTCCGTGGTTTCCTGTGCGGTGGACTCTGGGAAAATGGCCGCAGGGGGGAGTCGCATGCGCAGGTGGAGATCTCAGTACCAAGATCTTGGGAGATGAAATCTCAACGCTGAGATTTCTGAGATCTTATCTCCAGAGACAGTGGTACCTAGATCTCCATCTGAGCATGCGCCTCCCCCGGCGGCCATTTTCCCAGAGTCCACCGCACAGGAAACCATGGAACTGCGGGGACTCTGGCCTATCACAAAATGTCAGCAGCGGACACTGCGCAGCAGCAGCACCGGACACTGCGCAGCAGCAGCACCGGACACTGCGCAGCAGCAGCACCGGACACTGCGCAGCAGCAGCACCGGACACTGCGCAGCAGCAGCACCGGACACTGCGCAGCAGCAGCACCGGACACTGCGCAGCAGCAGCACCGGACACTGCGCAGCAGCAGCACCGGACACTGCGCAGCAGCAGCACCGGACACTGCGCAGCAGCAGCACCGGACACTGCGCAGCAGCAGCACCGGACACTGCGCAGCAGCAGCACCGGACACAGCGCAGCAGCAGCACCGGACACAGCGCAGCAGCAGCACCGGACACAGCGCAGCAGCAGCACCGGACACAGCGCAGCAGCAGCACCGGACACAGCGCAGCAGCAGCACCGGACACAGCGCAGCAGCAGCACCGGACACAGCGCAGCAGCAGCACCGGACACAGCGCAGCAGCAGCACCGGACACAGCGCAGCAGCAGCACCGGACACAGCGCAGCAGCAGCACCGGACACAGCGCAGCAGCAGCACCGGACACAGCGCAGCAGCAGCACCGGACACAGCGCAGCAGCAGCACCGGACACAGCGCAGCAGCAGCACCGGACACAGCGCAGCAGCAGCACCGGACACAGCGCAGCAGCAGCACCGGACACAGCGCAGCAGCAGCACCGGACACAGCGCAGCAGCAGCACCGGACACAGCGCAGCAGCAGCACCGGACACAGCGCAGCAGCAGCACCGGACACAGCGCAGCAGCAGCACCGGACACAGCGCAGCAGCAGCACCGGACACAGCGCAGCAGCAGCACCGGACACAGCGCAGCAGCAGCACCGGACACAGCGCAGCAGCAGCACCGGACACAGCGCAGCAGCAGCACCGGACACAGCGCAGCAGCAGCACCGGACACAGCGCAGCAGCAGCACCGGACACAGCGCAGCAGCAGCACCGGACACAGCGCAGCAGCAGCACCGGACACAGCGCAGCAGCAGCACCGGACACAGCGCAGCAGCAGCACCGGACACAGCGCAGCAGCAGCACCGGACACAGCGCAGCAGCAGCACCGGACACAGCGCAGCAGCAGCACCGGACACAGCGCAGCAGCAGCACCGGACACAGCGCAGCAGCAGCACCGGACACAGCGCAGCAGCAGCACCGGACACAGCGCAGCAGCAGCACCGGACACAGCGCAGCAGCAGCACCGGACACAGCGCAGCAGCAGCACCGGACACAGCGCAGCAGCAGCACCGGACACAGCGCAGCAGCAGCACCGGACACAGCGCAGCAGCAGCACCGGACACAGCGCAGCAGCAGCACCGGACACAGCGCAGCAGCAGCACCGGACACAGCGCAGCAGCAGCACCGGACACAGCGCAGCAGCAGCACCGGACACAGCGCAGCAGCAGCACCGGACACAGCGCAGCAGCAGCACCGGACACAGCGCAGCAGCAGCACCGGACACAGCGCAGCAGCAGCACCGGACACAGCGCAGCAGCAGCACCGGACACAGCGCAGCAGCAGCACCGGACACAGCGCAGCAGCAGCACCGGACACAGCGCAGCAGCAGCACCGGACACAGCGCAGCAGCAGCACCGGACACAGCGCAGCAGCAGCACCGGACACAGCGCAGCAGCAGCACCGGACACAGCGCAGCAGCAGCACCGGACACAGCGCAGCAGCAGCACCGCACACAGCGCAGCAGCAGCACCGCACACAGCGCAGCAGCAGCACCGCACACAGCGCAGCAGCAGCACCGCACACAGCGCAGCAGCAGCACCGCACACAGCGCAGCAGCAGCACCGCACACAGCGCAGCAGCAGCACCGCACACAGCGCAGCAGCACCGCACACAGCGCAGCAGCAGCACCGCACACAGCGCAGCAGCAGCACCGCACACAGCGCAGCAGCAGCACCGCACACAGCGCAGCAGCAGCACCGCACACAGCGCAGCAGCAGCACCGCACACAGCGCAGCAGCAGCACCGCACACAGCGCAGCAGCAGCACCGGACATCGGAACACCCCCTCATCCCAGCCTGCAGCATCACCCCACTCCTGCCTCCTCCAGCAGCGACCCTGGGACCCTGCTTCACTGCAGCCACCACCCCTGGTAACCAAAAAGAGGCATGGATTATAAGCACCATCATTTTATTTAAAAAAAAACAAAAACGGTTTTTCCATATTTTTCTCCTTAAAATTTGGGGTGTGTCTTATAATCCGGAGCGTCTTATAATCTGAAAAATACGGTAATCAGGAAGTTTACAACCCATGGCACTGTAGCTAATCTTCCTGCAATGAATGGCAAAGAAAAATTGATGAAAGGTTGCAATGCAGATTAATCTGGATGGTGGAGAAGCAGCCTCAATCAAGTTCCAAATAAATTCAAGCTGTCCTGCAGGTTCTGGGTGCAGCAGTGTCAGCACAAACTATCAGTCGACATTTGTATGAAATGAAATGCTATGGCAGGAGGAAACCACTGCTGACAACAGAGAAATAAAAAAGGTAGACTGCAGTTTTCCACAATGTACGTGAGTAAGCCAAAAAGCTTTTGGAAAAGTACCTTGTGGACAGATGAGACCAAAATAGAGCTTCTTGGTAAAGCAAATTATTCTGTTTACCGAAAACGGAATGAGACCTACAAAGAAAAGTACACAGTACCTACAATCAAATATGGTGGCGACTCAAAGATGTTTTGAGGTTGTTTTGTTGTTTCTGTCACTGGGTGCATCATGTAATTTGAAGATTACCAAAAGATTGTGTGAGAAAGCTGGGTTTGCTTTCTAGGTCATGGCTCTTCCAACAGGACAATGACCCCAAAGAGACTTCAAGAACCAAAAAAAATGGATGGAAACAAGTTGCTGTAGAGTTCTGAAGTGAACAGAAATGAGTCCGGATCTAAATCCCATTGAACGCCTGTGGGGTAATCTTAAAAAATTGTTGTTGGGAGAAGGTATCCTTCAGATACGAGAGACTTTAAGCAGTTTGCAATAGACTGGTCAAAAATTCCAGTTGAGTGGTGTAAGAAACTTGTTGATAGTTATAGGAAGAGACAGATTGCAGCTATTTATTCCAAAGGGTGTGCAACCAAGTTTTAAATTGAGGGTTTTGCTGTTTTTTTGTGTTGTTCCAATACACATAAAGGAAATAAACATGTGTGTAACAAAGGATATAATTGCAATCATTTTCTGGAACAACTTCAAGGGTGCCAACACTTTTGGCCATGACTATGTCATACATAATCTTCTGCCTATAATACATATGTAGGCAGAAGATATGATTATATCGGGGCCGCCGGAGTCCACAATGCTTGGGCGGCAGCGGTATCCTGCCGACCCATAAACCCCCAAGTGCACAGCACGCAGCATTCATTCCAGAACGCTGCCTGCACTTGAATGATGATGTAATCTGGGTGGGCGGGGATAGCGCGCAATGTGCTTCTTTCTTGGAAGAGAAGCTGATGCGCTGCCAGAGACTCCAGAGCGATCTCTGTGCTGGCAGTTCTGTGTGCCGATCTGCTGGGGATCTGTTTCCCCCAACTGTGTGCCCTCATGTGATCTCTGTGCCCTCCCAACTATATGCCCTCCTGTGATCTGTGTGCCTCCCAGGTATGTGCCCCCTGCTATCTGTTGCCCCAGCTATGTCCTCCCCCTGTGATCTGTGTTCCATAGCTATGTGCTCCCCCTGTTATCTGTGCCCCCCAACTATATGCCCCCCTGTGATCTAGTGCCCACCAGTTTTGTACCCCCAGCTATGTTTCCCCATGTGATCTCTATGCCCCCCTGTGATCTGTGCCTCCCAGGTAAGTGCCCCCTGTGATCTGTGCCCCCATATATGTGCCCCCCTGTCATCTCTCTGCCCCCCTGGCTATATGTCCCCATGTGATTTCTGTGCCATCCAGCTATATGCCCCCTTGTGATCTCTGTGCCCTCCAGCTATATGCTCCCCTGTGATCTAGGTGCCCTCCAGCTTTGTACCCCCTGTGATCTCTGTGCCCCAGCTATGTTTCCCCATGTGATTTCTATGCCCCCAGCTATGTGCCCCCTGTGATCTCTGTGCCCCCCAGTTATGTGCCCCCTGTGATCTCTGTGACTCCCAGCTTTGTGCCCCCTTATGATCTATGTGCCCCCTGTGAACCCTGGGCCCCCTACGTACCCCCGGTGATACCTGTGCTCCCATGTGATCTCCGTGCCCCCTGTGATCTGTCCCCTCCAGCTACGAGTCCCATGTGATTTTTGTGCCCCCCCCCCCCGTGATCTTCGTGCCACTCCCATGATCTTCGAGCCACCCCCCTGTCATCTCTGCGCCTCCCCGGCGATGCCTGTCCACGCTATTGCTGTGTATCCCCCCCACCTGTGCTGTATGTGACCCCACCGGTGATGTATATTCCCCCCAGGGACATATATACCCCCAGTGCTGTCTGTGCTTCCAAGTGATGTATACAGCCTCTCAGTGATGGCTATTCCTCCCAGTCTCCTCGGTGATGAATATGTCCCAGCATCTCCTGTGATGTCTATGCCCCCCAGCCCATCCTGCAATTTATATGACCCCAGAGTCTCCTGTGATGCATATACAGCAGTCTCAATGTTTCCTATGTTATGTATGTACAGCAGTCCCAGTGTCTCCTATGTGATGTATACACAGCAGTCCCAGCATCTCCTGTGTGATGTATATACAACAGTCCCCGTGTCTCCTATGTTATGAATGTACAGCAGTCCCAGCGTCTCCTATGTGATGTATATAAAGCTGTCTCAGCGTCCTCTATGTGATATAGATACAGCAGTCTCAGCGTCTCCTATGTGATGTATATAAAGTAGTCACAGTGTCTCCCATGTGGTGTATATACAGCAGTCCCATCGTCTCCTATGTGGTGTATATGATATATAAAACTTATAATAAAAAGTTGGCTGCTCTCCTGGCCGACATAAACCTGGAAAAGCAGCTGTGAGAAGCAACATGATCAGTATCACCTAAGATCACAGCTGCACCAAAGAGAAGCAGCTAAAGCGGTCACATTAAGGGTGAGTTACCCTACTTAATTGCTTGACTAAATATACCGGGGTAATTTTCAATGTGATTATTTTTGTGTGGCCCCCGAATGATGGTAGAAATTTCCAAATGGCCCCCGGCCGGAAAAAGGTTCCCCACCTATGCCATAAAGTGTTAACAGTGCTTAATAGGCCTACTAATGACATTTGTAATGATGTCTATTATAAATACTGTATGTGTTTGTGTATGTGTTACAAATCTGAAGTTTAGGAATGATTGATAAACCTGCTGGTGCAGAAAGAACAGGGAGGAGGAGAACAAGTCGTCCCTCTGCTCCTCATTCGTGTTCTTTCTGCTGCGGGGAACATAGAGGTATGTAACGGCACTCCTGGACTAGTCAGAGGACAGGAGCGCCGAGATTAAACTAGACTTCTGCAGTAAATGCATAAACATATTTATAATTATGGCATCTTCACAACTGCCATTAGACTGCTGCTACAGCACTCCTACCACTTAAGAAAGGGTAAATCCTGCTGTGATGTCCCCTTAATCTTTGTAAAAATACAATGCATCAACTAATATGGCTGCATGTCATTTTGATAAAGGTGTTAACCAACTGAATTGAAAAAAGACAAGACATCTACAAGGAGTTTGTATATTTTCCCCCGTGTTTGTGTGGGTTCCCCTCCAGGTATTCTGGTTTCCTCCCACATTCCACAGACATACTGATAGGGAATTTAGATTGTGAGCGCCAATAGGGACAGCGATGATAATGTCTGTAAAGTACTGAGGAATATGATAACGCTATACAAGAAAAGCATAATAAATAAAGCAAATAAGTTAGTAAAAGAAATATGAAAATGTTGGCTGTTGCTGCAAAAAACAGCCATTTTTGCATCTTTGGTAAAAATCTTCTTTAAAAAAAGTTCCGTATGTCTTTACAAGGGGGAAATTCTGCAGACTTTCTATGCAGATTTGCAAGTGGATAAAAACAGCGCACTACAGTACCATACAATACAGATGTGCAAATGACATCTACATGCTTAGGAATTTGTCTGCATAGATAATCTCTTGCGATGTGTATTTAAAAGTTTCATTTGTCGAGTTTCATAGCGAATTTCACCTATTTAAATATAGAGGATTTAGATCTACAGAGAATTGTTCTACAGAAAATGCATTTCCGCATGCAAACTTATGTATTGTGGAAACTCCACAGGAGAAAATAGTGGATTTTCAGTCTTGACTTGGCATCCTACAAAACATACACTAATCTGCTAAAAGTGTAGCAAGGAAGCTTCAAGTTATTAGGATTCGCCATGACTTTTGTGCTGCATATGTTAAATAAAAATCATCTACAAAAATTTCCATTACCATAACAAACATCCTAATGTATATTTCACAAAAAAACTTCTCCAGGTATTCCTACACAGAAATAGAAAGATTTTTTTTAACAAACCTCAGTTACTGAGCACAAATTAAATAAAATTAATTTATTGATGTCCATCGATGAACAAAATGTTGTACCACCATACTGTGCGCAGAATAGAGTCTGCAATAAACAATAGCAATTGGACTCTGTCACGGGGTCCTTCTCCGGTACCACACAATCAACAGAGCCAGCGAAGAGTGAACAATCCCAAGACCTTTATTTAGGCAAAAATACGAAAGGTCCATATACAATTCACCACATAAAGGATAAAATAGTCCAGAACACGAATGCAGTTCAGTAACAGGAAAAAAGTTCAACAATCCAGCAAACAGAGGATAGCATAGTCCATATATTCGTCTTTCTCTCTGAGATGCTGTGAACACATCATCATTCCACACAGGACTGCTCTGTGTCTCACCTCCCTGACATTTTAAAGGGAACCTGTCACCCCCCTCCAGCCGTTAGAAACTAAAAGAGCCACCTTGTGTAGCAGTAATGCTGCATTCTGACAAGGTGGCTCTTTCAGTTATTGGTGCAGTCAAAGCAGAAATAAAGCGTTTTATAATTTCGCAAAAATACCTGTCTTTAGCCCTGGAGGCAGGTCTTAACCACCCTGCTGCACACGCCACACTGCCGTCACTCAAGGCTTCTTCGGCGCCGAGCTCCGCCCCCTCCGCGCTGTTTTCAAATCAAATCCGGCGCCTGCGCTGTTTGGCTCTGCCTGGGGCAGGCGCAGTGAGCGCTGCCCGTCTGACCTCAGATGCAGTCTCGCAGACTGCACCTGTGCGGCCACCCAGCTTGTGAATCCCAGCCCCGCAGTGTGTTATGCATTATGCACAGTGCGGGGCTGGGTTTCCTGGGCATGCGCACTGCGTGTGTCAGCCACTCACCCAGGTCCCCCGCCT
This sequence comes from Ranitomeya variabilis, assembly GCF_051348905.1. Taxonomy (NCBI): domain Eukaryota; kingdom Metazoa; phylum Chordata; class Amphibia; order Anura; family Dendrobatidae; genus Ranitomeya; species Ranitomeya variabilis. Next base: position 435,895,223 of record NC_135236.1, read on the forward strand.
TACAGCGTGTGTATCTTCAGCTGATCGATCATCCTTGCCATCGCCGGGAACGAACCTTGCAACCTCGCACAGGCGCAGTCTGCGAGACTGCATCTGAGGTCAGACAGACAGCGCTCACTGCGCCTGCCCCAAGCAGAACAAAACAGCGCAGGCGCCGGATTTGATTTGAAAACAGCGTGGAGGGGGCGGCGCCAGGCGCCGAAGAAGCCTTGAGTGACAGCAGTGTGGCGTGTGCAGCAGGGGGGTTAAGACCTGCCTCCAGGACTAAAGACAGGTATTTTTGCGAAATTATAAAACGCTTTATTTCTGCTTTGACTCCACCAATAACCAAAAGAGCCACCTTGTCAGAATGCAGCATTACTGCTGCACAAGGTGGCTCTTTTAGTTTCTAACGGCTGGAGGGGGGTGACAAGTTCCCTTTAAAAGTCCCCCTCCTCATTCACAGGTCAGGAGGGGGAAGGTTGCAGGGGCTCATTGTTTCAATAAGCTAGGTCAATATGTCATTGGCATATTAGCAAACAATACAGTACTGTGGGGGCTGATATCAGATGGCAGCAACAGCCATTCACCAATTAGCAAATAACTCCTTCTACGAGAGAACACCATTAAAATAAATAAAATAGCATATCACACCATCATAGACTCCCTAACAAACCATTTCTTAAGGTACCGTCACACTCAGCGACGCTGCAGCGATATAGACAACGAGCCGATCGCTGCAGCGCCGCTGTTTAGGTCGCTGTAGAGACGTCAAACACAGCAGCTCCACAACGATGCAGGAGCGATCCTGTGACGTAACGGTGACTCACTTATCGTTCTCACAGGTCGTTACCTCCATGTAAAACATTGCTGACATCGTTGCTTTTGCTGTCAAACATGACGATACACGCCGACCTGACAACCAAATAAAGTTCTAGACTTCTAGCTCCGACCAGCGATATCACAGCAGGATCCAGATCGCTGCTGCGTGTCAAACACAATGAGATCGCTATCCAGGACGCTGCAACGTCACGGATCGTTGTCGTTCTCGTTGTAAAGTTGCTGAGTGTGAAGGTACCTTAAGTTGCACTGTTTGCCGAATACACTTCGATCACTACTTAGTTACATCACACATGGCATGTGGGTGTTGTTCACATAAAAAAGCACTGCCAGCCTTCTTATTCTGGCCACCAAGACCTAGAACACGATTGGTGAATATTCAGAAGAGTGTTTTAGGGTAGGGACTTACAGAGGACATTCTGCTATTCTTATCAGATGTGCCATAGTACATACCGTATATACTCGAGTGTAAGCCGACCCGAGTATAAGCCGAGACCCCTAATTTTGCCACAAAAAAACTGGGAAAACTTAATGACTCGAGTATAAGCCTAGGGTGGAAAATGCAGCAGCTACCGGCAAATGTCAAAAATAAAAATAGATACCAATAAAAGTAAAATTAATTGAGACATCGGTAGGTTAAGTGTTTTTGAGTATCCATATTGATCAGGAGCCCCATATAATGCTCCATACAGTTCATGATGGGCCCCATAAGATGCTCCATACAAAATACGCCCCATATAATGCTCCATACAGTTTATGATGGGCCCCAAAAGAATCTCCATATTAAAATATGCCCCATATAATGCTGCACAAATGCCAATTATGGCCCCATAAGATATTCTATAAACACATTTGCCCCGTATAATGCTGCACAAATGCTGATTATGGCCCCATAAGATGCTCTATAGACACATTTGCCCCGTATAATGCTGCACAAATGCTGATTATGGCCCCATAAAATGCTCCATAGACAAATTTGCCTCGTATAATGCTCCACAAATGCTGAATATGGCCCCATAAGATGCTCCATAGAGATATTTGCCCCATATAATGCTGCTCCATAGAAAGATTTGCCACGTATAATGCTGCACAACTGCTGATTATGGCCCCATAAGATGCTCCATAGACTATTACGCCCCATATGCTGTTGCTGCGATTAAAAAGAAAAAAAAATAACATACTCGCCTCTCGTCGCTCAGGCCCCCCGGCACTTGCTATAGTCACCTTTCCCCGTTCCACCGCTGCGCGCAGCTTTGTCTTACGCATCCTCCGCACTGACTGTTCAAGCAGAGGGCAGCACGCACACTAATCGCGTCATCGCGTCCTCTGACCTGAGTGTCACTGCAGAGGACGCGGAAGACGGAGCGGCGCCGACGGTGGAACGGGGGACAGGTGAATATCGCGCACTGCCCCCATACTCACCTGATCCTGGCGCATCCCTGCACGTCCCTGGTTCTCCGGGCGCCAGCAGCTTCTTCCTGTATTGAGCAGTCACATGGTACAGCTTATTACAATAATGAATATGCGGCTCCACCCCTATGGGAGTGGAGTCGGGTCCATATTCATTACTGTTATGAGCGGTACCACGTGACCGCTCAATACAGAAGAAGCTGCCGGCGCCCGGAGAACCAGGGACCGCGCCAGGAGCAGGTGAGTATTATTAGACAGCTGCTGCTCCCCCTCCCCTGCCGACCCCTGGGAATGACTCGAGCATCAGCTGAGAGGGGCAATTTCAGCCTAAAAAATGGGCTGAAATTCTCGGATTATACTCGAGTATATACGGTAATGGATTATGTTTATGATCAAGAAATACTTAACTCCATACGCATAAGATTAACCGTCTGAATACTGTCATTTCAGCGGGATCGGCTGACAGTCTAACGTGTAATTGTAAAGTGCTATAGGATATGTTGGCGTCATAAAATTAAAAATTATGATTATCCTGACTCTTCTTAGACATACGACATTTGGTAGAGAAGGATCCAGCATGTTGGATTTCCAACGGTTGATCTTTTTGTTCTCCATGAGACAGGCCATTGCCAGAGAAGTCAGGAAGTAACTCTCTCAGAGAATCCAGAAGTGCTTGGCAAGGCACTCCTGTGTGCATGTGGGATTTGGGAACTATCGTTGATCGAACATCATCTATATATTGTGTATCGTGGGCCTGTAGGATGTGATTTACATTGCTTAAAAAATAAAGGGAACACTTAAACAACACTATGTAACTCCAAGTCAATCACAGGTCTGTGAAATCAACCTGTCCAAATATGAAGCAACACTGATTGTAAATCAATTTATGCTGCTGTTGTGCAAATGGAACAGACAACAGGTAGAAATGATAGGCAATTAGCAAGACAACCCCTGTAAAGGAGTGATTCTGCAGGGAGTGACCACAGACCACTTCTCTGTTCTCATCCTTTTTGGCTGTTTTGGTCACTTTTGCATTTTGTCATTGCTTTAACCCCTCTAGAGATACAGTAGCATGAGAATGTCTACAGTACAACCTACAGATGTTGCTCAGGAAGTGCAGCTCAACGAGGATGACACATCAATGTGAGCTGTGACAAGAGGGGTAGCTTTGTCTGTCAGATACGGCACTAGGAGACAGGCCAGTGCACCAGAAGATGTTGTGGGGCCATAGGAGGGCAACAGCCCAGCATCAGGACTGCTACCTCCTCCTTCGTGCAACGAGGAGCAGTGCCAGAGCCCTGCAAAATGACCTCAAGCAGGTCACTAACATTCATGTGTCTGCTCAAACTGTCAGAAAGTCTCCATAAGGGTGGTATGAGGGCCTGACATCCACAAGTGGGTGTTGTGCTTACAGCCCAACACTGTGCAGGGCAATTGGCATTTGCAAGAGTACACCAAGATTGGGAGATTCTATATTGGTGCCCTGTGCTCTTCACGGATGAGAGCAGGTTCACTCTGAGCACATCTGACAGGGTCTGGAGACGCAGTGGACAATGTTCTGCAGCCTGCAACATCCTCCAGCATGACCGATTTGGCAGTAGGTCAGTAATGGTATGGGAACATTTCTTTGGAGGGTTGCAGAGCCCTTCATGTGCTAGCCAGAGGTACCTTGACTGACATTTAGTACAGGGATGAGATCCTCAGAACCATTGCGAGACCAAATTCAGGTGCACTGGGCCCAGGGTTCCTTCTGATGCATGACAATGTAGGCCTCATGTGGCTGAAATGTGTCAGCAGTTCCTGCATGATGAAGGCATTAATGCTGTGGACTTCACTGCCCGTTCCTCAGACCTGAATTTAATCAAGCACATCTGGGATATCATGTCTTGCTTGATCCACCAACAGCACCCACAGACTGTCCAGGAATTGACTGATGATTTAATCCAAATCTGGGAGGAGATCCCTCAGGAGACCATCAGCTGCGTCATCAGGAGCATGTCCAGGTGTTGGAGGAAGATCATACAGGCACGTGGAGGCCACACACACACTACTAAGCATCATTTCCTTTTCTTGAGACATTTCCATTGAAGTTGGATCAGCCTGTAATTTTATTTTCCACTTTGATGTAGAGTATCATTCCAAATCCAAATCTCCATGGGCTACTAATTTTGATTTACATTGATATTTTTATGTTTTATTTTTCTCAATACATTCCACTATGTAATGAATAAAGATCTGCAACAGGAATATTTCATTCAGTGATATCTAGAATGTGGCATTTTAGTGTTCCCCTTATTTTTTTGAGCCGTGACATTCTGAAAGCTGGTGCTCTTCCTAAAAGAAAGTTTATTCTAGCAGGACACTGACAGTCAAACCCATAACCTCATACCTGGATTATTTCCTAATCTATGCACATTATACCTGATGTCCCATTTACACGTGCTGACTACTTAGTCACTGGCTTTCTAAAGAAAATTAAAAAAAAAAAAAAAAAGTTACATCAGTGGTTTACAGTTTGTGGGAGAGTGATCAATGTTAACAAATGAGGAATTTCCACATACAGAGTGACAAATAGGTAAAGAACAGCACAAAAGACTAAGTTTGTCAAATGCGAAACAGGAAATTAATTTCACAATTTGGATTTAAGGTTGGTAACAGAAATAAAGGCACTCAGAGAATAGCCAGAGGCCTCTTCATGTACTAATACTTTAACACCCTAACAATTATACTGCGCTTTAAAATCGCAGTAAACAATTAACGTTTACCAACAATGAGACAAAAGGATATCCATGATCCTACCCATTAGAAACCGGTATATTATGTGTCTACATCAGGGGCAATATGAACAAAGCTATGTGATCTCACTAATAGCTTTAATTATTAGGGAGTCCCATGAATGGGTACTCAATTTGTAGTGATTTTTGCGGGAGTACAAGCATGAAATTAGAGCGGATGTGCAGCCTGACCAATAGGTTTCATTGGCTAAGTGCAGCAAGGAACTGCCAAACAGTTACAGATCTGGCAAAGGTTGCCTTGGCTCCGATAACAAAGTACTGGGATATTACTGCACAATAAAAGTGTAATTCGACCATTAACTTCAGACAATATTGTGTACAATGTTAAAGGGTCTAACACCACTTCTTAAAGGGAGTCTTTCACATGATTCATGCTACCCATTCCAATATTAGCATGAATCAGAGCCTGGCTGTACAATTGCAGCCAAATATATTTTTCTATGAAACACTCTGGAGTTCCACATATAATGTACTTTCTCCCAGTAAAGCCCTAGGTGTTTGACATGTCTCTCTATATGGTAGAGAGCTGTCGATCACTTTGAGCAGTGCCAGGAAGAGACGGCCGATGGTGGCAACTAACGAGTTTAGTGTGCCTATGGTACCCAGCTGTAAACTTTACGGTATATTTTCTCTGAAATTCCAGAGCTTTTCAGTGAAATGTATACCTGGCTGCAGTCGTGCTGCCAGGCACAGATTCATTCTGCCTGCATTTTGGATAACTTCAGTCTGGTGGCAGGTTCCATTTAAGTGGGTTAAGTGCTGGTAAAAACAATCAACTTTGAACTATTACCGTACTTTTTACTAAAAGTACTCTGTGAACAGAGGGCTTTGTATTTTCTTAGGTTACTGCTTGTTGCCTAGGTTACCGACACCACTGCAGTGTAGCAGAGGTGGCTAGTTTCCTAGGCAAGGAACACAACAGGTTCTCTGCTAGAGAGCATGTAACCTATCCTCTGAAGGTGGCCAGATCACTCGATCGGACGAGCTTCATTGCTCCTGTAATGCCTCTACTAACAGATTGGGAGAAATCAGAGTTTAGGCCTGCGGATCAGCTACGCTGCTGATCAAAGCCATCTAGCATCAGGAGTGCACCGCTTCCCAGCAAGGAGGAAACATGGAGCAGGTGAACAGTGAGCTTCTGAAGAAAGAGGCTGGCAATAACCCTTAGAGTTATCTTAATCTAGTTCTATGAGATGACCTCTTATAACAAGTTATCAATATGGTGCAGTGAGCCATGATAACCTTTGACATACCTGTACATCACACATGTCAAGCAATGCGCCATCAAGCAGAAGTCTTACTATGTAGCGCTCTCCGAACCTCTGTACTACGCACGAGTGCCTCTGTAAAGCTACTTGCATACAGCTCTGCTTTGTGTATGAGGCCTAAAGGCAAGGAATGGTGGCGTCAATCGAGACTGGTTCCTTCACTCTAAAAATATACTGCTATACTCCAATTGTCCTCGTTTCTATGGTTAAAGGCTGCAGGGAATATTCGGCATTATACAGGTCTAATCTGCTGTAACTTTTGGAAGACCATTCAGGGTACAGGATTGCATTCAGCATTAAATAGGGCATTGGAAGAATTCCCAACTAAAAAACTTTTCCCAGAAAGGAAAACAATATACAATTTTAATTACATGCACCATAACATACACATCTGAATATTTACCATACCTGATAAAACAAGCAAATGGAGAAGATGCAGCTCCTTCAGCACATCATGAATCATACATCTCTGTGCCCTGAAAATAATACAAGAAAATATTACTAACATTGTCCCGCAAACACCAATCTTTATTTCCTATGTCTACTGAAATGAACCATGCTATCTATTGTATTATTTTCTATTTCACATGGTACATTAGCAATTTCCTCTAAGGCTACGTTCACATTTGCGTTGTGCGCCGCAGCGTCGGCGCCGCAACGCACAACGCAAACAAAAACGCAGTTGCGTTATGAACAAAAAACGCAGCGTTTTGCGCCGCATGCGCCCCCCCAAAGTCTAGACAATTTTTGCAATTTTTTTGGAAAACGCATGCGTCGTACAACGCACCACGACGCAAGTACTTGCGTCGTCTGCGTTGTCAATGCAAATCAATGGGAAAAAGGCGCATCGACGACGCAAAAGCGACGCAAACACGACGCATGCGTTTTTTAAAAAGTCGGCGCCGCAAAAAAAATGCAACATGTTGCGTTTGCCGCGCCCTGACAGGTGCGCCCTAACGCCGCATGCGGCGTACGACGCACCAAAACGCATGACAACGCATGTACATGCGGCGCCATGCGGCCCCAATGTTAAAGATAGGGCCGCACGACGCATGCGTTTTGGTGCGGCGACGACGCTGCGGCGCACAACGCAAATGTGAACGTAGCCTAAGGCGTCAATGCTTCAGCTCAACAGTTTTGCATGGATATTGGCAAACTTCCATTTAGGCATCTTCTCCCACTATCTGAGTGAGGAAAAAACATCTCTTCATTTAATCCATATCACTTTCACTAGCGGAGATGGCAAATGATGAATGGAGGCAACATAAAGGCTGAATAATAGCAGATAAACAGAAGAATTCACTAATTATGTCTGTGCCTGTCAGTCATTTTCAATTCTGAATTTTAAATAGAATTTTTGTAACTTTTTTTTTTTTTTTTTTTTTTTTTAGAAGAAAGGGCAGCACTTATATTTTAATTTCTTCTTTTTGACTCTGGCTTTATTAAGAGGTCTGTGTCAATTCATGTTTTTCTCAGATCGAATTCATACCCATTATAGTCTAGAGGGGCTATTTGAATGCTGGTGTTTTCTCCAGATGGAGTTCACAATCCTCAAAAACAGAATTGAATTTTTTTTTAAATTTCAGCAACTTGTCAGTTTTTTTTTTACGGGGGCTTATTGACGCCTTTCCATTTCTTTCCGTCCAACAATACTTAACAGACTAATTATATAGAACAAATGGGGATATAGTCCAAGGTGATCACAAATTACAAATTTATTAGAATATTGACATAAATAAATAAATAAATAGAAGTACATAGACTAGGATCAGGTAATAGAAATGGACAATGTGTCCTGACTACCAATGATCTTATTATTTGGGGTACAGAAAGTGCAAAAGTGCCGCAAAAAAACCCAACCCATTCAGTCCAATTAAATGATATATAGTAAAAATCCACGTATCATGATGGTTATAGTAAACCACACGCTATACCAAAAGTGGGGACAGGGTTGTACGCTCACATGTGTGTTTACCCATAACTTTGCTGAGTCAGGACCTGTGTCCACGCCGTCACCGACGAGCGTTTCGCCTCTTTATCAAGGTGCGGTGATGTGTTGTGTGTCTGACCGCCCTTAAATATCCTCATCATTCTGTGTCCATCTCAATGGCGCATGTGTGTGGATCCATGCGCCGGTGATTGCATTACTTCCGGCAAGTTGCGTCAGACATGCGAGCCAGGAAGACATCATTGGACGTCACTGACACGCACACGTCAGCACCCAGCGCCATCGGCAATGCCCCGGAATGCACGGACCCCAGACATGCGCACATGAACACGGAGGAGGTACTCCATCGGACGGGAAGGTTGTAACTAGATCTAATCACACAAATATATCAGGGACTACAAATCAATGATCGTAATAATAAGGGACACCTAATCAGGATAAAGTGCATTGTGCATATAGTGACATAATACAGTGTATACTGAAAAAACTCACATACAATTAATAATAAGTACGTGCTATAAAGTGACATTATACAATATACATTAATAATTTAACAAAAATTATATGTATAATAAAGAAGGATAACAATAAATAGTGAAACATTTATATAATGTACAATAATAATAAATATAATAATCATAATTAATAATACTACAATTATCACAGTGTTATCTGATTGATGTTCACATGCGCTGATTCGTTTCTGATAAGGGGTTCCGGAAAGGTCCAGTAGATCTTAATTACATGACAATTCATCCATGTTTAAATATGAAAAATACAATAAAAACTATATAGAGGAAAAGAAAAAACAAATTAATTCAAAAAGACACACAAAAACACACAGAAGACAAATTAAAAAAGGCAAAACAGGGAAATCAATTCATAAATATGAACTGAAGCTCAACTGCTCATTGAGACCTGCCGGTGCCATCGTGTCAAGTGTCACGATCCATCGACATTCTCTCTGAGCAAGCAGGCACCCCATATCACCACCACGAATACCAGAATGAATTTTATCAATACCCCAAGCCCGGAGACTCCCCGAATTGCACTTATGTTTCAACCGAAAATGTTTTGGAATCGGTTTTAGGGTACTTATGTCCTCCACATCCCGAGCAGCCTCAATGTCCCTCACGTGTTCTCGAATACGTACACGTAATTCACGTGATGTGAGCCCAATATAAATGAGCCCACAAGGACAAACTGCGTAATACACCACAAACGTGGTGTTGCATGTGATGTAATCTTTGATTTTAAATTCCTTCCGGCCATCGGAAGAGGTGAAGGATGTAGCACGCCTAAGATTTTTGCATGCGAGGCAGTCTCCGCAGGGGTAAAAACCTACTCACAGTGTGTGTATTTTAAAAGGGTTAGATGTTTTGGCAATATAGTGACTCCTCACTAATATGTCCCTCAGATTATTGCTCCTTCTTGCTGTCATGAGAGGGCGATGTGGAAGGCATTTTTGAAGAATAAGGTCTGTTTTAAGAACAGACCAATGGCGATCAAGGATTGATCGCATCAGGTCCCATCTGTGGTTAAAATTAGATATAAACCTCAACTCACTATCCTTTCCTTCCCGGTTAGACACAGCACCCCTCCTTTCGTTCACCAACAAATCATCCCTAGAGGCTTTTTTTGCTCTTAAATAGCCCCGTTTAATACATCTTCTGCTGTATCCTCTATCAGAGAACCTCTCCCCAAGATCCAAAGCCTGCCTCTCAAATACGGTCTGAGTAGTGTAAATTCTCCGCGCCCAGAGAAATTGTCCAACAGGTATGGACCTAACCGTGGAACGCGGATGTGCAGAGGAGGCATGTAACAGGGCATTGACCGATGTCTCCTTGCGATATAAATCAGTGTAAATATGGTACAGGATGATGGGTCTAAGACTGATGTCCAAAAATGAAATTTCCTTCTGGTGGTATACATACGTGAGGTGTATGTTGGAGCTGTTGCGGTTCAGTCCCGACAAAGTCATGCAGCTCAGTGACGGGGCCCTGCCACATAAAAAGCACATCGTCAATGTACCTAAACCAACCAAGAACCTGGGGAGCGGCAGGTCTTAGACCCATCATCCTGTACCATATTTACACTGATTTATATCGCAAGGAGACTTCGGTCAATGCCCTGTTACATGCCTCCTCCGCACATCCGCGTTCCATGGTTAGGTCCATACCTGTTGGACAATTTCTCTGGGTGCGGAGAATTTACACTACTCAGACCGTATTTGAGAGGCAGGCTTTGGATCTTGGGGAGAGGTTCTCTGATAGAGGATACAGCAGAAGATGTATTAAACGGAGCTATTTAAGAGCAAAAAAAGCCTCTAGGGATGATTTGTTGGTGAACGAAAGGAGGGGTGCTGTGTCTAACCGGGGAGGAAAGGATAGTGAGTTGAGGTTTATATCTAATTTTAACCACAGATGGGACCTGATGCGATCAATCCTTGATCACCATTGGTCTGTTCTTAAAACAGACCCTATTCTTCAAAAATGCCTTCCACATCGCCCTCTCATGACAGCGAGAAGGAGCAATAATCTGAGGGACATATTAGTGAGGAGTCACTATATTGCCAAAACATCTAACCCTTTTAAAATACACACACCGCAAGTAGGTTTTTACCCCTGCGGAGACTGCCTCGCATGCAAAAATCTTAGGCATGCTACATCCTTCACCTCTTCCGATGGCCGGAAGGAATTTAGAATCAAAGATTACATCACATGAAACACCACGTTTGTGGTGTATTACGCAGTTTGTCCTTGTGGGCTCATTTATATTGGGCTCACATCACGTGAATTACGCGTACGTATTCGAGAACACGTGAGGGACATTGAGGCTGCTCGGGATGTGGAGGACATAAGTACCCTAAAACCGATTCCAAAACATTTTCGGTTGAAACAAATGCAATTCGGGGAGTCTCCGGACTTGGGGTATTGATAAAATTCATTCTGGTATTCGTGGTGGTGATATGGGGTGCCTGCTTGCTCAGAGAGAATGTCGGTGGATCGTGACACTTGACACGATGGCACCGGCAGGTCTCAATGAGCAGTTGAGCTTCAGTTCATATTTATGAATTGATTTCCCTGTTTTGCCTTTTTTAATTTGTCTTCTGTGTGTTTTTGTGTGTCTTTTTGAATTAATTTGTTTTTTCTTTTCCTCTATATAGTTTTTATTGTATTTTTCATATTTAAACATGGATGAATTGTCATGTAATTGAGATCTACTGGACCGTTCCGGAGCCCCTTATCAGAAACGAATCAGCGCATGTGAACATCAATCAGATAACACTGTGATAATTGTAGTATTATTAATTATGATTATTATTATATTTACTATTATTGTACATTATATAAATATGTTTCACTATTTATTATTATCCTTCATTATTATACATATAATTTTTGTTAAATTATGAATGTATATTATGTAATGTCACTTTATAGCACGTACTTATTATTAATTGTATGTGAGTTTTTTCAGTATACACTGTATTATGTCACTATATGCACAATGCACTTTATCCTGATTAGGTGTCCCTTATTATTACGATCATTGATTTGTAGCCCCTGATATATTTGTGTGATTAGATCTAGTTACAACCTTCCCGTCCGATGGAGTACCTCCTCCGTGTTCATGTGCGCATGTCTGGGGTCCGTGCATTCCGGGGCATTGCCGATGGCGCTGGGTGCTGACGTGTGCGTGTCAGTGACGTCTAATGATGTCTTCCTGGCTCGCATGTCTGACACAACTTGCCGGAAGTAATGCAATCACCGGCGCATGGATCCACACACATGCGCCATTGAGATGGACACAGAATGATGAGGATATTTAAGGGCGGTCAGACACACAACACATCACCGCACCTTGATAAAGAGGCGAAACGCTCGTCGGTGACGGCGTGGACACAGGTCCTGACTCAGCAAAGTTATGGGTAAACACATATGTGAGCGTACAACCCTGTCCCCACTTTTGGTATAGCGTGTGGTTTACTATAACCATCATGACACGTGGATTTTTACTATATATCATTTAATTGGACTGAATGGGTTGGTTTTTTTGCGGCACTTTTGCACTTTCTGTACCCCAAATAATAAGATCATTGGTGGTCAGGACACATTGTCCATTTCGATTACCTGATCCTAGTACTTCCATTTATTTATTTGTAATGTCAATATTCTAATAAATTTGTAATTTGTGATCACATTGGACTATATCCCCATTTTTTCTCATGTTCCATAATATGCTTGGGAGTGTCCTGTAGGTGCACCTTTATGAGACATGCGTAGCAGTATTGGTCTCTGTGGCACTTCTACACCTATGGTACCTTGTATGGTGTATATTTATATAATTATATAGAACCTCTAGACGCTAAAGAGCAGAACCCCCCCCCCCCCTCACGTGACCCCATTTTGATTATTATACCCCTTTAGGAACTTATCTACAGGTGAGGTGACGATTTTTACTTAACGGGTGTTTTGCAGAAACAAGCATCAGTTAATGCTGTGGAGTGAAAATTGTAAAGTGCTGTTGCAGTGACCAGTATGTTTTTCCCAGCTCGTGCTTCTTGAGACATGCACCCTAAAGAAATGCCAAACATGTGGACGCTAATTGCGGTTTAGGCACACTGTGGTGCGCAGAAGCCCATATATTTCCATTGACAGATGACAGACCTGAGTGGGGACTTGCTTTTCTTGTAGATTGTATTTGAAGCTTTTGTTAAGAACATTTTACATAATGTTCGCTGAGCACATATATTGGGGTTTCCATCTAAGTCTCCGAGTGACGCGATTCAGATGAAACCTCTGAGTGAGCCACTCACTATAATGAGACAGCAGAGTTACAGTACTCTAAATTCCCACTGGCCTCTGTTCAGTATTGTCCTTTTCAGAAATGCACAAAACAGTGGCTGACGGCACTTTTATGCACTCCTAAAAAGACGGACAACACTGGATCACAGGTCAGGCGGCATCCACACTGACTCCATCTGCCTCATTTTAGGGAATATTCTGCAAGGCGTTCCATCTGAATCACGTATTTCAGAGATTTACACCGAAACCCCGATGTAAGAGCTCAGGATAAATGTGAGCCAAGCCTTAGGCCGGAGACACACTGGTGCGAGATACGGCCGAGTCTCGCTGGTTAAAAGCAAGCTGTGGCACCGGCACTCCGGAGCGGAGCGTGCGGCTCCATGTATTGCTATGCAGCTGCACGCTCCGCTCCGGAGTACAGGTGCCACAGCTTGCTTTTAACCAGCGAGACTCGGCCGTATCTCGCACCAGTGTGTCTCCGGCCTTACTGAGATCTTTGGGAGTCAGAATGAACAATTTAACAGCAGGTGAATAATCGGTTTGATTTTATAAAATGTTCCTTGTGCGCTATAAGTGATTAAGCTAATTTATTCTTCTGGTCGATATAACAGCATTTTATGTTTGGCAGCTGTCACACACTAAAAGACGTATTTTTCGCAATATTTTGAAAGCTACAATTTTTCCATATTTTGGCCGACAGAGTCACGTGAATGCTTGCTTTTTGCAGGAATAGTTGACGTTTTTACTGGTACCATTTTTGGAGACATGACTTTTTGATCCCTCTCAATTTTTGGAAGGCAGAATGAACAAACCCCAGCAGTTCACAAATTGTTTTGTAGATGTATGTACTGTATGTGTGCGCATGTTTAATATCGATCAAAGCATTTAGGGGATTTAAGTTTTGGGAGTGGTACAGCACCGCTCCTGGCACTTAGTGGCAGGTGTCACCTGTCAAAAGCAGCAACACTTGGCAACTATCAAGCATGCAGAGCCCCTGTGCCCAAGTGAACGCCATGACATGTCGATACATCCAAGGTCATTAAGTATCAGGCGACCTGGACGTATGGATGGGGACATAACTACAATGTGGGGACCTGGATGGGGAATGGTGGCTAAGTGGTTAGCACTGCAGCGTTGGAGTCCTGGGTTCAAATACCACCAAAGACAACATCTGCAAGGAGTTTGTATGTTCTCCCCATGTTTGTTTGGGTTTCCTCCAGGTACTCCGGTTTCCTCCCACACTCAAAAGACATACTGATAGGAAATTTAGATTGAGAGCCCCATCGGGGCCAGCGATGATAATGTGTGCAAACACTGTGAAGCGCTGCGGAATTTGTTGGAGCTAAATAAATAGATTATTATTATTATTATAACTACAATATGGGGACATATCTACAATATGAGGATCTGGATGGGGACATAACTACAATATAGGGGCATAACTACAATATGGGGACCTGGATATGGGGACATAACTATAATAAAAGACCTTGGAGGGGGACAAATCTACAATATGGGGACATGGCACAACCTAAATATGGGGACCTGGATGGGGACATAACTACAATATAGGTGCACATTTGTTATCACCACATCTATAACAACCCAAGCTCTAAAAAATAAAATAAAATACGGCAAAAATGTTCAAAAGGTGTATACAAAAAAAAAATAGTATAATTAAAAATGTCACTTTGTCCTTCAAAGATTGTGGCCCCCCAAATTTAATTTTCTTTCTATATGCGGCACATATATTCAGCAGAGTTTGATACCTCTGAACTAGATGCATTACAAACATTGCAAAATGAGAAAGCATCTGGTGCCGATGGTCTCCCAGGAAAACTTTATCAAAATAAAGTCTTGCCAAAACTCTTAGGCGAACGTCACAATGCGTTGTTTTGGAGAAAAAAAGCATCTTGCAAAGTAGCCCGCACGATGCGTTTTTTCTCCATACACTTGCATTAGCAACGCATAGCGACCGATTGCCACACGTCGCATCCGTCGTGCGACGGATGCGTCGTGTTTTGGCTGACCGTCGGCACAAAAAAAGTTCCATGTAACTTTTTTTGTGCATCGTGTCCGCCATTTTCGACCACGCATGCACGGCTGAAACTCCGCCCTCTCCTCCCCGAAACTCACAATGGGGCAGCGGATGCGTTGTAAAACTGCATCCGCTGCCTCCGTTGTGCTACATTAACACACTGTCCATCGGTACGTCGGGCCGACGGTTTGCGAAGGCCCGTACCGACGGACTAGCGTGAAAGTAGCCTTAGATGTCTTTAAGAAAGCACTAGAAAGGGGATCCCTACCAGATTTTCTGAATGAACCATAAAAGTTTTAAGACTGAAAGCCCGGGACAGATGTCAAAACCTGATTATACAGGTCAGTATCTCTACTCCAAGTTGATATTAAACTACTAGCTTAGGTTTTAGCTAATATATTGATTAAAGTTATTTGAGAAGTAGTACATGAGATCAATCTGGACTTATGACAAATGCATCTACCGCTATCAATCAGACGCCTATTCCTAAACACAGTGTCAGACTGGAGAACATTGGGCCCACCGGAGGAAGAAGCCAGAGCCCACCGGAGGATTCTCCAGTACTCTGGTGGGCCAGTCCAACCCTGCAAATAAGATCAAAGTGAGGATGGCACAAGAGCTTAGACACTGCCAAAGATTTTCACAGTGAACAAAGGAGTTACCTGTGGGCAGTTTTTGAAAAAGATGACATTGGTCCTTACTACATTGCTTTCACCCAGCTGTTATACAACTCCTCAGTTACTAAAATTTTAGTGAATGGCCAACTCAGACATTTAAATTACAGAGGTGGGGCACTGGACAGGGTCTGTCAGTTTTTGCCCTCTTTGCCCTAACCATTGAACCCTTGGCATATCGCTTAAGAGTCAAGAGATTTTACTGGGTTAAATGTGGAGAAATAGAAAGGCGAGCGAGTCACTAAGCAGCTAATATGCTGCTTATTTTATATAATGCAACACCTTCAATCAGCCCAATAATCAATGATAAACCTGAGAACCTTCCGAAGTCTTATCAACTGGAATAAATCTGTCCTCATGTCCGTAGATCCTCTGCCCCATTCTCCAATAGCGGAACAATCTCAGTTACAAATTGTAGACAAGTTTCAATACTTGGGAATAACTGTCAGTACTAAGCCTAAAAAATATGGAACATTAAACAGAGCCTTTGTTAGATAAATTTAGAACTAAGGTGAATGCATGTCCAAACCTGTCCAAACCCTCTCTATCTGTTACAGATAGAAGAAATCTTATCAATGATTATCCTTATGCCACGATTGGCATATGTGCTATACGACGCTCCTTGTTGGCTCCATCCCCTCATATATTGTAAAGTACAAACCATGTTCATATGGCGTAAACAGCATTCTCAAAATAGTAGGGAAGTAGAGATGACATGGGCAAGGCGGGTGCTCTAATTTTACAGAATATGAAATGGGCCTCACCTCTGTCTTCTCGAGTCTGGGATTGCTCCTGAAGGGAATCCTCTTACTCCCACATTGGCGTTAGTGTACAAAGTGTGGGACAGAGGAAAGAAAATTATAGGCATTAAGGGATTCAACAAACACACCACTATGGTGTGATCTCAATATGGGTGAAGTATCAAAAGTTAAAGGGCTTTTCTGATTGTGAGCAAAAAGGGATCTGATCGATAGAACTATTATTTACAAACGCTGTCCTTAAAAGTTTTCAGCAGCTCCATTAGGAATTCAAATTATCACATAATTTTTACCAATACCTATCAATCCGATATGCTCAATTGAGTCTGATGGATATTAGTATACAACATCATCCCCCAATAGATACTATTGCTTCTACATGTTATACAAAGGATTTAACTTCTACCATTTATAAGTGCCTATTGTCATCCCAACTGAATAATTACCCACTGACATAAAGCTAAATGGGAGGTGGATGTAGGCCCTATACTGATGGAGCAATGCAGACATTCTAGGAACTGTTCCCAAATTATCTCCCTGGGAGACCCAAAGGCTCTCTCAACTATATTTCATTTACAGGGTATACAAAACTCCAAGCTTTTTAGACATCATGGCTATATCCTAGGTGTGGAATGAGGCATATTTGATGCATATGATGGGCCTATGTACATTTCCACATTTTGGAATGAGGTCATCTCCTTGATTGAAAAGTTGTGTGGAGTAAAATTGTTAACAGTCCCCGTATATGTACAGGTCCTTCTCAAAAAATTAGCATATAGTGTTAAATTTCATTATTTACCATAATGTAATGATTACAATTAAACTTTCATATATTATAGATTCATTATCCACCAACTGAAATTTGTCAGGTCTTTTATTGTTTTAATACTGATGATTTTGGCATACAACTCCTGAAAACCCAAAAAACCTGTCTCAATAAATTAGCATATTTCACCTGTCCAATCAAATAAAAGTGTTTTTTAATACCAAACAAAAAAACCATCAAATAATAATGTTCAGTTATGCACTCAATACTTGGTCGGGAATCCTTTGGCAGAAATGACTGCTTCAATGCGGCGTGGCATGGAGGCAATCAGCCTGTGACACTGCTGAGATGTTATGGAGGCCCAGGATGCTTCAATAGCGGCCTTAAGCTCATCCAGAGTGTTGGGTCTTGCGTCTCTCAACTTTCTCTTCACAATATCCCACAGATTCTCTATGGGGTTCAGGTCAGGAGAGTTGGCAGGCCAATTGAGCACAGTAATACCATGGTCAGTAAACCATTTACCAGTGGTTTTGGCACTGTGAGCAGGTGCCAGGTCGTGCTGAAAAATGAAATCTTCATCTCCATAAAGCATTTCAGCCGATGGAAGCATGAAGTGCTCCAAAATCTCCTGATAGCTAGCTGCATTGACCCTGCCCTTGATGAAACACAGTGGACCAACACCAGCAGCTGACATGGCACCCCACACCATCACTGACTGTGGGTACTTGACACTGGACTTCAGGCATTTTGGCATTTCCTTCTCCCCAGTCTTCCTCCAGACTCTGGCACCTTGATTTCCGAATGACATGCAAAATTTGCTTTCATCAGAAAAAAGTACTTGGGACCACTTAGCAACAGTCCAGTGCTGCTTCTCTGTAGCCCAGGTCAGGCGCTTCTGCCGCTGTTTATGGTTCAAAAGTGGCTTTACCTGGGGAATGCGGCACCTGTAGCCCATTTCCTGCACACGCCTGTGCACGGTGGCTCTGGATGTTTCCACACCAGACTCAGTCCACAATCTTCCTCAGGGTCCGGTCACCTCTTCTCGTTGTACAGCGTTTTCTGCCACATTGTTTCCTTCCAACAGACTTACCATTGAGGTGCCTTGATACAGCACTCTGGGAACAGCCTATTTGTTGAGAAATTTCTTTCTGGGTCTTACCCTCTTGCTTGAGGGTGTCAATGATGGCCTTCTTGACATCTGTCAGGTCGCTAGTCTTACCCATGATGGGGGTTTTGAGTAATGAACCAGGCAGGGAGTTTTTAAAAGCCTCAGGTATCTTTTGCATGTGTTTAGAGTTAATTAGTTGATTCAGAAGATTAGGGTAATAGGTCGTTTAGAGAACCTTTTCTTGATATGTTAATTTATTGAGACAGGTTTTTTGGGTTTTCAGGAGTTGTATGCCAAAATCATCAGTATTAAAACAATAAAAGACCTGACAAATTTCAGTTGGTGGATAATGAATCTATAATATATGAAAGTTTAATTGTAATCATTACATTATGGTAAATAATGAAATTTAACACTATATGCTAATTTTTTGAGAAGGACCTGTATATTGCGATTATTTGAAGATGGAGTGGATCTAAAGCACCTAAACTTCTTGCATTTCATCGATTAGACACACAACCTCCATCTATGGGAGAACTACAATGAAGGATAAATACTCTTTTCTCACCAGATTATAGAATCATAAACACAACTCTATTCACAAATTTGAAAATATATGGAGTCCTTGGTTGGATACTCCAGGGCTGCTAACAAACCTAATTAGAGAGAGAATCTTTATGATACTATCTCTTCACTGTTGGTCCTCTTTTTTCCTTCCCCCTTCTATGAACTTCATACTCACTTATTCTAGAACTGCTCTGAAAATGAAAATGGTCCTCTCTGGAATGTTGGGATTTGGGTTTAGGGTAGGTTAGGGAATTGAAGTTGAGATACTTTGTTTTATACTATGGAATTAGTAAGCTATTCATGTTATTTGAAAGATGGAAAATCTGTATTTGGAGTACCGTATTTCACTAAAAATTATTTGATTAAAAAAAAAATAAAATGCTGGATGCCTAGATTGGAAATCGCTGATCAATTCCTATGCTCAACTGCCAAAGTGACAACCAATAATGGAAAATTAAACTTGTCACGGCATTTCAACGGTGCATTAATATGTGGGGCTACAATCCAACCTGTATACCTTAAGGGTTTGTCTGGGACTTCTGGAGATTAGGCTGACAGCAGGAGATGGGATAAAATGTATTAAAAACAAAACCTTTACCTGTTCAATCCCTCCACTGTCCTGCAATGATGAGTCAGTGGACATGCTGACATGGATCCAGTTGGGCCCACTATTAGCTGTAGCATTCATGTGTATGTACATAATGTCAGTAATGTACCCAAAAGCTGTAAGGGACCACCAGAGACTCAGTACAGAAGCGGAGTACAACTAAAAACAGGAGTATTGAGTTCTGGGTATTTTTGTAAGGCTACGTTCACATTTGCGGTCAGCGCCGCAGCGTCGGGCGCCGCAGCGGCGCCGCATGCGTCATGCGCCCCTATATTTAACATGGGGGCGCATGGACATGCGTTGTGCTGCGTTTTGCGCCGCATGGCCGCAAGCGTTGGACGCAAGAAACGCATCAAGTTGCATTTTTTTTGCGTCCAACTTTCGGCCAAAAACGACGCATGCGGCGCAAAACGCAGCGTTTTAGCGTGCGTTTTGCCGCGTTTTTGTTTGCGTTGTGCGCTGCGGCGCCGACGCTGCGGCGCACAACGCAAATGTGAACGTAGCCTAATCACCTCTTTACCGTTAACTATTTTTTCTTTAAAATTTGTGAACAATCCAATGTGTTTTGGTATTTCTGTTGTTATTCTGTAGCGCTAGGACTACTCAGGTCTAACAATGAGGGAGATTAATTGTTAGGCCATGTTCACACTTTGCGGCATCCCTCTGTGGGTTCTCCCGCAGCGGGTTTCCGCCTATACTATTGATGCTGCATATGCAGCAATATGCAGCATCAATAGTAATGTTAAAATAATAAAAATTGGTTATACTCACCCTCCGATGTCCGGATCTCCTGGGCGCTGCACGCGGCGCTCCGGTTCCAAAGATGCTGTGCCGAGAAGGACCTTCGTGACGTCACGGTCATGTGACCCGGGCGTCATTACGGTCATGTGACCGCGACGTCACCACAGGTCCTGTTCGCACAGCAACTCTGACCGGACGGCCGCGTGCAGCGCTGAGAGGTGAGTATAACATGATTTTTTATTTTTATTCTTTCTTTTACCCCAAATATGGTTCCCAGGGCCTGGAGGAGAGTCTCCTCTCCTCCACCCCGGGTACCACCCGCACATTAACCGCTTACTTCCCGCAACGTGGGCACAGCCCCATGCGGGAAGTAAGCGGTTCAATGCATTCCTATGGGTGCAGAATCGCAGCGATTCTGCACAAAGAAGTGACATGCTGCGGGTTTTAAACCGCTGCGTTTCTGCGCGTTTTTTCCCGCAGCATGTGCACAGCGGTTTGCGGTTTCCATAGGGTTTACATGTAAATGGAAACGCTATGCAAACTGCTGCGGACCCGCAGCATCAAAATCGCCGCGGTTCCGCGGTAAAAACCGCAAAGTGTGAACATGGCCTTAGAGGGTGTCTGTCTGCTCAGAAATCCGTAATAAAGTAAGGAAAAGTCCTTGTAGGGGGATTGTACACTAAGAGGGGTGGTAGCTCTAGTTTAAAAATCTACCACTGATCATTTGGAGAAATCATTCTTTATGCTCAGAAGCAAAAGAGCTGCTCCAGAGTAGTGCGGTCAGGGTTTAGTGGTCGCAAAGACCCTTTTCCAATAAATTCACTAGCTAGCTCTGCCCTTTATGGTATTGACTTGACAGTGGTGACCTATAGCCTTCTAAACCGTTAGCGAAAGGGTGATATGGATTGCACGGCCTCACCCAAGGCGATTCATGCTTCTAATCTGCATAAAAACAATTCTTCAAAACAATCCAACAAATGCTTAAACTAAAAAGGTATGGCGCTCCTTGGTGTAGGGATCTTACTCTAAGGGCTCGCTCACACGAGTGTAGAAATCAGACGAGTGCAATGCGAGAAAACATCGCACTGAACTCCGACCAATGTTTTTTCGGTCAGAGATCATCTGCAATTTTTTTCATCAGCTCTAATCAGACTGAGAAAAAAAAAGTGGAAGCGAGAATCAGATCACACTCGCCAATGCAAGTTAATGGGTGTGAGAAAAAAAATTGGACGTTACACGAACCATACGTATGCCACGATTTTTATGCACAGATCTCAAAAGGAACCACAAAATATCATCAGCCAAGTACAGTGAATTCACAGCCAGAATCGTCAGAATAGAGAGATTAAATAGCTAAAAAATTGGAACATTTTTGGAAATAAATTGATGAATGAGGGACTCTCCTGTGTTTCTGTCTTATGTTTTTTCAGGCATCTATTTCTGGACTACATTGGATTCAGTGGATTACGGCGAACCTGCATAGGATTTTTTTTAAATAAATTGGTGAACAAGTGATAGTGTGGGTGAGTCTTTAACCCTGTTACAACATGCTCCGTACATGTACGGCGTATGTTGTGTCTCTCCCTTAGCTTAGAAAACATTTCACCTGTTTAAAGTACGTTGCTTGTTTAGTGACTGGCAGCCTGTTTATAATGCTCAATTATTGGGAAATGAGCATTACTAGAAGCACGAATTCCCAATTATCGGCCAGTGTAAATGCACCCATAATATGTGGCCGTGATCAAATATCTACTTTAATGCTACCACAAATATAGCTCATGATATTCATACATCATAAAAATAAAATGTAACATGTGGCCACAGACCATTACGGTAACCTTCATAGAAAACAGTCAGCAGTACACGCGGATATCAGGAAGTCTATTATACGGCTTGTAAAAAGCAGATATCACACAATCATCCTGCGCTTTTAGATAAAGTTCAGGGCAATGACTCAGAGCGTCAGTGTTTGCACACAATCTCATGAGCCGCTGAAGGAGGGAGTTGGAAATATGAGGGGAAATTTGGATCAACACCAGATGAAACTGTTTAGTTCTGTACGCCATATTACAAGGCTCCATCTTCAGATAGGAATACATGTGTAGGAGACCGGGAACATTGATTGACTTGTAGTAGGATGAGAAAGCCGTCATCTGGTACTACACGGCAAGAGGATGAAAACCTACCCCTTCTCACCTTTAATCTTTAACCTCAAGAATCAGAACAAGAGACACAACAGTTTCTATGGAAAATGTGATTGTATTCTTACACATACACTGCACAGGATGCTTACCCCACTCAGGTCACAGCAGGGGTAGGCCGTACGGTGACCTTATAGGGGATTTATTAATGTATGTGCGATTGAAGTTATCACCTATCCAATGATAACCATTTGGATTAGACAGCTACGCATGCAGCTTCAAAAATTATAGGACTACAATAATTAAGCACTGTACTTGGCTACGGTGTCAGTCCCATATAGATGGACTAGAATAGTAGGAATCCATAACCACTGATCCATTCAAAAATAAAATTGCATGAAAATACAAAACATGATAACATTGTTATCGTATCCTATTTTATTGCATGTATCAACTACTATTTATAAAGGGTAAAAAAAAAAAACACTAACCATTACAACTCACTGAAATGGTAAATGAAGCAAGTCCGTGAATATGCCACATTTTGCTATAGAGTGCAGCAGATTTCATCCTATTAACTAAAAAGGGTGAAATCCGTAGACTAAGGCTGGGGTCAGATGGCTGTATTTCAAGTTCCGTATATCGGCCACAAAGTCCGGACTGACCGCGGGTGTCCTGACCCAAACTTAGATTCATAAATGCCTATCACACTAAGTTCGGGTCAGGAGACCCACAGTCGGTCTGGACATTGAGATCCATACATGGACTCGGAAATATGGCCGACATAGTCTGTGGCTTTCCTTCAGGATAATGAGCATGTCATTAATGAAAGGGTAGAGAAATAGACTACCTGTTACCATGTACTATATATGCATATAGTTTGTATGCTGCATATTTGCATGCATCTAACATGCTTTGCGTAACGTGTCCTCAATTTCCCTAAGTGACTAAACAAAGGCAGAAACCAAAAAGAGAGAAAATAATGTCCAATCTTTCTATCTCCTCCTTAATGTCCCAGTAAGACTTCATCAAGACGACAAGCCATTTCAGGTCAATAAAAAGGTCTCAAATCCAAGCTTCGGCTAATGTGTGTCACAGCACATCTATTTATCCAAGATTTACTGCCTTCATTCACCAGGTTGTTCCTTACTAAATTCATTTTCTCAGGAGCAGAATGTTTATTCTTCATTATATGCCAGGTAATGCAGCCATTGTGTGCAGCTGTTCTACGCAATGCATCCATTGTTATTTTTAATTACATGAGCAGATTTTTTAAATAGGGAAACAGATAGCTAAAGTAGGGCAATTTGCAGAATTAAGCTGCTATATGCATGGAAAATAAAAGTATTACAGTTTTATTATTTGCTTAGTCACTGAAAAAACAAGCAGCTCCATAAAACACTCTGGGGACCAGTTTAATGAAAAGGAGATAAGAAATAGGATTTGTTTAAACAGTAAATACTCTACACGTGTACGGGTGCAACCGTATACAATGGGGCTCCTGACTTCAAGAACTGAACCACCCTAACACTCAATCAAGGAGAAAAAAAAAGGCCTTACTTTTTCATGAACTGTTCAACTTTGTTATATTAAAACGGATTTTCCACTATTTGACAACCCCCTTCTTTCTTAAATGCTTAAGTGCTCCATATAAAATAAAAAATACCCACGTTACCAGACCAACACTAAACCAGTGATGTTGTCTTTCCCGGTGATCACGATTGACACTTTTCATTCTCTCCTCAATCCAAGAGTACAGTTCCCCCCCACCGACCTCCACGCTGACAATCTGGCCAATTATTTAATCGACCGTATCCAACAAGAAATTTTCTCCCAATCCCTTAATATCATGCATTTTCCTCCCTCCCGCACTGCTTCCAGTCTTTGAACAATCATGGAAGAAGTGACCAGGCTCCTTGCATCTTCTCGCCCTACCTACTACCTGCACCTGTGACCCTATTCCCTCACATCTTCTTCAGTCCCTTTCCCCAACTGTCAGTTAACAACAGACCTGTCTCTAATTTTCCCTTCATCTCGGATCTTCTGAACATTTCGTCCAATCCCGTCTAATCTGCCATGTCTCAGGTAACACTCTCCTTGATCCTTTACAATCTGGTTTTCGTTCCTTAGGGTACCGTTAGACTAAACGATTTACCAACGATCACGACCAGCGATACGACCTGGCCGTGATCGTTGGTAAGTCGTTGTGTGGTCGCTGGAGAGCTGTCACACAGACAGCTCTCCAGCGACCAACGATGCCGAAGTGCCCGGGTAACCAGGGTAAACATCGGGTTACTAAGCGCAGGGCCGCGCTTAGTAACCCGATGTTTACCCTGGTTACCATCGTAAATGTACAAAAAAAAAAAAACCGTACAGACTCACATTCCGGTGTCACGTCCCTCGCCGTCTGCTTCCCGCACTGACTGTGAGTGCCGGCCGTAAAGTAAAAGCAGAGCGCAGCGGTGACGTCACCGCTGTGCTGTGCTTTACGGCCGGCACTCACAGTCAGTGCGGGAAGCAGACGGCGAGGGACGTGACACCGGAATGTGAGTATGTACGGTTTGGTTTTTTTTACATTTACGATGGTAACCAGGGTAAACATCGGGTTACTAAGCGCGGCCCTGCGCTTAGTAACCCAATGTTTACCCTGGTTACAAGCGAACACATCGCTGGATCGGTGTCACACACACCGATCCAGCGATGACAGCAGGAGATCCAGCGCCGAAATAAAGTTCCAAACGATCTGCTACGACGTACGATTCTCAGCGGGGTCCCTGATCGCTGCTGCGTGTCAGACACAGCGATATCGTATGCATATCGCTGGAACGTCACGGATCGTACCGTCGTAGCGACCAAAATGCCACAGTGAGACGGTACCCTTACACTCTACTAAAACTGCCCTTACAAAGTCTCTAACAATCTACTAACAGTTAAATCTAATGGCCACTACTTCCTGCTGTTTCTTCTGGTTCTCTCTGCAACATTGACACTGTAGATCACCAGCTCCTCCTCACTATGCTCCATTCTAAAGGCCTCAAAGAAACTGCTTTCTCCTGGTTCTCCCCCTACCTCTCTGACTGCTCCTTTTACTGTATCTTTTGCTGGCATATCTTTCCCTTATATATATTGCCCCTATTGGACAAACCATCAGTAGTAGATGACACTCAATTATACACATTATCTCCTGACATTATCCCTATATTACTAAAAAATATCAGAGATAAAACGAAATATGACAAAAACTGGACTACATGTGTTTCTGCCCTCCACTAACCTACCTATGCCTGACATTGCCATCTCCGTGTGTGGTTCTACCTTTACTCCTCAGCAACATGCCCGCTGTCTTGGGGTAATATCTGATTCAGATTTTTTCATTCACCCTTTACATCCGATCACTCATGTCACCTACACCTCAAAAACATCTCTAGATTTTGACCTTTTCTTAAATTTGACTTACTCTTACCGTTGTTACTCATTACATGGACTATTGCAACTCTCTACTAATCAGTCTTCCCCTTACAAAATTCTACTCTCTCCAATCCGTCCTGAATGCAGCAGCCAGGAACATATTTATTTCCAAAAGCTACACCATTGCCTCTACCCTGTGCCAGTCCTTGCACTAGTTGCCCATCCACTCCAGAGTTCAATATATAGTTCACTCTCATCCACAAAGCGCTCCACGGATCAGAACCACTCAACATCTCCCCCCTCAGCTCTATCACCTTACCCGTGTCCTCCGTTCTGCTAATGACCTAAGACTAACAGCCTCAATAATCCTGTCCTCACACTCCAAGATATCTCGCATGCCCCAATTTTTTGAAATGCTCTACCCAAGAAAATTAGATTAATTCCCAATATCCACAGTTATGAGTGTGGTCAAAAACGCATTTCTTTAGATTGGCCTATCACCTCACCTCACTTATCTATAACATTTCTTCCCAAAAGGATTGGGCACTGCCATATCAGTTACCCATCTTCCTTAATCTAACCTGTGTGAGATAATTCAACTCTATATCATACATCAGAGTTAACTTATTACCTATAACAGGAGACACATATAGGTGGGATTCAAGTAAATCCAAACCTAACTCATTGTTCAGAGATAGTATTGGACATATGGAAATCCAAGTTTCTGCTAGTAAAACGCTCAGCATTTTAGCAGTATGAGCGAGGAATATAGTGTAGAAATGGACTGGCTAGCTAAAGATATTTGTGGACTTGTCATTGCAAGAGATGCATAGTAGTGATGAGCGAGTGTGCTCGCTACTCGAGATTTCCGAGCATGCTCGGGTGTTCTCTGAGTATCTGGGGCGTGCTCGTGATTTATGTTTGTGTCGCTGCAGCTGCATGATTTGCGGCTGTTAGACAGCCTGAACACATGCAGGGATTGCCAGTTTGTTAGGGAATCCCCACATGTATTCAGGCTGTCTAGCCGCCACAAATCATGCAGCTGCGGGGACTGAAACATAATACACGAGTACGCCCGATACTCGGAGAACACCCGAGCATGCTCGGAAATCTCGAGTAACGAGAACACTCACTCATCACTAATGCATACCCATATCAACAGAATGGGGGTGAAATCCTGTTGACAGATTCCTTTCATTTCAGAGGTGCAAACAGGGTATCAATATATATCATGATACATATCAAAGCTGTGGAGTCGGTAAGCCAAACCTCTGACCCCACAGTACTGCCTCACTACTGAGCATATACATAAAGTGCAGCACAGGTGCAGATCAGAAATAGAACAGACATTTATAGAACACTTCATAACTTTCCCAAAATCTTATGAAAACATTTACAGTACATCCTGCACTCAACTACTGCATCCAATTTATTATATATTTTAGGATTTGGAGTCAGTCCATTTTAAAAACACTCAAGACTCCACAACTCCGACTGCACAGCCCTGATACATAGTACAAGTCCAAAACACATTAACTACATGGATGATAAGACTGATATAAAGAAGGAGGTCCTTCTATCAAAAATAATTTGCAATCTACAAGAGATGAAGGATAGAAGCTCATCTTATAGCAGTGTAGTGGTAGGAGGTTTTATTATGGCTTGCAAACCAATGAAGCTATGGTTTTTCAAGCTGATATATGGGAAAAATATTGGAGATGATCGTGTTAGGAGAAGAAGACAAGAGTATAGCAAAGGAAAAGGTCTTGTGAGGACTGGTGACGACAAGTGGGGAGGTACAGAAATCTATAGAGGAGACAAGTTATGTTCAGACTTGTAAGTCACTGCTAATGGGTTACGGTGATGCTTCCCAACCTTTGGTTGACTTTAGAGTATCTTCAATCTTTTCTCTAGGCTGTTTTCCTGGGGCTCATTTTTCTTAGTATGGAATGGTGGCTAGTGTTTTTTTCCTGCATTACATGTAATAATTTTATCCTTCTAATTGGGGCTGTTCTCGATCAATCAGAGCATTAGTTAAATTGGGAGGGTTCTCATAAAAAGAATATTGGCGTTTTTCCATTGTTACATATAAAATGGTTATAACACGATGCAATAGTCCAGGCAGTATCTCTAATCCAACATCTGGTGTGACGACTCACTATTGTCCTGCCAAGCACACACCAGAATCTCTCCATGGACAACCTCTTTAGCGCCCATATTAATAAAAGGGCAATCTCTGACTTTGGCACAGTACTAGGACATCTAAATAGTACAATGGTATAATAGCATTTTTCTATCAGTGAGTAGCTTGTCACCATTTTATTGCAAATGCTAATATCATAACCATATCAGAAAATCTCTGATAACCTATTAGTAAAACTAACTTACCGTAAATGGAAATGCCAATAAATACAGAACATGAGGGAAAAAAGAGAAACGCAAATGGCAGCAAAATTTGGCTTTCAGCGCTTCTTATGCATCACACCAATGTGTTCTAAAAAAGCCAAGATTACTTTGAAAGGGTAATTGTTCATAAAAAGAAGTCTCAAAATAGAAGGAACAAATCCATTAGTGAAAACATGCATTTATACAAAGGAACAAATGAGGTGCTGGGAAGACTAGCACCACGTTTCTATACTTGGGAATCACTGACATGTAAAACACAAAGAGCCTGGCATGTCTGAAAGTTTCTTAAAAATAAGGTAAAGGTATTTTTTACAACACGTATGGTTGATGAGACATCTCCAAATATGCTGATGGCATGCTGGCAGCATAACTCTTTTCAATAAGAAATTCTATCTAGAAGTAAAGTTATTGGCCACGTCTGCTCAAAATGTACCTTGCACGCTTAGGCTATGTACATACAGAATTTTTTGTGAGCGGTTCCTCTTGCAAATCCTCTACTAAACCATTTAACCCCTTCCCGACCCATGACGCAGCGTATGCGTCATGAAAGTCGGTGCCAATCCGACCTGTGGCGCAGCGTATGAGTCATGATGAGATCGCGTTCCTGCGGTTCGGGTGAAAGGGTTAACTGAAACTTCACCCGACCCGCAGGAACAGGGGGACTTGCATTTGAGCCAAGGGGGGGGGGGGGGGGTAGCTTTGCAACCATGCCATCCGTGGAAGCTGAAAGAGCGAGGTGCCTGCATGCTGCCCTGCCACATACTCACCGCAATCGCCGCCATCATCGCCGCCAGGTACTCCCCTCTGCTGCCCTCCACTCCCCCTGTCTGATCCCTTCCCCCTGCCCTGGTGATCACCCCCCTGCTGCTGCTGCCGGCTCCATCTGCTGCTGTATCTGCTCAGCCCCTCGTGCCTGACAGCCCCTTCCTGCCCCCGGTGATCAGCCCCCTGCCCCAGTGATCACCTCGATCACCCCCTGCCCCGCTGATCTGCCCCCTGCCCCGCTGATCACCCCCTCCCGCCCCAGTTTTGCCGGTAGGGTTAGAGTTGGGCTAAAGTGAGTTGGGCTTAAGTTAGGGTTAGGGTTGGGATTAGGGTTAGGGGTGTGTTAGGGTTAGGTTTGTGGTTAGCGTTAGGATTAGGGTTAGGGGTGTGTTGGGGTTAGGGCTGGAGTAAGAATTGGGGGGGGGGGTTTCCACTGTTTAGGCACATCAGGGGCTCTCCAAACACGACATGACGCCCGCGGACCATTCCATCAAAGTCTGCATTCCAAAACGTCACTACTTCCCTTCTGAGCCCCGACGTGTGCCCAAACAGTGGTTCCTCCCACATATGGGGTACCATCATACTCAGGACATACTGGACAACAACTACAACTTTTGGGGTCCAATTTCTCCTGTTACCCTTGTGAAAATAAAAAATTGTGGGCAAAAAAAATAATTTTTGAGGAAAAAAAATGATTTTTTTTATTTTCACGGCTCTGCGTTATAAACTTCTGTGAAGCAATTGGGGGTAAAAAGTGCTCACCACACATCTAGATAAGTTCCTTGGGTGGTCTAATTTCCAAAATGTTCCACTTGTTGGGGAGCTCCAATGTTTAGGCAAACAGGGGCTCTCCAAACGCGACATGGTGTCCGCTAACGATTGGAGCTAATTTTCCATTCAAAATGTCAAATGGCGCTCCTTCCCTTCCGAGCTTTGCTGTGCGCCCAAACAGTGGTTTACCCCCACATATGAGGTATCGGTGTACTCAGGAGAAATTGCCCAACAAATTTTAGGATCCATTTTATCCTGTTGCCCATGTGAAAATGAAAAAAAATTGAGGCTAAAAGAACATTTTTGTGAAAAAATAAGTAGTTTTTCATTTTTATGGATCAATTTGTGAAGCATCTGGGGGTTCAAAGTGCTCACTATGCATCTAGATAAAGTTCCTTGGGGGGTCTAGTTTCCAAAATGAGGTCATTGTGGGGGAGCTCCAATGTTTAGGCACACAGGGGCTCTCCAAACTCAACATGCTAACACGCTACCGATTGGAGTAAATGTTTCATTTAAAAAGTCAAATGGCGCTCCTTCCCTTCCGAGCCCTGCCGTTCGCCCAAACAGTAGTTCCCCCCACATATGGGGTTTCAGCGTACTCAGGACAAATTGGACATCAACAACCACATCAGGTAGGGTAAGACAGATACAGGAGTATATCCCTGGAGGCGCTCTGACTAGCTAGCCACGCAAAAACAATTGGCTGACCCTGAGAACCAACCTTTCCCATTTTTCAGATAAAGACAATATGATGGAAGTATAAGTGCACCTGAGCAGGCCTAAGGAGTTACTGAGCACAAAAGCAGGTGACGTACTAAGGTGCAAATTAAGACTTTTACAGATGTACTTTGGACGGTTACAGCTGAAATGGGAAGACATGGGGTACAGTCCAGTAAACCCACTTGATATTAAAGTATTGGTAAATACATTCATTGACGGTATGACCAAAGACTTACGAGACGCAATACAGAGAGCCAGACCTGAATGAAGAAATGTAGATCCAAAAGATCTTCTGAAAGTCGCTAAAGAGTTGAACAAACTAGGACAATAAGACGTGTCATGTATGCTGGAGTACAAGGAAAACAGTAGAGACGTAGTGAGGGACCTAAGGACTTAGAAAAAGTAAAGTGCTGGAATTGTGGAGAAAATGGACACTCAGACCAATTTACCACTTCCTTCACCTTTAGACTAGGAAACTGACAACCCAGTGACAAATGTGTGCCCTGTTCTTGTCCCCTCCGGACCTGGTCCTGCCTTGATGACCACCATACCAATGCCGGGAGGGAAAGAGACAGAATTCTTGATTGACACTGGGGCAGCCGGGACTGTGGTACACAAAGACTTGATAACGCCAGACATGATTACTGACGAGACTGTGGAATGCGTGAGTGTAGAGGGACAAGCGACTGAAGCCCCTATGACTAAACAAATAAGACTAGAGTCACGAGACAGCCAAGAAGTGCTTACAAACTTATTGTTAGTGACAATACCCCTATGAATTTGCTGGGAGCAGAGTTGAGTGCTGCCTAGACCACCATACAGTAGTCTCCTGAGGGTATTACAGTCACAAGTCCCCTTTCATATAAACACTTGGTGCAGAGGGAAGCCAGGGTCTTCCATGTGCACATTATACGACAGGTAAATCATGCCCAATTATAGTTACACTTAATTCCATTCATTTGCCAGTTTAGTAGTTTCCTTACACAAGATGGTATAGTTACTGTGTATTTCTAGGTTGTCTTCATATGATATATAGTTTTTTAGCCATTCATTATATTGGCTCAAACCATAGTCACTGTTTATTTGTCCTTTCCACTTCTTATACCTTATCGCAAGCAACTGGTATTGATATTTGGTATTTTTCCAATTCCTTCTTTTGTATCTGGAACTGTTAGTTATGGATTTATATAGGGCTGCTCCCTTCTTAAAATAAGCTTGTGCTTTGCTGTGGCCTATGGCATTGTGCTCCCCCATTTTATGACTCAGCACCTTTCATAAAAATATATTTTCATATATATATATAATTTTCTTTTGGTAACATATTTTGTGAATCAAATTTAGTTCTTAAGAGGTACTCTACCCAATCAAATACGGGAATAAATAATATTTGGACATTAGTGTCTGATTTATATAAACACTTGTGTAATATTTCAGAAATGGTGTATATGGCAAGAGTAGTGACAGTAACACCTGACACCAGAATATCTGAGGACAGGGAAAAGAGTCAGGTACCAGACACCGTTTGAGCAAGGGGAAAATCTGATGTGGGTCAACTGCCCATTCCCCCTGTCATAATTAAATTAAAAGAAGGAACCACTACTCTCCGGTTAAAGCAATACCCCTTAAGTCTAGTCAAATCAATGTCCCTGAGCAGGGATATTAACCCCTTTCTGTCATTAGACGTACTATTCCGTCCATGTGGGGTGGGCCCTACTTCCCAAGGACGGAATAGTACGTCATACGCGATCGGCCGCGCTCACGGGGGGAGCGCGGCCGATCGCGGCCGGGTGTCAGCTGCATATCGCAGCTGACATCCGGCACTATGTGCCAGGAGCGGTCACGGACCGCCCCCGGCACATTAACCCCCGGCACACCGCGATCAAACATGATCGCGATGTGCCGGCGATGCAGGGAAGCATCGCGCAGGGAGAGGGCTCCCTGCGGGCTTCCCTGAGCCCCCCGCAGCAACGCGATGTGATCGCGTTGCTGCGAGGGTCTTACCTCCCTCCCTGCCTGCTCCAGACCCGGATCCAAGATGGCCGCGGATCCGGGTCCTGCAGGGAGGGAGGTGGCTTCACAGACGCCTGCTCAGAGCAGGCACTGTGAAGCAGCCTGCACTTCTCTCAGATCGGTGATCTGTCAGAGTGCTATGCAAACTGACAGATCACCGATCTGTATTGTCCCCCCCTGGGGCAAAGTAAAAAAGTAAAAAAAAAAATTTCCAAATGTGTAAAAAAAAAAAAAAAAAAAAATTCCAAAATAATGAAAAAAAAAATATATATATTATTCCCATAAATACATTTCTTTATCTAAATAAAATAAAAAAAACAATAAAAGTACACATATTTAGTATCGCCGCGTCCGTAACGACCCGACCTATAAAACTGGCCCACTAGTTAACCCCTTCAGTAAACACCGTAAGAAAAAAAAAAAAAAAACGAGGCAAAAAACAACGCTTTATTATCATACCGCCGAACAAAAAGTGGAATAACACGCGATCAAAAAGACTGATATAAATAACCATGGTACCGCTGAAAACGTCATCTTGTCCCGCAAAAAACGAGCCGCCATACAGCATCATCAGCAAAAAAATAAAAAAGTTATAGTCCTGAGAATAAAGCGATACCAAAATAATTATTTTTTCTATAAAATAGTTTTTATCGTATAAAAGCGCCAAAACATAAAAAAATAATATAAATGAGATATCGCTGTAATCGTACTGACCCGACGAATAAAACTGCTTTATCAATTTTACCAAACGCGGAACGGTATAAACGCCTCCCCAAAAAGAAATTCATGAATAGCTGGTTTTTGATCACTCTGCCTCACAAAAATCGGAATAAAAAGCGATCAAAAAATGTCACGTGTCCGAAAATGTTACCAATAAAAACGTCAACGCATCCCGCAAAAAACAAGATCTCACATGACTCTGTGGACTCAAATATGGAAAAATTACAGCTCTCAAAATGTGGTAACGCAAAAAATATTTTTTGCAATGAAAAGCGTCTTTCAGTGTGTGACGGCTGCCAATCATAAACATCCGCTAAAAAACCCGCTATAAAAGTAAATCAAACCCCCCTTCATCACCCCCTTAGTTAGGGAAAAATAAAAAAATTAAAAAATGTATTTATTTCCATTTTCCCATTAGGGTTAGGGTTAGGGCTAGAGTTAGGACTAGAGTTAGGGCTAGGGTTATTGCTAGGGTTAGGGCTAGGGTTGGGGCTAGGGTTGGGGCTACAGTTAGGGTTGGGGCTAAAGATAGGGTTAGGGTTTGGATTACATTTACGGTTGGGAATAGGGTTGGGTGTGTCTGGGTTAGAGGAGTGGTTAGGGTTACTGTTGGGATTAGGGTAAGGGGTGTGTTTGGATTAGGGTTTCAGTTATAATTGGGGGGTTTCCACTGTTTCGGCACATCAGGGGCTTTCCAAACGGGATATGGCATCCGATCTGAATTCCAGCCAATTCTGCGTTGAAAAAGGAAAACAGTGCTCCTTCCCTTCCGAGCTCTCCCGTGTGCCCAAACAGGGGTTTACCCCAACATATGGGGTATCAGCGTACTCAGGACAAATTGGACATCATCTTTTGGGGTCCAATTTCTCCTGCTACCCTTGGGAAAATACAAAACTGGGGGCCAAAAAATAAGTTTTGTGGGAAAAAAAGGATTTTTTATTTTCACGGCTCTGCGTTGTAAACTGTAGTGAAACACTTGGGGGTTCAAAGTTCTCACAACACATCTAGATAAGTTCCTTGGGGGGTCTAATTTCCGATATGGGGTCACTTGTGGGGGG
Source organism: Ranitomeya variabilis (assembly GCF_051348905.1). Lineage (NCBI taxonomy): Eukaryota > Metazoa > Chordata > Amphibia > Anura > Dendrobatidae > Ranitomeya > Ranitomeya variabilis. The sequence goes on from NC_135236.1 coordinate 435,929,529, forward strand.
TTTGTACTGTTTGCGTACATCAGGGGCTCTGCAAATGCAACGTGACGCCTGCAGACCAATCCATTTAAGTCTGCATTCCAAATGGCGCTCCTTCCCTTCCGAGCTCTGTCATGCGCCCAAACAGTGGTTCCCCCCCACATATGGGGTATCAGCATACTCAGTACAAATTAGACAACAACTTTTTGGGTCCAATTTATCCTGATACCCTTGTGAAAATACAAAACTGGGGGCTAAAAAAATCATTTTTGTGAAAAAAAAAAAGAATTTTTATTTTCACGGCTCTGCGTTATAAACTGTAGTGAAACACTTGGGGGTTCAAAGTTCTCACAACACATCTAGATAAGTTCCTTGGGGGGTCTAGTTTCCAATATGGGGTCACTTGTGGGGGGTTTGTACTGTTTGGGTACATCAGGGGCTCTGCAAATGCAACGTGACGCCTGCAGACCAATCCATTTAAGTCTGCATTCCAAATGGCGCTCCTTCCCTTCCGAGCTCTGTCATGCGCCCAAACAGTGGTTCCCCCCCACATATCGGGTATCAGCATACTCAGGACAAATTGGACAACAAATTTTGTGGTCCAATTTATCCTGTTACCCTTGTGAAAATACAAAACTGGGGGCTAAAAAATCATTTTTGTGAAAAAAAAAAGAATTTATTTTCACGGCTCTGCGTTATAAACTGTAGTGAAACACTTGGGGGTTCAAAGTTCTCACAACACATCTAGATAAGTTCCTTGGGGGGTCTAGTTTCCAATATGGGGTCACGTGTGGGGGGTTTGTACTGTTTGGGTACATCAGGGGCTCTGCAAATGCAACGTGATGCCTGCAGACCAATCCATTTAAGTCTGCATTCCAAATGGCGCTCCTTCCCTTCCGAGCTCTGTCATGCGCCCAAACAGTGGTTCCCCCCCACATATCGGGTATCAGCATACTCAGGACAAATTGGACAACAAATTTTGGGGTCCAATTTATCCTGTTACCCTTGTGAAAATACAAAACTGGGGGCTAAAAAATCATTTTTGTGAAAAAAAAAAAAGAATTTATTTTCACGGCTCTGCGTTATAAACTGTAGTGAAACACTTGGGGGTTCAAAGTTCTCACAACACATCTAGATAAGTTCCTTGGGGGGTCTAGTTTCCAATATGGGGTCACTTGTGGGGGGTTTGTACTGTTTGGGTACATCAGGGGCTCTGCAAATGCAACGTGACGCCTGCAGACCAATCCATTTAAGTCTGCATTCCAAATGGCGCTCCTTCCCTTCCGAGCTCTGTCATGCGCCCAAACAGTGGTTCCCCCCCACATATCGGGTATCAGCATACTCAGGACAAATTGGACAACAAATTTTGGGGTCCAATTTATCCTGTTACCCTTGTGAAAATACAAAACTGGGGGCTAAAAAATCATTTTTGTGAAAAAAAAAAAGAATTTATTTTCACGGCTCTGCGTTATAAACTGTAGTGAAACACTTGGGGGTTCAAAGCTCTCAAAACACATCTAGATAAGTTCCTTAGGGGGTCTACTTTCCAAAATGGTGTCACTTGTGGGGGTTTTTAATGTTTAGGCACATCAGGGGCTCTGCAAACGCAACATGGCATCCCATCTTAATTCCAGTCAATTTTGCATTGAAAAGTAAAATAGCGCTCCTTCCCTTCCGAGCTCTGCTATGCGCCCAAACAGTGGTTTACCCCCACATATGGGGCATCGTCGTACTCAGGACAAATTGCACAACAACTTTTGTGCTCTAATTTCTTCTCTTACCCTTGGGGAAATAAAAAAATGGGGGCGAAAAGATCATTTTTGTGAAAAAATATGATTTTTTATTTTTACGGCTCTGCATTATAAACTTCTGTGAAGCACTTGTTGGGTCAAAGTGCTCACCACACATCTAGATAAGTTCCTTAGGGGGTCTACTTTCCAAAATGGTGTCACTTGTGGGGGGTTTCAATGTTTAGGCACATCAGGGGCTCTCCAAATGCAACATGGCGTCCCATCTCAATTCCTGTCAATTTTGCATTGAAAAGTCAAATGGCGCTCCTTCCCTTCCGAGCTCTGCCCTGCGCCCAAACAATGGTTTACACCCACATATGGGGTATCAGCGTACTCAGGACAAATTGCACAACAATTTTTGGGGTCCAATTTCTTCTCTTACCCTTGGAAAAATAAAAAATTGGGGGCGAAAATATCATTTTTGTGAAAAAATATGATTTTTTATTTTTACCGCTCTGCATTATAAACTTCTGTGAAGCACTTGTTGGGTCAAAGTGCTCACCACACATCTAGATAAGTTCCTTAGGGGGTCTACTTTCCAAAATGGTGTCACTTGTGGGGGGTTTCAATGTTTAGGCACATCAGGGGCTCTGCAAATGCAACATGGCGTCCCATCTCAATTCCAGTCAATTTTGCATTGAAAAGTCAAATGGCGCTCCTTTCCTTCCGAGCTCTGCCATGCGCCCAAACAGTGGATTACCCCCACATATGGGGTATCAGCATACTCAGGACAAATTGTACAACAAATTTTGGGGTCTATTTTCTCCTGTTACGCTTGGTAAAATAAAACAAATTGGATCTGAAATACATTTTGTGTGAAAAAAAGTTAAATGTTCATTTTTATTTAAACATTCCAAAAATTCCTGTGAAACACCTGAAGGGTTAATAAACTTCTTGAAAGTGGTTTTGAGTACCTTGAGGGGTGCAGTTTTTAGAATGGTGTCACACTTGGGTATTTTCTATCATATAGACCCCTCAAAATGACTTCAAATGAGATGTGGTCCCTAAAAAAAAATGGTGTTGTAAAAATGAGAAATTGCTGGTCAACTTTTAACCCTTATAACTCCGTCACAAAAAAAAATTTTGGTTCCAAAATTGTGCTGATGTAAAGTAGACATGTGGTAAATGTTACTTATTAAGTATTTTGCGTGACATATGTCTGTGATTTAAGGGCATAAAAATTAAAAGTTGGAAAATTGCGAAATTTTCAAAATTTTCGCCAAATATTCGTTTTTTTCACAAATAAACGCAACTTATATCGAAAAAATGTTACCACTATCATGAAGTACGATATGTCACGAGAAAACAATGTCAGAATCGCCAAGATCCGTTGAAGCGTTCCAGAGTTATAACCTCATAAAAGGACAGTGGTCAGAATTGTAAAAATTGGCCCGGTCATTAACGTGCAAACCACCCTTGGGGGTGAAGGGGTTAAAGAGTATGTTAAGGCAGGGGTTCTGGTGCAAAGATCTTCCCCCTGCAACACCCCTTTGTATTCCATTAAGAAGAAAAAGGACCCAAGGGTTCCCCTGACACAGAATAGTTCATGACTTACAGGCTATTAATGATGTTACAGTGAGTGTGATCTCAATTGTCCCTAATACACACACCGTACGGTCACAAAATGTTTCACAGTCATTAATTTGGCAAATGCATTCTTCTCTGTACCCCTGCACTCTGACTGTCAGTATCTTTTCTCTTTTACTCACGAAGGTAAACAATACTGTTGGACGGTCCTCCCACAAGGGGGAAAGAACTCCCCAACCATCTATTCAACAGCGATGGCAGGGATTCTTGAGCAGTGGCAACCACCTCATCCACAGACTGTACTATTGCAGTACGTGGATGACCTCTTGCTCTGCTGCCCGGACCAGATGTCCTGCAAGGAAGCTACAGTTTCCTTGCTGTGTGTTTTTTGGCAGAGAAGGGTTGCAAGGTCTCACGTGACAAATTACAGTATTGCAAACAAAAGGTGACATTTTTAGGACATTGTATTGCTGAAGGTACAAGACACCTGACTAATGACAGGAAACAGGCAATACAAAATCTCCCTTTACCCAGGTCACACCAGCATTTACGTATTTTCCTAGGTTTGGTGACCTACTGTAGGCCTTGGATAAGGTCTGCTTCACAAATGATGCAACCACTATGACAGGTTGTCATCAGACCCCTACAATCTCACTCAAGAAGCAATTGATTCCTTCTATTCTCTGAAGCTGCTCATTGTGTCAGCCCCGGCCTTAGGCATTCCAAACTATGATCAGCCATTTTTCTTATTTTGCACAGAGCAGGGAGGACATGCTACCGCAGTACTGACACAACAGCATGGAGAGAAACAGAGACCAATAGCTTACTACTCAGCACAATTAGACCCAGTGATTAGAGGGTCTCCTACGTGTGTCCGTGCTGTAAGAGCTGCTGTATTACTGCTAGTCATGTGAGCTCACACTGACTTTTTCTTTTGACAATTTGTTCCCCACATGACATTAATGCCATACTCGTACAAGTTCAACCAAAACACCTGTCTATGGCTAGACAGATCAGACTCGAATGTGCTCTAATACTAATTTAATGAATACGTCACCCTCAAAAGGTACAATGTTCTGAATCCAGCCACTCATCTGCTGTGGATTCAGAAAAGGGGGAATTGGTGACAGCATTAGAAAAAAAAAAAAGTACTCTGGTACGTTGACATGACGCACAAACATGACTGCATAGGAACTGATGAGTCAGGAGACAGTATGTTTTACATATGTTCATGAAAAACCTGTTCCTAATGCATATTTTGAGGTTTTTGTAGATGGCTCCAGATACCACCAGGATGGGCGATTCTACACTGGACATGCAGTAGTATCCTCACATGAGGTAATCCGAGCTGAACCACTCCCTCCTCACATGTCGGTGCAGGAGGCAGAGTTGAAGGCACTCACTGAGGCGTGTAGAGCTGCTGCAGGTAAAGTCGCTAATATTTACACAGATTCGAATTGTGCATGGGGAATATCCCATGATTATCACCCTGTCCGGAGAAGCAGAACGTTTCTTGCATCAGCCGGTAAGCCCATTAAAAATGCAGAGCTGGTGAAACAATTAGTGGAGGCATTGACGTTACCAGTCCAGGTTGGCATCGTCAAGGTAACAGCACACACGAACGGTGACTCTGTGGAGGTAGAGGGCAACAGAAGGGCGGACGAGGCTGCTGAAGTAGCAGCAAGGCGGCCTAGGGAGCAGTGGACGGTGGCGGAGAGTCAGCGTATTCCAGCCACACTGAGCCTAAATGTCCTGAAATCCCTCCAGCTGCCCAAACAGAGAAGGAACACGGGGGAGAATGGGAGCTGAGCTGAACTCAAAAGGAGTTTTGGGAGAATAAGGATAAATTGTATATACCAAGGTCCCGGTTCCCAATAATGGCGCAAGCAACACCTGGCCCCACTCACACCTCAAAATGTCACATGTGTCCATGGTAGATGCCTTCCGGATCGCTCCTGGTTTCAGTTACGCAGCAGCAAAGCTCGTACGGTCATGCCTCATCTGTGCACAGCACAACCCTGGTAAAACAGTAAAAATCCCTAAGAAAGCGACACCCAGGCCTCTACCCGTTTCAGAGACTGCAGACTGACTACATACAGCTACCCAAGGTAGGAGTGTGTGAAAAATGTCCTAGAATGTGTAGATCTCTTATCTGCTTGGCTGGAAGCCTATCCGGTAAAATGTGCAAATGCTAAAGCGACTGCAGACAAACTGATGAAAAAACTGATCTGCAGGTATGGTGTCCCAGAAACCACAGAGAGCGATAGGGGTACACACTTTACGGGAGAAATATTGAGGGAAGTCATGCAGGCCCTGGGAGTACAGCAAGCATATCATGCACCATATAGACAACAAAGTAGTGGGAAAGTGGAAAGACTAAATGGGACACTTAAACTGAAAATTCAAAGGCCATGGCAGACACAGGAAAGAGCGAGGTAGAGTGCTTGTCTCTTGCACTCTTTCTAGTCAGACACACTCCAAATAGAAAGACAGGCTTGTCTCCTTTTGAAGTCCTGTTTAGTAGTTTGCCAGAGACTGGTCTGTACTTCCCCCAGGTGCTACAAATACAACACGGTGCTATAACAGCCCATGTCCAGGCCTTGCAGAAAAGACTTAATGTGTTGCATAAACATGTGTTTTCATCCATTCCAGATCTTAATGCCAGTGCGGACGCACATCTGCTGAATCCAGGTGATTGGGTGGTCATACACAGACACGTGAGAAGGAGCCTATATCCACGGTTTGACGGCCCGTTGTAAAGTCCAGTTGACCACATTCACTTGAGGGAACGCCCACCTGGAACCATGCCAGTCACTGCAAAAAGATCTTTTCACTAGCAGAAAGACTGTTGTTCTAATCACCTTGCTGGCAGTGGTAGGATGTTCGCACCTTACAGAGACACTGAATACACTTTTAACCCCTTCACGACATGCGCCGTACATGTACTGCGCATGCCGTGTCTCCCCCTTTGATGTGGGCTCCGGCGCTGAGCCCACATCAAAGTCGCGACATGTCAGCTGTTTTGTACAGCTGACATGTGGGCGCAATAGCGGCGGGTGAAATCGCTATTCACCCGCCGCTATTAACCTGTTAAATGCCGCTGTGAAACGCAGACAGCGGCATTTAACTACCGCATCCGGCCGGGCGGCCGGAAATGACGTCATCGCCGACCCCCGTCACATGATCGGGGGTCGGCGATGCATCAGGATGGTAACCATAGAGGTCCTTGAGACCTCTATGGTTACTGATGCCGGCCTGCTGTGAGCGCCCCCCTGTGGTCGGCACTCACAGCACACCTGCATTTCAGCTACATAACAGCGATCTGATGATCGCTGTTATGTAGCAGAGCCGATCGGGCTGTGCCTGCTTCTAGCCTCCCATGGAGGCTGTTGAAGCATGGCAAAAGTGAAAAAAAAAAGTTTTTAAAAATGTGAAAAAAATATTAAAAATATAAAAGTTTAAATCACCCCCCTTTCGCCCCATCCTAAATAAAACAATAAAAAAAAAAAAAATCAAACCTACACATTTGGTATCGCCGCGTTCAGAATCGCCCGATCTATCAATTAAAAAAAAGCATTAACCTGATCGCTAAACAGCGTAGCGAGAAAAAAATCCGAAACGCCAGAATTACGTTTTTTTGGTCGCCGCGTCATTGCGTTAAAATGCAGTAAAGGGCGATCAAAAGAACGTATCTGCGCCGAAATGGTATCATTAAAAACGCCAGCTCGGCACGCAAAAAATAAGCCCTCACCCGACCCCAGATCACGAAAATTGGAGACGCTACGGGTATCGGAAAGTGGCACTTTTTTTTTTTTTTTTTTAAGCAAAGTTTGGAATTTTTTTTCACCACTTGGATAAAAAATAACCTAGTCATGTTAGATGTCTATGAACTCGTAATGACCTAGAGAATCATATTGGCAGGATAGTTTTAGCATTTATTGAACCTAGCAAAAAAGCCAAACAAAAAACAAGTGTGGGATTGCACTTTTTTTGCAATTTCACCGCACTTGGAATTTTTTTCCCGTTTTGTAGTACACGACATGGTAAAACCAATGATGTCATTCAAAAGTACAACTCGTCCCGCAAAAAATAAGCCCTGACATGGACAAATTGATGGAAAAATAAAAAAGTTATGGCTCTGGGAAGGAGGGGAGCGAAAAACGAAAACACAAAAAACGAAAAAGGGCCGTGGCATGAAGGGGTTAAATGTCGACAAGGACAAAAACTGCTGGACTGTTGGATCTGTACACACAGCCCAGTATCTGCAAGGACTATGCTGTACTTTGCCATACCCCAGGAGCCAAGGAGGGTATTAACACCACACTGCATACACAATGAGACTTGGACTCCTTAAGGTTCTTAATAAGACTAATACATTATAGAGACTTCTTTTTAAATCCAGCCAATTGGCTTAGCGGCCTAGAGGGAGGGATTATTTTTTACTTGACTTGACAGACTTGTATGCAAATTTTGTTGCTTTGCTTATTGTTTTATGTAGCCGTAAAAGTGCTAATATATGTATTACCTAAGGCTGAACCTTCTGTAGTATATCATAGGCCCCGTGTGGCCACTGTTGACGGGGGAGTTGAGTGTCCACACTGAGGGTGGATGGGCGAAGCAGGTAGAAAGCCCCCTTGTGGGTACTAGACCCATGAGACGGTAGCTCCTTTGTGGACATCAGCTGACCCCGTAGCAAAGGTTATACCATTTACAAAAGGGGGAAATTGCTATAGAAGGGTTAATAGTTTGCCTTTAAGTGCCTCTTGCCTTTAAGTGTTAGAATTACTAGAATCTGTTGATGCAGTAGTCTGATGGTCTCCTCTTCAAGGAGACTATACTTCTTATCATGTATGCTTTCAATAGTCAGCCACAACATGTTCTGAGTTATGGTAAATAAAGTATGATCCTGGGTGATGGTGGGGGCTACATGAGTTACATTGAAATGCATTTGTTGTAAATGGTATAAAACATTGCTTTGGCTTTTAATATATCAGATAAAAGTGACTTGCTCACAGGATATGTGTGAGGTGTCTTTTTGTCTCCAAGCGCGCTTGTAAATGACGAGCGTAATTCCACAATTAGGCCTCACTGGTGATCTGACGTACTGACTCTGGGTCAGAGCAAAACAGCTACGACAAACACAAAAATTATTGACCTAAATTTACCACTATCATGAAGCCCAATATGTCACGAAAAAACAATTTAGAATCACTAGGATCCGTTGAAGAGTTCCTGAGTTACTACCTCATAAAGGGACACTGATCAGAATTCAAAAAATGGACAGGTCATTAACCCCTTCATGACCCAGCCTATTTTGGCCTTAATGACCTTGCCGTTTTTTGCAATTCTGACCAGTGTCCCTTTATGAGGTAATAACTCAGGAACGCTTCAACGGATCCTAGCGGTTCCGAGACTGTTTTTTTGTGACATATTGGGCTTCATGTTAATGGTAAATTTAGGTCGATAATTTTTGCATTTATTTGTGAAAAAAATGGAAATTTAGCGAAAAATTTGAAAATTTTGCAATTTTCAAATTTTGAATTTTTATTTTGTTAAACAAGAGTTATGTGACACAAGATAGTTAATAAATAACATTACCCACATGTCTACTTTACATCAGCACAATTTTGGAAATAATTTTTTTTTTTTGCTAGGAAGTTATAAGGGTTAAAATTTGACCAGCGATTTCTCATTTTTACAACGAAATTTACAAAACCATTTTTTTAAGGGACCACCTCACATTTGAAGTCAGTTTGAGGGGTCTATATGGCTGAAAATACCCATAAGTGACACCATTCTAAAAACTGCACTCCTCAAGGTGCTCAAAACCACATTTAAGAAGTTTATTAACCCTTCAGGTGCTTCACAGCAGCAGAAGCAACAACATGGAAGGAAAAAATGAACATTTAACTTTTCAGTCACAAAAATGATCTTTTAGCTGCAATTTTTTTATTTTCCCAAGGGTAAAAAGAGAAACTGTACCACAAAAGTTATTGTACAATTTGTCCTGAGTACGCCGATACCCCATATGTGGGGGGAACCACTGTTTGGAGAGCCCCTGTGTGCCTAAACATTGGAGCTCCCCTACAAGTGACCCCATTTTGGAAACTAGACCCCACCAAGGAGCTTATCTAGATGCATAGTGAGCACTTTGAACCCCCAAGTTCTTCACAAATTGATCCATAAAAATGAAAAAGTACTTTTTTTTTTTTCACAAAAAATTTATTTTAGCCTCAATTTGTTCATTTCCACATGGGCAACAGGATAAAATAGATCCTAAAATTTATTGGGCAATTTCTCCTGAGCACACTGATACCTCACATGTGGGGGTAAATCACCGTTTGGGCACACGGCAGGGCTCGGAAGGGAAGGAGTGCCATTTGACTTTTTGAATGAAAAATTAGCTCTAATCGTTAGCGAACACCATGTCACGTTTGGAGAGCCCCTGTGTGCCTAAAAATTGGATCTTGCCCACATGTGACCCCATTTTGGAAACTAGACCTCCCAAGGAACTTATCTAGATGTGTGGTGAGCACTTTTTACCCCCAAGTGCTTCACAGAAGTTTATAATGCAGAGCTGTGAAAATAAAAAATCATTTTTCTTTCCTCAAAAATTATTTTTTAGCCCGCAGTTTTTTATTTTCACAAGGGTAACAGGAGAAATTGGACCCCAAAAGTTGTTGTCCAGTTTGTCCTGAGTACACTGATACCCCATATGTAGGGGTAAACCACTGTTTGGGCACACGTCGGGGCTCAGAAGGGAAGTAGTGACTTTTGAAATGCAGACTTTGATGGAATGGTCTGCGTGCGTCACGTTGCGTTTGCAGAACCCCTGATATACCTAAACAGTAGAAACCCCCCACAAGTGACCCCATTTTGGAAACTAGACCCCCCAAGGAACTTATCTAGATATGTGGTGAGCACTTTGAACCCCCAAGTGCTTCACAGAAGTTTATAACGCAGAGCCGTAAAAATAAAAAATAATTTTTCATTCCTCAAAAATTATGTTTTAGCAAGCAATTTTTTATTTTTGCAAGGGTAACAGGAGAATTTGGACCCCAATAATTGTTAAAACAAAAAAAAAGGGAGAAGCCAGCACTGCTTAAGGTCAGCAAACAATTGATCAATTCTTTGAGCTACCCCGCCACTTCACGGCATTCTCATAATGGGGCAGTCCTACTCTACGTATTTTATTTACATTGTGCCATTACGGCCTCCTACATGTATTAAGAGTGAGGAAAAAAAAAAAAAGGAAAGACCACATTAAATAACATTACCATAACATGCAAGCTGTACCTGGAGCATTTCAGAATCACTCCCTTGGTGCCGCGAAAGGCAAGCGCAGGTAAAAGCCGATCAGGTCCTGTGCGGACATTTCAGATCTGGCCTCCACACTGCCAAACCAGCACCAAAGTTAAAGGGTGAAACAGGCTGAGACACAGGTGCACAATTAACTAGAGCCTGAGGCAGGGCAGGGCTGCTGTGTGTATGAACTCATATTTGAAATACAGATAGAATTTAGTATGTGCATGTGCACCTTGCGTATTGTGTCCTGACCTTAAGCAGTGCTGGCTTCTCCTTTTTTTTGTCTCCCAATAATTGTTGCCCAGTTTGTCCTGAGTATGCTGGTACCCCATATGTGGAGGTAAACCACTGTTTGGGCGCACGTCAGGGCTCGGAAGGGAGGGAGCACCATTTGACTTTTTGAACGCAAGATTGGCTGGAATCAATGGTGGCGCCATGTTGTGTTTGGAGACCCCTGATGTGCCTAAACAGTGGAAACCCCTCAATTCTAACTTCAACACTAACCCCAACACACCCCTAACCCTAATCCCAACACTAGCCATAACCGTAATCACAACCCTAACCCCAACATACCCCTAACCCTAATCCCAACGCTAACCACAACCCTAACCACAAGCCTAATTTTAACCCCATTTCCAACCCTAGCCCGAATTCCAACCCTAACACTAAGGCTATGTGCCCATGTTGCGGATTCGTGTGAGATTTTTCCGCACCATTTTTTAAAAATCCGCAGGTAAAAGGCACTGCGTTTTACCTGCGGATTTCCAGCGTTTTTTGTGCGGATTTCACCTGCGGATTCCTATTGAAGAACAGGTGTAAAACGCTGCAGAATCCGCACAAAGAATTGACATGCTGCGGAAAATACAACACAGCATTTCCGCGTGGTATTTTCCGCACCATGGGCACAGCAGATTTGGTTTTCCATAGGTTTACGTGGTACTGTAAACCTGATGGAAAACTGCTACGAGTCCGCTGCGGCCAATCCGTTGCGGATCCGCAGCCAAATCCGCACCGTGTGCACATAGCCTAATTCTAACCCTAACCCTAACCCTAGTTCTAACCCTAATTCTAACCCTAGCCCTAACCCTAACCCTAGTGGAGAAAAAAATATATATATATTTTCTTTATTTTATTATTGTCCCTACCTATGGGGGTGATAAAGGGGGGGTTCATTTACTATTTTTTTTTTTTTTTTGATCACTGTGATAAAACCTATCACAGTGATCAAAATGTACCTGGAACGAATCTGCCGGCCGATTCGGCGGGCGCACTGCGCATGCGCCCGCCATTTTGGAAGATGGCGGCGCCCATGGAGAAGACGGACGGACACCGGGAGGCTCGGTAAGTATGAGGGGTGGAATTGGAGCATGGTGGGTGGATCGGAGCACGGGGGGTGGATCGGAGAACAGGGGGAGCGGACAGGAGAACGGGGGAGCGGACAGGAGGATGGAGGGGAGTACGGGAAAGAACGGAGGACTGGGGAGGAGATCGGTGGCAGTGGCAGAGGGCACATCAGGGTTTCCAGCCATGGCCGATGATATTGCAGCATCGGCCATGGCTGGATTGTAATATTTCACCACTTTTCAAAGGTGAAATATTACAAATTGCTCTGATTGGCTGTTTCACTTTCAACAGCCAATCAGAGCGATCGTAGCCACGGGGGGGGGGCGAAGCCACCCCCCTGGGCTGAAGTACCACTCCCCCAGTCCCTGTAGGTCGGGTGAAATTAAAGTTAACCCTTTCACCCAACCTGCAGGGACACAATCATTCTGTGACACAGCATATGCGTCACAGGTCGGATTGGCACCGACTTTCATGAAGCATACGCTGTGTCACAGGTCGGGAAGGGGTTAAGGTCAAAATAGGCTGGGTCATGAAGGGGTTAAAAAAAATCTTGGAAATGTTTTTTCATTCATTGCTATGGGAAAAACACTGATGATTACACGAGTTTCTTTTTTTTTTTTTTTTTTAGTATTTCCTTTACTGTAGAGATTTTGAAAACCGCTTGGTTGGGGGAAAAAAAGTGCATGTCACTTTTTTAAGTGGATCCTGATGGAAACTGCTTCAAAGTAGACACGAATTAATGAAAATGGTGCAAAAAAAGTCTCCTAAGAGAAAAACTCTTTAGGGGTATGTTTCCACGGTCAGTGTCAGCAGTGCTTTGGATGCAGCACATGTCCGCTCTGTCCAAAGTGCTGCCGTTTTTTTGTACGTGCCGTGGTGATTCTGCATATGTTCATTGAACCATGCGGAATCACTGCATCCTATACATTGGACTGTGATATTTATCTTGCGGAGACTGAGGGTCTCCGCAAGATAAATTGACATACAGCGGACTAGAAAGACACATGTGCTATGCTGCAACATCTGGCCGCTACCGATTGGATGCTGCAGCTGTACGCAGCATCCAATCCGCGTTTATTGACCGTGGAAACATACCCTAACACATCTTCAAAGTTGCATCAGGAAATTCAGAACTCTACCAAAAAGTAGCGTTTCCTGAACCAGTCTGCACTTGTAAAATTTGCCGCATTGACACAATGTAATATCTTTACGGACTTGACTGGATATTGCATCTTAGCACCCTGTGCCATCTTATTTATTGACCCGATATTAGAATCAAGGAATATTCGATGGATTAGAAAAACTATGGAACTATTCAGTTTGTTTTTAATTTTCTTTTTTTTTTTTTCCCCCCCCAGACCTGTCCATTCCAGCAAACAGTGCATATCCGATTCTCATTCATCTTTGAGGGTCTGAATCGGCCTTTCACTGCAAGAGGCTCCATTTAAAACAGATGGTACAAGGAAGCTATCTGTAGTTAGAATATGTACCTCTGTGTTACTATTTGTTTAGACTATTTTATTTTGGTGAAAACCTTTAAAAATATATTTTACAAAAAAAAGAAAAGAAAAATAGACAAAGAAAAAAAAAAAAGATAAAGCAAAGATGTTTCCAATATGTTGAAAAATCTATTAGGCTACGTTCACACTAGCGTTGTGCGCCGCTGCGTCGGCGACGCAACGCACAACGCACGCATAAACGCGGCAAAACGCACGCAAAAACGCTGCGTTTTGCGACGCATGCGTCGGTTTTTGCCGAAAATCGGACGCAAGAAAAATGCAACTTGTTGCGTTTTCTTGGTCCGACGCTTGCGGCAAAAAAGACGCATGTGTGGCACAACGCAACATAAAAAAACGCATGCGTCCCCCATGTTAAGTATAGGGGGCGCATGACGCATGCGTCGCCGCTGCGTCGCCGACGCAAACCCGACGCACATTAGCTTAACGCTAATGTGAACGTAGCCTTATTCATCACTTCAGGTCATGATGGTTTAGGTGGAACAACACACAGCCAAAGATGATGCGAAAACTGTATGAAATTTGCATCCGAATTTGTACGTTTCAGATGAAGGTTTTGCGTCAGATTTCATCAGATGAACTAGATTTTTTTTTAAATAGGAAAGTGGATGATGAAAGCAGGAAAAAAATAAAAAAGTTGAATTTTAAATTTGGAGATTACAAAATAAAAATGCAAACTGAATGGTAGTTTTGTGTGAATCCTGTACTTTACGTTATCAGTAGTTTTCAGTACAATGGACAAAGCCTTTACATTTACAAAATAAGTAAGGTTTGCTAGTCATCAAAATCTGATGTAGAAATTTACCACGTCAGGAAATATCTACCCTATGGTACTTGCACACAGACGATTTTCTGCACTGCATCCGTATCAAAAGCTACATTGTCTTACACTGCAAAAGGCACGTTCCACAATGAAAGTCTGCAGAAATAATTAAATTGCTGCAGATTTAAAAATCCACAATGTAAATTTCAATAATGTGTAGATGACATTTGTAAAATCCTAGTATTGTGCTGTGGATTTTCTGTACACAAACATCTTACGTGTGCATTTGCCCTCAAAAAGCTATAGCAGCGAGAAACGTGAATACAAAAAGCAGTTCTGTCCCTTTACCTTAACATATCACACAGAGCATGTGCAAAGAGTGAAAACGCTTGGGATAAATACCATAAATACCGAGAAAATCATGTGGAGAACGTCTGGCCAAGTCCGAAGGAAAAGATCTCTGGGTCATTTGGAAAACTGTCAAGTATCTGATCTTTCATGTAACAAAGAAAATCTCAGAATACATCAAGCACAAGAATGAATATCATAGAGAAGAATCCTATGTGTCTGCTGCTCAGCGGGAGGAAATAAAAGGTTCCAACCACTCGCACCTCCAGGAAGAAGCATCTAAAAGCCCGTCAGTCAGCACCTCACTGTATCATTGTCACAGTCAACACATGACCTCCAAGATCAGCAAAATGATTTCCTAAGAAACATTCCAGTCTTTATTTCCCTGTTAAAAATGCCAAGTCTTAATTTTTAATGTTTTCTTTCCAAGTAATTCAGATATAATATTAACACATGAATAAACCTTACAGGCTGCACAGTAAGCAAGAGTAATTTCCGGGAAAAATAATCCGATCACGATACCGGTCATGTGTAATCATGTCATGGGCATCCTGTGCTATGATGATGTATCATTATTCAGTTAAGTATACAGCAGAACACTCCCACTGACTTGACATGGGCTGTGCTTACTAACACATTACAGTCGCAGACAGCAGCTGTGCATTGTGCAATCTGAGGATTATCTTTAGTCTGCAGCATCCTTTTTCCTAAAAAAAAAAAAAAAAAAAAAAGGCACTTTTGTCAGCAGAAAAACTGGAGAAATAAATAACGCTCCGGATTTCTTTGCAGAAAAGGTGTGGATTTACCACATATTTCAACCTTAACAGAGGAAAGGGTGAAATCCGCATTGATTTTTGCAGCATATATTGACTTGCTGCAGATTTTAAATGTCAATTTATTTGGTGGATTTTCTCTGTAGCATGCAAAAAAAGATTGTGTGACATTTCATTTTTAAATAAATCTGTGTATTTCTGCATGTAGTGATAGGTGCGTGTATTAATATACTCCCTTACTGCCGCCACCTCTGGTAATCTGCTCCTTTATCGGATTACATTCTTATGATTGCATCGCAAGTGGGAATGAGCCCTAAGCCATAGGCTCCATAGATGTGGTCTTTATGGCAGTGGGCAGAAAAAAAGCCTTTACTTACATACAAAAATTGTCAGGCTCATATTGAGTTTGCCAAATGCCATGTGGGAGACTGCCCAAATGTATGGAGGAAGGTGCTGTCGTCAGATGAGACCAAAATTGAACTTTTTGGCCAATAAGGCAAATGCTATGTCTGGAGCCAAACCAACACAACTCATCCCAAGAACACCATCCCCACAGTGAAACATTGTGGTGGAATCATGCTGTCAGGATATTTTTCAGCACCAGGGACAGGAAAAATGGATGGTGCAAAATATAGGGATATTCTTGAGGAAAACCTGTTTCATTCTTTCAGTGATTTGAGACTAGCATGGAGGTTCACCTTCCAACAAGACAATGACCCAAAGCAGCATCTGAGTGGTTTAAAGGGAAACATGTAAATGTTTTGGAGTAGCCTAGTCAAAGCTGAGACCTTAATCCAATTGAGAATCTGTGGTCAGACTTTAAAGGTACCTTCACACTAAACGACTTTGCAGCGATAACGACGGCGATCCGTGACATTGCAGCGTCCTGGATAGCGATATCGTTGTGTTTGACACGCAGCAGCGATCTGGATCCTGCTGTGATATCGCTGGTCGTTGCTGAAAGTTCAGAACTTTATTTGGTCGTCAGATCGGCGTGTATCGTTGTGTTTGACAGCAAAAGCAACGATGCCAGCGATGTTTTACAATGGTAACCAGGGTAAATATCGGGTTACTAAGCGCATGGCCGCGCTTAGTAACCCGATATTTACCCTGGTTACCATTGTAAAAGTAAAAAAATAAACAGTACATACTCACCCTCTGATGTCTGTCACATCCCCCGGCGTCCGCGCTGCTGCTCAGAGCTTCCTGCACTGAATGTGTCAGTGCCGGCCGGAAAGCAAAGCACAGCGGTGACGTCACCGCTGTGCCCTGCTACTGCCGGCGCTTACACAGTGCAGGGAAGCGGACACCGGGGGAAGCGAATGTAAGTATGTAGTGTTTGTTTTTTTACATTTACACTGGTAACCAGGGTAAACATCGGGTTACTAAGCTCGGCCCTGCGCTTAGCAACCCGATGTTTACCCTGGTTACCCGGGGACTTCGGCATCGTTGGTCGCTGGAGAGCTGTCTGTGTGACAGCTCTCCAGCGACCACACAGCGACGCTGCAGCGATCGGCATCGTTGTCGATATCGCTGCAGCATCGCTTAGTGTGAAGGTACCTTTAGATTGCTGTCCACCAGAAGAAACCATTTAACTTGAAAGAGTTGGAAGTTTTCCCTTGAGGAATGGGCAAATATCCCAGTGGCAAAATGTGGAAAGCTCAGAGACTTATTCAAAGCGACTTACAGCTGTAATTGCCACAAAGGGAGGCTCTACAAAGTACTGACTTTAGGGAGGAGGTAAAAAGTTATGCACTCTGAAGTTGTCAGTTATTTTGTCGTATTAGTTGTTTGCTTCACAATAAAAAGAAATCAAAGTGTCCACAGATCAAAGCGTGTTCTTTACATAAACTGATGCAAGCCCTAAAGAAAAAAAAAAGTGAAATTTCAGGTTGTGATATGGCATTTTTTTTGTCTGTTTTGCTAAGGGAGTGAATGCTTTCACAAACCACAGTAGCTGTGGGCAAATTAACAATGAAGTCACTGGACAAGGTCTTCAAATCAAGGAACATTTCACTGGGAAGAAAGACACAGCTCGTACATAGTCTGTTTTTTTCCTGTGCTAACATATTGATGCAAAACCTGGACAATAAACCCGATAGCGTAAAAATTGAGGTCTTCAAAATGTGGTGCTGGAGAAGTATCAATACCATGGATGGAAAGAAGAATCAAAATTAATTTTGGAACAAATCAAGCCAGACATGTCACTCAAAGCAAGGATCAACAAGCTACGACTTGCCTACTTTGGACACATCATATGAAGAGAGCAATCACTGGAGAAAGACATCATGGTTGGAAGAATAGGAAGCAGAGAGGAACACAAGCAACCCAATGGCTTGATACAATCAAGATCATGGCGAAGAAGACCCTGTTTGATCTATGGAAGGTTGTACAAAATCAATCTCCCTACTTGGCCTCTTTACTTCCTGTCTTTTCAGGAACAGTTTTCAGCAAGACTTCTTATCTGATCAGATTACAATGATAGGCAATACCTCTATACACAGTTGATAACAGTGGGCTGATAGAGGACTCACCAATTTCAGTGATGTCACAGACCCTGATCCCCTTCCCAATGAATGTGCAAAGGCTCATTAGCTGCTTAAATACAAAAGATAGGGCCCAGATGTGACCATTATGGCTGTGTACATGTGATATTTCCTGAAACAGGAAGTTAGAGTCCAAAAAGGCCAGTGTGAAAATGGCAAGGTTTCATTTTTTTGTGTGTTTCAATAAAGATTAACATATGTAGACCATCATCATGATGCATTGCCCTCTTTATGCACTGAAGATGGCATGTTTCCAGAGTTTTTCCAGCAAGATGGTGCACCACCACATTATGGGTCTCAGGTCTAAACATTCCTACATGAACAGTTTCCTGGAAAGTGGATTGTTCGTCGTGGGCCAGTTGAATGGCCACCAAGGTCTCCCGATCTAACCCCCTTAGACTTTTATCTTTGGGGTCATCTGAAGGCAATTGTCTATGCTGTGAAGATACGAGACTTGCAGCATCTAAAACAAAGTATACTGGAAGCCTGTGCTAGCATTTCTTCTGCGGTGTTGCTATCAGTGTGTCAAGAGTGGGAGAAGAGGGTTGCATTGACAATCCAACACAATGGGCAGCACTTTGAACAAATTTTATAAGTGGTCATAAACTTGTAAATAACTCATTAAAGAATAAAAGTTACGTTAAAACCAAGCACACAATTGTTTTTCTTGTGAAATTCTTAATAAGTTTGATGTTTCACATGACCCTCTTCACATTGGAAAAAATAAAGTTGGAACCAAAATGGCTGACTTCAAAATGGCCACCATGGTCACCATCCATCTTGAAAACTTTTCCCCCTCCCATATGCTAATGTGCCACAAACAGGAAGTTGATATCACCAACCATTCCCATTTTATTTAGGTGTATCCATATAAATGGCCCACCCTGTATTTTTAAGAGAAATAAAAACTAAAAAAAAAAACCGTGCACATCGAGCCTTGGGTTATGTTAAAACTGTGTTATTTCCCAGCTAAATTAATTTGTTTTTCAAGCTAAAGACGCTGCAGTAATCAATACTTGTCTATGAGAAGAGCGGGTTTTTCTTGTCATTTCCTGGGCACTACGTTTTTCTGCTGTTTTTTTTTTTTTTTTTACTTTTTTGGAGTGTCTTTTTATACAAACTTTTCTTGACAAGTTTTGAGTGTCTTCATGGAGAAAAAATTACTAGCGTGTTTTTGGTCTATATGTTTGATGTGCACATGAACAAATTGTAGCCTATGTTATCGTGCAAATGGATGATGATCTGCATGAAACCATAAATCATTGTCTGCGTTGTCCCCATAAGCTTTATAAACTGTGATGCAGAGGCACACAGAGCACCAGTCAAGTCTTCAACTTGACTAGTCCGATGTTTCACATCGGCCTCTTGAACTTGACCCAATAGTACAGGGATTCACAGTCCCGCTGTCGTAGGCCAGGCTCCTACAACATATTTCATTTGTTCAAAAATGTAATGATATCCACGGACAAAACTATAGCAATAAATTACTATTAGGGTATGAGCACATGGAGTCGTTTAACCACCAGAGCACCCGACGAGTTCCTAAAAGGAGGAAGCCACCCAGAGAATGGACAGGTCACTTCTTTTAACCAAGTTGAGGTTTCCGAACCCTAATGTGGTTAAAACACATGACATAGGATGGAACGTGTTTGCAGCATTGTCATATTGGCATTGCTTTGCATTATGTTAAGTTTATATGGGGTGCTTTAGCAGTACTTTTTCCTCCCGGAATCTGTCTGATAAAGACGCCGTGTTTTTACCTTTAGAGCAACTTTCACAGGCAGAGTTTTGTGTTCAGTATTTTTCATCTGTGTTTGTAAGCCAAAGCCAAGAGATGAGAAAGAGAAAGAGTATAATTTGTTGTTTTTTTATAAAATCTGAATGCCAAAAAATTCATGACTAATGTTTTGTGCATTTACAAGGGGAAATCATTTTTACAAATTTATGAAATGTAATGGTAATGTATGTACACCATCCATCAGTAACACTACCATAAATTCCTTATGTACAGTGACTGGCTAGTAGCATTATCTTTGAGCTTCACATTTGCTAAAAATCCTGTTCTATACAGATTAAAGATGTTCAAAAAGTGATGCCTAAAAGAAATACGGTAACTTCACTATAACTGCTTGCTCTCAGTGAACAGAACAATTTCTCTTTATATCTAGAGGCTGCAAAAGAAAGTGATCACAGTTTTCCTTTGGGAATTCTTTTCTCTTCTGCTAAACACAGGTAACCGATTTCAGACACCGAACAAGACGGAGCAGCGTGCAAGCATCTGTACAGCTGACACCACCATGCATGGAACATGAGCTAAGGGATGGAAGAACCCCGGGGAGGAGGCATCCCGAGTGTAAACATAGGAGCTGCTCATCTCACAGCTGCAACTCAGGTTTCCATCGCTTACACCAGCCTAGGTAAAGTCACGTTATTCTTATGAGCTGAGTACACAAAAACAAGTTCCAGTCCTAGTGCAGTGTAAGCATGGGCTAGAATTGTTACTAACTGGGAATCATGAACCCAACTTCTAGGAGCACTCCTCATGATTGCTATATACATGGAATATCCCTCGGTTACACTGGCATACAGTGTGCTGCTGTATGGAGCTTTTATACCGTAGATGATTCTGCAGGAAGTATAGTTCCCAAAAACACCATGCAATTTTGAATGACAATATTCTTTTTTTCTAATGGATACAGATAAGTGCATGACTAAAAAATGCTTTCCGAGGTTGGTCTGGTATCTAAAATGTCCTTTCTATATATCGATCTTTACACCCTAACCACTTTTGTAACCGGCTTTATTACAAAACTAGATGGTGGCCCGAATCAAACGCATCGGGTATTCTAGAATGCACAGCCCACGCAGTACAAAACACAGCCCACGCAGTACATAACAATGTGGGCACCATATCCCTGTTAAAAAAAGCAATTAAAATAAGAAATAGTTATATACTCACCTTCCGTCGGCCCCCGGATCCAGCCCAAGCCTTTAGCGATGCTCCTCGCTACGCTCTGTTCCCAGTAATGCCTAGCGGCAATAACCCGTGATCATGTAGCGGTCTCGCAAGACCGCCACGTGATCTCGGGGCATTGCCGCAATGCATTCTTGGGAACGGCTCGCGAGGAGCGGGAAAGGCTGCTGCGGACTTCGGAAGGTGAGAATATGTTTTTAGGGGTTTTTTTTTATTATTTTTAACAGTCTATGTTTTTACTATTGATGCTGCATAGGCAGTATCAATAGTAAAAAGTGAAGTGGTGTTTAATACCGCCCCAATATCGCTGATTGGCCGTGACCAATCAGTGACCCAGGATTTCCGTTACAGACAGACGGAAGTTAGAAACAGACGGAAGTACCCCTTAGGTAAATATATATATATATATATATATATATATATATATATATATATATATATATATATATATATATATATATATATATATATCCTACACTTCTACCAATCTACCCTAATTCCCAATATGTTTTTTTTAACTTCACTTCTTATGACGTTTGGTTTGAGAAGAGTCTCACACAGGACATCACGGGAGGCAGGGGCTGCACTCACTTCCTTGCAGCTTTCATCACATCTGGAAAAAGGACATCATCAGGAAGCAGCTCTGCAGTTATCTTCTACAATTTCATGCTTTGCCGCCTTCTGAATAGGTCTAGATCCTACAGTGGGGGTAATAAGTATTTGATCCCTTGCTGATTTTGTAAGTTTGCCCACTGACAAAGACATGAACAGACTATAATTTTAAGGGTAGGTTAATTTTAACATTGAGAGATATAGAATATCAAAAATAAAATCCAGAAAATCACATTGTAAAAATTATATAAATGTATTTGCATTTTGCAGCAAGAAATAAGTATTTGACTCCTACAGACCAGTTAGACCCTCCTAATCAACTTGTTACCTGCATTAAAGACACCTGTCTTACATACAAAAGAAAAGAGGATACGGACGAACATGAGCTAGACCAGTGGAGCAATAGACTATGGATGAAGCTGTGTAGCCACTAACCTTAAGAAGTTATGCAACTGTTCATTCAGTTGTTTAATTTTGTAGGAAAAAAAAGCAAATCACAGACATGGCACAAAAAAAAGTAACCATAACTGACTACCACATTTTTTGTTCTTGATTTCTTTTAGTGTTTCTTAAAGCCAGAAAGTTGCCATTTGAAATGACTGTAGTTTTGTGCCATGTCTCTGATCTGCTTTTTTTCTACAAAATTAAACAACTGAATGAACATCCTCCAAGGCCGGTGATTCCATAATATTTGCCAGGGGTTGTAGACCTGCACAAAGCTGGAATGGGCTCCAAAACCATAAATAAGACGCTTGGTGAGAAGGAGACAACTGTTGGTGCTATAGTAAGAAACTGGAAGAAATACAAAATGACTGTCAATCGACAACAATCTGGGGCACCATGCAAAATCTCACCTCGTGGGGTATCCTTTATCAAGAGGAAGGTGAGAGATCAGCTTAAAACTACAAGGAAGAAACTTGTTTATGATCTCAAGGCAGCTGGGACCACAGTCACCAAGAAAACCATTGGTAACACATTACGCTGTAAAGGTTTAAAATCCTGCAGTGCCTGCAAGGTCTCCCTGCTCAAGAAGGCACATGTCCAGGCCCATCTGAAGTTTGCTAATGAACACCTGGATGATTCTGTGAATGATTGGGAGAAGGTGCTGTTGTCAGAGGAGACAAAAATTGAGCTCTTTGGCATTAACTCAACTCGCCATGTTTAGAGGAAAAGAAATGCTGCCTATGACCCAAAGAACACCGTCCCCACTGTCAAGCATGGAGGTGGAAACATGTTTTGGGGGTGTTTCTCTGCTAAGGGCACAGGACTACTTCACCACAACAGTGGGAGAATGGATGAAACCATGTACCATAAAATCCTGAGTGACAACCTCCTTCCCTTTTTACTGGTACATTGGAAAACCATAATAAATCATTATGATTACAAGTGACCCATGTCTACAGACCCCAATTCCGACATGAATACATCAACTCCATTCACTATGAATTGTAAAATTATGATAATTACAGTCAAAATAATCTGTAAATTTCTTCAGCTTCAAAAAAAAAAAAAATCATAGATGCCTTAAATTTAATTTTATGCTCTATTTTAATTGACTGTCCTGGAATTGCTGGATGGTTGGCAATCCTGCTAATGACGTCCTGTTCCAGAAGGGCAGTAGACTCTGCAGGGAAGCGAGTGCAGCACCAGTCTCCTGTCACGTTCCATTTGAAACTCCTCTCAAATGAAACATCATAGGAAGTAAAAAACAAACAAACACATATAGGGATTTGATAGTTAGGGAGAAGCGTAGAGTATTTTATAATGAACATAGTTACATAGTTATTAAGGTTGAAGGAAGACTGTAAGTCCATCTAGTTCAACCCATAGCCTAACCTAACATGCCCTAACATGTTGATCCAGGGGAAGGCAAAAAAAACCCATGTGGTAAGAGTAAGCTCCACCATGGGGAAAAAAATTCCTTCCCGACTCCACATACGGCAATCAGACTAGTTCCCTGGATCAACGCCTTATCAAGGAATCTAGTGTATATACCCTGTAACATTATACTTTTCCAGAAAGGTATCCAGTCCCCTCTTAAATTTAATTAATGAATCACTCATTACAACATCATACGGCAGAGAGTTCCATAGTCTCACTGCTCTTACAGTAAAGAATCCGCGTCTGTTATTATGCTTAAACCTTCTTTCCTCCAGACGTAGAGGATGCCCCCTTGTCCCTGTCTCAGGTCTATGATTAAAAAGATCATCAGAAAGGTCTTTGTACTGTCCCCTCATATATTTATACATTAACATAAGATCACTCCTTAGTCTTCGTTTTTCCAAACTAAATAGCCCCAAGTGTAATAACCTATCTTGGTATTGCAGACCCCTCAGTCCTCTAATAACCTTGGTCGCTCTTCTCTGCACCCGCTCCAGTTCAGCTATGTCTTTCTTATACACCGGAGACCAGAACTGTGCACAGTATTCTTAGTGTGGTCGCACTAGTCACTTGTATAGAGGTAAAATTATGTTCTCCTCATGAGCATCTATGCCTCTTTTAATACATCCCATTATTTTATTTGCCTTTGTAGCAGCTGCCTGACACTGGCCACTGAATATGAGTTTGTCATCCACCCAGGTCTTTTTCATTGACGGTTTTGCCCAGAGTTTTAGAATTAAGCACATAGTTATACATCTTATTACTTCTACCCAAGTGCATGACCTTACATTTATCCCCATTAAAGCTCATTTGCCATTTATCAGCCCAAGCTTCTAGTTTACATAAATCATCCTGTAATATAAAATTGTCCTCCCCTGTATTGATTACCCTGCAGAGTTTAGTGTCATCTGCAAATATTGAAATTCTATTCTGAATGCCCCCTACAAGATCATTAATAAACATGTTAAAAAGAGGAGGGCCCAATACTGACCCCTGTGGTACCGTACTGCTAACCGCGACCCAGTCCGAGTGTGCTCTATTAATAACCACCCTTTGTTTCCTATCCCTGAGCCAGCTCTCAACCCACTTACACATATTTTCCCCTATCCCCATTACTCTCATTTTATGTAACAACCTTTTGTGTGGCACCGTATCAAAAGCTTTGGAAAAGTCCATATATACTACGTCCACTGGGTTCCCTTGGTCCAGTCCGGAACTTATCTCTTCATAGAAGCTGATCAAATTAGTCTGACATGAACGGTCCCTAGTAAACCCGTGCTGATACTGGGTCATGAGGTTATTCCTCTTCAGATACTCCAGCATAGCATCCCTTAGAATGCCCTCCAGGATTTTACCCACAGTAGAGGTTAAACTTACTGGCCTATAATTACCGAGTTCAGTTTTTGCCCCTTTTTTGAATATTGGCACCACATTTGCTATACGCCAGTCCTGTGGTACAGACCCTGTTATTATGGAGTCTTTAAAGATTAAAAATAATGGTCTATCAATGACTGTACTTAGTTCCTGCAGTACTCGGGGGTGTATCCCATCCGGGCCCGGAGATTTGTCAATTTTAGTTATTTTTAGACGCCGCTGTACTTCCTGCTGGGTTAAGCAGGTGACATTTAATGGGGAATTATTATCACTAGTCATATTGGCTGCCATGGGATTTTCTTTTGTAAATACTGATGAAAAAAAGTCATTTAGCATATTGGCTTTTTCCTCATCCTCATCCACCATTTCACCCAGACTATTTTTAAGGGGGCCAACACTGTCATTTTTTAGTTTCTTACTATTTATATAGTTAAAGAATATTTTGGGATTATTTTTACTCTCTCTGGCAACGAGTCTCTCTGTCTCAATCTTTGCTGCCTTGATTTGCTTTTTACAGAATGTATTTAATTTTCTGTATTTATTTAATGCCTCCTCACTACCTACTTCCTTTAATTCTCTAAATGCTTTCTTTTTGTCCCTTATTGCGCCCCTTACAGCTCTATTTAGCCATATTGGTTTCCTCCTATTTCTAGTATGTTTATTCCCATACGGTATATACTGTGCACAGGTCCTATCCAGGATGCTAATAAATGTCTCCCATTTTCTTTGTGTATTTTTGTGTCTCAGGATATCGTCCCAGTTAATTGCACCAAGATCCTCTCTCATCCGTTGGAAATTTGCCCTCCTGAAGTTTAGTGTCCTTGTCACCCCCCTTCTACCCATCTTATTAAAGGTTACATGAAAACTTATTATTTTGTGATCACTATTCCCCAAGTGACCCCCAACCCTTATATTTGATATGCGGTCTGGCCTGTTGGTTAATATTAGGTCTAGCAGTGCCCCCCTCCTTGTTGGGTCCTGAACCAGTTGTGAAAGGTAATTGTCTCTCATAGTTGTCAAAAACCGATTACCTTTGCTGGAACTGCAGGTTTCTGTTCCCCAATCTATTTCAGGGTAGTTGAAGTCCCCCATAATAATGACTTCTCCTTGAGTCGCAGCTTCATCTATTTGCTTTACGAGGATATTCTCCATTGCTTCCATTATTTTTGGAGATTTATAACAAATCCCTATCAGTAATTTATTATTTTTTCCCCCTCCCCTTATCTCCACCCACAGAGACTCTACATTTTCATTAGATTCACCTATATTATCACGCAGGATGGGTTTTAAGGTCGATTTTACATATAGACACACCCCTCCCCCTCGCTTATCTGTACGGTCATTTCTGAAAAGGCTATAGCCCTGCAAGTTAACAGCCCAGTCATGGCTCTCATCCAGCCACGTCTCAGATATCCCCACCATGTCATAATTATGCTCCAACAACATTATTTCTAATTCGTCCATTTTGTTGGCGAGGCTTCTGGTATTAGTATACATGCACTTGATGTTACTCTCTGTACCTCTATTCTTTCTTAAATTACTAACTGTTCTAACCCCACCCCCCATGCCACCGCCACCCCCAACTTCCTTATTTGTGCCCAGGTCTCTATCTGCACTATCTTCCCCTCCTATAAAATGAATACCCTCCCCCCCAATCCCTAGTTTAAACACTCCTCCAACCTTCTAACCATTTTCTCCCCCAGCACAGCTGCACCTTCCCCATTGAGGTGCAGCCCGTCCCTAGCGTAGAGCCTGTAGCCAACTGAGAAGTCGGCCCAGTTCTGCAGGAACCCAAACCCCTCCTTCCTACACCAATTCTTGAGCCACTTATTAACCTCCCTAATCTCCCGTTGCCTCTCTGGCGTGGCACGTGGTACAGGCAGTATTTCAGAAAATACCACGTTGGAGGTCCTTGCTTTCAGCTTGCAGCCTAATTCCCTGAAATCATCTTTAAGGACCTTCCACCTACCTCTAACTTTGTCATTTGTGCCAATGTGCACCATGACCGCTGGGTCCTCACCAGCCCCTCCCAGTAATCTGTCCACCCGATCAGCGATGTGTCGGACTCGAGCGCCAGGTAGGCAGCACACCGTCCGACGATCCCTGTCTTTGTGACAGATTGCCCTATCTGTTCCCCTAATAATTGAGTCCCCCACTACCAGCACCTGTCTGGCCTGCCCTGCTCTCCTTTTTCCCTCCTTACTGGAGCAGTCACTCCTCCGGCTTTCAGAGGACATGCCTGGCTGCAGCAGTGCTACCCCTGCACTGGCACCCCCCTCATCTGCCAACTTAGCAAACTTATTGGGGTGTGCCAGATCAGGACTAGCCTCCCTGGCACTCTTCCCTCTACCCCGCCTTCTATCTGTCACCCAGCTAACTGCCACACTGTCCTGCAGCTCCATCCTACCATCCCCCTCCTCATCTATCCCATTGAGCGTCTGCTCTGTGAGCAGAAGACTCCTCTCCATATTGTCTATGGATCTCAGTGTTGCCAGCTGCACATTTAGATCCAGTATCTGGGTTTCCAAATGCACAATGTGCTCACATCTCGCACAGCAGTATGCACCCTCGACCGGCTGGTCAAGGACTGCATACATGTGGCAAGATGTACACTGGATGGCATTAACAATTGTGGAGCACATTTCCTAATGGGGATTGCACCACACAGAAATGTTAATTAAAAATAAATACAAAGTATTAATTAAACCCAAGAAAAAAAAAAAAAAAAACAGAAGCAATTCCTCCCTTGGAAACTCCCTGATTCCAAAGTCACTGAATCACAAGTCACACACTTACCGCCGTTCACACTTACACTCAGGTCACACTCAGCTCGCTCACACTCGCTGTGCTGAAGATTTATAGATTTTTTTTTTTCTCTCTATCTCCCCTCAACAGCAATCCACCTTGCTGTTCAGATGCACTTCCAAAAAGGACTTGAGCCCCAAACAGCTGCCCCTTATATCCCCTTAATTATGAGCCCCCACCCTAAGTTAACTCCTTATGAATACAGCTACTCTCAATTCAGCAACTCACTCCAATTCACACAGGTATTTGTTAAAGGCCTTCCAAATACCTCCTCACTGAATCACAAGTCACACACTTACCGCCGTTCACACTTACGCTCAGGTCACACTCAGCTCGCTCACACTCGCTGTGCTGAAGATTTATAGATTTTTTTTTTTTTTCTCTCTCTATCTCCCCTCAACAGCAATCCACCTTGCTGTTCAGATGCACTTCCTTAAATTTAATTTTATGCTCTATTTTAATTGACTGTCCTGGAATTGCTGGATGGTTGGCAATCCTGCTAATGACGTCCTGTTCCAGAAGGGCAGTAGACTCTGCAGGGAAGCGAGTGCAGCACCAGTCTCCTGTCACGTTCCATTTGAAACTCCTCTCAAATGAAACATCATAGGAAGTAAAAAACAAACAAACACATATAGGGATTTGATAGTTAGGGAGAAGCGTAGAGTATTTTATAATGAAGCTAATTACAAAATGGTGTAAAGAAAGGTATTTAGAATGTACGGTACATTTAGGTACCAGACCAGGCCTTTAAAAGTTCCCACAAAGAGCAGTTGGTGTGTCATTTTTGACAGTGACAACATAAAAAACGCAGAATCCTACAGCTCCAGCAAAGTGGATGGGATTTATAGAAATCTCACTTTTTTTTTTTTTTTTTTTTTTTTTTTTTTTTTTTAAATGCTGCATAAACTGACCTGCAGTGTTTTTTGACCTGCAACAATTTCTTTTCCAGTGAATATTCATATCATTTTTCGGCTTTTCCTATAGGCTTGACTGAGATGAGGAAAATCCACAGGCATAAAAATCATTATAAAACACATGAATTTTTAGGGCTTTTTCACAGCTGAACTGCACTGAAAAAAGCGCATGTAATCTGCAAGGCTATCATAGTTTTATCAATGCTAATTGCAGGAAGTATTCAAAACAAAGCAGTTATATTTAAAACATGACATAGCAAAAGAAGACAAAAAACGAAGCTGAAAAAAATTTAATAAAAATTGCACGAAAATGATGCATGACAGCGCACACCTTGACTGTCGGCATCATTATACATCAAAATCCTGTTTTAAAGAGGGTCTGGATGCAAAGCCCTGGCAGGACCAAATAATGTGGGTAAAAATGATGTGTGAAAGGGTCCAAAGATGTAAACCTATGGAGTGTCTGAACGAAGATTCCGTAGGCGTACAGAAACTTCTGGCTCTCATATAGAGCGACCCTGAGAGGCTCCAGTGCGTCGACGCCAAGGAAGATGAAAGGAAAAGGGCTGGATCCTAGAGAAGGTAGTGATTGGCGAGTATATTAACACACTGACAGTACATGAACATATACATAGATTTAGTAAAAAATAAAATAATGGGAGGCCTTTTTTTTCCCATTATGGAAAAACCATTTCATTATAACTTTCTAGAGCCATACGGTAGCTTAGCTGCATGATGGTTTGTAAATGATCTGTCTGAAAATCCACATCAAAAACCACTTCAAATGCTCTTCATATGCACTTTGTATCGATTTCAAAGGGAAATCCACACTGTTTATCTGACAAGATTCTGAAACCCTTGCCTTGGAAGAAATAAATGAGCTGACATGTCACGGATATAATTTTCTTCACCAAACTTGACACTAAACTCAAAAGGCTGCAAAAAATGTTTGGGGGGAAAAAAAAAAAAAAACCTCCTAAAAATCCCACACCTATAAATTATATTTATATGTAAGATGCTGAGTTTTTATTGTGCAGCGTAAATACACAAAATTAAAAAAAAATAAAATAAATAAAAAAATAAAAAAAATCACCAAAAACTAGTGATGAGCGAATATAGTCGTTACTCAAGATTTCTCGAGCATTCTCGGGGGTCCTCCGAGTATTTTTTAATGCTTAGAGATTTCGTTTTTCTTGCCACAGATGAATGAGTTAGATCTTTTAGCCAGCATAAGTACCGTATATACTCGAGTATAAGCCGACCCGCAGTTTTTGAATATCCATATTGAATCAGGAGCCCCATATAATGCTCCATACAGTTCATGATGGACCCCATAAGATGCTCCATACAAAATACGCCCCATAAGATGCTCCATACAAAATACGCCCCATATAATGCTCCATACAGTTCATGATGGACCCCATAAGATGCTCCATACAAAATACGCCCCATAAGATGCTCCATACAGTTTTTGATGGGCTCCATAAGATGCTCCATATTAAAATATGCCCCATATAATGCTGCACAAATGTGGATTATGACCCCATAAGATGCTCCATACAATGCTGCAGAAATGCCGATTATGGCCCCATAAGATGCTCCATAGAGATATTTGCCCCATATAATGCTGCACATGGCCCCATAAGATGCTCCATACAGATATTTGCCCCATATAATGCTGCACATAGCCCCATAAGATGGTCCATACGGATATTTGCCCCATATAATGCTGCACATGGCCCCATAAGATGCTCCATACACATAATTGCCCCATATGCTGTTGCTGCGATTAAAAACATAAAAAATCCCTACTCACCTCTCAGGCCCCCGGCACTTGCTAAATTCACCTGCTCCCTGTTCCCTGTTCCACCGATGGCCGCCGCAGTGTCTTCTGCACTGACTGTTCAGGCAGAGGGCAGCGCGCACTAATCGCGTCATCGCGCCCTATGACCTGAGCGTCACTGCAGAGGACTTGGAAGACGCAGCGGCGCCGACGGTGGAACGGGGAGCAGATGAATATCACGCACCAAGTTATACTCACCTGCTTCTAGTGCGGTCCCTGCACGTCTTTTCCCCGGCGCCGGCAGCTTCTTCCTGTAGTGAGCGGTCACATGGTACCGCTCATTACAGTAATGAATATGCGGCTCCACCCCTATGGGAGTGGAGTCGGGTCCATATTCATTACTGTAATGAGCGGTACCATGTGACCGCTCACTACAGGAAGAAGCTGCCGGCGCCAGGCAAAAAACGTGCAGGGACCGCGCCAGGAGCAAGTAAGTATTATTACACAGCTCCGATCCCCCTCCCCTGCTGACCCCTGGGAATGACTCAAGTATAAGCCGAGAGGGTTACTTTCAGCCCAAAAAAGTGGGCTGAAAATCTCGGCTTAAACTCGAGTATATATGGTACATGTGGTGATTCCCTAGCAACCAGGCAACCTCCACAGGTACTTATGCTGGCTAACAGATGTAAATCATTCAGCTGCAGCAATAAAAACTAAATCTCCGAGCACCAAAAAATACTCGGAGGACCCCCGAGCATGCTCGGGAAATCTCGAGTAACGAGTATATTCGCTCATCACTACCAAAAACGCATTGTGGGACCTTAACTTAAAGGAAGAGGGGGCTGTTATAATCATACATGGGGAAAATTTGCAGAGTTCTTGTAAAAACAAGCAACTTCGCATTTTACCTCTTATTAAAAATTCTATCACGAGGAAAGGGATTTTAATTTTTATTGAATACTTCTCGTTTCCTAGGTTACCAGCCACCAGTCTACCAGAGGTGGTTGGTTTCCTACACTATCACTTGCAAGTTCTGTGTTACAGAGCCTGAAAGTGCAGATCTGGACCTGGCTGGATAGCTGTATCACCCAGCTTCAGTGCCCCTGCACTCCTCTGATGCTACAGAAGCAGATCCACCTTTGCTTGTAGCATGGCAGAGCACACAGTTCAGGCCAGCGGCTCAGCCATGAAGCCAATCTTCGGGAGCGCACTGCTCATCGGCGAGCAGGAAGATCGGAGACAGGGAAATGGTGTATTCCTAAAGAGTTTATAGTGTGTAGACATCAGCATTAGAATTGGTGTGAATTTGTTTGCACGTACCATTCGATAGGAATCACAGTGGTCTGGGGCTGTTGGACGGCAGAGGGAGTATTGTCTCTCACCTGGCAGTGTCTGTGGCTCTTTTATTGACTAGCCGGTCAGGAACGACATCAAATGAGGGATGACAATGCGCCTGACCATCAAGAGAAGCGCTATAGACACGTATTCCCTCCCCTGTCCAGGGGCCACAGACCACGGTAATGGCCGATCGAATGGGACGTGGGAATCCATTTTCACCAACTCTAATCAGGACACATAAGACAGATCATGCCTACGGCAGAGCCTGTGATTTAGAGGGGTAGATGTGTATCAGCAGCAAAGACACTATTATCCATTCATACATTACACAGTATGAAACAAGCACCAGACACAACGCAAAATCCAAACTGCAAAAAAATATTAATCTGCCGTAGTCTTCCAGTAATCACAAAACAAGGTAGAAAGGACACTTTGCCCTAAACATGACATCAGCTACAGACAAAAAACAGGATGTACTATAATTCATCGTGTTACAGCTTCCCCATGGGATGGGATGGTGAGGTTGGTAAGGCGGCATAGCTCCATCCCGAATATTGTTACATAGCTTCAAATAAGGCTCGTTCTACACTGCGTCTGTGCCCACTGTCGTAGGAATACGTTCAAGAGGTATGCCCCCGATAATTGGCAGAGGCACCCGTCCACCATAGGGACCCCACTGTAAGGAAGCGTTTACAGGATGGTGCGCGTTACATCACATTGGCTCTTTGTATAAAAGAAAAAAGAGCAGTCAGCTGCGCTCTACTATGGTATATAGGAAAACATGCGATATGCAATCACATACTGGCCTGAAGAACACACTTTCCTCCTCAGTCGGATGAGTGTGAGAGAGTGCGCGTGTGAGAGAGTACGCGCGCGCGTGTGAGAGAGTACGCGCGCGCGCGTGTGAGAGAGTACGCGCGCGCGCGTGTGAGAGAGTACGCGCGCGCGCGTGTGAGAGCGCGCGCGTGTGTGAGAGCGCGCGCGTGTGTGAGAGAGAAAGAGAGTGTGTGTGTCCCAACATGTAACTGACAGATGAAGACGCTGGTGGAGAAAATGATGTCTGTAGGGCCACATTCACATGTTCAGTGTTTGGTCAGTATTTTTACCTCAGTATTTGTAAGGTAAAACCCAGAGTGGAGCAATCAGAGGTAAAGTATAATAGAAACACGTCACCACTTCTGTATTTATCACCCACTCCTGGTTTTGGCTTACAAATACTGATGTAAAGTACTGACCAAATACTGAATGTGTGAATGTGGCCTGAGGAAAAGTTACTTCAATTAACCCTTGAAATAAGTATACACCAATAAAAGCGGTCATACAAGATGTAGTAATGTGTGTGTCCTGCAGGTCAGGGACACTACATAGCAGGCACATGGTAGACTCCACATAGATGTAAAGTAGTTCTCACCAGATCTTCCCTACGCGCCCCCTATATCATATGGGCAGCGCTCAGCCAGCAGTATGGCGCTTCTGTCTTGGTCCTTCGGAGAAATGGGATACCCTTACAATTTTGGGATTACCCACTGAAGGTATTAGTCTATGGGGGTAAAATGGCAATAAATCATCCCATGTCTACTGCACATGGGGCCACAAAGATGGAGCAGGATGGGAATGTGACTGGGCAGGTGTGTGTGTGGTGTGTGTCCAGTATAGAGAGGTGTGTGTGTGTGTGTGTGTGTGTGTGTGTGTGTGTGTGTGTGTGTGTGTGTGTGTCCAGTATAGAGAGGTGTGTGTGTGTGTGTGTGTGTGTGTGTGTGTGTGTGTGTGTGTGTGTGTCCAGTATAGAGAGGTGTGTGTGTGTGTGTGTGTGTGGTGTGTGTCCAGTATAGAGAGGTGTGTGTGTGTGTGGTGTGTGTCCAGTATAGAGAGGTGTGTGTGTGTGTGGTGTGTGTCCAGTATAGAGAGGTGTGTGTGTGTGTGGTGTGTGTCCAGTATAGAGAGGTGTGTGTGTGTGTGGTGTGTGTCCAGTATAGAGAGGTGTGTGTGTGTGTGGTGTGTGTCCAGTATAGAGAGGTGTGTGTGTGTGTGTGTGTGTGTGTGTGTGTGTGGTGTGTGTCCAGTATAGAGAGGTGTGTGTGTGTGTGTGTGTGTGTGTGGTGTGTGTCCAGTATAGAGAGGTGTGTGTGTGTGTGTGTGTGTGTGTGCGTGTCCGTGTGTGTGGTGTGTGTCCAGTATAGAGAGGTGTGTGTGTGTGTGTGGTGTGTGTCCAGTATAGAGAGGTGTGTGTGTGTGTGGTGTGTGTCCAGTATAGAGGTGTGTGTGTGTGTGTGTGTGTGTGTGTGTGTGGTGTGTGTCCAGTATAGAGAGGTGTGTGTGTGTGTGGTGTGTGTCCAGTATAGAGAGGTGTGTGTGTGTCCAGTATAGAGAGGTGTGTGTGTGTGTGTGTGTGTGTGTGTGTGTGTGTGTGTGTGTCCAGTATAGAGAGGTGTGTGTGTGTGTGTGTGGTGTGTGTCCAGTATAGAGAGGTGTGTGTGTGTGGTGTGTGTCCAGTATAGAGAGGTGTGTGTGTGTGTGGTGTGTGTCCAGTATAGAGAGGTGTGTGTGTGTGTGGTGTGTGTCCAGTATAGAGAGGTGTGTGTGTGTGTGGTGTGTGTCCAGTATAGAGAGGTGTGTGTGTGTGTGTGTGTCCAGTATAGAGAGGTGTGTGTGTGTGTGTGTGTGTGTGTGTGTGTGTGTGTGTGTGTGTGTGTGTGTGTGTGTGTGTGTGTGTGTTCCAGCATGTTGTGAGGTGCTGCCATTCTCAGTATCTGGCTGCCAGGGTGCCCCACACTGTGGTGGCCACACGCCGCTGCGCTGTCTTACCGTGCAGCCCGGTCTGTGGAGGCCAGCCCGGAGAGCGAGTGTCTGTCCTTCTTTTGGCCACAGGCGGCGTACCAAGGCGCAGGGAACTAGCCGCTTCCAGCCCCAGTCCAGGCAGTGCTCCACTCTGCAGCGCGATGTGATAGTGTCATCACTACCACGCCCACTGCATCCACTTGCTGCCACCTAGCGGTCAAATGCGTCAACTACTCAGCAGCCACATTGTGGTTGGCAAGCCTGGAGTATGCGATACTACCGGGCGCCAGTAGGCGGCTCACCACAGCTCCATACAGAGGTTACATAGAAATATACCTTCGAACATTTAGTAGTTACAGAAAACAAGCAAAATCAATACTGACAATGTCATTATTTCTTATGAATTATGAATGCCGTGTGTCACGGTTGCCTCTATGACGATGTGTCAGTCACAAACCGGACTCACGTTGGTCTGCAGTTAGACTTTAGCTATTAGTTAGCTATTAGATGTTCATGCATGGTGAATTATACATAGAGTGGATATTGTTTGGGTACAATTTTGTTCAGGACTTTGAGATGTTTATGTTGACTACTTGTGGTCCTGGGTTATTCATGTAAATCGCTTATTTATGTCGCATATAATCAAACGTGCTCAAGCGTACATAAATTCAATTTGAAAAGAGGTACTCTGGACCACTAGTGCTCAACATGACCAGCTCAATGTCCGGAATAATATTTGCCAAAAAAATTATTAATAGTGATGAGTGAGCACTAAAATGCTCGGGTGCTGATTGCTCGGGTCGAGCAGATTGGAATACTCGGGTCCTCGGCCAGAACAACGAGCCCAATATAAGTCTATGGGAGACCCGAGTATTTTTACCGCGACCCCCCCAGGGGTCCTTTTAAGGTCTAAAAACGTCTGAAAATGATAGAAACACTGCTCAAATGACACAGGAACATCATGGGGATCGCCCCTGGAAGCATTTCTGACTCCTAGTTCACAGCTTTAACCCCATCCTGACATGCGCCGTAATAGTACTGCTCTGCGGGAACTGAGTTCCCGCAAACCGCAGTACTTGTATGGCGGCACGATCGCGCGGCCACACAGTGAGCGCCGCGGCGATCGCGTGCGGGTGTCAGCTGTATATGACAGCTGACACCCCGCAGCAATGCTAGCGCCGATCGTGGGCATTTAACCCCTCTGATGCCGCTGTCAATAGTGACAGCGACATAGAGAGGCATCGCGCAGGGACGGGGGCTCCCTGAGCTCTCCCACCGGAACAACGCGATGGCCACGGGACTCCTTCTGGGTCATGAAGTGAGGTGGCTAGTAGGCGCTGGAAAGCCTCCTGCACTGCCTGTCAGAGCACTGATCTGACACAGTGCTATTCACAGTGTCAGATCAGCGATCTGATCTAATATAGTGATGTCCCACCCTGGGACAATGCTAGAAAGTAAAAAAAAAAAATAGAATGTACAAAAAATATATATATATATATTTCCCAATAAATCCATTTACTTATGTAAATAAAAAAAAAAACAATAAAAGTACACATATTTGGTATCGCCGCATCCGTAATGACCCGCTCTATTAAACTATCCCACTTGTTAATCCCTTCAGTGAACACCGCAAAAAAATAAATAAAAAACAAGGCAAAAAAACACTTTATTATCATACCGGCGAATAAAAAGTGGAATAACACGCGATCAAAAAGTTGGATATAAATAAACATGGTACTGCTGAAAACGTCAACTCGTCCCGCAAAAAACAAGACCTCAATTGACTCTGTGGGCCAAAATATGGAAAAATTATAGCTCTCAAAATGAGGTGATGCAAAAACTATTTTTTGCAATAAAAAGCGTCTTTTAGTGTGTGACGGCTGCCAATCATAAAAATCGCTATAAAAGTAAATCAAAGCCCCCTTCATCACCCCCTTAGTTATGGAAAAATAATCAAATATTACAAAATGTATTTATTTCCATTTTCCCATTAGGATTAGGGTTAGGGCTAGGGTTAGGGCTAGGGTTAGGCCTAGGGTTAGGGCTAGGGTTAGGCCTAGGGTTAGGGCTAGGGTTTCAGTTAGAATTGGGGGGTTTCCATTGTTTAGGCACATCAGGGGCTCTCCAAACTCGACATGGCGTCCAATCTCAATTCCAGCCAATTTTGTGTTGAAAAACTAAAACAGTGCTCCTTCCCTTCCGAGCTCTCCCGTGCACCCAAACAGGGGTTTACCCCCACATATGGAGTATCAGCGTACTCAGGACAAATTGGACAACACATTTTGGGGTCCAATTTCTCCTGTTACCCTTGGGAAAATACAAAACCGAGGGCTAAAAAATAATTTTTGTGGAAAAAAAAGGATTTTTTATTTTCACGGCTCTGCATTATAAACTGTAGTGAAATACTTGGGGGTTCAAAGTTCTCACAACACATCTAGATAAGTTCCTTGGGGGTCTAGTTTCCAATATGGGGTCACTTGTGAGGGGTTTCTACTGTTTAGGTACATCAGGGGCTCTGCAAATGCACCGTGACGCCTGCAGACCAATCCATCTAAGTCTGCATTCCAAACGGCGCTCCTTCCCTTCCGAGCTCTGCCGTGCACCCAAACAGTTCCCCCCCACATATGGGGTATAAGCGTACTCAGGAGAAATTGGACAACAACTTTAGTGGTCCAATTTCTCCTGTTACCCTTGGGAAAAAAAATTGTGGGCTAAAAGGTAATTTTGTGGAAAGAGAAAATTATTTTTTAATTTTCACGGCTCTACATTCTAAACTTTAGTGAAACAATTGGGGGTTAAAAGTGCTCACCACACATCTAGATAAGTTCCTTAGGGGGTCTTCTTTCCAAAATGTGGTCACTTGTGGCGGGTTTCCACTGTTTAGGCACATCAGGGGCTCTACAAACGCGACATGGGTTTCGATTTCAATTCCAGCCAATTTTGCATTGAAAAGTCAAACGGCGCTCCTTCCCTTCCGAGCTCTGCTATGCGCTCAACAGTGGTTTACCCCCACATATGGGGTATCAGCATACTCAGGGCAAATTGAACAACAACTTTTGGGGTCCAATTTGTCTTGTTACCCTTGGGAAAATAAAAAATTGGGGGCGAAAAATCATTTTTTGTGAAAAAAATATGATTTTTTTTTTACGGCTCTACAGTATGAACTTCTGTGAAGCACTTGGAGGTTCAAAGTGCTCACCACACATCTAGATTAGTTCCTTAGGGGGTCTACTTTCCAAAATGGTGTCACTTGTGGGGGTTTCCACTGTTTAGGCACATCAGGGGCTCTCCAAACGCGACATGGTGTGCGATCTCATTTCCAGCAAATTTTGCATTGAAAAGTCAAATGGCGCTCCTTCCCTTCTGAGCTCTGCCATGTTCCCAAACAATGGTTTACCCCAACATATGTGGTATCGGCGTACTCAGGACAAATTGTATGACTTTTGTGGTCCAATTTCTCCTGTTACCCTTGGTAAAATAAAGCAAATTGGATCTGAAGTAAAAATTTTGTGAAAAAAAGTTAAATGTTCAGTTTTTTTAAACATTCCAAAAATTCCTGTGAAGCACCTGAAGGGTAAATAAACTTTTTGAATGTGGTTTTGCGTACCTTGAAGGGGTGCAGTTTTTAGAATGGTGTCACTTTGGGGCATTTTCTGTCATATAGACCCCTCAAAGTCACTTCAAGTGTGAGGTGGTCCCTAAAAAAAATGGTTTTGCAAATTTTGTTGTAAAAATCAGAAATCACTGGTCAATTTTTAACTCTTAGAACTTCCTAACAAAAAAAAAATTATGTTTCCAAAATTGTGCTACTGTAAAGCAGACATGTGGGTAATGTTATTTTTTAACTATTTTGAATGATATGACTCTCTAATTTAAGGGCATAAAAACTAAACGTTTAAAAATTGCAAAATTTTTGCCAAATTTCCATTTTTTTCACAAATAAACGCAAGTCAAATCGAAGAAATTTTACCACTATCATAAAGTACAATATGTCACAAGAAAACAAACTCAGAATCACCAGGATCCGTTGAAGCGTTTCGGAGTTATGACCTCATAAAGTGACAGTGGTCAGAATTGAAAAAAATGGCCTGGTCAGGAAGTTGAAAACAGGCTTCGGGGTGAAGGGGTTAATCAACTTTTTCCGAGATTCATGCCATTTTTTCCGATGCCACAAAAAAACACATTAAAACAAAACCAAAACTGGTTTTGCTGGGAAATATGTCAAGGTACATCCTTTGCAGGTTAAAGGGAACCTGTCACCTGAATTTGGCGGGACCAGTTTTGGGTCATATGGGCGGGGTTTTCGGGTGTTTGATTCACCCTTTCCTTACCCGCTGGCTGCATGCTGGCCGCAATATTAGATTGAAGTTCATTCTCTGTCTTCCGGAGTACACACCAGCGCAAGGCAATATTGCCTTACGCAGGCGTGTACTATGGAGGACAGAGAATTAACTTCAATCCAATATTGCGGCCAGCATGCAGCCAGCGGGTAAGGAAAGGGTGAATCAAACACCCGAAAACCCCGCCCATGTGACCCAAAACTGGTCCCGCCAAATTCAGGTGACAGGTTCCCTTTAATGACTTGCCTGTAAGGCCAAATATTTAACCCCAGACCTAAAATTTCCTTCCCCACTTAGGCTTAGTTCAGACACAGCATTTTTCAACTTTAACATTGCTTTCAACCACTACAAATGCATTCACTGGGAAATGTCATTGTAACATGTAACACCCTACATAAGCAGACCCATCTTGTTTCATTTATGAAGGTGGGACTCTTAGGCTGCCGTCACACTAGCAGTATTTGGTCAGTATTTTACATCAGTATTTGTAAGCCAAAACCAGGAGTGGGTGATAAATGCAGAAGTGGTGCATATGTTTCTATTATACTTTTCCTCCAATTGTTCCACTCCTGGTTTTGGCTTACAGATACTGATGTAAAATACTGACCAAATACTGCTAGTGTGACAGCAGCCTTAAAGTCACAGATTGTTACTGGTGCATCAGGTGGCATTAATCTTCTTAAAGGGCCATTATTAACCCCTTAATCCCATATGACGTACTATCCCGTCCAGGTGGGGTGGGCCTTAATTCCCACCGACAGGATAGTACGTCATAGCGATCGGCCGCGCTCACGGGGGGGAGAGCGCGGCCGATCGCGGCCGGGTGTCAGCTGCCTATCGCAGCTGACATCCGGCACTATGTGCCACGAGCGGTCACGGACCGCCCCCGGCACATTAACCCCCGGCACACCGCGATCAAACATGATCGCAGTGTGCCGGCGGTACAGGGAAGCATCGCGCAGGGAGGGGGCTCCCTGCGGGCTTCCCTGAGACTATCGGTACAAGGCGATGTACTCACCTTGTACCAGTCCCCAGATCCAAAATGGCCGCCGGGCTGCATCCGGGTCCTGCAGGGATTACTTCCGGGTCGTGAGCAGGCGACGGTAAGCCAGCAGCGATGTGAGCGACATCGCCGATCTGATAGAGTGCTATGCAAACTATCAGATCGGCGATCTGTGATGTCCCCCCTGGGACAAAGTAAAAAAGTTTTAAAAAAAATTTCTACATGTGTAAAAAAAAATTTAAAAAAAAAATCCTAAATAAAGAAGAAAAAAAAAATATTATTCCCATAATACATTTCTTTATCTAAAAAAAAACAAAAAAACAATAAAAGTACACATATTTAGTATCACCGCATCCGTAACGACCCAACCTATAAAACTGTCCCACTAGTTAACCCCTTCAGTGAACACCGTAAGAAAAAAAAAAAAAACGCTTTATTATCATACCGCCGAACAAAAAGTGGAATAACACGCGATAAAAAAGACGGATATAAATAACCATGGTTCCACTGAAAACGTCATCTTGTCCCGCAAAAAATGAGCCGCCATGCATCATCATAAGCAAAAAAATAAAAAAGTTATAGTCCTCAGAATAAAGCGATGCCAAAATAATTATTTTTTCTATAAAATAGCTTTTATCGTATAAAAGCGCCAAAACATAAAAAAATGATATAAATGAGGTATCGCTGCAATCGTACTGACCCGACGAATAAAACTGCTTTTATCAAATTTACCAAACACGGAACGGTATAAACGCCACCCCCAAAAGAAATTCATGAATAGCTGGTTTTTGGTAATTCTGCCTCACAAAAATCGGAATAAAAAGCGATCAAAAAATGTCATGTGCCAGAAAATGTTACCAATAAAAACGTCAACTCGTCCCACAAAAAACAAGACCTCACATGACTCTGTGGACCAAAATACGGAAAAATTATAGGTCTCAAAATGTGGTGACGCAAAAACTTTTTTGCTATAAA
Source organism: Ranitomeya variabilis (assembly GCF_051348905.1). Lineage (NCBI taxonomy): Eukaryota > Metazoa > Chordata > Amphibia > Anura > Dendrobatidae > Ranitomeya > Ranitomeya variabilis. Next base: position 435,970,195 of record NC_135236.1, read on the forward strand.
AAGCGTCTTTTAGTGTGTGACAGCTGCCAATCATAAAAATCCGATATAAAAAACGCTATAAAAGTAAATCAAACCCCCCTTCATCACCCCCTTAGTTAGGGAAAAATAATAAAATTTAAAAATTGTATTTATTTCCATTTTCCCATTAGGGTTAGGGCTAGGGTTAGGGCTAGGGTTAGGGCTAGGGTTAGGGTTGGGGCTAGGGTTGGAGCTAAAGTTAGGGTTGGGGCTAAAGTTAGGGATAGGGTTGGGGCTAAAGTTAGGGTTAGGGCTAAAGTTAGGGTTAGGGTTTGGATTACATTTACGGTTGGGATTAGGGTTGGGATTAGAATTAGGGGTGTGTCAGGGTTAGGGGTGTGGTTAGGGTTACAGTTGGGATTAGGGTTAGGGGTGTGTTTGGATTAGAGTTTCAGGTAGAATTGGGGAGTTTCCACTGTTCAGGCACATCAGGGGCTCTCCAAACGCGACATGGCGTCCGATCTCAATTTCAGACAATTCTGCTTTGAAAAAGTAAAACAGTGCTCCTTCCCTTCCGAGCTCTCCCGTGCGCCCAAACAGGGGTTTACCCCAACATATGGGGCATCAGCGTACTCGGGACAAATTGGAGAACAACTTTTGGGGTCCAAGTTCTCTTGTTATCCTTGGGAAAATAAAAATTTGGGGGGCTAAAAATCATTTTTGTGAAAAAAAAAATAATTTTTATTTTCACGGCTCTGCATTATAAACTGTAGTGAAATACTTTGGGGTTCAAAGTTCTCGCAACACATCTAGATAAGTTCCTTGGAAGGTCTAGTTTCCAATATGGGGTCACTTGTGGGGGGTTTGTACTGTTTGGGTACATCAGGGGCTCTGCAAATGCAACGTGACGCCTGCAGACCAATCAATCTAAGTCTGCATTCCAAATGGCGCTTCTTCCCTTCCGAGCTCTGCCATGCGCCCAAACAGTGGTTCCCCCCAACATATGGGGTATCAGCGTACTCAGGACAAATTGCCCAACAACTTTTGGGGTCCAATTTATCCTGTTACCCTTGGGAAAATACAAAACTGGGGGCTAAAAAATCATTTTTCTGAAAAAAAAAAGAATTTTTATTTTCATGGCTCTGCGTTATAAACTGTAGTGAAACACTTTGGGGTTCAAAGTTCTCGCAACACATCTAGATAAGTTCCTTGGGAGGTCTAGTTTCCAATATGGGGTCACTTGTGGGGGTTTGTACTGTTTGGGTACATCAGGGGCTCTGCAAATGCAACGTGACGCCTGCAGACCAATCAATCTAAGTCTGCATTCCAAATGGCGCTCCTTTCCTTCCGAGCTCTGCCATGCGCCCAAACAGTGGTTCCCCCCAACATATGGGGTATCAGCGTACTCAGGACAAATTGCACAACAACTTTTGGGGTCCAATTTATCCTGTTACCCTTGGGAAAATACAAAACTGGGGGCTAAAAAATCATTTTTCTGAACAAAAAAAAGAATTTTTATTTTCACGGCTCTGCGTTATAAACTGTAGTGAAACACTTTGGGGTTCAAAGCTCTCAAAACACATCTAGATAAGTTCCTTAGGGGGTCTACTTTCCAAAATGGTGTCACTTGTGGGGGGTTTTAATGTTTAGGCACATCAGGGGCTCTCCAAATGCGACATGGTGTCCCATCTCAATTCCAGTCAATTTTGCATTGAAAAGTAAAATGGTGCTCCTTCCCTTCCGAGCTCTGCTATGCGCCCAAACAGTGGTTTACCCCCACATATGGGGTATCGTTGTACTCAGGACAAATTGCACAACAACTTTTGTTGTCTAATTTCTTCTCTTACCCTTGGGAAAATAAAAAATTGGGGCGAAAATATCATTTTTGTGAAAAAATATGATTTTTTATTTTTACGGCTCTGCATTATAAACTTCTGTGAAGCACTTGATGGGTCAAAGTGCTCACCACACATCTAGATAAGTTCCTTAAGGGGTCTACTTTCCAAAATCGTGTCACTTGTGGGGGGTTTCAATGTTTAGGCACATCAGGGGCTCTCCAAACGCAACATGGCGTCCCATCTCAATTCCAGTAAATTTTGCATTGAAAAGTCAAATGGCGCTCCTTTCCTTCCGAGCTCTGCATTGCACCCAAACAATGGTTTACACCCACATATGGGGTATCAGCGTACTCAGGACAAATTGCAAAACAATTTTTGGGGTCCAATTTCTTCTCTTACCCTTGGGAAAATAAAAAATTGGGGGTGAAAAGATAATTTTTGTGAAAAAATATGATTTTTTATTTTTACGGCTCTGCATTATAAACTTCTGTGAAGCACTTGGTGGGTCAAAGTGCTCACCACACATCTAGATAAGTTCCTTAGGGGGTCTACTTTCCAAAATCGTGTCACTTGTGGGGGGTTTCAATGTTTAGGCACATCAGGGGCTCTCCAAACGCAACATGGCGTCCCATATAAATTCCAGTCAATTTTGCATTGAAAAGTCAAATGGCGTTCCTTTCCTTCCGAGCTCTGCCATGCGCCCAAACAGTGGTTTACCCCCACATTTGGGGTATCAGCGTACTCAGGACAAATTGTACAACAACTTTTGGGGTCCATTTTCTCCCGTTACCCTTGGTAAAATAAAACAAATTGGAGCTGAAATAAATTTTGTGTGAAAAAAAGTTAAATGTTCATTTTTATTTAAACATTCCAAAAATTCCTGCGAGACACCTGAAGGGTTAATAAACTTCTTGAAAGTGGTTTTGAGCACCTTGAGGGGTGCAGTTTTTAAAATGTTGTCACACTTGGGTATTTTCTATCATACCAATCTACCAATTTTCTATCATATCAAAATGACTTCAAATGAGATGTGGTCCCTAAAAAAAAATGGTGTTGTAAAAATGAGAAATTTCTGGTCAACTTTTAACCCTTATAACTCCTTAACAAAAAAAATGTTGGTTCCAAAATTGTGCTGATGTAAAGTAGACATGTGGGAAATGTTACTTATTAAGTATTTTGCGTGACATATCTCTGTGATTTAAGGGCATAAAAATTCAAAGTTGGAAAATTGTGAAATTTTCAAAATTTTCGTCAAATTTCCATTTTTTTCACAAATAAACGCAAGTTATATCGAAGAAATTTTACCACTAACATGAAGTACAATATCTCACGAGAAAACAGTGTCAGAATCGCCAAGATCCGTTGAAGCGTTCCAGAGTTACAGTGGGGCAAAAAAGTATTTAGTCAGTCAGCAATAGTGCAAGTTCCACCACTTAAAAAGATGAGAGGCGTCTGTAATTTACATCATAGGTAGACCTCAACTATGGGAGACAAACTGAGAAAAAAAAATCCAGAAAATCACATTGTCTGTTTTTTTATCATTTTATTTGCATATTATGGTGGAAAATAAGTATTTGGTCAGAAACAAACAATCAAGATTTCTGGCTCTCACAGACCTGTAACTTCTTCTTTAAGAGTCTCCTCTTTCCTCCCCTCATTACCTGTAGTAATGGCACCTGTTTAAACTTGTTATCAGTATAAAAAGACACCTGTGCACACCCTCAAACAGTCTGACTCCAAACTCCACTATGGTGAAGACCAAAGAGCTGTCAAAGGACACCAGAAACAAAATTGTAGCCCTGCACCAGGCTGGGAAGACTGAATCTGCAATAGCCAACCAGCTTGGAGTGAAGAAATCAACAGTGGGAGCAATAATTAGAAAATGGAAGACATTCAAGACCACTGATAATCTCCCTCGATCTGGGGCTCCACGCAAAATCCCACCCCGTGGGGTCAGAATGATCACAAGAACGGTGAGCAAAAATCCCAGTACCACGCGGGGGGACCTAGTGAATGAACTGCAGAGAGCTGGGACCAATGTAACAAGGCCTACCATAAGTAACACACTACGCCACCATGGACTCAGATCCTGCAGTGCCAGACGTGTCCCACTGCTTAAGCCAGTACATGTCCGGGCCCGTCTGAAGTTTGCTAGAGAGCATTTGGATGATCCAGATGAGTTTTGGGAGAATGTCCTATGGTCTGATGAAACCAAACTGGAACTGTTTGGTAGAAACACAACTTGTCGTGTTTGGAGGAAAAAGAATACTGAGTTGCATCCATCCAACACCATACCTACTGTAAAGCATGGTGGTGGAAACATCATGCTTTGGGGCTGTTTCTCTGCAAAGGGGCCAGGACGACTGATCCGGGTACATGAAAGAATGAATGGGGCCATGTATCGTGAGATTTTGAGTGCAAACCTCCTTCCATCAGCAAGGGCATTGAAGTTGAAACGTGGCTGGGTCTTTCAACATGACAATGATCCAAAGCACACCGCCAGGGCAACGAAGGAGTGGCTTCGTAAGAAGCATTTCAAGGTCCTGGAGTGGCCTAGCCAGTCTCCAGATCTCAACCCTATAGAAAACCTTTGGAGGGAGTTGAAAGTCCGTGTTGCCAAGCGAAAAGCCAAAAACATCACTGCTCTAGAGGAGATCTGCATGGAGGAATGGGCCAACATACCAACAACAGTGTGTGGCAACCTTGTGGAGACTTACAGAAAACGTTTGACCTCTGTCATTGACAACAAAGGATATATTACAAAGTATTGAGATTAAATTTTGTTTCTGACCAAATACTTATTTTCCACCATAATATGCAAATAAAATGATAAAAAAACAGACAATGTGATTTTCTGGATTTTTTTTTCTCAGTTTGTCTCCCATAGTTGAGGTCTACCTATGATGTAAATTACAGACGCCTCTCATCTTTTTAAGTGGTGGAACTTGCACTATTGCTGACTGACTAAATACTTTTTTGCCCCACTGTATAACCTCATAAAGAGACAGTGGTCAGAATTGTAAAAATTGTCCCGGTCATTAACGTGCAAACCACCCTCGGGGCTTAAGGGGTTAAACTGTGGGTCTCCTAAGCCGTTGTAGCCTAGGCTGTGAGTGGATGGGCTGCCAAGAATTACGACGCACCATAATACCCCTGTCATAAGATGTCCAGGGGGACTCCTGAAAAAGTGTTGCATTGAATTCAAGGCCTGCCCTGCTACCAATTCATATGCATCCCATTACACCTTTGAACCCACATACTGGATGGGCCCAGGAAAATCCACTTCACAATATGCATTTTGTACTCCGTACTCCTTTGGCGGCAAGGCGAGCCCTGCTGCATAGTCAGTCATATGCACCCCATTATGCCTTGGAACCCACATACTGGATGGGCCCAGGAAAATCCACTTCACAATATGCGTTTTGTACTCCGTACTCCTTTGTTTTACACATTGGCAGCAAGGCCAGCCCTGCTGCATAGTCAGTCATATGCGCCCCATTATGCCTTGGAACCCACATACTGGATGGGCCCAGGAAAATCCACTTCACAATATGCATTTTGTACTCCTGTACTCCTTTGTTTTACACATTGGCAGCAAGGCCAGCTCTGCTGCATAGTCATATGCACCCCATTACGCCTTAGAACCCACAAAAGCTTTTCAAAAGCTTTTGATACGGTGCCACACAAAAGGTTGATACATAAAATGAGAATAATGGGGATAGGGGAAAATATGTGTAAGTGGGTTAAGAGCTGGCTCAGGGATAGGAAACAAAGGGTGGTTATTAATGGAGCACACTCGGGCTGGGTGGGTTAGCAGTGGGGTACCACAGGGGTCAGTATTGGGCCCTCCTCTTTTTAACATGTTTATTAATGATCTTGTAGGGGGCATACAGAGTAGAATTTCAATATTTGCAGATGACACTAAACTCTGCAGGGTAATCAATACAAGGGAGGACAATTTGATATTACAGGATGATTTATGTAAACTAGAAGCTTGGGCTGATAAATGGCAAATGAGCTTTAATGGGGATAAATGTAAGGTCATGCACTTGGGTAGAAGTAATAAGATGTATAAGTATGTGCTTAATTCTAAAATTCTGGGCAAAACCGTCAATGAAAAAGACCTGGGAGTGTGGGTGGATGACAAACTCACATTTAGTGGCCAGTGTCAGGCAGCTGCTACAAAGGCAAATAAAATAATGGGATGCATTAAAAGAGGCATAGATGCTCATGAGGAGAACATAATTTTACCTCTATACAAGTCACTAGTTCAACTACACTTAGAATACTGTGTACAGTTCTGGTCTCCGGTGTATAAGAAAGGCATAGCTGAACTGGAGCGGGTGCAGAGAAGAGCGACCAAGGTTATTAGAGGACTGGGGGGTCTGCAATACCAAGATAGGTTATTACACTTGGGGCTATTTAGTTTGGAAAAACGAAGGCTAAGGGGTGATCTTATGTTAATGTATAAATATATGAGGGGACAGTATAAAGACCTTTCTAATGATCTTTTTAATCATAGACCTGAGACAGGGACAAGGGGGCATCCTCTACGTCTGGAGGAAAGAACTAATGAACTACTGAGCCAAACTAACAGCATTGCTTTATCAAATTTATATGAAGTGTATTGTGTCCAATGTGAGCAACCAGTCAACACAAAAAGGAGCTTTTTAAGGGAGCTCTTTAAGGTACACAAATGTTATCCTTTGCCAAGAAGGATGTGGTTTCACCAATGTGGGGTACCTTTTTTATAAATATAATATTGCCATCACAGCCCCCCTTGCCCAAACTTCATCGGCCTATAACAGTACAAAGCACATTCACCCCGGTGATCTAGTGGCAGTTAAAGGACACATTGCAGGAGACAGAGTTAAGAATTAGGCGCAATGTAGTGGTGTGTGTCTCTGAGACTTGTAATGCAGTGCATGAGCTGCCAACCAATTCCCCAATGGGGGTATCTTTTTTAAAAATAGACTAGTGCAATCACAGCCCCCTTGCCCAGAATGCACCGTACAGAGCATGTTCACCCTGGTCATCTAGTGGCAGTTAAAGGACACTTTGCAGGAGACAGAATGAAGAAGTAGGCCCAATGTAATGTCATGCCCAATTCCCCAATGTGGGGTAATCTTTTTTTACAAAATAAGAATGCCATCACAGCCCCCTTGCCCAAAATGCACCATACAGAGCACGCTCACCCTGGTGATCTAGTGGCAGTTAAAGGACACATTGCAGGAGACAGAGATAAGAAGTAGGCCCAATGTTGTGGTGTGTGTCTCTGAGACTTGTAATGCAGTGCATGAGCTGCCAACCAATTCCCCAATGGGGGTACCTTTTTTAAAAATAAGAGTGCCATCACAGCCCCCTTGACCAAAATGCACCGTACAGAGCACACTCACCCTGGTGATCTAGTGGCAGTTAAAGGACACATTGGAGGAGACAGAGTTAAGACGTAGGCCCAATGTAGTGGTGTGTGTCTCTGAGACTTATAATGCAGTGCATGAGCTGCCAACCAATTCCCCAATGGGGGTACCTTTTTAAAAAATAGACTAGTGCCATCGCAGGCCCCTTGCCCAAAATTCACCGGCCTATAACAGTACTGAGCACATTCACCCTGGTCATCTACTGGCAGTTAAAGGACACATTGCAGGAGACAGACTTAAGAAGTAGGCCCAATGTAATGTAATGCCCAATTCCCCAATGTGGGGTCCTGATTTTACTAAATAAAATAGTGCCTTCACAGCCCCCGTGCCCAAAACTCACCTGCCCATAACAGTACAGAGCACGTTCACCCTGGTCTTCCAGTGGGTCTTGATGATGAGGATGAGGATAAGGATGAGGATAACAACAAACAGACCACATCTGGAAGCGTATACCCATGTGCGGTTGTGAAGAGGTGCATGAGAATACACCTCCCCAAAAGAGAGAATGTATTCGAGGTTATGTTTCGCTGTTTTCACTTGGTGGTGTACAGAAGTCTTGCCCAATCCAGCCCTTGTTCATTTTTATAAGAGTCAGCCTGTCAGCATTTTCAGTTGACAGGCGGATGCGCTTATCTGTTATAATTCCACCAGCGGCACTAAAAACCTGCTCTGACAGAACGCTAGCAGCAGGGCAGGCCAGGACCTCCAAGGCATAGAGAGCCAGTTCATGCCACGTGTCCAGCTTGGATACCAATAATTAAAAGGCAGAGAGGAATCATGGAGGACGTTTGTACGATCTGCAAGGTACGCCCTCACCATCTTCACAAACATTGCACTTCTTGTGACAGCACCCCTTGCCTCTGTGCCATCACGATGGGAAGGTCTGAGAAAACTGTCCCAGAACTTTGCCATTGTTCCCCTGCCTGAGCTGGATTGCACTTCTGTCTCTCTCGCTTGGTCTCCTTGGTTGTACAACAAACTCTGACGATTGCTGCCAGCGTTCTCACATGGGCATTTTCTAAGTAATTCCACTACAAGGGTCCTCTGGTACTGCAACATTTTAGTACATCTCTCTGCCTCTGGAAGAAGAGACTGAAAGTTCTCCTTGTAGCGTGGGTCTAGAAGTGTCACCAACCAGTAATGAGTGTCACCCAAAATTTTTATAATGCGAGGGTCACGTGAAACGCAGCGCAACGTAAAGTCAGCCATGCGTGCCAGACTGCTAACAGGCAAGACTTCCGTGTCCTCACCAACAGGACGACTGACCATGCTGTCCTCCTCATCCTCCTCCTCCCTGTCCTCAGGCCATCTCTGATAAACAGACGGTATGACAGCTGTGTTTGTAGTACCATCTATAGCGCATCAAAGTAGCTCCTGTTCTTCCTCCTCCTCCTCATTGACTACCAATCCACGATGAGAAGACATGAGGCTGGGCTGAGTGTAATCCCCCTGTATGGTTCCTTGCTCCATGTCCTCATGCTCTGCCTGCAATGCATCCTCTTTAATTGTGAGCAGAGAGGTTTTCAGAATGCTGAGAAGCGGGATGTTGACACTAATTATGGTGTAATCGCCGCTCACCATCTTGGTGCAGTCCTCAAAGTTTTGGAGGATGGTACATATATGTCGGACATCCATGCCCACTCCTGAGGTCTTATGTGTGGAGTCTGAACTGAATATCGACGGCCTTGTTGATGTTGGTAGTCAACAACTGCCCTCTTCTTCTCACAAAGCCTTTCCAACATAAGCAGCGTAGAGTTCCAGCGTGTGGGGACATCACACACCAGCCGGTGATCTGGAAGCTGTAAACGCTGCTGAAGCATGGCAAGGGTGGCTGAAGCTGTAGCTGACTTTTTTAAAATGGGCAGACAGATGGCGTACTTTCACTAGCTGATCATGCAGCTCTGGGTAGCTTTTCAGAAAATGTTGAACCACGAGGTTAAGCACATGGGCCAAGCAAGGTACTGTGGTCACTGTGGTGACCCCTTTGGCAGCTAGGGGGCGCTGTGTGTGCTCCTTGGGATGTGTATGGAGGCATATTTGTCATTATAATCGTGGTGAAACAGTGACTGGCAGTGTTGTGAATGGCCGATATGTGTTGCAGAGGGAGTCTGCGTGGTAAGTCTGATGCAATGTTGTTGTTCTGGGACCTGTAGTCCCTCAAGAGTGTGTATGTCTATGGTGTAGTTGTAAGGGAGACTTACTAGGCTAGTTGTGTGAGATGGGCGGGACAAACTAGCCACACATCCACACTCCCACCTGTGGGAGTGGTTAGTACTATATAATGTGACTGAGGGATGGTCACATGGTCTTGGAGTGTGGACCTGAATGGTCTATGCCGGAAGGTCCTGGAAGCCTGTGTTGGAAGTCCTGGAGAATAGGATTCCTGAAGAGCACATGGCAGGGCTCTGGACCTAGCACATGCCAGTGTGTGGGACGGATGGAGATCCGTGTTGTACTGACCGGGGTCAGAGTGAGAAACGTCTGAAGGATACCTCTGTGGAGGAGAGGTATCCGAGAAACCTGTGTGGCACCAACAGGTACGGAAAGGGATCCGTGTTATGCTTACCGGGGTTAGAAGAAAGAGACATTGTGTATGGGGCACCTCTGAGGCCAAGAGGTGTCCAGGAACCTGTGAAGGTTGCCAGCAGGTAACGGATGAGGTCCGTGTCGTATGCTGACCGGGGTCAGAGACGAACTGTGGTGAAGTTGAATACGTCCAGATGGTGTTCAAACTGTTACTAAGTTCCTGTGGATGTGGTTTATGTTGTGAGAAATAAACATAAAAGACTCTGTTTTGATAGAAAACCGTGCCCGAGTTCTTCAATCCCATGCTAAGCAAGTGTCCCCCAAGACACGTAGTAGGCGCTATGCTACAATTGGTGCTCAAATGCAGGCAAAGCGGTTCCCAAGAAGCACATGTACAGTGCTGGCTGAGCCAGAGAAGTCGACGGTCTGACAACCGTGTGTTATGCTGATTGGGCTCAGTGAGATAAAGAGTGTTTGTGCAATAATGCTGTAACTCGGCGGGGTTACAGAGGTGACAAGCATCTTGCTGTGGATCGGCAGGTCCACGAAGTCTGCGGTGGAGCCGTACAGAGCGTTGTGGAGTTTTTTTTTCTTCTTTCCGTGCAGACTCTTAAAGGGCCGGTGCCACCCAAAGAGACGTGTTTTTTTCTGTACTGTGTGAACTGGTACTGTTGGGTGTACCCCAGGGAAGGGGTGGTGTCCCTAAAGGGTAGCATCACAAAAAAAATGGGGCGGAAAACCCAAACAAGGATGGTTGCCAAAAAAGGGGCGGAGTCCCAAAAGGGGGTGGTATCCCAAAAGGGAGTAATTGCCCAAAAAGGGGTGGTAACCCTAAAGGGGGTGGGGTCCCAAAAGGGAGCGGTAACCCGGGGAATGCCAGTGTCCAAAAAAGGGGCGGAGCCTCCTGAAGTTAAAGGGGTGGCGCAGACCAGTGGGCCCCAGGAGAAATTGTACTATGCAGGTCCATGTTATACTGTGGATTGCTCAGCTAATGGTTTATCACGACAGTGCTCCGTTTTGTTGGATGGAGAATGTGTGATAGGACTGAAAGACCCAGGGAGTAAAGCGACTTTGCTGAGAACCCCTTCTGAATGCACTGTCACCTGGGTTAGTGACAAGAGTGAATGACACAGGTGGGGACGTTAAAGGAAATTTGGCAGCCTGCCTCTACATTGACATGACAGAGGAGTCCACGTATCACGATGTAAGAGTAGTCCCGGACTTACTGTACACTATGGTAATAGGGCGAGATTTGGAAACCCAGTGGGACTGGTGGATAAAAGGGAAAGTGTCTGTGGAGTTAATGTGTATGAAAATTAATACAGAGAATGCACCCCCTATAGTTGACAGTCCTAAGTTAGGCGTGACCAAGGAAGATGGTGGACGGTCCCAACTTACAGACATGACATCACCTGATGTGTGCCACAAAATGACTGTTAGTGATGTGGTAGATAAAACGTGTGGAGCTGACACCCGGAAAGAGTGTGACTTGGGGGTTCACCATACTGTGGGGTATGACACAGACTATGCGGGTGACTGTGACTCTGAGGAAGTAAGGGAGTACAGTAAAGAAGAGCCCCACCAGAAGGAAAAGTCCTCCCGTCGCCGGAGACGTAAAGGATGCAAAGAAGTGGTACCAGTTGCACCTTGTGAAGAACTGGAGGAGGCTACCAAAGGAGTGGGGCCTGAAGTAGATACCACCTCGCGTGATGAAAGCTCAGCCAATCCAGAGGATGGAGGGAGCGAGCTAAGCATGGTCCAAGAGGCTGTGGATACCCGTTTGAAGCAAGAGGAGCTTCGGAGACAGGCCGCTAAGTGCCGTGTGAGTGCCTTAGAGAAAGAGGTGGCGGAGCTCAGAGGTCGCCTGAAAGAAAGCCAGTCAATGTATAAAGCAGCCTGGGAGAAGGTGGAGCGGCAGGTGTCTATCCTGGCCAAACGTCTGGAATCTGGTGATGTTCAGAGGAAGTTGGTTCTGAAAGCTGAACAAGATGGGTGTCTAATGACAGCTGAAGAGAAGGAGAGTTCCTTGTTCAAATGTATGATAGACTGTTATGATCCTTAGTGGCTGAGGATCACGAATAGACCAGCAAGTGAATAAACTAAGGACAAGCTCTAGGGAGATGGTAACTGGACTGATCGCAAATCTGAACCTATCCAACACAACTAGAGGTAGCCGGTGAACGTGCCTAAAAAAATTCCTAGACGTCTCGAGCCAGCCTGAGGAACTAGCTACCCCTAACGAGAAAGAAAGACCTCGCTTGCCTCCAGAGAAATAATCCCCAAAGATTTAGAAGCCCCCAACAAATATTAACAGTGAAGTAAGAAGAAGGCACATACGTAGGGATGAAATCAGATTCAGCAAAAGAGGCCCACTAGTACTAGAAAGCAGAAAATAGAGCAGGGGTCTATGCGATCATTAAAAAACCCTTACAAAATATCCATCCTGAGATTTCAAGAACCCACGCACCAACTAATGGTGTGTGGGGAGAAACTCAGTCCACTAGAGCATCCAGCAAGCGAGGGAATCACATTTTAGCAAGCTGGACAAGAAAACATGATAAACACTGCTGATCAAAAAATGAGCAAACAAAACTTAGCTTGTCCTGGATGGACTGGGAGCAAGGTAGTCAGAAGGAATCTGAGTAGCACTGATTACATCGACAGCCGGCAACAAGTGAAAGTAAAACAGAGCTATATAGGAACCTCCCAGAGGATAACGAACCAGCTGATAGCCAGAGACCAGCAGGATAACAAACAAAGCCACCAGGGGGAACCCAAAGCAAAAGTCACACCATACCACCAGTGACCACAAGAGGGAGCCCGAAAACAGAGTTCACAACAATAGACGTACCTGAAGACCTGAGAGAGGCCTGTGCCAGGGAGTCTATGCATGAAGAGTTCAAGAAGGCTGTGGGGGCATGTAAGGTGAATTGGTCCCCAGAAACTAATCAGTTAGTGATACTGTCCACAACTGATGTCACAGCTAAGAGGGTAGCTACCCTGAGTGACATGCACCTGAGATATGTGCGTACAAAACGGATGGCCAAATTGCGGAATGAAGAAACTGCTAGACGACTGGAGCATGTGAGGAAAGCTCGGAGTCTTCGAGAAGATGTAATACAGGTACCCGTCTCTAGGGCGAAGAAAGTCATTGGAAGGAATGGTCAAGCCATGCAAGAGATGGTGGATAACTCTGGAGTGGTAAGGTTGAGAATACCTGGTGTCCATGAAGACCAAATACCCCGAGAAAAGGGTATGGTTCCCTTCTTCGTTGTGGGAACAGTGGAGAGTCTTAGCAAAATACGGACTCTGCTGGAGTATCGCATAGTATATCTGAAGGAAATGGAGCAGTTAAGGGTTGAAGGACGGCGCCTTACAGGACTGCTGCACCCATTTGATGGAAAATGGCAGCCACTTTCGACCCGAAATGTGGACAAACTAAGGGGTGGAAGTACCCAGCCTGAAGGATGAGTTAGAGCCAGTGACTCCTCTGTTAGCTCAGAGCTGAGTGACTTATGTGGGAGAACCGGTAACGGATGTGTTGACAAAGAGTCAGTCCAGACAGGTCGTATGGGTGCAAGGGGATTGCGACGCCAGATCGACCATGTTGCCCAAATCCGACTGAGACAGTCCTCTCGACTGGTAGGACAAGGTGACTTGCGTACCCGGTCTCGAGATCCCGGGTGTGTGACAAGTGTTCAACCCCACGGGTTTGAACAGGGGGGGGAATATGTGGTGTAGTGACCCCTGTGGCAGCTAGGGGGCGCTGTGTGTGCTCCTTGGGATGTGCATGGAGGCATATTCGTCATTATAATCATGGTGAAACAGTGACTGGCAGTGTTGTGAATGGCCGATATGTGTCGCAGAGGAAGTCTGTGTGGTAAGTCTGATGCAATGTTGTTGTTCTGGGACCTGTAGTCCCTCAAGAGTGTGTATGTCTATGGTGTAGTTGTAAGGGAGACTTACTAGGCTAATTGTGTGAGATGGGTGGGACAAACTAGCCAGACATCCACACTCCCACCTGTGGGAGTGGTTAGTACTATATAATGTGACTGAGGGATGGTCACATGGTCTTGGAGTGTGGACCTGAATGGTCTATGCCGGAAGGTCCTGGAAGCCTGTGTTAGAAGTCCTGGAGAATAGGATTCTTGAAGAGCACATGGCAGGGCTCTGGACCTAGCACATGCCAGTGTGTGGGACGGATGGAGATCCGTGTTGTACTGACCGGGGTCAGAGTGAGAAACATCTGAAGGATACCTCTGTGGAAGAGAGGTATCCGAGAAACCTGTGCGACACCAACAGGTAACGGAAAGGGATCCGTGTTATGCTAACCGGGGTTAGAAGAGAGAGACATTGTGTATGGGGCACCTCTGAGGCCAAGAGGTGTCCAAGAACCTGTGAAGGTTGCCAGCAGGTAACGGACGAGGTCCGTGTCGTATGCTGACCGGGGTCAGAGATGAACTGTGGTGAAGTTGAATACGTCCAGTTGGTGTTCAAACTGTTACTAAGTTCCTGTGGATGTGGTTCATGTTGTGAGAAATAAACATAAAAGACTCTGTTTTGATAGAAAACTGTGCCCGAATGCTTCAATCCCATGCCAAGCGAGTGTCCCCCAAGACACGTAGTAGGCGCTATGCTACAGTACATTCACCTTGCCTCAGAGCCGCCACCAGGTTACGGCCATTGTCACACACGACCATGCCTGGCTGTAGGTTCAGCAGTGACATCCAAACATCTGACTGCTCTTTCAGCGCTGTCCACAACTCTTCTGCATTGTGCGGTTTGTCACCTATGCAGATTAGCTTCAGCACAGCCTGTTGCCGCTTGGCTGAGGCAGTGCTGCAGTGCTTCCAGCTTCTGACTGATGTGTTGATTTCAGAGATGGAGGAGGAGGAGGTGCAGGAGCTGTAGACTGTGGGGGCAACCCTGATTGACGTAGGACCAGCAATCCTCGGCGTGGGGAGCATGTGTTTTATCCCAAGGTCCGACTGGGTCCCGGCTTCCACTATGTTAACCCAGTGTTCCATCAGTGAGATGTACCATCCCTGCCCACAAGCACTTGTCCACGTGTCCGTGCTTAGATGGACTTTCCCTGTAACAGCATTGTTGAGGGCACGGGTAATGTTGTGGGACACATGCTGGTGTAATGCTGGTACGGCACACCGGGAGAAATAGTGGCGACTGAGGACTGAGTATCTTGGGATGGCTGCCGCCATCAGGTTGTGGAGAGCTTCCGTCTCAACTAGCCTAAAAGGCAGCATTTCTAGCGCAAGCAGAAGAGAAATATTAGAATTTAGGACTGTGGCCTGTGGGGCGTTGGCTGAGTATTTCCGCTTGCGTTCCAAAGACTGGGTTATAGACAACTGAAGGCTGTGCTGGGACAAGCACGTGGACGGGCTTTATGATGGTGCTGCTTGACTGTGGGCCACAACAGGTGCAGGTCTAGAGGCATCTTCACGTGTACTGGGGATTGTCTTCTACGCAAAACAGTGGAAGAAGCAGTGGTTTGACCTGCAGGCAGTGGTCCTGGAGCCTGGGGTTCGGCCCAAAAAGTTGGGTGCTTTGCTGCCATGTGCCTGATCATGCTGGTGGTGGTCAGGCTGGTTGTTTTGCTACCCCTGCTGATGCGTGCATGGCAGATGATGCAAATGGCATTTTTGGGGTTATGGGCAGAGTCTTTAAAAAATAACCAGACTCGGGAAGATGTAATATTTGGAATGGCAATTTCCCTCATGTTGGTGTTACGGGGAACGGATGCACGCCTTCTGTTTGTGGCCACCACACTGCTTCTTCCTGCCTGTTGTGGTAATATGCCTCCTTCCCCATGTGTGCTGCTGTCCTCACTCTGCATGTCCTCCTGCCAGGTTGGGTCAGTCACTATGTCATCCACCACCTCGTCTTCCACATCCGCACCCTGCTCCTCCTCCTGACTTTCTGGCAATTGTGTCTCATCATCGTCCACCTCTTCTGACACTTTCTCACCGTCGCCTTCGTGTGATCGGGGCTGGTCAAAGCTTTGAGCATCTCTACATGCGATCTCATCTGTCACCACTTCAAGTTGACCAGCCGAGAGTTCTGAATCTTAAAATGGAAAACTGAACAGCTCTTCAGAGTGTCCAAGTGTGGGATCAGTTGTCTCAGGGCACTTGGCATTGTGGGAGGAAGGAGGATCAGGGTGAGAAATATCTGGGCCAAACTCACGGCTACTCAGACTTGACCGCGTGGAAGACATGGTGTTGGTGGTGGTGGCTAAGTGACTGGAAGCATTATCCGCTATCTAACCAACAACCGTTTCACACTGCTCTGGCTTCAATAGTGGTGTGCTGCGGTCCCCTAGAAACTGGGACAGGAAGGTCGAGCGAGAAGATGTGGGTCTTTGTTGTTGCCCACTTTCACCTTGGCTACGGTCTAGTCCTCTGCATGCACCATCATCATCACGTCCACTTCCCTGTCCCTTGTCCGTTGCCTTTCCCATTTTAAATGGACTACTGCACTATTTCAAATGCTCAACACAAATATATTTATTAGTAGCGAAATAATATCTCATCAGTATGCCTGCAAACCTACGATTTTTCAAACCCAAACACCAGGCAGGCCTCAGCCTGACATAACAGACTGTGTTGAATTTTGGGGGGCTTTTTTGTGAAGTGAATTTATGCAAAATAGTGCTGTATATAAGTAGAGTAACAGACAGAAAAAAAAGGGTCCACCGGCCTACAATGACCAAACTTGGAGCACGCAGATATATGAGGGCTGTCACGGAAATACCACACTGGCAAATATGTGGCCTTTTTATAATTTTGGAAGCTAAATAGTGCTGTATAAAATTAGAGTATCACACAAAAAGTGGTCCACCGGCCTACAATGACCAAACTTGGAGCACGGAGATATATGAGGGCTGTCACGGAAATACCACACTGGCAAAAATGTGGCCTGTTTTTTTTTTTTAAATGCAAAATAGTGCTGTATATAATTAGAGTAACAGACAGCAAAAACAAGTGGTACACCGGCCTGCAATGACCAAACTTGGAGCACGCAGATATATGAGGGCTGTCACGGAAATACCACACTGGAAAATATGTGGCCTGATTTTTATTTTTTGAAGCTAAATAGTGCTGTATAGAATTCGAGTATCAGACAGCAAAAAAAGTAGTCCACCGGCCTACAATGCCCAAAGTTGGAGCACGCAGATATATCAGGCCTTTTTTGGTGAATTTAAAATACAAAAAAAAAAAAGTGGCACAAGGCTAGCACACACAACTATGCTATGTATGCCTGACAAACTATGATTTTTCAACAGGCCTCAGTCTGACAGAACAGACTGTATATTTTTTTTTGGGGGGGGGTGAATTTTTGGAAAAAAAAATGTAGCTAGGTGTATAGTAAAGAAGCTGCAGCAGCAGACAGTTATGGAGCTTTGGGAGGGATGCAGTGGGAGCAATTGACGCACATACAGTGCCTGCAGGCCTTGCACTGATGTGGATATGCTGTGCCCTGCCTACCTAGCGCTGCAATATCGGGACCCACGAATTAGCCCTAAAATGGACTTTTTGTTTCTGAGTAGTTGTGGATTTAAGAGTTGCAGACCTACACTAACTCAAAAACCACGATTCTGACCCTATCTCTGTAGCAGCTCTCCCTACTCTCGCTGAATCCGGAGATGAATGCGGCGAGCAGGGTGGCTCCAGGTCTCTTATACTCAGGATGATGATGTGCGGCCAAGCCAATCACTGCACAACCACAACAAAGATGGCTGCGGCGTTTCAAGGCCTGGCAGACAATCCCTGCACCGTGATTGGGTCTCTAAAGTCCACCAAAAACGCTGGGTGGAGACACCAGTTACCGCCGAATAATCCTCGAAATTCTCAGTGCTTGCGGAGTACACCGAGCATAGTGATACTTGGGCGAGTAACGATTAGTGGCGAGCACGTTCACTCATCACTACTTATGTACGATTGAGTACATTTGATTATGTGCAATATAACTAAGCGATTTAGGTGAATAACTGCTGAACTACACATAGAGTTGATAATTTTTTTGGCAAATATTGTTCAGGACATTGATATGTTCATTTTGAGTACTAGTGGTCCAGGGTACCTCTTTTCAAATTGAATTTATGTACAATTGAGTACATTTGACTATGCGCGACATAAGCGATTTACGTGAATAACCTCTGAACTACACATAGAGTTGATAATTTTTTAGGCAAATTTTATTCAGGACATTGAGCTGGTCATTTTGAGTACCAGTGGTCAAGGGTACTTTTTTACAAATTGAACTTATGTACGGTTGAGTACGTTTGATTATGTGCAATATAACAAAGCGATTTACGTGAATAACTTCTGAACTACACATAGAGTTGATAATTTTTGGGGCACATATTATTCCGGACATTGAGCTGATCATTTTGAGTACTAACTAGTGGTCAAGGGTACCTCTTTTCAAATTGAACTTATGTACGATTGAGTACGTTTGATTATGTGCGACATAAATAAGCGATTTACGTGAATAACCCAGGACCACAAGTAGTCAAAATAAACATCTCAAAGTCCTGAACAAAATTTTACCCAAACAATATCTTCTCTATGTATAATTCACCATACATGAAAATCTAATAGCTAACTAATAGCTAAACTCTAACTGCAGACTAACTTGAGTCCGGTCAGTCACAAATGTTTCAAAACTGTTCAGTCAGAACTCAGTTTTCACTTCTGACACCCGCCTGATAAAGTGAAAGCTGTGCTGTCATTGGTTTCAATGGGCAGAGATACCAGTTGGACCCAGACATGGCAGATTTGCTACCAATTTTTAGTGTGGCTACCATCGCAGACATGAGAACAGCTCCATAGAGCCACTGTCTTCAGCTCTTCCAAGCTCAGCTCTGGTCTTGTGTTGCCATCTTGCAACCACAACGTCTGACTGAACCAGAAGTAGGAGGTAACAATCTATGAGAACTTCGGCCTGACCTCATTGTGGTTCTCATAGTCTTACACTGAGTAGTGACTTCCAGGTCTCCCAGCAAACACTGGAGCGATCCGGCAGGTCACAGCCTGCAGAAGACTGACCGGAGTGGTGGGGGGAACAGATGAGGATGGTGGCTGGTTAGTATAAGACTGACTGACCGAAGCGGCGGGGGGAACAGATGGGGACGGCAGCTGGTTAGTATAAGACTGACTGACCGGAGCGGCGGGGTAACAGATGAGGACAGCAGCTGGTTAGTATAAGACTGACTGACCGGAGCGGCGGAGGGAACAGATGGGGACGGTGGCTGGTTAGTATAAGACTGACTGACCGGAGAGGCGGGAGGAACAGATGGAGACGGCGGCTGGTTAGTATAAGACTGACTGACCGGAGCGGCTGGGGGAACAGATGAGGATGGCGGCTGGTTAGTATAAGACTGACTGACCAGAGAGGCAGGGGAACAGATGAGGATGGCGGGGGAAAAGAGGGGGACGGCGGCTGGTTAGTATAAGACTGACTGAACGGAGCGGCGGGGGAAACAGATGAGGATGGCGGCTGGTTAGTATAAGACTGACTGACCGGAGCGGCTGGGGGAACAGATGGGGACGGTGGCTGGTTAGTATAAGACTGACTGACCGGAGCGGCGGGGGAACAGATGAGGATGGCGGCTGGTTAGTATAAGACTGACTGACCAGAGAGGCAGGGGAACAGATGAGGATGGCGGGGGAAAAGAGGGGGACAGCGGCTGGTTAGTATAAGACTGACTGAACGGAGCGGCGGGGGGAAACAAATGGGGATGGCGGCTGGTTAGTGTAAGACTGACTGACCGGAGCGGTGGAGGGAACAGATGGGGATGGCCGCTGGTTAGTATAAGACTGACTGGCCTGAGCGGCAGCTGAGCGGTGGGGGGAACAGATGAGGACGGTGGCTGGTTAGTATAAGACTGACTGACTGGAGAGGCGGGGAGGACAGATGGGAACAGCAGCTGGTTAATATAAGACTGACTGATGGATGCAGTGGGGGGAACAGATGAGGACAGCAGATGGTTAGTATAAGACTGACTGACCGATGCCGCGGGAGGAACAGATGGAGACGGCGGCTGGTTAGTATAAGACTAACTGACCGGAGAGGCGGGAGGAACAGATGGAGACTGCGGCTGGTTAGAATAAGACTGACTGACCGGAGCGGCTGGGGGAACAGATGGGGATGGTGGCTGGTTAGTATAAGACTGACTGACCGGAGCGGTGGGGGAAGAGATGAGGATGGCGGCTGGTTAGCATAAGACTGACTGACCAGAGAGGCGGGTGTCGTGATCTCTGCAGGCAGAGATCATAGCAAGCCTATAGAGGGACAAGCTCTCGGAAAATGGAACTATACTGACCATGAACTAAGCCTGCCGCGCAACTAGAAATAGCCAGGTAGCATTTCCTATTTATCGCTAGATGCCCAGCTCTGGCCTAAGACCTAAATAGCTAGCAGAGGGAAATATAAGACCTGGCTCACCTCTAGAGAAATATTCCAAAGAAGACAGTAGCCCCCCACATATAATGACGGTGAGTTCAGATGAAACAACAAACGCAGCAGGAAAATAGTCTTAGCAAATTTGAGGTCCGCTTACTAGATAGCAGAAGACAGATAGTATACTTTCATGGTCAGCAGAAAAACACTAACAAAACACCATCCAGAGATTACCTTAAACTCTGGCATTAACTCATAACGCCAGAGTAGCAATCCCTGATCAACGAGAGCTTTCCAGACACAGTAACAAAACTTCAGCTGTGAACTGGAACAAATAGGCAAAACAAAACATGGACAAAAGTCCAACTTATCTAGTAGTTGTCTAGAAGCAGGAACAAGCACTGAGAGGCATCAGATAACATTGTTGACCGGCAAGAAACCACCAGAGAAATGAGCTTAAATAGCGACACCCACTACTGATGGAATCAGGTGAAACAGGAAAGAGGATGACAAGTCCAATTCCACAAGCGGCCACCGGGGGAGCCCAGAATCCAAATTCACAACAGTACCCCCCCTCAAGGAGGGGGCACCGAACCCTCACCAGATCCACCAGGGCGACCAGGATGAGCCCTATGGAAGGCACGAACAAGATCAGAAGCATGAACATCAGATGCATTGACCCAAGAATTATCCTCCTGGCCGTAACCCTTCCAGTTGACCAGATACTGGAGTTTCCGTCTGGAAACACGAGAGTCCAAAATTTTCTCCACAATAGAAACACAATCCATTCTTCCGTCTAAAATTCTGTCGCTCGCTCCTGGACAGAATTCTATCACACTGCATACTTTCTGGCGTCTTTTCCATAGACACCGCCAGATGGTGCACCGGTTTGCGCTCCCGCAGACGCCTATCAATCTGAATAGCCATTGTCATGGACTCATTCAGACCTGCAGGCAAAGGGAACCCCACCATAACATCCTTAACGGCATCAGAGAGACCTTCTCTGAAAGTTGCCGCCAAGGCGCACTCATTCCACTGAGTAAGCACAGACCATTTACGGAATTTTTGGCAGAAAACTTCAGCTTCGTCTTGCCCCTGAGATAGTGCCATCAAAGTTTTTTCTGCCTGAAGTTCCAAATGAGGTTCCTCATAAAGCAAGCCCAAGGCCAGAAAAAACGCATCCACATCGCGTAACGCAGGATCCCCTGCTGGCAATGAGAAGGCCCAATCTTGAGGGTCACCCCTGAGCAAGGAAATCACAATCCTAACCTGCTGAGCAGGGTCTCCAGCTGAACGAGACTTCAGGGACAAATAAAGCTTACAATTATTTCGGAAATTCTGGAAGCTAGCTCTATTCCCTGTGAAGAACTCCGGCAAAGGAATTCTCGGCTCAGATACCGGAGCATGTACCACAAAATCTTGTAAATTTTGTACTTTCGTGATGAGATTATTCAAACCCGCAGTTACACTCTGGAGATCCATTATTGTCAGGTGCACACAGAGCATACAGAGATTAGGAGGAGAGAGAGAAAAAAGACTGCAGCAAGGCAGACTGGAGGAAAAAAAAAAAAAAATTCCAGCAGACTTCTTATAACTCTCCTTTCTCAACCAGGGTCTTTAACACTTTATTGGCCGGTCAAACTGTCGTGATCTCTGCAGGCAGAGATCATAGCAAGCCTATAGAGGGACAAGCTCTCGGAAAATGGAACTATACTGACCATGAACTAAGCCTGCCGCGCAACTAGAAATAGCCAGGTAGCATTTCCTATTTATCGCTAGATGCCCAGCTCTGGCCTAAGACCTAAATAGCTAGCAGAGGGAAATATAAGACCTGGCTCACCTCTAGAGAAATATTCCAAAGAAGACAGTAGCCCCCCACATATAATGACGGTGAGTTCAGATGAAACAACAAACGCAGCAGGAAAATAGTCTTAGCAAATTTGAGGTCCGCTTACTAGATAGCAGAAGACAGATAGTATACTTTCATGGTCAGCAGAAAAACACTAACAAAACACCATCCAGAGATTACCTTAAACTCTGGCATTAACTCATAACGCCAGAGTAGCAATCCCTGATCAACGAGAGCTTTCCAGACACAGTAACAAAACTTCAGCTGTGAACTGGAACAAATAGGCAAAACAAAACATGGACAAAAGTCCAACTTATCTAGTAGTTGTCTAGAAGCAGGAACAAGCACTGAGAGGCATCAGATAACATTGTTGACCGGCAAGAAACCACCAGAGAAATGAGCTTAAATAGCGACACCCACTACTGATGGAATCAGGTGAAACAGGAAAGAGGATGACAAGTCCAATTCCACAAGCGGCCACCGGGGGAGCCCAGAATCCAAATTCACAACAGGCGGGGGAAAAGATGGTGATGGCGGCTGGTTAGTATAAGACTGAGTGACCGGAGTGGCAGGGGGAAACAAATGGGGAAGGCGGCTGGTTAGTATAAGACTGACTGACCAGAGCGGCGGGGGGAACAGATGAGGATGGCGGCTGGTTAGTATAAGATTGACTGACCGGAGCGACGGGGAGAACAGATGGGGATGGCGGCACGATAGGTAGGACACCAGTAATGTAGCATGACAGCGTAGTTGTTAATAGGCATATAGTTCTTGCTTCAAGGATGATACGCCAGTATTAAAAAAAATAGCAGGAAAAAAGGCGGGTATCTGTACTATGACAGCTAGAGGTTATCTATGCCAAATTAACCTTAGTTGCATAAACAAATGTCAAGATACCGCAAACAAATACAAAATGTCACCTTCCACTATTCCAACTGGATACGTATCCAAACCAAATTGAATCAGCATATAAATGTAGCAGCATAAAGACCGAGAAAACACAGTCATGAGGAAACCCATCCAATCATACACATATCTTCTGGGATATTCAAATGCCCTTCCCATATGTAGGGGCTCCCACGTGTATTTCAATAGTATTCTTTTTCAATCATTTAGGACATATGTAATCTAACATAATTATTCAAGCTCCAGAACGTTTGATATCGCATTAGCATGGTATGATCTCACCCAATTGCCTTTATGTGAGAGGGATTCCCGGCCTCATTAGTGTCAGATAGCGTCTCCCGACGCGTTTCGTCCTATCAAGGACTCATCAGGGGAGTGACAGGGGTACCTGCAAGGCTGCATTACCTAACGCCCGCTTGTGTCACCTTTATATATAGGAAAACCGGACCGCGATGTATCGCTCACCATTGACAGCGTAGTTGTTAATAGGCGCCTTCACATTAAGCCACACATATGTTCTCCTCTGTCTCATACCCCCTCACGAATACCTTTAACAATTGTTATTTACATAATATAACTTAGTTGGGTCGTCTATATTTCAAATATAGCCTTTACATCCCTCTTCTGCATATATCCCCTCTTTCTTTTTAATGTAGGGATCAATAGGGGCAGTTAGCTAGGGATAGTCTTCGTTGGTCTTAAGGTGCCAACCTCCACGTAGGTAGGGTCCCAGCAGTACAGGTGGCCTTATAGGGTATGCAGGCTTTCGAAGGTCTGTGGTGTCCCCTGAATGAAATTATAACTGACATTCCATTAATCCAGCATATCTGCATTTACTTGTTTATTTTTTGCCTTCTTCCTCTCTGGCTTCTTTTTATTCCATTAATGATGTTGGTATAAGCGTGATACCGGAGTAAATCCGGACCATAACTTAGGGATAAACGGAGCAATACTGTGCAAGTATAATTTAGGTTGTCTCCGTTTCAGTATGGTTGCTTGACCCCTTTTATGTGCAACATTGCACGTTTTAAGCAGCCTCTTAGGCAATATTCTCCCCAGACCACATTTCTGGAGAGGTGCGCCTACTTTAGCTGTGTCCTCACATTATCGCGTTGTTCCGGAGGGCCTGGAATGATAACGCCTATATAAAATACTGCGTTCCATCGCACGGTCTTCATGCGTTCCATACCTTGTGCATGCGCAATTGTACCATCAGGCAGACCGGAACTGAGGTCACGAGGACCGGAAGTGTGGCGCACGCCGAGAATGGTGAGCGATACATCGCGGTCCAGTTTTTCTATATATAAAGGTGACACAAGCGGGCGTCAGGTAATGCAGCCTCGCAGGTACCCCTGTCACTCCCCTGATGAGTCCTTGATAGGACGAAACGCGTCGGGAGACGCTATCTGACACTAATGAGGCCGGGAATCCCTCTCACATAAAGGCAATTGGGTGAGATCATACCATGCTAATGCGATATCAAGCATTCTGGAGCTTGAATAATTATGTTAGATTACATATGTCCTAAATGATTGAAACAGAATACTATTGAAATACACGTGGGAGCCCCTACATATGGGAAGGGCATTTGAATATCCCAGAAGATATGTGTATGATTGGATGGGTTTCGTCATCACTGTGTTTTCTCGGTCTTTATGCTGCTACATTTATATGCTGATTCAATTTGGTTTGGATACGTATCCAGTTTGAATAGTGGAAGGTGACATTTTGTATTTGCTTGTGGTATCTTGACATTTGTTTATGCAACTAAGGTTAATTTGGCATAGATAACCTCTATCTGTCATAGTACAGATACCCGCCTTTTTTCCTGCTATTTTTTTTTAATACTGGCGTATCATCCTTGAAGCAAGAACTATATGCGCGCTGGGTCTGCTTTGTGATAACAGACCAGCACAGGCGTAATAGTTATTCCCTAAGTATCCTTTTGTGTCCACAAGAGTGGGCGCAAGCCCCTCTTTGTTTTTATTTTCCCTTGTTTTGTATATCACTTGGTGAAGGCATCACGATAGTTTGTCTTTTTTAGGATTATTTATTAAAGGTTAAATTTTAGTCCAATTGCTCTATACATTAAATTTTTTTGGATTATATCCCGCTGCATTATATTAGTGTAAGACTGACTGACTGGAGCGGCAGGGGGAAACAAATGGGGACGGCGGCTGGTTAGTGTAAGACTGACTGACCGGAGCGGCGGAGGAAACAGATGGGGATGGCCGCTGGTTAGTATAAGACTGACTGGCCTGAGCGGCGGGGGCAACAGATGAGGACGGTGGCTGGTTAGTATAAGACTGACTGACTGGAGAGGCGGGGAGAACAGATGGGAACAGCAGCTGGTTAATATAAGACTGACTGATGGATGCAGCGGGGGGAACAGATGAGGACAGCAGATGGTTAGTATAAGACTGACTGACCGATGCGGCGGGGGGAAACAAATGGGGACGGCGGCTGGTTAGTATAAGACTGACTGACTGGAGAAGCAGGGGGGAAACAAATGGGGACGGCGGCTGGTTAGTATAAGACTGACTAACCGGTGCGGTGGGGGGAACAGATGAGGACGGCGGCTGGTTAGTATAAGACTGACTGACCGGAGCGGCAGAGGGAACAGATGGGGACGGCGGCTGGTTAGTATAAGACTGACTGACCGGAGAGGCGGGGGGAACAGATGGAGACGGCGGCTGGTTAGTATAAGACTGACTGACCGGAGCGGCGGGGGGAACAGATGAGGATTACGGGGGAAAATATGGGGATGGCGGCTGGTTAGTATAAGACTGACTGAACGGAGCGGCGGGGGAAACAGATGAGGAAGGCGGCTGGTTAGTATAAGACTGACTGACTGGAGCGGCGGGGGGAAACAAATGGGGACGGCGGCTGGTTAGTGTAAGACTGACTGACCGGAGCGGCGGAGGGAACAGATGGGGATGGCTGCTGGTTAGTATAAGACTGACTGGCCTGAGCGGCGGGGGAACAGATGAGGACGGTGGCTGGTTAGTATAAGACTGACTGACTGGAGAGGCGGGGAGAACAGATGGGAACAGCAGCTGGTTAATATAAGACTGACTGACGGATGCAGCGGGGGGAACAGATTAGGACAGCAGATGGTTAGTATAAGACTGACTGACCGATGAGGTGGGGGGAACAAATGGGGACAGCGGCTGGTTAGTAAAAGACTGACTGGCCGGAGCGGTGGGGGGAACAGATGGGGACGGCGGCTGGTTAGTATAAGACTGACTGTCCAGAGCGGCGGAGGGAACAGATGGGGACGGCGGCTGGTTAGTATAACACTGGGGACAAAGAACTTACATTAGTGACACCACTCCAGCGCTGCAATAAAAAAAAACTCCAGAGAGCTGCTTTAACTATTTTTCAATGGAAGAATGCTGCCATCTTGTGCATGGCACATATACTCATTGATTCCTCTGCATCATGTGCTTCTAATGCACATGCACAGGCAGAAGAAGCCGAAAACAGGAAGCGCACTGGTGTTGGGGGCCATAGTTTTACTTTACTAAATTAGTTATCCTTGCCACTCCACAGTGTTTCCCTCTCCATACATATCACACTGCTGTTGCCTAATCGGTGTGTTCTTACACTGTTTGGAGAAGAAGTCTCCAAGCTCCTCTCTTCTTCTCGTCCGACTACATGCACTACCAACCCCATTCCCTCTCATCTCCTCCAATCTCTCTCTCCAGTCGTCACAACTCACCTAACTACAATCTTTAATCTCTCCCTCTCCATTGGCATTTTCCCCTCCTCCTTCAAACACTCTATCATTACTCCATTACTAAAAAAAACCACCCTCGACCCATCCTGCACAAACAACTACAGACCGGTCTCCAATCTCCCCTTCATCTCAAAACTCTTGGAACGCCTAATCTACTCCCGCCTTACCCGTTACCTCTCCACTTATTCCCTCCTAGACCCTTCACAGTCCGGTTTCCGCCCCCTACATTCGACAGAAACTGCACTCATCAAGGTGACCAATGACCTTCTGACAGCAAAATGTAATGGTGACCACTCTTTGCTCATTCTCCTCGACCTTTCTGCAGCTTTCGACACTGTTGACTACCCTCTCCTACTCTCTAGGCTCCAGTCTCTAGGCATTAAGGACGCTGCTCTCTCCTAGTTCTCCTCCTACCTTTCTGACCGCTCCTTCAGTGTTCAGACTTTCGACTAACCTCTGCACTAATCCGTACCTCCCACTCCTGACTCCAAGACTTCTCCCGTGCTGCGCCAATCCTCTAGAATGCTCTACCCCAAGATATTAGGACGATCCACAACTTGCATAGTTTTAGGCGCTCGCTCAAAACACATTTGTTCAGAGTGGCCTACCACGTTAACTAATCAAAGTAATTTTATGTTTGTGTGTGTGTAGCCCATTAATTATCTCCATCCACCCCCTGAAGATGGCTGGACCATCATTGTAAATACATAATTGTAAATGGATCGCCCCCAGGCACAGGGCAGTGGGGTACTCGGTACTGGGTCCCTTGGTCTCGGTTCTGGGGATGTCACGGTGGCCCAACCCGGTCCGTGGCCCTGCTAAGGGGCACTGTCATGGTTCTCAATGGCAAGAGAACGTAATAAGCATACAAAAGGACTAGCTCTTGGAAGATGGGAACTCGAGCTGACCATGAGCTAAACCTACCGCACAACTAACAGTGGCCGGGTAGCGTGCCTACGTTTTATCCCTAGACGCCCAGCGCCAGCCGGAGAACTGACTGACCCTAGCAGAGGAAAATACAGACCTGGCTTACCTCTAGAGAAATTTTCCCCAAAAGGCAGACAGTAGCCCCCACATATATTGGCGGTGATTTTAGAGGAAATTGACATACGAAGTATGAAGATAGGTTTAGCAAATTGAGGTCCGCTTACTAGATAGTAGGAAGACAGAAAAGGGAACTTCACGGTCAGCTGAAAACCCTTTCAAAATACCATCCTGAAATTACTTTAAGACTCTAATATCAACTCATGACACCAGAGTGGCAATTTCAGCTCACAAGAGCTTCCAGCCTCAGAAATATTCAATCACAGAGAACTGGAACAAAAATGCAAAACAAACTTAGGACAACAAGTCCAACTTAGCTGATAGTTGTCTAGGAGCAGGAACATGCAACAGAAAGGCTTCTGGTAACATTGTTGGCCGGCATAGAAATGACTGAGGAGCAAGGCTAAATAGAAAACTCCCACATCCAGATGGAAAACAGGTGAACAGAGGAGATGAAGCACACAAGTGCAGTACCACCAGAAACCACCGGGGGAGCCCAGAAACCAAAATCACAACAGTACCCCCCCTCAAGGAGGGAGCACCGAACCCTCACCAGAACCACCAGGGCGATCAGGATGAGCCCTATGAAAGGCACGGACCAAATCGGAGGCATGAACATCAGAGGCTGTCACCCAAGAGTTATCCTCCTGACCGTAGCCCTTCCACTTGACCAGATACTGAAGTCTCCGTCTGGAAACACGGGAGTCCAAGATCTTCTCGACAACGTACTCCAACTCACCCTCAACCAACACCGGAGCAGGAGGCTCAACGGAAGGCACAACCGGTACCTCATACCTGCGCAACAATGACCGATGGAAGACATTATGAATAGAAAAAGATGCAGGGAGGTCCAAACGAAAGGACACAGGGTTAAGAATCTCCAATATCTTGTACGGGCCGATGAACCGAGGCTTAAACTTAGGAGAAGAAACCTTCATAGGGACAAAACGAGAAGATAACCACACCAAGTCCCCAACACAAAGACGAGGACCAACACGACGACGGCGGTTGGCAAAATGTTGAGTCTTCTCCTGGGACAACTTCAAATTGTCCACCACATGCCCCCAAATCTGATGCAACCTCTCCACCACAGCATCCACTCCAGGACAATCCAAAGACTCCACCTGACCGGAAGAGAAACGAGGATGAAACCCCGAATTACAGAAGAAAGGAGAAACCAAGGTGGCAGAACTAGCCCGATTATTGAGGGCAAACTCCGCCAAGGGCAAAAAGGCAACCCAATCATCCTGATCCGCAGACACAAAACACCTCAAATAAGTCTCCAAGGTCTGATTAGTTCGCTCGGTCTGGCCATTAGTCTGAGGATGGAAAGCAGACGAAAAAGACAAATCAATGCCCATCCTAGCACAGAACGCTCGCCAAAATCTAGACACGAATTGGGTTCCCCTGTCAGAAACGATATTCTCCGGAATACCATGCAAGCGCACCACATTTTGAAAAAACAGAGGAACCAGCTCGGATGAGGAAGGCAATTTGGGCAAGGGAACCAAATGGACCATCTTAGAGAAACGGTCACACACCACCCAGATGACAGACATCTTCTGAGAAACAGGGAGATCAGAAATAAAATCCATGGAGATGTGAGTCCAAGGCCTCTTCGGAATAGGCAAGGATAACAACAATCCACTAGCCCGAGAACAACAAGGCTTGGCCCGAGCACAAACATCACAAGACTGCACAAAACCTCGCACATCTCGCGACAGGGAAGGCCACCAGAAGGACCTAGCCACCAAATCCCTGGTACCAAAGATTCCAGGATGACCTGCTAACGCAGAAGAATGGACCTCCGAGATGACTCTACTGGTCCAATCATCAGGAACAAACATTCTACCAGGCGGGCAACGATCAGGTCTATTCGCCTGAAACTCCTGCAAGACCCGTCGCAAGTCTGGGGAAACAGCAGATAATATCACTCCATCCTTAAGGATACCTGTAGGTTCAGAATTACCAGGGGAATCAGGCTCAAAACTCCTAGAAAGGGCATCCGCCTTCACATTTTTAGAACCTGGTAGGTAAGAAACCACAAAATTAAACCGAGAGAAAAATAACGACCAGCGCGCCTGTCTAGGATTCAGGCGCCTGGCAGACTCAAGATAAATCAAATTCTTGTGGTCGGTCAATACCACCACCTGATGTCTAGCCCCCTCAAGCCAATGACGCCACTCCTCAAAAGCCCACTTCATAGCCAAGAGCTCCCGATTACCAATATCATAATTTCGCTCAGCGGGCGAAAATTTACGAGAAAAGAACGCACAAGGTCTCATCACGGAGCAGTCGGAACTTTTCTGCGACAAAACCGCCCCAGCTCCGATTTCTGAAGCGTCAACCTCAACCTGAAAAGGAAGAGTAACATCAGGCTGACGCAATACAGGGGCGGAAGAAAAGCGGCGCTTAAGCTCCCGAAAGGCCTCCACAGCAGCAGGGGACCAATCAGCAACATCAGCACCCTTCTTAGTCAAATCAGTCAACGGTTTAGCAACATCAGAAAAACCAGTTATAAATCGACGATAAAAATTAGCAAAGCCCAAAAACTTCTGAAGGCTCTTAAGAGAAGAGGGTTGCGTCCAATCACAAATAGCCTGAACCTTGACAGGGTCCATCTCAATGGAAGAGGGGGAAAAAATGTACCCCAAAAACGAAATCTTTTGAACCCCAAAAACGCACTTAGAACCCTTTACACACAAGGAATTAGAGCGCAAAACCTGAAAAACCCTCCTGACCTGTTGGACATGAGAGTCCCAGTCATCCGAAAAAATCAAAATATCATCAAGATACACAATCAAAAATTTATCCAAATAATCACGGAAAATGTCATGCATAAAGGACTGAAAGACTGAAGGGGCATTTGAAAGACCAAAAGGCATTACTAAATACTCAAAATGGCCCTCAGGCGTATTAAATGCGGTTTTCCACTCATCCCCCTGCTTAATTCGCACCAAATTATACGCCCCACGAAGATCAATCTTAGAGAACCACTTGGCCCCCTTTATTCGAGCAAACAAATCAGTAAGCAGTGGCAAAGGATACTGATATTTAACCGTGATTTTATTCAAAAGCCGATAATCAATACACGGCGTCAAAGAGCCATCTTTTTTAGATACAAAGAAAAAACCGGCTCCTAAGGGAGATGACGAAGGACGAATATGTCCCTTTTCCAAGGACTCCTTAATATATTCCCGCATAGCAGCATGTTCAGGCACAGACAGATTAAATAAACGACCCTTTGGAAACTTACTGCCCGGAATCAGATCTATAGTACAATCGCAATCTCTGTGCGGAGGTAGTGAACCAAGTTTAGGCTCCTCAAAAACGTCACGATAATCAGATAAAAATTCCGGAATCTCAGAGGGAATAGATGACGAAATGGAAACCAAAGGTACGTCCCCATGAGTCCCCTGACATCCCCAGCTTAACACAGACATTGCTTTCCAGTCGAGGACTGGGTTATGAGATTGCAGCCATGGCAATCCAAGCACCAACACATCATGTAGATTATACAACACAAGGAAGCGAATAATCTCCTGGTGATCCGGATTAATACGCATAGTTACTTGTGTCCAGTATTGTGGTTTGTTACTAGCCAATGGCGTGGAGTCAATACCCTTCAGAGGTATAGGAACTTCCAGAGGCTCTAAATCAAACCCACAGCGTTTGGCAAAGGACCAATCCATAAGACTCAAAGCGGCGCCAGAGTCGACATAGGCGTCCGCGGTAATAGACGATAAAGAGCAAATCAGGGTCACAGATAGAATAAACTTAGACTGTAAAGTGCCAATTGAAACAGACTTATCAACCTTCTTAGTACGTTTAGAGCATGCTGATATAACATGAGTTGAATCACCACAATAGAAGCATAACCCATTTTTTCGCCTAAAATTCTGTCGTTCGCTTCTGGACAGAATTCTATCACATTGCATAATCTCTGGCGTCTTCTCAGTAGACACCGCCAAATGGTGCACAGGTTTGCGCTCCCGCAAACGCCGATCAATCTGAATAGCCATTGTCATGGACTCATTCAGACCTGTAGGCACAGGGAACCCCACCATAACATCTTTAATGGCATCAGAGAGACCCTCTCTGAATTTCGCCGCCAGGGCGCACTCATTCCACTGAGTAAGCACAGACCACTTACGAAATTTTTGGCAGTATATTTCAGCCTCATCTTGCCCTTGAGACAGGGCCATTAAGGCTTTTTCAGCCTGAATTTCTAAATGAGGTTCCTCATAAAGCAACCCCAAAGCCAGGAAAAACGCATCCACATTGAGCGACGCAGGATCCCCTGGTGCCAAAGCAAATGCCCAATCCTGAGGGTCGCCCCGGAGCAAGGAAATTACAATCCTGACCTGCTGTGCAGGATCTCCAGCGGAGCGAGATCTCAGAGACAAAAATAATTTACAATTATGTTTGAAATTCTGGAAGCGAGATCTATCCCCAGAGAAAAATTCAGGTAAAGGAATTCTAGGTTCAGATGTAGGAGCATGAATAACGAAATCCTGTAAGCTTTGAACCTTCATAGCGAGATTATTCAAACCTGTAGCTAAACTCTGAGGATCCATATTAATCAGGTGAAATCAGAACCATTCAAGGATTAGAAGGAGAGAGAGACGAAGGCTGCAGTAAGCAGAGATGCTAGTGAATCAACTAATGAGCAAACTCAGGGGAAAAAAAAAAATCTCTGCAGACTTCCTTTCTCTCCTTTCTTCTGCCAATTATTTTAACCCTTGGCCGGCCAAACTGTCATGGTTCTCAATGGCAAGAGAACGTAATAAGCATACAAAAGGACTAGCTCTTGGAAGATGGGAACTCGAGCTGACCATGAGCTAAACCTACCGCACAACTAACAGTGGCCGGGTAGCGTGCCTACGTTTTATCCCTAGACGCCCAGCGCCAGCCGGAGAACTGACTGACCCTAGCAGAGGAAAATACAGACCTGGCTTACCTCTAGAGAAATTTTCCCCAAAAGGCAGACAGTAGCCCCCACATATATTGGCGGTGATTTTAGAGGAAATTGACATACGAAGTATGAAGATAGGTTTAGCAAATTGAGGTCCGCTTACTAGATAGTAGGAAGACAGAAAAGGGAACTTCACGGTCAGCTGAAAACCCTTTCAAAATACCATCCTGAAATTACTTTAAGACTCTAATATCAACTCATGACACCAGAGTGGCAATTTCAGCTCACAAGAGCTTCCAGCCTCAGAAATATTCAATCACAGAGAACTGGAACAAAAATGCAAAACAAACTTAGGACAACAAGTCCAACTTAGCTGATAGTTGTCTAGGAGCAGGAACATGCAACAGAAAGGCTTCTGGTAACATTGTTGGCCGGCATAGAAATGACTGAGGAGCAAGGCTAAATAGAAAACTCCCACATCCAGATGGAAAACAGGTGAACAGAGGAGATGAAGCACACAAGTGCAGTACCACCAGAAACCACCGGGGGAGCCCAGAAACCAAAATCACAACAGGGCACCCAATTAAAGGTGTAGTTTGTCGTTTGTACGGTGTTCGTGACACCACCTATGGTATTCGGTCAGGATGACCGACGCTGCTTAGGGGTACGCTGGGGTGATGTTATGGCAGCTAGATGGTATACCTTCCCACAGGTGAAGTGTGTCCCCAGGGCTTCCCAGTAAGGTAGATGATGATGGTGTAAGTCGCAGTGAATAATGAGGACACAAGGTTGCAGTCACTTTACCTTTTACTGTAGACTTCAGCGTCCACAATCCAGAGCACTGCTAACAGGGCTGGCTGAATCCGGCCAGTCCGAAGGCACATCCAGAGTTCCACTTGCAGGTGGAAATCAGTAGCCTTCCTACTAGCGCCTGTGTGTTGTAGTACTTCCCTGCTGAGCACCACGGGATAGTCCTCACAACTGTCATGTATGTTTCTGATATCCTCTCTCCGTCCCCCAGATGGTATGGATAGGACGACCCGTATGACGGGGTAGGCCTGGAGCTATTTTATAGGGACCCTACAGACGCCCCTCTCCCACAATTTGCCTCCGTTGTCTTCATTAGGTATTATGGTTGGGCAGCCAACTTGGAATTAACTGTCCTGCCGTAGTTCAAAGTAATGCGTAGAGCCAATTACTCCCTTGGTGTTCCGGCCACCGGCTACGCGCCTCAGAAGGAGGCCGCCGATCTCGGGGCAGACCCTCCTCCCGGTGTTATCTCCTTGTGCTGTGATCTCGTTGCTCACTCTCCACAATATACTTCGCTTCATGTCCTTTCTTAAGATGCTGCCGCAATGAGGTGCAGGCGCAGCTCCGTAACGTGCTATCTCTTGCTATGTCTCTGTCAGGATCCCACCCCTGACAGGGACCTCTGTCTGCAGCTCAGATGTTCCTCCTTCTCCCCCTGTCTGCCTGAAAGGTCTTCCCTGGGTCAAACCCAGTAGCGTTCTGCCTAACTTCCCTTCCAACCCACCAGTTTTACCCGAGTGTGAGGAGTGGCCTAATAGATAGAACCTTTTGCTCCCCCTGGTGGCCGGAGTGTGAAGTGTAGTGTGTGACTGTGATACCTGGTCAGGTGAACTCCTTTAGTGCCATGAGACGTAACATCACTCCCTCTGGTGGGAGAGCGACATTACTGCAACGACCAGGACTCTGGGGCGCTGCATAAATACACACCTGTGCATTGTATCTCCGCAACCTCATTGTAGATTGTAAGCTCTCACGAGCAGGGTCTTCTTATTTTGCTTCATTATTGTATTGTTAACGTTGTTACCTATGACTGTTGTGTTTGAAACTGTTAAACTGTAAAGCGCTGCGGAATATGTTGGCGCTATATAAATAAAGATTATTATTATTATTATTTGCCACAGACACCAGTGTGACCGTCATGGACGAAGTAGTACTGCGAAGTGGGAATAATAAATCATTTAATGAAGTAAAACTATGACTATGCAGAGCGCACATTATCTTTCACACCACAGCAATGAACTCTGTGGCACGGAGCAGCTCCATAAATGAGCACCCCCACGATCAGCCATTGATTACCTGTTAAATTAGTGGACAATCTCTTTAACCCCTTAATGATCGCTAATACGTCTTTTTACTGACCTGAGATATAAGAGAATAGCATCGCGATACAGGTGTCAATCCAGCAGCTGTCAGCTGTACACTATAGCTGACAACTTGCTGCATTAGCCACGATCAGTGTTGGTACCATCCATATCTGTTTAACCCTTAGGTGCTGCTATCAATAGTGACACTGACTATATCATGTAAATGGTTAGCAGAGTGTGGGGACTCCCTCTTTATCCCCATCGGCGCCCTGAGATCATAATTGTGTGGTCCTGTGTTATGACCTGGTGGTTAGGAGCACCCAAAGTGACCTGATGGTTAAAACAGAAAACCTGGGACAAGCTCTGATGGAGTGGTAACTCTACTGACCGCAATCCCTAATCCAATCACACACACTAGAAATAGCCGTGGAGCGTACCTAACTCTCCCTAGACGCCTCTTCACAGCCTAAGAGCTAACTACCCCTAAAGATAGAAATAGTAGCCTACCTTGCCTCAGAGAAATTCCCCAAAGTAAAGGCAGCCCCCCACAAATATTAACTGTGAGTTAAGAGGGAAGTGACAAACACAGGAATGAAACAGATTTTAGCAAAGGAGGCCGAATCTTCTCTAAATAGACAGAGGATAGGAAAGGGAACTATGCGGTCAGTATAAAAAACTACAAAAACCACACAGAGTGTGCAAAAAGACCTCCACACCGACTCACGGTGTGGAGGTGCAGCTCTGCACCCCCAGAGCTTCCAGCTAGCAAGGAAATATCATAATAGCAGGCTGGACTGAAACATAACATGTACTGAAAAATATATTAAAAAAACCAATGAACAGCAAATGATTAACAAGGACTTAGCTTCTGCTGGAGTAGTCAGGTCATCTGAGAATTCCAAGAGAGATCTGAACCAGTACTGAGACATTGACAGCTGGCATGGACTAACGACCTGGGCAGAGTTAAATAGGGAAGCGAGCAGAAGCAATAAACGAGGGCAGCTGAGAAAGCAACCTCAAAGATCAGCAGTTCCACTCAAAGCCACCAGAGGGTGTCCAAGGACAGAACTCACCAAAGTACCATTCACGACCACAGGAGGGAGCCCAAGAACGGAATTCACAACAGTACCCCCCCCCTTGAGGAGGGGTCACCGAACCCTCACCATAGCCCCCAGGCCGATCAGGACGAGCCAAATGAAAGGCACGAACCAAATCGGCAGCATGGACATCGGAGGCAACAACCCATAGCCCTTCCATTTAACCAGGTACTGCAGCTTCCGTCTCGAAATACGAGAATCTAAAATCTTCTCCACAACATACTCCAACTCCCCCTCAACCAATACCGGAGCAGGAGGATCAACGGAAGGAACCATAGGCGCCACATATATCCGCAACAACGACCTATGGAACACATTATGGATGGCAAAAGAAGTTGGAAGGGCCAAACGAAACGACACAGGATTGATAATTTCAGAAATCTTATAAGGACCAATGAAACGAGGCTTGAACTTAGGAGAAGAAACCTTCATAGGAACATAACGAGAAGACAACCAAACCAAATCCCCAACACGAAGTCGTGGACCAGCACAGCGACGGCGGTTAGCAAAACGTTGCGCCTTCTCCTGAGACAACGTCAAATTGTCCACCACGTGAGTCCAAATTTGTTGCAACCTGTCCACCACAGAATCCACACCAGGACAGTCAGAAGACTCAACCTGCCCTGAAGAAAAACGAGGATGAAAACCAGAATTACAAAAAAAAGGCAAAACCAAAGTAGCAGAACTAGCCCGATTATTAAGGGCGAACTCGGCCAATGGCAAGAAGGTCACCCAATCATCCTGATCAGCAGAAACAAAGCATCTCAGATAGGTTTCCAAGGTCTGATTGGTTCGTTCGGTTTGGCCATTTGTCTGAGGATGGAACGCTGAAGAAAAAGACAAATCAATGCCCATCTTAGCACAAAAGGACCGCCAAAACCTAGAAACAAATTGAGAACCTCTGTCCGACACAATGTTCTCCGGAATGCCATGCAAACGAACCACATGCTGAAAAAATAATGGAACCAAATCAGAGGAGGAAGGCAATTTAGGCAAGGGTACCAAATGGACCATCTTAGAAAACCGATCACAAACCACCCAAATGACAGACATCCTTTGAGAGACAGGAAGATCAGAAATAAAATCCATGGAAATATGCGTCCAGGGCCTCTTCGGGACAGGCAAGGGCAAAAGCAACCCACTGGCACGAGAACAGCAAGGTTTGGCACGAGCACAAGTCCCTCAGGACTGCACAAAAGAACTCACATCCCGTGACAAGGAAGGCCACCAAAAGGACCTGGCAACCAAATCTCTGGTACCAAAAATCCCAGGATGACCAGCCAACACTGAACAATGAACCTCAGAAATAACCCTAGTAGTCCATCTATCAGGGACAAACAGTTTCTCCACTGGGCAGCGGTCAGGTCTATCAGCCTGAAACTCCTGCAGCACCCGCCGCAAATCAGGGGAGATGGCAGACAGAATCACCCCCTCTTTAAGAATATCAGCCGGCTCAGGGACTCCCGGAGAATCCGGCAAAAAACTCCTAGAAAGGGCATCAGCCTTCACATTCTTAGATCCCGGAAGGTATGAGACCACAAAATCGAAACGGGAGAAAAACAGTGACCATCGAGCCTGTCTAGGGTTCAACCGCTTGGCGGACTCGAGGTAAGTCAGATTCTTGTGATCAGTCAGGACCACCACGCGATGTTTGGCTCCCTCAAGCCAATGTCGCCACTTCTCAAATGCCCACTTCATAGCCAACAACTCCCGATTGCCGACATCATAATTACGCTCGGCAGGCGAAAACTTTCTAGAAAAGAAAGCACACGGCTTCATCAAGGAGCCATCAGAACTTCTTTGAGACAAAACAGCCCCTGCCCCAATCTCAGAAGCATCAACCTCGACCTGAAAAGGGAGCAAAACATCTGGCTGACGCAACACAGGGGCCGAAGTGAAACGACGTTTAAGCTCCTGAAAGGCCTCAACGGCCGCAGGGGACCAGTTCACCACATCAGCGCCTTTCTTCGTCAAATTAGTCAAAGGCTTAACCACACTAGAAAAATTAGCGATGAAGCGACGGTAAAAATTAGCAAAGCCCAGGAACTTCTGAAGACTCTTCACAGATGTAGGTTGAGTCCAATCATAAATGGCCTGAACTTTGACAGGATCCATCTCGATAGTAGAAGGGGAAAAAATGAAGCCCAAAAAGGAAACCTTCTGAACTCCAAAGAGGCATTTAGAGCCCTTCACAAACAACGCATTAGCACGAAGGACCTGGAACACACTCCTGACCTGCCTTACATGAGACTCCCAATCATCCGAAAAGACCAAAATATCATCCAAATATATGATCATGAACCTATCCAGATACTTCCGGAAGATGTCGTGCATAAAGGACTGAAACACAGATGGAGCATTAGAAAGCCCGAATGGCATCACCAGGTACTCAAAATGGCCCTCGGGCGTATTAAATGCTGTTTTCCATTCATCGCCCTGTTTAATACGCACAAGATTATACGCCCCTCGAAGGTCAATCTTGGTAAACCAACTAGCCCCCTTAATCCGAGCAAACAAATCAAACAACAGAGGCAAAGGGTACTGAAATTTGACCGTGATTTTATTGAGAAGGCGGTAATCTATACAGGGTCTCAGAGAGCCATCCTTCTTGGCCACAAAAAAACCCCCTGCTCCCAACGGCGACGAAGACGGGCGAATATGCCCTTTCTCCAAGGACTCCTTTACATAACTCCGCATAGCGGCATGTTCTGGCACAGATAAATTGAACAGTCGGCCCTTAGGGAACTTACTACCAGGAATCAAATTAATAGCGCAATCACAGTCCCTATGAGGAGGTAGGGCACTGGACTTAGGCTCATCAAATACATCCTGGTAATCCGACAAAAACTCAGGGACTTCAGAAGGAGTGGAAGAAGAAATTGACATCAAAGGAACTTCACCATGTATCCCTTGACAACCCCAACTAGACACACATTGATTTCCAATCCAGTACTGGATTATGAACCTGTAACCATGGCAAACCCAACACGACAATATCATGCAAATTATGCAACACCAAAAAGCGGATATTTTCCTGATGTGCGGGAGTCATGAACATGGTCAGCTGAGTCCAGTACTGAGGTTTATTCTTGGCCAATGGCGTAGCATCAATCCCCCTTAAGGGAATAGGACTCTGCAAAGGCTCCAAGGAAAAACCACAGCGCCTGGCAAACTCCAAGTCCATCAAGTTCAGGGCAGCGCCTGAATCCACAAATGCCATAACAGAGTAGGACGACAGTGAGCAAATCAGGGTAAAAGATAAGAGAAATTTAGGCTGCAAAGTACTAATGGTGACAGACCTAGCGAACCTCTTCGTGCGCTTAGGACAATCAGAGATAGCATGAGAGGAGTCACCACAGTAAAAACACAGCCCATTCTGACGTCTGTGTTCTTGCCGTTCAGCTCTGGTCAAAGTCCTATCACATTGCATAGGCTCAGGCCTCCGCTCAGAGGACACCGCCAAATGGTGCACAACTTTGCGCTCGCGCAAACGCCGATCAACCTGAATGGCCAAAGACATTGACTCATTCAGACCAGCAGGCGTGGGGAACCCCACCATAACATCCTTAAGGGCTTCAGAAAGACCCTTTCTGAAAATTGCTGCCAGGGCACACTCATTCCATTGAGTAAGCACAGACCACTTTCTAAACTTCTGGCAATATACTTCTGCCTCATCCTGACCCTGACATAGAGTCAGCAAGATCTTTTCTGCCTGATCCACAGAATTAGGTTCGTCATAGAGCAATCCAAGCGCTAGAAAAAATGCATCCACATTAAGCAATGCAGGATTTCCTGGCTCAAGGGAGAATGCCCAGTCTTGCGGGTCACCAGGCAACAAAGAAATAATAATCTTTACTTGCTGAATGGGATCACCAGAGGAGCGGGGTTTCAGAGCAAGAAACAGTCTGCAATTATTTTTGAAATTCAAAAATTTAGATCTATCCCCAGAAAACAAATCAGGAATTGGAATTCTAGGCTCTAACATTGGATTCTGAACTACATAATCTTGAATACTCTGTACCCTAGCAGTGAGTTGATCCACACAAGAGGACAAACCTTGAATATCCATATCTACACCTGAGTCCTGAACCACCCAGAGGTTAAGGGGAAAAGAAAGACAAAACAGGCTGCAAAGAAAAAAAAATTGACTCAGAACTTCTCTTATCCCTCTTTTGAGATGCATTAACACTTTGTTGGCCAGCTGTACTGTTATGACCTGGTGGTTAGGAGCACCCGAAGTGACCTGATGCTTAAAACAGAAAACCTGGGACAAGCTCTGAGGGAGTGGTAACTCTAATGACCGCAATCCCTAATCCTATCACACACACTAGAAATAGCCGTGGAGCGTACCTAACTCTCCCTAGATGCCTCTTCACAGCCTAAGAGCTAACTACCCCTAAAGATAGAAATAGTAGCCTACCTTGCCTCAGAGAAATTCCCCAAAGTAAAGGCAGCCCCCCACAAATATTAACTGTGAGTTAAGAGGGAAGTGACAAACACAGGAATGAAACAGATTTTAGCAAAGGAGGCCGAATCTTCTCTAAATAGACAGAGGATAGGAAAGGGAACTATGCGGTCAGTATAAAAAACTACAAAAAACACGCAGAGTGTGCAAAAAGACCTCCGCACCGACTCACGGTGTGGAGGTGCAGCTCTGCACCCCCAGAGCTTCCAGCTAGCAAGGAAATATCATAATAGCAGGCTGGACTGAAACATAACATGTACTGAAAAATATATTAAAAAAACCAATGAACAGCAAATGATTAACAAGGACTTAGCTTCTGCTGGAGTAGTCAGGTCATCTGAGAATTCCAAGAGAGATCTGAACCAGTACTGAGACATTGACAGCTGGCATGGACTAACGACCTGGGCAGAGTTAAATAGGGAAGCGAGCAGAAGCAATAAACGAGGGCAGCTGAGAAAGCAACCTCACAGATCAGCAGTTCCACTCAAAGCCACCAGAGGGTGTCCAAGGACAGAACTCACCAAAGTACCATTCACGACCACAGGAGGGAGCCCGAGAACGGAATTCACAACAGTCCTGATGTTTGCCATGGCAATTCACGGCCAAATAGCGGCCTTAGGCTGGGGTCACACTAGAGAGGAATACGGACGTATGAGAAGTGCAAAAACAACGCACTGCACACAGACCAATGTTTCTCTATGGGGCAGTTCCTATCTGCCGTATATT
This sequence comes from Ranitomeya variabilis, assembly GCF_051348905.1. Lineage (NCBI taxonomy): Eukaryota > Metazoa > Chordata > Amphibia > Anura > Dendrobatidae > Ranitomeya > Ranitomeya variabilis. The sequence goes on from NC_135236.1 coordinate 436,011,211, forward strand.
TCTCTGCCATATTTTACAGGCTGAGAAAATTGCAGCATGCTGCGTTTGTCAGCGTATTGTGCAAAAAATCCGCCAATGAAAGTCTATGGGGGCGAGAAAAATACGGATTACACACGGACGATGCGTGTGATTTGCGAGAAATATGCATCGGTGTCCTATAGAAAAGCCGGTAATTCAGTGCGGTGTACAGTAAAATCACACTGACAGGTTAGAATAGACTAGCTAAAATAAATGTCTACACATAGAATATGTATATTTATATATACCGTATATACTCGAGTATAAGCCGAGATTTTCAGCCCAAATTTTTGGGCTGAAAGTGCCCCTCTCGGCTTATACTCGAGTCACGGTCTGTGGCAGGGTCGGCGGGTGAGGGGGAGAGGGCGCTGAGGCATACTTACCTAGTCCCGGCGATCCTGACGCTCCCCCTGCCCGTCACACTGTCTTCGGGTGCCGCAGCTCTTCCCCTGTACAGCGGTCACGTGGGACCGCTCATTAGAGAAATGAATATTCATTTCCCTAATCAGCGGTGCCGGTGACCGCTGATAGAGGAAGAGGCTGCGGCACCCGGAGACCAGCTGTCCGGGGGAAGGAGTGGGACGCCGGGAGCAGGTAAGTATCGCATATTTACCGGTCCACGATCCACACGCCGGGCGCCGCTCTGTCTTCCCGGCGTCTCTCCGCTCTGACTGTTCAGGTCAGAGGGCGCGATGACGCATATAGTGTGCGCGGCGCCCTCTGCCTGATCAGTCAGTGCGGAGAAACGCCGGGACCGGACGCTGGGGAGCTGCAAGCAAGAGAGGTGAGTATGTGTTTTGTTTTTTTATTGCAGCAGCAGCAGCGTTATATATGGCACAGATTTATGTGGAGCATCTATGGGGCCAAACTGAACGGTGCAGAGCATTCCATATGGGGCAGCTTTATAATGAGCATCTATGGGGCCAAACTGAACGGTGCAGAGCATATAGGGCACAGCTATATAAGGAGCATCTATGGGGCCAAACTGAACGGTGCAGAGCATATAGGGCACAGCTTTATAAGGAGCATCTATGGGGCCAAACTGAACGGTGCAGAGCATATATGGCACAGCTTTATATGGAGCATCTATAGGGCCATAATGAACGGTGCAGAGCATTGTATATGGGGCACAGCTTTATATGGAGCATCTATGGGGCCATAATGAACGGTGCAGAGCATTATATATGGCACAGCTTTATAAGGAGCATCTATGGGGCCAAACTGAACGGTGCAGAGCATATAGGGCACAGCTATATAAGGAGCATCTATGGGGCCAAACTGAACGGTGCAGAGCATATAGGGCACAGCTATATAAGGAGCATCTATGGGGCCAAACTGAACGGTGCAGAGCATATAGGGCACAGCTATATAAGGAGCATCTATGGGGCCAAACTGAACGGTGCAGAGCATATAGGGCACAGCTTTATAAGGAGCATCTATGGGGCCAAACTGAACAGTGCAGAGCATATAGGGAACAGATTTATAATGAGCAAGTGCAGCGCCCCAGAGTCCTGGTTGTTGCAGTACTGATACTCCGCCGCTAAGGGGGGCTATGGTACGTCTGATGGCATTGAAGGAGTTCACCTGACCAGGTATCACAGACACCAATACACTTCACAGTCTGGCCTCCAGGGGGAGCTAAGGGCGCTATGTATTAGGCCACTCCTCACAGTCTGGTAAAACTGGGGGTTAGATAGGAAGTTAGAGAGAAGCTGACTGGGTTGGAGCCAGGCCACATCCTGTGGCAGAGGGTGTTGCAGGGGAAGATTCAGGGGGGTCACTGTCAGGGGTGGGATCCTGACAGAGGCCTAGCGAACAGAGAGAACGTTACAGGACCGCGCCTGCACGAGATAGCGGCGGTGCCCTAAGAAAGGACAAGAAGCGAGGTTTATTGTGCTGAGTGAGAAACGAGATCAACGCAACAAGGAGAAACACCAGTAGGAGTCGTGCTGCAAGACGAGGCAACATCCTACTGAGGCGCGCAGCCGGTGGCCGGAACGCCGAGGAAGTATAGAGCTCCAGGCCTAACTTCAAACCTACGGCAGGACAGTCAGTTATAGGCGGGCTGTCTCACTCAATTCACCTAAGAAGACATAGGGGGCAACAACTGGAGAGGGGAGACACTAGGGTCCCGGAAGAGCTCCGAGCCTACCCGTCATACGGGTGCGTCCTATCCATATGATCTGGGGGACGAAGCAGAACATCATAATCGAGTTGTGAGGGAACTTCAGAAACAGACACAACAGTTGTGGGGACTATCCCGTAAGCACAGCAGGGGAGGACCACAACACACAAGCGCTAGAAGGTAGGCACAGATTTCCACCTGCAAAGGGAACTCTGGAGGTGCCATCGGACCGGCCGGACTTGCGCAGCCCGGTTAACCGTATTCCGGACTGAGGATCCTGGGGCCTTCAGTAAAGAGGTAAAGAGACTGCAACCTGGTGTCCTCGTTATTTACTGCGACCCGCATCAATACAGCATCACCACCCACACCTTTCATTGGGCGCCCCTCAGCAGGGTCACGGACCGGGTCTAGCCACCGTGACAACCCCAGAGCAGAGACTCAGAGGCCCGGTACCGGGTACCCATCGGCCCTGCGGCAGTGGGGGCGCTACAATTTGGCGTCACGAACAGGATCTACTTAAGCCTGAAGAATCAGGTCATGTGTGCCTTGGAACTGTGATTTGTTGTGCTTCGACTGTGACTTATTGCAAAGACTGTGTATTGCCACTTGCCGCCAGAAGTTCCTGCCAAAACCGCCGTCATTACAGCGCTAAGGAGAGCGCAGGAGAAGAAGAGGGGCGTGGAGTAGGTGTGGACCAGCTGAAGAGCGCGAAAGACAATGGCCGCCCAGTCTAAATATTTCGGCCCCTTGAGGACGTGTCCGTCAGCAGCCGAGATCCGCCTCCTGATCCTCAATGGTGGGCAGAGACAAAGAAAACGGAACCGCCCACGAAGGAGAGAGCGGGAAAAGGACCAGGAAGAAGGAGCGAGCCACATGGAGGACGCCATGGCGAGCTGCCCAGAACCGGAGCGTGGGATCGGAGCAGAGGACTCCCCCAGCTATCCGGAGGGACACCGTGACCAGGCCTCACCCGCTGATACTGACTTCCTGCAGGCTGGAGTGGATGAGCTCAGTGACCAACTCCAGCGGACGCAGCTGAGCACTGAGGCCGGGTGGAAGAAGACCTTCATCGGGAGCCTCACCAGACGTCTGTCGGCAGCCTCGTCTGGTCCGGAGCAAGAAAGAAGTTCCAGCGCTCCGAAGCCAGAAGGCAAGGCCCTGCCGGAAAGCGAGATGCTGCAAACGGAGATGACAACGCCGCAGCGCAAGGCCCTGCAACCAACGTTCCAGACCCCAGCGGAGACGGAGTAGATCGGCACCGGAGGGACCGCATCTGAAGCAGGTATGAAGAGCGACCCTGCCTCGCCGGCAGAGGACTTGCTGGTAGGCCCCGTCGCAGTACCCCCTCTCCCTGGGACCTATAGACTCCGGCGCCTTACACCCTGGGATCGGGCCACGGGTATGGAGCACTTCTTAAAGGCCCCGATCTCGCCGATCACCTTGCCGAGCGAGGTCTATGCGGAGCTACGGCTGCCAGAGCTAGAGTAAACCTCGATGCCATGGATATGTAAATAGTTAACTGCTTGTTTCCCTGCTTTTTGCTGCTTTAAACCCGACTAGGGTTATTCTTAAAGGGATCCCTTCGTTTACCCGGGATCCCTATTGCTTTTATTTTTGCTTTTATTTTCCTTTTTGCTCCCTATTCACCCATGTTATAAAGACTACCGAATCATGGACGGTGAATGATTCACAAACTGTTTTGTAAATAGTTTGCACCTTTCTTAAAGGTGCCCTCGACTGGTTTTACAAAGAAAAGGACTCTTTGCGAAGAAACTGTTCCTGGAAACAGTACCGGAGTCCTTGCTGCATACGGACTTGCAGCTTGAGAAGTTGCACTACCTCATAGAGACTTGGTCCCCTCTTAAAGGGAACGTTCATCGATAGCACTTAGAGAATGATGATACTTTAACAGAAGAAGTAATAATGCTGACATGTAACAGTTATATGTAGTTAGCTAGTTAATTGTAAGGAATGTTTAATAATGTGTTAGAGAATGAGGAAAGGAGGTGAACCCGTACGGGGTTAGTCGGTGAGTCCTCCTAGGAGCCATACAGAGATGGCTCGGTGATCCTGAATTGAGAGATGGATGATACGTTCTATACTGTGTATAGTAGTAGAAAGGCAGTAGGCCCGGGCGGAAAGGGGCGGTCCTGCAACAGAACGAGAGGCAGTAGGCCTGGGGCAGATAGACAGGCGGTCCTGCAGATGTAAAGATGGAAAATGAAGAAAAGTTGATTAGCCTTATAGTGTTTTATAAGAAGGTCTTTAGTGGATACAGTGTGTACGTCCTTAAAGGCAACGTTAAATTATTGTTCAAAAATTTGCACTTAGTAGAATACCTGGTTGGGTCAGAAAAGTTATTTATAGTATGTTATTTAAAGTAATTAACCATGTTTGTAACGTTCAAGTGTGCTTACCTCCCATAAAGGGAAGCTCTGTTCAAATTTGCTTATTGTTACTGCATTTAAAAAAAAAAAATTGTATGTCTTTTTGCTGACATGTATTGTTGTCTTCTTCCCAGTCCAGGAGTACTGGATTTAACCGGGGGGGAGTGCAGCGCCCCAGAGTCCTGGTCGTTGCAGTACTGATACTTCGCTGCTAAGGGGGGCTATGGTACGTCTGATGGCACTGAAGGAGTTCACCTGACCAGGTATCACAGACACCAATACACTTCACAGTCTGGCCTCCAGGGGGAGCTAAGGGCGCTATGTATTAGGCCACTCCTCACAGTCTGGTAAAACTAGGGGTTAGATAGGAAGTTAGAGAGAAGCTGACTGGGTTGGAGCCAGGCAACATCCTGTGGCAGAGGGTGTTGCAGGGGAAGATTCAGGGGGGTCACTGTCAGGGGTGGGATCCTGACAGAGGCCTAGCGAACAGAGAGAACGTTACGGGACCGCGCCTGCACGAGATAGCGGCGGTGCCCTAAGAAAGGACAAGAAGTGAGGTTTATTGTGCTGAGTGAGAAACGAGATCAACGCAACAAGGAGAAACACCAGTAGGAGTCGTGCTGCAAGACGAGGCAACATCCTACTGAGGCGCGCAGCCGGTGGCCGGAACGCCGAGGAAGTATAGAGCTCCAGGCCTAACTTCAAACCTACGGCAGGACAGTCAGTTATAGGCAGGCTGTCTCACTCAATTCACCTAAGAAGACATAGGGGTGTTGTGAACTCTGTTTCCGAGCTCCCTCCTGTGGTCATGAGTGGTACTGTGTGAGTTCTCTCTTTGGGCTCCTCCTGGTGGCTCTTTTTGGTATTTTGCAGGTTTCTGGCAGGATCAGCTGTCTCGTCATCTGCTAGTTAGGTTTCCTATTTAATCCACCTGGTCCTTCATTCCGTGCCTATTGCCGTTGTATTCAGTGCTATTCTGATTGCTCCTGTCTACATCCGTTGTCAGTCTCTCCAAGAGAAGCTAAGTTCTGTTTGCTTATTTTTGCTCATCTGTGTTCAAGATGTTTCCTAGTATATGATGAGTTTTTGTCCAGCTTGCTAATATGTGATTTCTGTTATGACCCCAGTGGACAGGGTCTCAGAGGAACGTGTAAGTCTGCAAGATACAAAAATCCAGCTCATAGGGCTGTGGTAACTGGGTTGACCAAATAGCTACTCCTAACGCCAACACTAGAAGTAGCCGGGGATCATGCCTACGGTGATCGCTAGATGACTCGCGCCAGCCGGAGAATCTAACTACCCCTAGGAGAAGAAAACAAAGACCTCTCTTGCCTCCAGAGAAAGGGACCCCAAAGCAAGATACAAGCCCCCCACAAATAATAACGGTGAGGTAAGAGGAAATGACAAACACAGAAATGAACCAGGTTCAGCAAAGAGAGGCCAGCTTACTAATAGCAGAATATAGCAAGATAACTTATCTGGTCAACAAAAACCCTATAAAAATCCACGCTGGAGATTCAAGAACCCCCGAACCGTCTAACGGTCCGGGGGGAGAACACCAGCCCCCTAGAGCTTCCAGCAAAGGTCAGGATACAGATAGGAACAAGCTGGACAAAAATACCAAACAAAACAAAAGCAAAAAGCAAAGAAGCAGACTTAGCTTGAAAAACAGGAACCAGGATCAGAGGACAAGAGCACAACAGATTAGCTCTGATTTCAACGATGCCAGGCATTGAACTGAAGGTCCAGGGAGCTTATATAGCAACGCCCCTGAACTAACGGCCCAGGTGAGGATATAGAAAAAGACAGACGCTCCAGAGTCAAATCACTAATGACCACTAGAGGGAGCAAAAAGAAAAATCACAACAGTACCCCCCCCTTAGTGAGGGGTCACCGAACCCTCACCACGACCACCAGGGCGATCAGGATGAGCGGCGTGAAAGGCACAAACTAAATCGGCCGCATGAACATCAGAGGCGACCACCCAGGAATTATCTTCCTGACCATAGCCCTTCCACTTGACCAGGTACTGAAGCCTCCGCCTGGAGAGACGAGAATCCAAGATCTTCTCCACCACGTACTCCAACTCGCCCTCAACCAACACCGGAGCAGGAGGCTCAGCAGAAGGAACCACAGGCACAACATACCGCCGCAACAAGGACCTATGAAACACGTTGTGGATAGCAAACGACACAGGAAGATCCAGGCGAAAGGATACAGGATTAAGAATTTCCAATATCTTGTAAGGACCAATAAAACGAGGTTTAAATTTGGGAGAGGAAACCTTCATAGGAACAAAGCGGGAAGAAAGCCACACCAAATCCCCAACACGTAGTCGGGGACCCACACCGCGGCGGCGGTTGGTAAAGCGCTGAGCCCTCTCCTGTGACAACTTCAAGTTGTCCACCACAAGATTCCAGATCCACTGCAACCTATCCACCACAGAATCCACCCCAGGGCAGTCAGAAGGTTCCACATGACCCGAAGAAAAACGAGGGTGGAAACCAGAGTTGCAGAAAAACGGCGAAACCAAGGTGGCGGAACTAGCCCAATTATTAAGGGCAAACTCAGCTAACAGCAAGAAGGTCACCCAATCGTCCTGATCAGCAGAGACAAAACACCTCAAATAAGCCTCCAAAGTCTGATTAGTTCGCTCCGTCTGTCCATTAGTCTGAGGATGGAAAGCAGACGAAAACGACAAGTCAATGCCCATCCTACTACAAAAGGATCGCCAGAATCTGGAAACGAACTGGGATCCTCTGTCTGACACAATATTCTCAGGGATGCCGTGCAAACGAACCACGTTCTGGAAAAACACAGGAACCAGATCGGAAGAGGAAGGCAGCTTAGGCAAAGGAACCAAATGGACCATCTTGGAGAAGCGATCACATATCACCCAGATAACAGACATGCCCTGAGACACCGGAAGATCAGAAATGAAATCCATGGAGATATGTGTCCAAGGTCTCTTAGGGACAGGCAAGGGCAAGAGCAACCCGCTGGCACGAGAACAGCAAGGCTTAGCTCGAGCACAAGTCCCACAGGACTGTACAAATGACCGCACATCCCTAGACAAGGAAGGCCACCAAAAGGATCTGGCCACCAGATCTCTGGTGCCAAAAATTCCTGGGTGACCTGCCAACACCGAGGAATGAACCTCGGAAATGACTCTGCTGGTCCACTTATCAGGCACAAACAGTCTGTCAGGTGGACAAGAATCAGGCCTATCAGCCTGAAATCTCTGCAACACACGTCGCAGATCTGGAGAAATAGCTGACAAGATAATACCATCCTTAAGAATACCAACAGGTTCAGCGACTCCAGGAGCATCAGGCACAAAGCTCCTGGAAAGAGCATCGGCCTTCACATTCTTTGAACCTGGTAAATACGAGACAACAAAGTCAAAACGGGAGAAAAACAATGACCAGCGGGCCTGTCTAGGATTCAGGCGTTTAGCAGACTCGAGATACATCAGATTTTTGTGATCAGTCAAGACCACCACACGATGCTTAGCACCCTCGAGCCAATGACGCCACTCCTCAAATGCCCATTTCATGGCCAACAACTCCCGATTGCCCACATCATAATTTCGCTCCGCAGGCGAAAACTTCCTAGAGAAAAAGGCGCAAGGTCTCATAACAGAGCAACCAGGGCCTCTCTGCGACAAAACGGCCCCTGCTCCAATCTCTGAAGCATCCACCTCAACTTGAAAGGGAAGCGAGACATCAGGCTGGCACAAAACAGGCGCCGAAGTAAACCGACGTTTCAACTCCTGGAAAGCCTCCACGGCAGCAGGAGCCCAATTAACCACATCGGAGCCCTTCTTGGTCATATCCGTCAAAGGTTTCACAATGCTAGAAAAGTTATCGATAAAACGACGGTAGAAGTTAGCGAAACCCAAGAACTTCTGAAGACTCTTAACTGACGAGGGCTGAGTCCAATCAAGAATAGCTCGGACCTTGACTGGGTCCATCTCCACAGCAGAAGGGGAAAAAATGAACCCCAAAAAGGGAACCTTCTGTACACCAAAAAGACACTTTGAGCCCTTGACAAACAAAGAATTTTCACGCAAAATTTTAAAGACCATCCTGACCTGCTCCACATGCGAGTCCCAATTATCAGAAAAAACCAGAATATCATCCAGATAAACGATCAGAAATTTATCCAGATAGTTCCGGAAAATGTCATGCATAAAGGACTGAAAAACTGAAGGGGCATTAGAGAGTCCAAAAGGCATCACCAAGTACTCAAAATGACCTTCGGGCGTATTGAATGCGGTTTTCCATTCATCACCTTGCTTAATGCGCACAAGGTTGTACGCACCACGAAGGTCTATCTTGGTAAACCACTTGGCACCTTTAATCCGGGCAAACAAGTCAGACAACAGCGGCAAAGGATACTGAAATTTAACAGTGATCTTATTTAAAAGCCGATAGTCAATACAAGGCCTCAAAGACCCGTCCTTTTTAGCCACAAAAAAGAATCCCGCACCAAGAGGGGAAGAAGACGGACGGATGTGTCCTTTCTCCAGAGACTCCTTGATATATGAACGCATAGCGGTATGTTCAGGTATCGACAGATTAAACAGTCTTCCCTTAGGAAATTTACTGCCTGGAATCAAATCTATTGCACAGTCACATTCCCTATGAGGAGGCAATGCACTGGACCTGGACTCGCTAAAGACATCCTGATAATCAGACAAGTACTCCGGAACTTCCGAAGGCGTAGAAGAAGCAATAGACACAGGCAGGGAATCCTCATGAATACCACGACAGCCCCAACTAGACACTGACATAGCCTTCCAGTCAAGGACTGGATTATGGGTCTGTAACCATGGCAGCCCCAAAACAACCAAATCATGCATTTTATGTAGAACGAGAAAACGTATCACCTCGCGGTGTTCAGGAGTCATGCACATGGTAACCTGTGTCCAATACTGCGGCTTATTTTCTGCCAATGGCGTAGCATCAATACCTCTAAGAGGGATAGGATTTTCTAATGGTTCAAGAATAAAACCACAGCGCTTAGCAAATGAGAGATCCATAAGACTCAGGGCAGCACCTGAATCTACAAACGCCATGACAGGATAAGATGACAGTGAGCAAATCAAAGTTACAGACAGAATAAACTTAGGATGCAAATTACCAACGGTGACAGGACTAACAACCTTAGATATACGTTTAGAGCATGCTGAGATAACATGTGTAGAATCACCACAGTAGTAACACAAGCCATTCCGGCGTCTATGAATTTTCCTCTCATTTCTAGTCAGGATTCTATCACATTGCATCACATCAGGTGTCTGTTCAGACAACAACATGAGGGAATTTGCGGTTTTGCGCTCCCGCAACCGCCGGTCAATTTGAATAGCCAGGGACATGCTATCATTCAGACCTGTGGGAATGGGAAAACCCACCATAACATTCTTAATGGCCTCAGAAAGGCCATTTCTAAAATTAGCGGCCAGTGCACACTCGTTCCAATGTGTCAGCACGGACCATTTCCGAAATTTTTGGCAATACACCTCAGCCTCGTCCTGGCCCTGAGACATAGCCAGCAAGGCTTTCTCTGCCTGAATCTCAAGATTGGGTTCCTCATAAAGTAAACCGAGCGCCAGAAAAAACGCATCAATATCAGCCAATGCCGGATCTCCTGGCGCCAACGAAAAAGCCCAATCCTGAGGGTCACCCCGTAAGAATGAAATAACAATTTTTACTTGTTGAGCAGAGTCTCCAGACGAACAAGGTTTCAGGGACAAAAATAATTTACAATTATTCCTGAAATTCCTAAACTTAAATCGGTCTCCTGAAAACAGTTCAGGAATCGGAATCTTGGGTTCAGACCTAGGATTTCTGGTAACATAATCTTGTATACCCTGCACACGAGCGGCAAGCTGGTCCACACTTGTAATCAAGGTCTGGACATTCATGTCTGCAGCAAGCTTAAGCCACTCTGAGGTAAAGGGGAAAAGAAAAAAAAAAAAAAAAAAATGAGAGAGGGAAAAAAAACCTCAAAATTTTCTTTCTTATAATCCCACTTCTGCAATGCATTAAACATTTAATACTGGCCTGGCATACTGTTATGACCCCAGTGGACAGGGTCTCAGAGGAACGTGTAAGTCTGCAAGATACAAAAATCCAGCTCATAGGGCTGTGGTAACTGGGTTGACCAAATAGCTACTCCTAACGCCAACACTAGAAGTAGCCGGGGATCATGCCTACGGTGATCGCTAGATGACTCGCGCCAGCCGGAGAATCTAACTACCCCTAGGAGAAGAAAACAAAGACCTCTCTTGCCTCCAGAGAAAGGGACCCCAAAGCAAGATACAAGCCCCCCACAAATAATAACGGTGAGGTAAGAGGAAATGACAAACACAGAAATGAACCAGGTTCAGCAAAGAGAGGCCAGCTTACTAATAGCAGAATATAGCAAGATAACTTATCTGGTCAACAAAAACCCTATAAAAATCCACGCTGGAGATTCAAGAACCCCCGAACCGTCTAACGGTCCGGGGGGAGAACACCAGCCCCCTAGAGCTTCCAGCAAAGGTCAGGATACAGATAGGAACAAGCTGGACAAAAATACCAAACAAAACAAAAGCAAAAAGCAAAGAAGCAGACTTAGCTTGAAAAACAGGAACCAGGATCAGAGGACAAGAGCACAACAGATTAGCTCTGATTTCAACGATGCCAGGCATTGAACTGAAGGTCCAGGGAGCTTATATAGCAACGCCCCTGAACTAACGGCCCAGGTGAGGATATAGAAAAAGACAGACGCTCCAGAGTCAAATCACTAATGACCACTAGAGGGAGCAAAAAGCAAAATCACAACAGATTTCCCTGCTTGCTGGTGCTCTGGGGTGCTGAGTTGCTCCCCCCACATCGTTAGTTGGTGTGGGGGTTCTCGCATTCTCTGCGTGGATATTTTTGCATAGGGTTTTTTACTGACCGCACAGATCCCTTGCTATTTTCTGCTATCTAGCGTTAGCGGGCCTCATTTGCTTAACCTGTTTCATCTCTGCGTTTGTCTTTTCCTCTTAACTCACCGTTATTATTTGTGGGGGGCATCTATATCTCTGGGGGATTTCTCTGAGGCAAGTGAGGTCTTTACTTTCTCTTTAGGGGTAGTCAGTTTCTCAGGCCGTGAAGAGACGTCTAGGATTTCAGGAAACGTTCCACGACTGCCTATAGTGTGTGCGGTTAGGATCAGGTTTGCGGTTAGTCCAGTTACCACATCCCCAGAGCTCGTCCTATTATTTTCTACTTAGCTGGTTAGATTTGTGTTCCTAAGCCACTAGGATCATAACAGTGCAACAGGCCAGAAGTGTTAAATGCATCGCAAAAGTGGGATAAGAGAAATCCTGAGTTCAATTTTTTTTTTCTGCTCTGCAGTGTGTCCTGCTTCTCTCCTCCCCTTAATCTCTGGGTGGCTTTGAGTTCAGCTGCAGACATGGATATTCAGAGTCTGACTTCTAGTGTGGATCATCATGCTGCAAGGGTGCAAAGCATTCAGGATTTTGTTGTTCACAGTCCTATGTCTGAGCCAAAAGTACCTATTCCTGAGTTTTTTTCTGGAGATAGATCTAGGTTTCTGAATTTTAAGAATAATTGTAAATTATTTCTTTCTTTGAGACCTCGTTCCTCTGGTGATTCCGCTCAGCAAGTTAGAATTGTTATCTCTCTGTTACGCGGCGACCCTCAAGATTGGGCCTTCTCCCTGGCGCCAGGAGATCCTGCATTGCTGAATGTGGATGCGTTTTTTCTGGCGCTTGGATTGCTTTATGAGGAACCTAATCTGGAGAACCAGGCAGAAAAGGCCTTGCTGGCTCTCTCTCAGGGTCAGGATGAAGCTGAGGTGTACTATCAAAAATTTCGGAAATGGTCGGTGCTTACTCAATGGAATGAGTGTGCCCTTGCTGCAAATTTCAGAGAAGGTCTTTCTGAAGCCATTAAGAATGTTATGGTGGGGTTCCCCACGCCTGCGAGTCTGAATGAGTCAATGGCTTTGGCCATTCAGATTGATCGGCGTTTGCGGGAGCGCAAACCTGCGCACCATCTGGCGGTGTTTTCTGAACAGAAACCTGAGTCTATGCAATGTGATAGGATTCTGACCAGAATTGAACGGCAAAATCATAGACGTCAGAATGGGTTGTGCTTTTACTGTGGTGATTCAGCTCATGTTATCTCAGCATGCTCTAAGCACACAAAAAAATTTGCTAGATCTGTCACCATTGGTACTGTACAGCCTAAATTCATTTTGTCTGTTACTTTGATTTGCTCTCTGTCATCCTACTCAGTTATGGCTTTTGTAGATTCAGGTGCCGCCCTGAATCTGATGGATTTGTCATTTGCCAAACGCTGTGGTTTTATCCTTGAGCCATTACAGTTCCCTATTCCATTGAAGGGAATTGATGCTACACCATTGGCCAAGAATAAACCTCAATACTGGACTCAAGTGACCATGTGTATGACTCCTGCACATCAGGAGGTGATTCGCTTTCTTGTGTTATATAATTTGCATGACGTTGTCGTGTTGGGTCTGCCATGGTTGCAGGCTCATAATCCAGTCCTGGATTGGAAAGCTATGTCTGTGTTGAGTTGGGGTTGCCAGGGAATTCATGGCAATGCTCCCTTGGTATCAATTGCTTCCTCTACTCCTTCTGAAGTCCCTGAGTTTTTGTCGGACTACCAGGATGTATTTGATGAGCCCAAATCCAGTGCCCTACCTCCTCATAGGGATTGTGATTGTGCTATAAATTTGATTCCTGGTAGTAAGTTCCCTAAGGGACGACTGTTTAATTTGTCTGTACCAGAGCATGCCGCTATGCGGAGCTATGTAAAGGAGTCTTTGGAGAAGGGACATATTCGCCCCTCCTCGTCCCCTCTTGGTGCGGGATTCTTTTTTGTGGCCAAGAAGGATGGTTCGTTGAGACCCTGTATAGATTATCGCCTTCTAAATAAAATCACGGTCAAATTCCAGTATCCCTTGCCATTGTTGTCTGATCTGTTTGCTCGGATTAGGGGGTCTAGTTGGTTCACCAAGATAGATCTTCACGGTGCGTATAATCTTGTGTGTATAAAACAGGGCGATGAATGGAAAACAGCATTTAATACGCCCGAAGGCCATTTTGAGTACTTGGTGATGCCTTTTGGACTTTCTAATGCCCCTTCTGTGTTTCAGTCCTTCATGCACGATATCTTCCGAGAATATCTGGATAAATTTATGATTGTGTATCTGGATGATATTTTGGTCTTTTCAGATGATTGGGAGTCCCATGTGAGGCAGGTCAGGATGGTGTTTCAGGTCCTGCGTGCCAATGCCTTGTTTGTGAAGGGTTCCAAATGTCTCTTCGGAGTCCAGAAAGTTTCCTTTTTGGGCTTTATTTTTTCTCCTTCTTCTATTGAGATGGACCCAGTCAAGGTCCAGGCTATTCATGATTGGACTCAACCTACATCGGTTAAGAGTCTTTAGAAGTTCTTGGGTTTTGCTAATTTTTACCGTCGCTTCATTGCTAATTTTTCTGGTGTGGTTAAACCTTTGACGGATTTGACCAAGAAGGGTTCTGATGTGACTAACTGGTCTCCTGCGGCCGTTGAGGCCTTTCAGGAGCTGAAGCGCCGGTTTTCTTCGGCTCCAGTTTTATGTCAGCCAGATGTCTCTCTTCCCTTCCAGGTCGAGGTTGATGCTTCTGAAATTGGAGCAGGGGCTGTTTTGTCACAGAGAAGCTCTGATTGCTCTGTGATGAAGCAATGTGCCTTCTTTTCAAGAAAATTTTCGCCGGCTGAACGAAATTATGATGTTGGTAATCGGGAGTTGTTGGCAATGAAGTGGGCATTTGAGGAGTGGCGACACTGGCTAGAGGGAGCTAAGCATCGTGTGGTGGTCTTGACTGATCATAAAAATTTGATTTATCTTGAGTTGGCCAAGCGGTTGAATCCTAGACAGGCTCGTTGGTCGTTGTTTTTCTCACGTTTCGATTTCGTGGTCTCGTACCTTCCTGGTTCGAAGAACATGAAGGCTGATGCTCTTTCTAGGAGTTTTGTGCCTGACTCCCCTGGAGTTTCTGAGCCGGTTGGTATCCTCAAAGAGGGGGTAATTTTGTCTGCCATTTCCCCAGATTTGCGACGGGTGTTACAGGAATTTCAGGCGGATAGACCTGACCGTTGTCCATCAGAGAGACTGTTTGTCCCAGATAGATGGACCAGCAGAGTTATTTCCGAGGTCCATTCTTCAGTGTTGGCGGGTCATCCTGGGATTTTTGGTACCAGAGATTTGGTGGCTAGATCCTTCTGGTGGCCTTCCTTGTCACGGGATGTGCGTTCCTTTGTGCAGTCCTGTGGGATTTGTGCTCGGGCTAAGCCTTGCTGTTCTCGTGCCAGTGGTTTGTTTTTGCCTTTGCCGGTTCCTAAGAGGCCTTGGATGCATATTTCCATGGATTTTATTTCGGATCTTCCGGTCTCTCAGAGAATGTCTGTCATCTGGGTGGTTTGTGATCGTTTTTCTAAAATGGTCCATTTGGTGCCCTTGCCTAAGTTGCCTTCTTCCTCCGATTTGGTTCCGTTATTTTTTCAGAATGTGGTTCGTCTGCACGGCATCCCTGAAAACATTGTGTCTGACAGAGGATCCCAGTTTGTGTCCAGATTTTGGCGGTCCTTTTGTGCTAAGATGGGCATTGATTTGTCTTTTTCGTCGGCCTTCCATCCTCAGACGAATGGCCAAACCGAGCGAACTAACCAGACCTTGGAAACTTATTTGAGATGTTTTGTTTCTGCTGACCAGGATGATTGGGTGGCTTTTTTGCCATTGGCCGAGTTTGCCCTTAATAATCGGGCTAGTTCGGCTACTTTGGTTTCGCCTTTTTTTTGTAATTCTGGTTTTCATCCTCGTTTTTCCTCGGGTCAGGTTGAGTCTTCTGACTGTCCTGGGGTGGATTCTGTGGTGGATAGGTTGCAGCAGATTTGGTACCATGTGGTGGACAATTTGATGTTGTCACAAGAGAAGGCTCAGCGCTTTGCTAACTGTCGTCGCTGTGTGGGTCCCCGACTTCGTGTGGGGGATTTGGTGTGGTTGTCTTCTCGTTATGTTCCTATGAAGGTTTCTCCTCCTAAGTTTAAACCTCGTTTTATCGGTCCTTATAAAACTTTGGAAATCCTCAACCCTGTGTCATTTCGCTTGGACCTCCCGGCATCGTTTACCATCCATAATGTGTTCCATAGGTCTTTGTTGCGGAGGTATGTGGTGCCTGTGGTTCCTTCTGTTGAGCCTCCTGCTCCGGTGCTGGTTGAGGGAGAATTGGAATACGTGGTGGAGAAGATCTTGGATTCTCATATTTCAAGACGGAGGCTTCAGTATTTGGTTAAGTGGAAGGGCTATGGTCAGGAGGATAATTCCTGGGTTGTCGCCTCTGATGTTCATGCGGCCGATTTGGTTCGTGCCTTCCATGTGGCTCACCCTGATCGCCCTGGGGGTTCTGGTGAGGGTTCGGTGACCCCTCCTCAAGGGAGGGGTACTGTTGTGAACTCTGTTTCCGGGCTCCCTCCTGTGGTCATGAGTGGTACTGTGTGAGTTCTCTCTTTGGGCTCCTCCTGGTGGCTCTTTTTGTTATTTTGCAGGTTTTTGGCAGGATCAGCTGTCTCGTCATCTGCTAGTTAGGTTTCCTATTTAATCCACCTGGTCCTTCATTCCTTGCCTGTTGCCGTTGTATTCAGTGCTATTCTGATTGCTCCTGTCTACATCCGTTATCAGTCTCTCCAAGAGAAGCTAAGTTCTGTTTGCTTATTTTTGCTCATCTGTGTTCAAGATGTTTCCTAGTATATGATGAGTTTTTGTCCAGCTTGCTAATATGTGATTTCCCTGCTTGCTGGTGCTCTGGGGTGCTGAGTTGCTCCCCCCACATCGTTAGTTGGTGTGGGGGTTCTCGCATTCTCTGCGTGGATTTTGCATAGGGTTTTTTACTGACCGCACAGATCCCTTGCTATTTTCTGCTATCTAGCGTTAGCGGGCCTCATTTGCTTAACCTGTTTCATCTCTGCGTTTGTCTTTTCCTCTTAACTCACCGTTATTATTTGTGGGGGGCATCTATATCTCTGGGGGATTTCTCTGAGGCAAGTGAGGTCTTTACTTTCTCTTTAGGGGTAGTCAGTTTCTCAGGCCGTGAAGAGACATCTAGGATTTCAGGAAACGTTCCACGGCTGCCTATAGTGTGTGCGGTTAGGATCAGGTTTGCGGTTAGTCCAGTCACCACATCCCCAGAGCTCGTCCTATTATTTTCTACTTAGCTGGTTAGATTTGTGATCCTAAGCCACTAGGATCATAACATAGGGGGCAACAACTGGAGAGGGGCGACACTAGGGTCCCGGAAGAGCTCCGAGCCTACCCGTCATACGGGTGCGTCCTATCCATATGATCTGGGGGACGAAGCAGAACATCATAATCGAGTTGTGAGGGAACTTCAGAAACAAACACAACAGTTGTGGGGACTATCCCGTAAGCACAGCAGGGGAGGACCACAACACACAAGCGCTAGAAGGTAGGCACAGATTTCCACCTGCAAAGGGAACTCTGGAGGTGCCATCGGACCGGCCGGACTTGCGCAGCCCGGTTAACCGTATTCCGGACTGAGGATCCTGGGGCCTTCAGTAAAGAGGTAAAGAGACTGCAACCTGGTGTCCTCGTTATTTACTGCGACCCGCATCAATACAGCATCACCACCCACACCTTTCATTGGGCGCCCCTCAGCAGGGTCACGGACCGGGTCTAGCCACCGTGACAACCCCAGAGCAGAGACTCAGAGGCCCGGTACCGGGTACCCCTCGGCCGTGCGGCAGTGGGGGCGCTACACATCTATGGGGCCAAACTGAACGGTGCAGAGCATATAGGGCACAGCTTTATAATGAGCATCTATGGAGCCAAACTGAACGGTGCAGAGCATATATGGCACAGCTTTATATGGAGCATCTATAGGGCCATAATGAACGGTGCAGAGCATTGTATATGTGGCACAGCTTTATATGGAGCATCTATGGGGCCATAATGAACGGTGCAGAGCATTCTATATGGCACAGCTATATATGGATAATGTAGCGCCCCCACTGCCGCAGGGCCGAGGGGTACCCGGTACCGGGCCTCTGAGTCTCTGCTCTGGGGTTGTCACGGTGGCTAGGCCCGGTCCGTGACCCTGCTGAGGGGCGTACAGTAAATGATAGATGTGGATGGTGGTGGTGGTGCGGTGCAGTAAATAACGAGGACACCAGGTTGCAGTCTCTTTACCTCTTTACTGAAGGTCTCTGGGTCCTCAGTCCGGAATACAGTTCACCAGGCTGCGCAAGTCCGGCCGGTCCAATGGCACCTCCAGAGTTCTCTTTGCAGGTGGAAATCTGTGCCTTCCTGCTAGCGCTATGTGTTGTGGTCCTCCCCTGCTGTGCTTACGGGATAGTCCCCACAACTGTTGTGTCTGTTTCTCGTGTTCCCTCACAACAACTCGATTAGATGATGTTCTGCTAATCCTCCGTCCCTCCCGGTGTTATGGTTGGGACGCCTGTCATGATTCTCAATGGCGAGAGAACATAGCCCAGCATATATGAGAACTAGCTCTTGGAAGATGGAAACTATACTGACCATGAACTAAACCTGTCGCACAACTAGAAGTGGCCGGGTAGCATGCCTACGTTTTTTATCCCTAGATGCCCAGCGCCAGCCGGAGAACTACCTAATCCTAGCAGAGGAAAAGACAGTCCTGGCTCACCTCTAGAGAAATTTTCCCAAAAGGCAGACAGAGGCCCCCACATATATTGGCGGTGATTTTAGATGAAATGACAAACGTAGTATGAAAATAGGTTTAGCAAAATCGAGGTCCGCTTACTAGATAGCATGAAGACAGAAAGGGCACTTTCATGGTCAGCAGAAAACCCTATCAAAACTGTTATGACCCCAATGGCGAGGGTCTCAGAGGAACGTGGAAGTCTGCAGAATACAAAAATCCAGCTCATAGGGCAGTGGTAACTGGGTTGACCATATATCTACTCCTAACGCCAACACTAGAAGTAGCCGGGGATCATTCCTACGTTGATTCTAGATGACACGCTCCAGCCGGAGAATCTAGCTACCCCTAGTAGAGGAAAACAAAAGACCTTTCTTGCCTCCAGAGAAGGGGACCCCAAAGCTGGATAGAAGCCCCCCACAAATAATAACGGTGAGGTAAGAGGAAATGACAAACACAGAAATGAACCAGGTTTAGCACAGAGAGGCCCGCTTACTGATAGCAGAATAAAGAAAGGTAACTTATATGGTCAACAAAAACCCTATCAAAATCCACACTGGAAATTCAAGAACCCCCGAACCGTCTAACGGTCCGGGGGGAGAACACCAGCCCCCTAGAGCTTCCAGCAAAGGTCAGGATATAGATATGGAACAAGCTGGACAAAAATACAAAACCAAAACAAATAGCAAAAAGCAAAAGGCAGACTTAGCTGATATAACTGGAACCAGGATCAGTAGACAAGAGCACAGCAGACTAGCTCTGATAACTACGTTGCCAGGCATTGAACTGAAGGTCCAGGGAGCTTATATAGCAACACCCCTAACTAACGACCCAGGTGCGGATAAAAGGAATGACAGAAAAACCAGAGTCAAAAAACTAGAACCACTAGAGGGAGCAAAAAGCGAATTCACAACAGTACCCCCCCCTTAGTGAGGGGTCACCGAACCCTCACCACGACCACCAGGGCGATCAGGATGAGCGGCATGAAAGGCACGAACCAAATCGGCCGCATGAACATCAGAGGCGACCACCCAGGAATTATCCTCCTGACCATAGCCCTTCCACTTGACTAGGTACTGAAGCCTCCGCCTGGAGAGGCGAGAATCCAAGATCTTCTCCACCACGTACTCCAACTCGCCCTCAACCAGCACCGGAGCAGGAGGCTCAGCAGAAGGAACTACAGGCACAATGTACCGCTGCAACAAGGACCTATGAAATACATTGTGAATAGCAAACGACACAGGAAGATCCAGACGAAAAGATACAGGATTAAGGATTTCCAATATCTTGTAAGGCCCAATAAAACGAGGTTTAAATTTGGGAGAGGAGACCTTCATAGGAACAAAGCGGGAAGAAAGCCATACCAAATCCCCAACGCGTAGTCGGGGACCCACACCGCGGCGGCGGTTGGCAAAGCGCTGAGCCCTCTCCTGTGACAACTTCAAGTTGTCCACCACATGATTCCAGATCCGCTGCAACCTATCCACCACAGAATCCACCCCAGGACAGTCAGAAGGCTCCACATGACCCGAAGAAAAGCGAGGATGGAAACCAGAGTTGCAGAAAAAAGGCGAAACCAAGGTGGCGGAACTAGCCCGATTATTAAGGGCAAACTCAGCCAACGGCAAGAATGTCACCCAATCGTCCTGATCAGCAGAGACAAAACACCTCAAATAAGCCTCCAAAGTCTGATTGGTTCGCTCCGTCTGTCCATTAGTCTGAGGATGGAAAGCAGACGAAAACGACAAATCAATGCCCATCCTACTACAAAAGGATCGCCAGAACCTGGAAACGAACTGGGATCCTCTGTCTGACACAATATTCTCAGGGATGCCGTGCAAACGAACCACGTTCTGGAAAAACACAGGAACCAGATCGGAAGAGGAAGGCAGCTTAGGCAAAGGAACCAAATGGACCATCTTGGAGAAGCGATCACATATCACCCAGATAACGGACATGCCCTGAGATAGCGGAAGATCAGAAATGAAATCCATGGAGATATGTGTCCAAGGTCTCTTCGGGACAGGCAAGGGCAAGAGCAAACCACTGGCACGAGAACAGCAAGGCTTAGCTCGAGCACAAGTCCCACAGGACTGCACAAATGACCGCACATCCCTTGACAAAGAAGGCCACCAAAAGGACCTGGCCACCAGATCTCTGGTGCCAAAAATTCCCGGGTGACCTGCCAACACCGAGGAATGAACCTCGGAAATGACTCTGCTGGTCCACTTATCCGGGACAAACAGTCTGTCAGGTGGACAAGACTCAGGCCTATCCGCCTGAAATCTCTGCAACACACGTCGCAGATCCGGAGAAATAGCTGACAAGATAACTCCATCTTTAAGAATACCAACAGGATCAGCGACTTCAGGAGCATCAGGCACAAAGCTCCTAGAAAGAGCATCGGCCTTCACATTCTTTGAACCTGGTAAATACGAGACAACAAAATCAAAGCGGGAGAAAAACAATGACCAGCGGGCCTGTCTCGGATTAAGGCGTTTAGCAGACTCGAGATACATCAGATTTTTGTGATCAGTCAAGACCACCACACGATGCTTAGCACCCTCGAGCCAATGACGCCACTCCTCAAATGCCCATTTCATGGCCAACAACTCCCGATTGCCCACATCATAATTTCGCTCGGCAGGCGAAAACTTCCTAGAGAAAAAGGCACAAGGTTTCATAACAGAGCAACCAGGGCCTCTCTGCGACAAAACGGCCCCTGCTCCAATCTCTGAAGCATCCACCTCAACCTGAAAGGGAAGTGAGACATCGGGCTGGCACAAAACAGGCGCCGAAGTAAACCGGCGTTTCAACTCCTGGAAAGCCTCCACGGCAGCAGGAGCCCAGTTGGCTACATCGGAGCCCTTCTTGGTCATATCCGTCAAAGGTTTCACAATGCTAGAAAAATTAGCGATAAAACGACGGTAGAAGTTAGCGAAACCCAAGAACTTCTGAAGACTCTTAACTGACGAGGGCTGAGTCCAATCAAGAATAGCTCGGACCTTGACTGGGTCCATCTCCACAGCAGAAGGGGAAAAAATGAACCCCAAAAAGGGAACCTTCTGTACACCAAAGAGACACTTTGAGCCCTTGACAAACAAAGAATTTTCACGCAAAATTTTAAAGACCAACCTGACCTGCTCCACATGCGAATCCCAATTATCAGAAAAAACCAAAATATCATCCAGATAAACAATCAAAAATTTATCCAGATACTTCCGGAAGATGTCATGCATAAAGGACTGAAAAACTGAAGGCGCATTGGAGAGCCCAAAAGGCATCACCAAGTACTCAAAATGACCTTCGGGCGTATTGAATGCGGTTTTCCATTCATCACCTTGCTTAATGCGCACAAGGTTGTACGCACCACGAAGGTCTATCTTGGTGAACCACTTGGCACCCTTAATCCGGGCAAACAAGTCAGACAACAGCGGCAAAGGATACTGAAATTTGACAGTGATCTTATTTAAAAGCCGATAATCAATACAAGGCCTCAAAGATCCGTCCTTTTTTGCCACAAAAAAGAATCCCGCACCAAGAGGGGAAGAAGACGGACGAATATGTCCTTTCTCCAGAGACTCCTTGATATATGAACGCATAGCGGTATGTTCAGGTACCGAAAGATTAAACAGTCTTCCCTTAGGAAACTTACTGCCTGGGATCAAATCTATAGCACAGTCACAGTCCCTATGAGGAGGCAGTGCACTGGACTCAGACTCACTGAAGACATCCTGATAATCAGACAAATACTCAGGAACTTCCGAAGGCGTAGAAGAAGCAATAGACACAGGCAGGGAATCCCCATGAATACCACGACAGCCCCAACTTGAGACTGACATAGCCTTCCAGTCCAGGACTGGATTATGGGTCTGTAACCATGGCAGCCCTAAAACAACCAAATCATGCATTTTATGTAAAACCAGGAAACGTATCACCTCGCGGTGTTCAGGAGTCATGCACATGGTAACCTGTGTCCAATACTGCGGTTTATTTGCTGCCAATGGCGTAGCATCAATACCCCTAAGAGGAATAGGATTCTCTAATGGTTCAAGAGTAAAACCACAGCGCTTAGCAAATGACAGATCCATAAGACTCAGGGCAGCACATGAATCTACAAACGCCATGACAGGATAAGACGACAGTGAGCAAATCAAAGTTACAGACAGAATAAATTTAGGTTGCAAATTACCAACGGTGACAGGACTAACAACCTTAGCTATACGTTTAGAGCATGCTGAGATAACATGTGTAGAATCACCACAGTAGTAGCACAAGCCATTCCGGCGTCTATGAATTTTCCGCTCATTCCTAGTCAGGATTCTATCACATTGCATTAAATCAGGTGTCTGTTCAGACAACACCATGAGGGAATTTGCGGTTTTTCTATCACATTGCACCGAATTAGGTGTCTGCTCAGACAACACCATGAGGGAATTTGCGGTTTTGCGCTCCCGCAACCGCCGGTCAATTTGAATAGCCAGTGCCATAGTATCATTCAGACCTGTGGGAATGGGAAAACCCACCATAACATTCTTAATGGCTTCAGAAAGGCCATTTCTAAAATTAGCGGCCAGTGCACACTCGTTCCAATGTGTCAGCACGGACCATTTCCGAAATTTTTGGCAATACACTTCAGCCTCGTCCTGCCCCTGAGACATAGCCAGCAAGGCCTTTTCTGCCTGAATCTCAAGATTGGGTTCCTCATAAAGTAAACCGAGCGCCAGGAAAAACGCATCAATATCAGCCAATGCCGGATCTCCTGGCGCCAGCGAAAAAGCCCAATCCTGAGGGTCGCCCCGTAAGAACGAAATAACAATTTTTACTTGCTGAGCAGAGTCTCCAGATGAACAGGGTCTCAGGGACAAAAACAATTTACAATTATTCACGAAATTCCTAAACTTAAACCTGTCTCCGGAAAACAGTTCAGGAATCGGTATTTTAGGTTCTGACCTAGGATTTCTGATAACATAGTCTTGTATGCCCTGCACACGAGTAGCCAGCTGGTCCACACTTGTAATCAAGGTCTGGACATTCATGTCTGCAGCAAGCATAGCCACTCTGAGGTAAAGGGGAAGAAGAAAAAAAAAAAAAAAAAACTCAGAATCTTCTTTCTTATAATCCCTCTTCTGCAATGCATTAAACATTTAATACGGGCCTGGCAAACTGTTATGACCCCAATGGCGAGGGTCTCAGAGGAACGTGGAAGTCTGCAGAATACAAAAATCCAGCTCATAGGGCAGTGGTAACTGGGTTGACCATATATCTACTCCTAACGCCAACACTAGAAGTAGCCGGGGATCATTCCTACGTTGATTCTAGATGACACGCTCCAGCCGGAGAATCTAGCTACCCCTAGTAGAGGAAAACAAAAGACCTTTCTTGCCTCCAGAGAAGGGGACCCCAAAGCTGGATAGAAGCCCCCCACAAATAATAACGGTGAGGTAAGAGGAAATGACAAACACAGAAATGAACCAGGTTTAGCACAGAGAGGCCCGCTTACTGATAGCAGAATAAAGAAAGGTAACTTATATGGTCAACAAAAACCCTATCAAAATCCACACTGGAAATTCAAGAACCCCCGAACCGTCTAACGGTCCGGGGGGAGAACACCAGCCCCCTAGAGCTTCCAGCAAAGGTCAGGATATAGATATGGAACAAGCTGGACAAAAATACAAAACCAAAACAAATAGCAAAAAGCAAAAGGCAGACTTAGCTGATATAACTGGAACCAGGATCAGTAGACAAGAGCACAGCAGACTAGCTCTGATAACTACGTTGCCAGGCATTGAACTGAAGGTCCAGGGAGCTTATATAGCAACACCCCTAACTAACGACCCAGGTGCGGATAAAAGGAATGACAGAAAAACCAGAGTCAAAAAACTAGAACCACTAGAGGGAGCAAAAAGCGAATTCACAACACAAAACACCATCCAGAAATTACTTTAAGACTCTAGCATTAACTCATAACACCAGAGTGGCAATTTCCGCTCACAAGAGCTTTCCAGACACAGTAACGAAACAGCAGCTGTGAACAGGAACAAAATGCAAAAACACACAAGGACAAAAGTCCAACTTAGCTAGGAGTTGTCTAGTAGCAGGAACATGCACAGAAGGCTTCTGATTACATTGATGACCGGCATGAAACTGACAGAGGAGCAAGGTTATATAGCGACTCCCACATCCTAATAGGAGCAGGTGAACAGAGGGGATGATGCACACAAGTACAATTCCACAAGTGGCCACCGGGGGAGCCCAGAATCCAATTTCACAACAGTACCCCCCCCTCAAGGAGGGGGCACCGAACCCTCACCAGAACCACCAGGGCGATCAGGATGAGCCCTATGAAAGGCACGGACAAGATCGGAGGCATGAACATCAGAGGCAGTGACCCAAGAATTATCCTCCTGACCGTATCCCTTCCATTTGACCAGATACTGGAGTCTCCGTCTGGAAACACGAGAGTCTAAGATCTTTTCCACAACGTACTCCAACTCACCCTCAACCAACACCGGAGCAGGAGGCTCAACGGAAGGCACAGCCGGTACCTCATACCTGCGCAACAATGACCGATGGAATACATTATGAATCGAAAAGGATGCAGGGAGGTCCAAACGGAAGGACACAGGGTTAAGAATCTCCAATATCTTGTACGGGCCGATGAACCGAGGCTTAAACTTAGGAGAAGAAACCCTCATAGGGACAAAACGAGAAGACAACCACACCAAGTCCCCAACACAAAGCCGAGGACCAACACGACGACGGCGGTTGGCAAAAAGCTGAGTCTTCTCCTGGGACAACTTCAAATTGTCCACCACCTGCCCCCAAATCTGATGCAACCTCTCCACCACAGCATCCACTCCAGGACAATCCGAAGATTCCACTTGACCGGAGGAAAATCGAGGATGAAACCCCGAATTACAGAAAAACGGGGACACCAAGGTGGCAGAGCTGGCCCGATTATTGAGGGCGAACTCCGCCAAAGGCAAAAAAGCAACCCAATCATCCTGATCCGCAGACACAAAACACCTCAAATATGTCTCCAAGGTCTGATTAGTCCGCTCGGTCTGGCCATTAGTCTGAGGATGGAAAGCAGACGAAAAAGACAAATCTATGCCCATCCTAGCACAGAATGCCCGCCAAAATCTAGACACGAATTGGGTCCCTCTGTCAGAAACGATATTCTCCGGAATACCATGCAAACGAACAACATTTTGAAAAAACAGAGGAACCAACTCGGAAGAAGAAGGCAACTTAGGCAAGGGAACCAGATGGACCATCTTAGAGAAACGGTCACACACCACCCAGATGACAGACATCTTCTGAGAAACAGGCAGATCCGAAATAAAATCCATCGAGATGTGCGTCCAAGGCCTCTTCGGGATAGGCAAGGGTAACAACAATCCACTAGCCCGAGAACAACAAGGCTTGGCCCGAGCACAAACGTCACAAGACTGCACAAAGCCTCGCACATCTCGTGACAGGGAAGGCCACCAGAAGGACCTTGCCACCAAATCCCTGGTACCAAAGATTCCAGGATGACCTGCCAACGCAGAAGAATGAACCTCAGAGATGACTCTACTGGTCCAATCATCAGGAACAAACAGTCTACCAGGTGGGCAACGATCAGGTCTATCCGCCTGAAACTCCTGCAAGGCCCGCCGCAGGTCTGGAGAAACGGCAGACAATATCACTCCATCTTTAAGGATACCTGTGGGCTCAGAATTACCAGGGGAGTCAGGCTCAAAACTCCTAGAAAGGGCATCCGCCTTAACATTCTTAGAACCCGGTAGGTAAGACACCACAAAATTAAACCGAGAGAAAAACAACGACCAGCGCGCCTGTCTAGGATTCAGGCGCCTGGCAGACTCAAGGTAAATTAAATTTTTGTGGTCAGTCAATACCACCACCTGATGTCTGGCCCCCTCAAGCCAGTGACGCCACTCCTCAAAAGCCCACTTCATGGCCAAAAGCTCCCGATTCCCAATATCATAATTCCGCTCGGCGGGCGAAAATTTACGGGAAAAAAAGGCACAAGGTCTCATCACGGAGCAGTCGGAACTTCTCTGCGACAACACCGCCCCAGCTCCGATTTCAGAAGCGTCGACCTCAACCTGAAAAGGAAGAGCAACATCAGGCTGACGCAACACTGGGGCGGAAGAAAAGCGGCGCTTGAGCTCCCGAAAGGCCTCCACAGCATCAGGGGACCAATCAGCAACATCAGCACCCTTCTTAGTCAAATCAGTCAATGGTTTTACAACATCAGAAAAACCAGCAATAAATCGACGATAAAAGTTAGCAAAGCCCAAAAATTTCTGAAGACTCTTAAGAGAACAGGGTTGCGTCCAATCACCAATAGCCTGAACCTTGACAGGATCCATCTCGATGGAAGAGGGGGAAAAAATGTATCCCAAGAAGGAAATCTTTTGAACCCCAAAAACACACTTAGAACCCTTCACACACAAGGAATTAGACCGCAAAACCTGAAAAACCCTCCTGACCTGCTGGACATGAGAGTCCCAGTCATCCGAAAAAATCAGAATATCATCCAGATACACAATCATAAATTTGTCCAAATAATCGCGGAAAATGTCATGCATAAAGGACTGGAAGACTGAAGGGGCATTTGAAAGACCAAAAGGCATCACCAAATACTCAAAATGGCCCTCGGGCGTATTAAATGCGGTTTTCCACTCATCCCCCTGCTTGATTCGCACCAAATTATACGCCCCACGGAGATCAATCTTAGAGAACCACTTGGCCCCCTTTATACGAGCAAACAAATCAGTAAGCAGTGGTAACGGATATTGATATTTAACCGTGATTTTATTCAAAAGTCGATAATCAATACACGGCCTCAAAGAGCCGTCTTTCTTAGACACAAAGAAAAAACCGGCTCCTAAGGGAGATGACGAAGGACGAATATGTCCCTTTTCCAAGGACTCCTTTATATATTCTCGCATAGCCGCGTGTTCAGGCACAGACAGATTAAATAAACGACCCTTAGGGTATTTACTACCCGGGATCAAGTCTATGGCACAATCGCACTCCCGGTGCGGAGGTAGTGAACCAACCTTGGGTTCTTCAAAAACGTCACGAAAGTCAGACAAGAATTCAGGAATCTCAGAGGGAATAGATGATGAAATGGAAACCAAAGGTACGTCCCCATGAGTTCCTTTACATCCCCAGCTTAACACAGACATAGCTCTCCAGTCGAGGACTGGGTTATGAGATTGCAGCCATGGCAATCCCAGCACCAAAACATCATGTAGATTATACAGCACCAGAAAGCGAATAACCTCCTGGTGATCCGGATTAACACGCATAGTCACTTGTGTCCAGTATTGTGGTTTATTACTAGCCAATGGGGTGGAGTCAATCCCTTTCAGAGGTATCGGAGCCTCCAATGGCTCCAAATCATACCCACAGCGTTTGGCAAAGGACCAATCCATAAGACTCAAAGCAGCGCCAGAGTCGACATAGGCGTCCGCGGTAATAGATGACAAAGAACAAATCAGGGTCACAGATAGAATAAACTTAGACTGTAAAGTGCTAATTGAAACAGACTTGTCAGGCTTCTTAGTACGCTTAAAGCATGCTGATATAACATGAGTTGAATCACCACAATAGAAGCACAACCCATTTTTTCGTCTAAAATTCTGCCGCTCGCTTCTGGACAGAATTCTATCACATTGCATATTTTCTGGCGTTTTCTCAGTAGACACCGCCAAATGGTGCACAGGTTTGCGCTCCCGCAGACGCCTATCGATCTGAATAGCCATCGTCATGGACTCATTCAGACTCGCAGGCACAGGGAACCCCACCATAACATCCTTAATGGCATCAGAGAGACCTTCTCTGAAAATCGCCGCCAGGGCGCACTCATTCCACTGAGTAAGCACAGACCATTTGCGGAATTTTTGGCAGTATATTTCAGCTTCATCTTGCCCCTGAGACAAGGACATCAAGGCCTTTTCCGCCTGAAGCTCTAAATGAGGTTCCTCATAAAGCAACCCCAAGGCCAGAAAAAACGCATCCACATTGAGCAACGCAGGATCCCCTGGTGCCAATGCAAAAGCCCAGTCCTGAGGGTCGCCCCGGAGCAAGGAAATTACAATCCTGACCTGCTGTGCAGGGTCTCCGGCAGAGCGAGACTTCAGGGACAAAAACAATTTGCAATTATTTTTAAAATTTTGAAAGTGAGATCTATTCCCCGAGAAGAATTCAGGCAAAGGAATTCTAGGCTCAGACATAGGTGCATGAACAACAAAATCTTGCAAATTTTGTACCTTTGTGGCAAGATTATTCAAACCTGTAGCTACACTCTGAAGATCCATTTGAAACAGGTGAACACAGAGCCATTCAAGGATTAGAAGGAGAGAAAGAGAGGAAGGCTGCAGCATAGGCAAACTAGCAAGTGATTCAATTAAGAGCACACTCAGAACTAGAGGAAAAAAAAAAAAAAAAAAAAAATTGTAGCAGACTTCTTTTTTCTCTCCTTTCTCAGCCAGTAATTTAACCCTTTTTTGGGCCGGTCAAACTGTCATGATTCTCAATGGCGAGAGAACATAGCCCAGCATATATGAGAACTAGCTCTTGGAAGATGGAAACTATACTGACCATGAACTAAACCTGTCGCACAACTAGAAGTGGCCGGGTAGCATGCCTACGTTTTTTATCCCTAGATGCCCAGCGCCAGCCAGAGAACTACCTAATCCTAGCAGAGGAAAAGACAGTCCTGGCTCACCTCTTGAGAAATTTTCCCAAAAGGCAGACAGAGGCCCCCACATATATTGGCGGTGATTTTAGATGAAATGACAAACGTAGTATGAAAATAGGTTTAGCAAAATCGAGGTCCGCTTACTAGATAGCATGAAGACAGAAAGGGCACTTTCATGGTCAGCAGAAAACCCTATCAAAACACCATCCAGAAATTACTTTAAGACTCTAGCATTAACTCATAACACCAGAGTGGCAATTTCCGCTCACAAGAGCTTTCCAGACACAGTAACGAAACAGCAGCTGTGAACAGGAACAAAATGCAAAAACACACAAGGACAAAAGTCCAACTTAGCTAGGAGTTGTCTAGTAGCAGGAACATGCACAGAAGGCTTCTGATTACATTGATGACCGGCATGAAACTGACAGAGGAGCAAGGTTATATAGCGACTCCCACATCCTAATAGGAGCAGGTGAACAGAGGGGATGATGCACACAAGTACAATTCCACAAGTGGCCACCGGGGGAGCCCAGAATCCAATTTCACAACAGACGCCCCCGTATGACAGGTAGGCTCGGAGCTCTTCCGGGACCCTAGAGTCGCCCCTCTCCACAGGTTGCCCCCCATGTCTGCATAGGTGATTTAGGTGAGACAGCCCGCCTGTGACTGACTGTCCTGCCGTTGGTTTGAAGTATTGCCTGAAGCTAGATATATGAATACTTCCTCGGCGTTCCGGCCGCCGGTTGTGCGCCTCAGTAGGATGTTGCCTCGGTCTTACAGCACGACTCCTACTGGTATTCTCCTTCTTGCTTTGATC
Organism: Ranitomeya variabilis; assembly: GCF_051348905.1. NCBI lineage: Eukaryota > Metazoa > Chordata > Amphibia > Anura > Dendrobatidae > Ranitomeya > Ranitomeya variabilis. The sequence goes on from NC_135236.1 coordinate 436,041,037, forward strand.
TCGTTTCTCACTCAGCACAATATATCTCACTTCTGATCCTTTCTTAGGGCACCGCCGCTATGCTGAGCAGGCACGGTCCCGTGACGTTCTTTCTTGTTGCCAGGCCTCTGTCAGGGTCCCAAACCTGACAGGGACCCTACTGAATCTTCCCCACAACACCCCCTGCCACAAGGTGTTGCCTGGTTCCAACCCAGTCAGCTTTCTGTCTAACTTCCTGCCTGACCCCCAGTTTACCCACACGGTGAGGAGTGGCCTAATAAATAGCACCCTTAGCTCCCCCTGGAGGCCCGACTGTGAAATGTATTGGTGTATGTGATACCTGGTCAGATGAACTCCTTCAGTGCCATCAGACGTACCATAGCCCCCCTTAGCAGCGGAGCCACAGTACTGCAACGACCAGGACTCTGGGGCGCTGCACTCCCCCCCGGTTAAATCCAGTACTCCGGGACTGGGAAGAAAACAACAATACATGTCAGCAAAAAGACATACAAAAAAGAGTGCAATAACAGTAAGCATACTTGAACAGAGCTTCCCTTTATGGGAGGTGAGGACACTTGAACGTTACAAACATGGTTAAATACTTTTAAATAACTTTTTTTACCCAACCGGGTATTCTACTAAGTGCAAATTTATTTATTTTTTTTTAAACATTAATTCAACATTGCCTTTAAGGATGTACACTCTAAATCCACAAAAGACCTTCTTATAACACATTATAAGGCTTAAGCAACTGTGCTTCATTCTCCTACTTTAAATCTGCAGGACCGCCTGTCCTAACCGCTCCAGACCTACTGCCTCTCCTTTCTGTTACAGGACCGCTCCTTTCCGTCCGAGCCTACTGTCCCTCCACTACTATACACAGTATAGAACATATCATTTTTCTTTCAGTTTAAGAGCACTGAGCCATCTCTATATGGCTCCTAAGAGGACTCACTACTAACCCCTACGGGTTCACTTCCTGTCCTCATTCTTCTATTAACATTATTGAACATTTCTTACAATTAACTATTTAGTTACATTTAACTTTCACATATCAACATCATCAATACTTTCTTTTCAGGACATTATTGCCATTCAACCATCTTAAGGCAATACTTTTCATAAGTGCAGGATGCGAACATCCCCTTTAAGAGGGGACCAAGTCTCTGAGATAGTGCAACTTTTCAAGCTGCAAGTCCGTATGCAGCAAGGACTCCAGTGCAGGTTCCAAGAACCGTATCTTCGCAAAGAGTCCGTCTTTATGTAAAACCAGTAGAGAGCACCTTTAAGAAGGTGCCAACTATATACAAGAAGTTTGTATCATGCATTGTTCATGATTCAGCAGTTCTGGATAACTAGTGCAAAAAGTAGAAAACAAACAAAAATAAGAAACAATAGGGATCCCGGGTCAACAAAGGGATCCCTTTAAGAATAACCCTAGACGGGTTTTAGAGCAGCAAAAAGCAGGGAAACAAACAGTTAACTATTTACATTTTCAGGTTTCCGAGGTTTAGTTGGACGGCTTCCAGGGCTGCACCTGGCACTTAACCCTTCTTGGCCTGGAAAGAGTGAGGTCCAGGGTTACACCCAGTGCTGGACAAACGCCGTTAACCCGTCTTTCATGTACGGTTAAATCATGCGCAGCGATGGATGTCTGCGCAGCTTGAGTATGGGCATTTGCTGCAGCAGAGGTAGCGGTTGCTGCAAGATAAGTCACTGGAATGGAGTCAGCAGCTGTGGCACTAGCAGTCACTGGAGTGGAGTCGGTCGTCAGGGCAGGGTCGTCTTTCATACCTGCTTCAGATGCGGTCCCTCCGGTGCCGGTCTCCTCCGTCTCCGCTGGGGTCTGGAACGCTGCTTGCGGTGCCTTGTGCTGCGGCGTTGTCATCTCCGTTCGCAGCATCTCGCTTTCCGGCAGGGCCTTGCTTTCTGGCTTCGGAGCGCTGGAACTTCTTTCTTGCTCCGGACCAGACAAGGCTGCCAACAGACGTCTGATGAGGCTCCCGATAAAGGTCTTCTTCCACCCGGCCTCAGTGCTCAGCTGCGTCCGCCGGAGTTGGTCGCCGAGCTCGTCCACTCCGGCCTGCAGGAAGTCAGAGCCAACAGGTGATGCCTGGCCGCGGTATCTCTCTGGGTAGCTGGGGGAGTCCTCTGCTCCGACCCCACGCTCCGGCTCCGGGTGGCTCGCCATGGCGTCTCCCACACGGCTCACTTCTTCTTCCTGGTCCTTTTCCCGCTCTCTCCTCCGTGGGCGGTTTTGTTTTCTTTGTCTCTGCCCACCATTGAGGATCAGGAGGCGGATCTCGGCTGCTGACGGACACGTCCTCAAGGGGCCGAAATATTTAGACTGGGCGGCCATTGTCTTTCGCGCTCTTCAGCTTGTTCACGCCCACTTCCACGCCCTTCTTCTTCTCCTGCGCTCTCCTTAGCGCTGTAATGGCGGCGGTTTTGGCGGGAACTTTTGGCAGCAAGTGGCAATACACAGTCTTTGCAATAAGTCACAGTTCAAGCACAGTAAATCACAGTTCCAAGGCACACATGACCTGATTCTTCAGGCTTAAGTAGATCCTGTTCGTGACGCCAAGTTGTAGCGCCCCCACTGCCGCAGGGCCGAGGGGTACCCGGTACCTCTGAGTCTCTGCTCTGGGGTTGTCACGGTGGCTAGGCCCGGTCCGTGACCCTGCTGAGGGGCGTACAGTAAATGAGAGATGTGGATGGTGGTGGTGGTGCGGTGCAGTAAATAACAAGGACACCAGGTTGCAGTCTCTTTACCTTTTTACTGAAGGTCTCTGGGTCCTCAGTCCGGAATACGGTTCACCAGGCTGCGCAAGTCCGGCCGGTCCAATGGCACCTCCAGAGTTCTCTTTGCAGGTGGAAATCTGTGCCTTCCTGCTAGCGCTATGTGTTGTGGTCCTCCCCTGCTGTGCTTACGGGATAGTCCCCACAACTGTTGTGTCTGTTTCTCGTGTTCCCTCACAACAACTCGATTAGATGATGTTCTGCTAATCCTCCGTCCCTCCCGGTGTTATGGTTGGGACGCACCCGTATGACGGGTAGGCTCGGAGCTCTTCCGGGACCCTAGAGTCGCCCCTCTCCACAGCACAATATATCTCGCTTCTCATCCTTTCTTAGGGCACCGCCGCTATGCTGAGCAGGCACGGTCCCGTGACGTTCTTTCTTGTTGCCAGGCCTCTGTCAGGGTCCCAAACCTGACAGGGACCCTACCGAATCTTCCCCACAACACCCCCTGCCACAAGGTGTTGCCTGGTTCCAACCCAGTCAGCTTTCTGCCTAACTTCCTGCCTGACCTCCAGTTTACCCACACGGTGAGGAGTGGCCTAATAAATAGCACCCTTTGCTCCCTCTGGAGGCCCGACTGTGAAATGTATTGGTGTATGTGATACCTGGTCAGATGCACTCCTTCAGTGCCATCAGACGTACCATAGCCCCTCTTAGCGGCGGAGCCACAGTACTGCAACGACCAGGACTCTGGGGCGCTGCAATAATATATGGGGCAATAATCAATGGTATGGAGCATTATATATGGCACAGCTTTATATGGAGCATCTATAGGGCAATAATGAATGGTATGGAGCATCTATTTTTATTTTTGAAATTCACCGGTAGCTGCTGCATTTTCCACCCTAGGCTTATACTCGAGTCAATAAGTTTTCCCAGTTTTTTGTGGCAAAATTAGGGGGGTCGGCTTATACTCGGGTCGGCTTATACTCGAGTATATACGGTATGTCATTGACACACACATATATTGTTACGGATCCTGTTATGGACCTGGTGGTTAGGAGCACCCGAAATGACCTGATGGTTAAAATGAAAAAACCTGGGACAAGCTCTGAGGAAGTGGTAAGTCTACTGACCGCAATCCCTAATCCTATCACACACACTAGAAATAGCCGTGGAGCGTACCTAACTCTCCCTAGACGCCTCTTCACAGCCTAAGAGCTAACTACCCCTAAAGATAGAAATAGCAGCCTACCTTGCCTCAGAGAAATTCCCCAAAGTAAAGGTAGTCCCCCACAAATATTGACTGTGAGTTAAGAGGAAGTAAAAAACACAGGAATGAAACAGATTTTAGCAAAGGAGGCCAAATCTTCTCTAGACAGACAGAGGATAGGAAAGGGAACTATGCGGTCAGTATTAAAAACTACAAAAACCACGCAGAGTGTGCAAAAAGACCTCCACACCGACTCACGGTGTGGAGGTGCAGCTCTGCACCCCCAGAGCTTCCAGCTAGCAAGGAAATATCATAATAGCAGGCTGGACTGAAACATAGCATGTACTGAGAAATATATTCAAAAACCAATGAACAGCAAATGGACTAGCGAGGACTTAGCTTCTGCTGGAGTAGACAGGTCATCTGAGAAATCCAAGAGAGATCTGAACCAGTACTGAGACATTGACAGCTGGCATGATCTAACGACCTGGGCAGAGTTAAATAGGGAAACCAGCAGCAGCAATAAACGAGGACAGCTGAGAAAGCCAACCTCAAAAATCAGCAGTTCCACTTAAAGCCACCAGAGGGTGTCCAAGGACAGAACTCACCAAAGTACCATTCACGACCACAGGAGGGAGCCCGAGAACGGAATTCACAACAGGATCCCTACACCGTGTTGTCACTACTTTAACTTCATCACATGTCCGCTCTCAACATGTGACTTGGGTTGTGCCTGCAAGGGTTAATCTATCTCCCCACTCTCAGTCCAGCATTCTACCTCTGTCCTATGCTGTAATGGGAGCATAAATCACACACCGGCCCAGGCCACACACCCGCTCATACACGCTGCCACAACTCACCGAATACACGGGCAATGAGTTCCGGTTATATTAATACAAATAATGTCTACTACTCATTAGGCTCACACACCATAGGCTATGGATTCTTTTAGAACATTCAAGGTTCAACTTGTTAAAGTTTTATACTTTAATGCAAAAAGTTCAATGCTTACAGTAAGAAAAAGGTATAAAAATATGATAATAAAAAGACATACAACTTATGCAAAACAGTATAAAATAACAGGAGAAAAGTTACAGAAATCATCTAACTGGTAGTTTGCTTTCTGCTCCCTGAGGGGGGGGGTGAATGGAGTTTGTGGAACACATCAGCGTCTCAGGCAGCCCTCACATGTGAACACGTGTCTCTGTATACAGGTCTAGTTTATAACATTGGTCTGGAGGTCAGGTTTCTAGACCAGCCCCTAAGGTTAATATCATAATTGCTTGGTTTTTGATTGGACCATGGCCGCGCCCCCAATGAATATACTATTTTCTCTTGAGATCCTTTGTGTAACAGCTGTCACAGAGATACTATCAGGCCGTAATTAACATCTCCCTTCCAAGAGCTAGGAGGTGTCAAATGTTCCCTTTCTTCTTGGATCTCCAGCAGGACTCCCTGGTGAGATTGGGGACAGAAGTCTACTTGTCCCAGGAAAATACATATTAACACCTGGGTGCGACTGCAGCTTTTCAAGACAGATGTTACATTATTGCCAGTTAGGGTACCGTCACACAGTGCCATTTTCATCTCTACGACGGCACGATTCGTGACGTTCTAGCGATATCGTTACGATATCGTTGTGTCTGACACGCTACTGCGATCCGGATCCCCGCTGAGAATCGTACGTCGTAGCAGATCATTTGAAACTTTCTTTCGTCGTCTAGTGTCCCGCTGTGGCGGCATGATTGCATCGTGTGACACAGGTTGTATACGATGTGCGCACAGTAACCAACGGCTTCTACATCGCAAATACATCATGAAATTATCGCTCCATCGCCGTGTATTGCAACGTGTGACCGCAGTCTACGACGCTGGAGCGATAATCATACAATGCTGCAACGTCACGAATCGTGCCGTCGTAGCGATGAAAATGGCACTGTGTGACGGTACCCTAACACAATAAATCTATACATAGTCCACTGCACACACACACATATATATATACAGTATATATAGATATATACACATATTTCACCACATATAATTATATATATTTATATTTAATACAGAGCTAGATAGCAGAAAAGCAGGTAGTTCAATTGCCGGCTTTTGTTATCTCCTTATCAAACCCGACAGGATATGAGACATGGTTTACATACAGTAATCCATTTCATATCCCTTATTTTTTTACATATTTTTTCTATTTTCCCACACTAGAGTTCATATGAGTTTATGCCAGCAGGGGGCGCAGCACCGCAAGTCTACAATGCTACGTTCCCCTGATTTCCATTCATTCCCCAGTTTTTACCGGCGGCTGCATTAGCAGGCTCCTGGTTGTAAAATTACTTAACCCGTTCAGATGGATTTACATTGTGGGACATGACTGTATGGCGGACAGGTATGGGATATTTTTGCTTTTTTATTTTCCATTTTTTTTCAGAAGAAGGGAAAAGAAGGGTCGTCAGTTGGATTGAGCGTACAATAAAGATGTTAAAACCCCATGTGCATTTATTTCATTAAAATACTTTATTCATAATGTGTGTGTGTGTGTGTGTGTGTGTGTGTGTGTGTGTGTGTTTTTATCCCTTTATTACTATTGGATTAATAATGGATAGGTGTCTTATTGACATCTCTCCATTATTAACCAGACTTAATGTCACCTTACATTAGCAAGGTGATATTAACCCTTTATTACCCCATATCCCACCGCTACAGGGGAGTGGGAAGAGAGAGGCTAAGTGCCAGAATAGGCGCATCTTACAGATGTGCCTTTTCTGGGGTGGCTGGGGGCAGATGTTCTTAGCCGGGGGGGGGGGGGGCAATAACCATGGTCCCTCTCTAGACTATTAATATCTGCCCTCACTCACTCACTGGCTTTCCCACTCTGGCGGAGAAAATTGCGTGGGAGCCCACGCCAGTTTTTTCCAGGATTTAACTCTTTATTTTAACACATAGAGCTCCCAAATTTTGCACACAGACACTAATTACATTAGTAGTGAGGAATATGTAAAAAAATAAGGGATATGAAATGGTTTACTGTATGTAAACCATGTCTCATATCCTGTCGGGTTTGATAAGGAGATAGCAAAAGCCGGCAATTGAATTACCGTCTTTTCCGCTATCTAGCTCTGTATTAAATAAATTATATATATATATATATATATATATATATATATGTGTGTGTGTCTGACACATATACACAGCCACACCTTGCTTATGGATGACATACGGATCACTGTTCAGGGAACATTTCTGCGTATTTGGTCTGTAAAAAGTGGACCGTATTTTTATACGTTGTGTGTGACTCCAGCCTTAGAGTCTGCCGGCTATAGCGTCCGGTTCAGAGGTTACCGACATTTAGGTGGTTAGAATACACTTTTTCATTCCTGTTATGCCACTTTACATTAATTCCTGAAAATCACCTGAAGGGTAAATAAACTGCCTGACAGCAGTTTTCAATATGTTGGGGGGTGCTGTTTTTAAAATGGTATCACTTAGGAGGTTTTCCAATATATAGGACCCCCAAAGATACTTGAAACCTGGATAGATCCCTAAAAAAATAAGATCATCAAAGAAAAAAGAGTCCAAGTAACGTGGTATCATAGACATATAGCAAAAAAATCAAATAATATGACCTGAAACCAATCCACTGCCCAGGGCATATAAAGATAGCCACTTTCACAAATATATTTGTTAAAAAATATTGTGATATTTTATTAATACATTTTAAAATAATCAAAGTAATAAATCACAGACATAGCTTAGACAATAGTACAAAACACCAAGATGCCTTTTGTGTAAGGGAAAATATGCCAGAAACAGACTGCATTTGAAAAAAAAAAATATTAATGAGTATGATGTCAAAAAAGTATCAGTTTGAAGGAATCCCATTCACACTTAAATAGGCTTGTGTACACAATTTTTATGTCCCGAACTTGTTATGGGATATCCTAACAGGTATTTTTCAAAGCATCTATGTCAGGAAAAAGGGCAAGTGCATAGGTGTATGTTTGGTATGTGCCCAGTGGCCATTTGCCTTAGGCCAGGGTCACACTTGCGAGTGTGATGCGAGAAACTCACGGAAGTCTTTCGCATCAATGCCTGGCACAGCCGCCGGCACTCGGGACCGAAGCGTTCAGCTGCATAGAAATACATGCAGCCGCATGCTTCAGTCCTGTGTGCCGGCGGCTGTGCCAGGCATTGATGCAAGAGTTGCCCGAGTTTCTCGCATCACACTCGCAAGTGTGACCCCGGCCATATATGAAAAATGGATGCCGTAATAAGTAACAAGAAAGAGAAAAAATCATTTACCTATTCCTGAAGGATACTACTAAAGATCCAAAAGGGCCTTCTGCCTACAAGCAACAACATCTCACCCATTGAGAAACAAGCAATTAAGTCCCTTCAGGAAAATAAACATATTGTTGTAAAACCCGCCGACAAGGGCGGTGCTATTGTCATCCAGAACCACACTGATTACGTTAAAGAAATCCGTCGCCAACTGTCTGACACTACCACGTATTTACCCATCCCTCATGATCCGGTACTTACAATTAGGTCTAGAATACAACAGATCTTATCTAAATACGTAGCTTTGAACACTATTGACTCTAAAACTGCCACCTTCTTAGTAAATCAAAATCCGGTCACCCCAGTCTTTTACACTCTGCCCAAAGTCCACAAGTCCTTAGTAAATCCCCCCGGCCGCCCAATAGTGGCCTCGACGGATTCCATTCTAGCTCCAATTTCTGTCTTTCTGGAAAAGATACTTACACCACTAACTAAGAAAACTCAATCTTTTATTTTGGACACGGGCCATTTTCTCCATTCCATTAGCCAGATTACCAACATACCCTCTGATTGTATTCTGGCAACGTTCGATGTCAAGAGTTTATACACCTCTATAGACCACAACTTGGGTATCACCGCTGTCGCAGAACTCCTCCAATCATCCAACCTCAGCAATAACTCCACCCAACTATGCCTTGACCTTTTATCCATTGTTTTGAGGGAGAACTATTTCCTATTCGGGGATCAGTTTTACCTACAAACACGCGGGACCGCCATGGGCGCCAACGTGGCGCCCGCTTACGCCAATATTTATATGGATAACTTCGAGCAATCATATGTCTACACCAATACCCTTTTCCAACAAAACAGCAAATGTTGGCTACGCTTCATAGATGACATTTTTTGCCTATGGGTGGGGTCTTCTGAGGACCTTTTATCTTTCACTGAGGTACTCAATTCCATAAGGCCGGAATTACAATTTACTCTAAATTGGCATGTGACACAGATTTCATTTCTGGACACCTTGGTGATTAAAAATGACATGGGTACCCTTTCCACCGATATTTTCACAAAACCCACTGATACCAACAACTTACTCCACTATACCAGTTGTCACCCCTCCTCAACTAAAAACAGTTTACCTCGCTCTCAGTTCGCACGAATCAAGAGGATAGTATCCGACACTAATCTCATTTCTACCCGCCTAGATGAGATGGCCAATAAATTTAGAAACAGACAATATCCTCAGGAACTCCTTACTAAAGAGAAGGCTAGAGCCACTGTACCTCAATCAATATCACCTACTGCCCCTACCAAAGAAAGGGTTACATTCGTTCATACACATCATCCTATAATGCCAAAAATCTACACCATCATCCATAAACATTGGTCCATCTTGAACAAATCCTACCCCAGTGTTGAAGCCTTCCAGACCCCTGCACTCATGTGTAAACGACGCCCACAGAACATCAGAGATAGCCTAGTTAGAGCGGACATAGGGAGTTTCTCTAGGGTCCCTAAACAGACCTTTCTTGGCACAGAACGTCGTGGTACATTCCCGTGCCTCAACTGTGCATGTTGCTCCAACATCATCAAAGGGGAAAGAATCACCCACCCCCACACCGGTAGATACTACAACATCAAAGGATTCTACACATGTGATACCAACTATGTTGTTTATCTCATAAAATGCCCGTGTGGTTTACTTTATGTGGGTGAGACCATCCAGCATCTACGTGACAGAATTTCTAGTCACAAGTCCACCATACGCTGCAAAAAAACCTGGTTACCAGTTCCCCACCACTTCATCAGTGCGAACCACAGTGTCTCGCAACTGAGAGTGCAAGTGATTGAGCACGTTGAGAGGCCTCGAAGAGGGGGAGATCACATCAAACGATTGAAGGAAAGAGAGGCCTACTGGATTTATACCCTTCAAACACTGGCTCCAAGAGGCCTTAACCGAGAACTGGACCTCACATTCAAGTAACCATACTTGTATTACTGTAATGGAATTTTGATTACTGTCATTGAATTTTGACTTTTATACCCATACAGGTGGTGGATAAACGATCTTTTTTTCCTTTCAACTAAACTTTACTTTATTTTTCCAGACACACTAGTCCTCTGCCTTCCCCGTAGGGTGAGTATGGTACATTGTGCAGTTATATTTTTTCCAAATTTCTCTAATTTTTTCCAATTTATTTTCATTTTTATTTTATATTTATTTATTTTTTATTTTTTATTTTTATTTTTTTTATTATTATTATTATTTTTTTTTTTATTTTTTTTTTACTTTTATTTTTATCTTTATTTTATTTTATTCTTAATATTATTCTTCTTTTTCAATTTTCATCTCTCATTACGTTTTTTTCTTTTTCCTATTTTAATTTTTCCTTTTATTCATTCATTTACATTTTGTTTCTACATATATCTTTCTATAAATCCCTTTTCTTCCCATTTTTTCATTTATTAGCATTTTCCATCATTTATTGTATTTTTTCATTCTTTATTTTTTCATATATATTTTTTTATTTCTATTTTTATTTATTCATTTCTATTTTTTTATTACTTTTTGATCATCCTTATTTTATTATCATTATTTTTATTATTGTTTATCTTTCATAATGTTCATCATTTTCTACTGCATTTTATTTTCAGCAGTATGTTGTTGCATTATTTTCCCATTGTTTCAGCTCCCTCTAGCTTCATTATTTGATTATTTTTTCATTTCATCTTACTTTTTCATTTCATCTAAATTTCCATTTCATCCATTTTTTACACACATTTTCTCCGTTGTATACAAGGTTATAGTTTCCTCTACATATAATTCCTGCCCAATGTTTCAAGTCCTGCACACTAGGTCACATACAGCCAGCCCCCAGCAGGCTCTTTTCCTGTTTCGTTACTATGTACCACCAGCGCTCCCAGCACATTATGCCTGAGACCTTTCGTTTCTCCTCATCATACCAAGCTATCTCTTCATGGGGAGTATGGCACTCTGTGTCCTCTTACACATCATTCTCATTTACAATCCATGTCTCACCGCTACTCTGCGCTCCTACGCAGACGATTATCACTGTGATCCCCGCCCCTCGCCCCTTGTGCACACTGCGCATGCGCAACTTGGCTCGTCTTTTCCAAGCGTTCCAGACCTCTCTCTGCGCACTGCACAGTGCGCCTGCGCACCCCATGCCCCGCACTTCCTGCCGCCCGGCACAAAAGGCGCCTCTTTTCCGGGTCCCACACACACCACCACCGCAGACGCCAGTCACTCTCTAGCTACAGGTAATTGTATCCGCTGTCCTCTCCTTTCCCCTGCTTTGTACTCATAGCCTCCAACATCATATTCACCACTGTGGCATTCTTTCCCATAGCCCCTAACGGGACTCCTGCACCTCTCCAGGGATATGTGCCCTCTGCTCGGTATCTACTATTTAAAGGTCAGTTTCCTGCCTCAGTTTTCTGCCTCTGTCATTTTCTTGCCCCTACCAGCATCCACCACCTGGGTATCTCATACCCTCACCTTTATCACTGCATTATGGCATTATGTTTGTCCGATACTATTTCTGCCTGCCTGACCATTATACTCATATTATATTGTTTATCTAGAATACTGGTTGATTTTACCATAGTCTTGGTTTCTGTATGATATTATTCCTGCAGTACGCCGCGCTTCTGCAGCTTGTGCCGCACAGATATTCCATTGTTTCCTCATTTCCATGACTACGTCCGAGGACTACCCTGATGTTTCTCACCAATGTATCTCCTCAAGTATCTTGTTGGGTCCTGCAATGCTGTCTTCCTGTCGGCTTTCATGGCGACATAACACATATTTCAAATAGATAGGGACCTTGTATTTGTACATATTAATTTTGTAAATACTATATATTAATTTTGTAAATACTATATGTTACTTGTTCATGTTTTGTGATACCTTGTATACTTTGTTTTCTGTTTCAGTAAGGTTTGAGAAAGACCCTGTGGGTCGAAACGTTACCTTGAAACACTGCGGTGATACCTTTATTTTGGTGTTTGTTCACAATAAAGAAACCACGTTTTTTGACTAACAAAATTCAGAAGAACTCTCCTTATTGAGTGCGACTGTTGTTACATAGGACTATATTCTGGAGTATCCCTCCAAGTTCAGTCTGCACCAACACTAGCGAGAGTGCACGTCTTGTCCTGTACTACTAAAGATCCAGCGTGCTTCTGCGGGTTCCGTCAATGCTTTCCTCCACCCCAACGCACGTTTCGCATTCACTTCCCCAGGGGGCATGTGGCAGATGAACGTGGATATAGCAGTAGACCTACGCTACTCCTGGATACCTCACCACAGGCTGCAGCCATCCCACGCTGGGGCTGGCGCAGGAGGAAGCTTCCCACCACTGGTAACAGGTGCCAAGAAGACCTTGGTGTTATGGACTATCACTCATTGTTAACGGGGCCCTCCCTTGGTCCGGAATCGAGCCTCATCCATCTCTCAGGGGCCCGATCAGGTAGAACCTCAAAATCCACAAACCTCTCATGCTGGACTCCCAAAATCACCTCCACCTTCATACCAGAATTTGTAAAAAAGTGTCTCTTAATGGCTAAAGTTGTTGTTTAAAACTTTAATGTTGCCACGGAATAGTAACCTAAGTTCCCATATGTTTTGAATATGTTTTTTTGGGGGCCAAAACCACTGGAACAAAATTAAACTGTTATTTCAATGTGTTTTATGTTTTTAACAATAAATAGTTGATGTGTATGATATCCCATTTGTTTGTTTTTTTTTTTAATTAAATAAAATCACACAGTTCATTCACTAACATATGTATAATAAACCCCTCTACGCCCAGGGGTGGTTTGCACGTTTATGACCGGGCCAATTTTAACAATTCTGACCACTGTCCATTTATGAGGTTATAACTCTGGAACGCTTCAACGGATCCTGATGATTCTGACACTGTTTTCTTGTGTAAACATATGACCCAAACCCATCTCACCAAGCCAAGGGATGGGCTACACTCCAATCAACTGTTGAACATAAAGATCCATAGAGCAACTATTAGGCCGGAGACACACTGGTGCGAGATACGGCCGAGTCTCGCTGGTTAAAAGCAAGCTGTGGCACCTGCACTCTGGAGCGGAGCGTGCGGCTCCATAGCAATACATGGAGCTGCACACTCAGCTCCGGAATGCAGGTGCCACAGCTTGCTTTTAACCAGCGAGACTCGGCCGTCTCTCGCACCAGTGTGTCTCCGGCCTTAAGGTGCATATTGAATCAAGAAGTGTTAGGCTTTTAAAACATTATAACTTTATTAATATACAAAAACTACACACAATAAAACACAAAGTAAAACAATGCCTCATCAACTTGAAAAAATTTTTTTGAATTTTTTTTTAAAAATATTATGGCAGAAAAAGGCAGAAAAATGCAGAAAAATTCAAAGGCTAGCAGGAGCAAACGGTAATAATGAAATTTCTATAGTTAAATTTGATCTGACCCAATAGTTCAATATAGTATGGTTACATAGTTGGGTAAATACCGCTAGAATTTATCATGTCCTTTAATAGTATTTGATGTAATAGAAATATATTGCAACACCTTATCAGTACACTAATACCCGAGCTTTCAATATTATGAAGTTTAAAAGGTTCTTACAGGACAGCTGCAGTTACTCAATTTTGTAACATATAAAAATGGACTAACACAGTAATTGTGCTCAGCAACACAGTATTAAGTCAGAGCACTCTGCATAGATTTCAGCAGTAGGTTTCTGAAAAACAAATGCAGACAAGCCGGCCTTTAAGTCACACAATGCAATGCAATCTCCATGTGCACCTGTAAGGCAGCAGCTAAATTCCTTTAGTATACATCATAACAACAACGAACACCAATGAATTCAAGGCGTCACTTAGCCAATGTAAAATAAGTCTTGCAAAGACAAGATCCGCTGCTAATCAGTACATAGCATATGCGAATGGAAAAAATAAACAAAAACTACAAAAATACATATTACCTGGCAGTATAATGCGATGCTATGCTTCCTGCTGCCAGCCACGTGAGGCACACCAGTCTCTGCCTAACCCCGACACGTGTTTCGCGACAGCTGTATATAATATAATATTGAAAGCTCGGGTATTAGTGTACTGATAAGGTGTTGCAATATATTTCTATTACATCAAATACTATTAAAGGACATGATAAATTCTAGCGGTATTTACCCAACTATGTAACCATACTATATTGAACTATTGGGTCAGATCAAATTTAACTATAGAAATTTCATTATTACCGTTTGCTCCTGCTAGCCTTTGAATTTTTCTGCATTTTTCTGCCTTTTTCTGCCATAATATTTAAAAAAAAATTTCAAAAAATTTTTTTCAAGTTGATGAGGCATTGTTTTACTTTGTGTTTTATTGTGTGTAGTTTTTGTATATTAATAAAGTTATAACGTTTTAAAAGCCTAACACTTCTTGATTCAATATGCACCTTAATAGTTGCTCTATGGATCTTTACGTTCAACTGTTTTCTTGTGACATATTGTACTTCATGATAGTGGTAAAATTTCTTTGATAATACCTGCGTTTATCTGTGAAAAAAACGGAAATTTGGCAAAAATTTTGAAAATTTAGCAATTTTCCAACTTTGAATTTTTATGCCCTTAAATCACAGAGATATGTCACACAAAATACTTAATTAGTAACATTTCCCACATGTCTACTTTACATCAGCACAATTTTGGAACCAAATTTTTTTTTTTGTTAGGGAGTTATAAGGGTTAAAAGTTGACCAGAAATTTCTCATTTTTACAACACCATTTTTTTTAGGGACCACATCACTTTTGAAGTCACTTTGAGGGGTCTATATGATAGAAAATACCCAAGTATGACACCATTCTAAAAACTGCACATCTCAAGGTGCTCTAAACCACATTCAAGAAGTTTATTAACCCTTCAGGTGTTTCACAGGAATTTTTGGAATGTTTAAAAAAAATGAACATTGAACTTTTTTTCACAAAAAATTTACTTAATCTCCAATTTGTTTTATTTTACCAAAGGTAACAGGAGAAATTGGACAGCAAAAGTTGTTGTAAAATTTGTCCTGAGTACGCTAATACCCCATATGTGCGGGTAAACCACTGTCTGGGCGCATGGCAGAGCTCGGAAGGGAAGGAGCCCCATTTGGAATGCAGACTTAGATGGATTGGTCTGCAGGAGTCATATTGCATTTGCAGAGCCCCTGATATACCTAAACAGTAGGAACCCCCCACAAGTGACCCCATATTGGAAACTAGACCCCCCAAGAAACTTATCTAGATGTGTTGGGAGAACTTTGAACCCCCAAATGTTTCGCTACAGTTTATAACACAGAGCCGTGAAAATAAAAAATATTTTTTTTCCACATAAATTATTTTTTAGCCCCCGGTTTTCTATTTTCCCAAGGGTAATGGGAGAAAATGGACCCCAAAAGTTGTTGTCCAATTTGTCCTGAGTACGCTGATACTCCATATGTTGGGGTAAACCCCTGTTTGGGCGCACAGGAGAGCTCGGAAGGGATGGAGCACTGTTTTACTTTTTTAATGCAAAATTGGCTTGAATTGAGATCAGACGCCATGTCGCGTTTGGAGAGCCCCTGAGGTGCCTAAACAGTGGAAACCCCTCAATCCTAACTGAAACCCTAACCCAAACACACCCCTCACCCTAATCCCAACCATAACCCTAACCACACCCCTAACCCCAACCCTAATCCCAACCGTAAATGTAATCCAAACCCTAACTTTAGCCCCAACCCTAACTTTAGCCCCAACCCTAACCCAAACTTTGGCCCCAACCCTAACCCCAACCCTAACCCCAACCCTAACCCCAAACCTAACTGTAGCCCTATCTTTAGCCCCAACCCTAACCCTAACTTTAGCCCCAACCATAACTTTAGCCCCAACCTTAACCCTAACTTTAGCCCCAACCCCAACTTTAGCCCCAACCCTAACCCTAATGGGAAAATTGTAATAAATACATTTTTTCAAATTTCATTATTTTTCCCTAACTAAGGGGGTGATGAAGAGGGGTTTGATTTACTTTTATAGTGTTTTTTATTGGCAGCTGTCACACACTAAAAGACGCTTTTTATTGCAAAAAATAGTTTTTGCGTCTCCACATTTTGAGAGCTATAATTTTTCCATATTTTGGCCCACAAAGTCATTTGAGGTCTTGTTTTTTGCGGGAAGAGTTGTCGTTTTTATTGGTACTATTTTCGGGCACGTGACTTTTTTGATCGCTTTTTATTCCGATTTTTGTGAGGTAGAATGAACAAAAACCAGCTATTCATGAATTTCTTTTTGGGGGGGCGCTTATACCGCTCCACGTTTGGTAAAATTGATAAAGCAGATTTATTCTTCGTGTCAGAACGATTACAACGATACCTCATTTATATATTTTTTTATGTTTTTGCGCTTTAATATGATGAAAACTATTTCATATAAAAAATAATTATTTTTGCATCGCTTTATTCTGAGGACTATAACTTTTTTACTTTTTATTGATGACGCTGTGTGGTGGCTTGTTTTTTTGCGGGACAAGATGACGTTTTCAGCGGTATCATGGTCATTTATATCCATCTTTTTCATCGCGTGTTATTCCACTTTTTGTTTGGCAGTATGATAATAAAGCATTGTTTTTTGCCTCTTTTTTTATGGTATTCACTGAAGAGGTTAAATAGAGGGACAGTTTTATAGGTCGGGTTGTTACGGACGCGGCGTTACTAAATATGTGTACTTTTATTGTTTTTTTTTTCAATTTAGATAAAGAAATGTATTTATTGGAACAATATTTTTTTTTCTTTATTTAGGATTTTTTTTACACATGTAAATATTATTATTTTTTATTTTTTTACATTGCTCCAGGGGGGACATCACATTATAGTGACAGATCGCTGATCTGACACTTTGCAGTGCACTGTGTCAGATCAGCGATCACACAGGCACTGCAGGGAGGCTTCCCGGTGCCTGCTCTGAGCAGGCGCTTGAAAGCCACCTCCCTGCAGGACCCGGAAGGCCTCCCATGGCCATTTTGGATCTGGGCCTGGAGGGCGGAGGAGGTAGGAGACCCTCGGAGCAACGCAATCACATCTCATTGCTCCACGGGTCTCAGGGAAGCATGCAGGGAGCCCCCTCCCTGCGCGATGCTTCCCTATGCCGCCGGAACGCTGCGACCATCTTTGATGGCAGTGTTCCGGGATTATTGTTCCGAGAGCGGTCCGTGACCACTCCTGGCACGTAGTGCCAGATGTCAGCTGTAATAATCAGCTGAGACCCGGTGGCGATCAGCCGTGCTCCCCCCGTGAGCACGGCCGATCGCCTATGACGTGCTATTCTGTCCATGGGAAGCAGGGCCCACCCCACATGGACGGAATATTATGTCTAATGGCAGAAAGGGGTTAAAATAAAAAAAAAAAGTCTATCATAACATAGACACAGCATTGTCTTGCCATGGAGAATATCCCCCTGGTGAAACAAAATAATTAGTAAACATGTCCAAGACATGTCTGGTTTAAGGCCAGAGGGCTGACGACGTGGATGATGTACATGTGTTGTAGCCATGCCCTTATTTCCATAGACTCCATCATCAGCATCATATGCTGGACAGTCATGGATCCTCGTGAAGTTGTGAAGGATGACACAGGCTTTACTTACACCATTTACATTTGCTTCACTTAGGCCGGTTTCACATTTGCGGTTGTGTCCGCATCGTTTCTGGCGCATACATCCGCATGCGTCTTGATTTCATATCTTTTACATTGTGGACGCAGGTTCATGCGTTTGCATGAGTTCGCCTGCGTTTGCTTACGCATGCTTCGTTTCGCAATGTGCGGCTGGGCGCAGCTAACACACCATGTTGCATTTTTTGTGGCGGCATATGCATGCGGACGCTTGCGGAAGGTGTGTGTCAAAAAAACGCATTACAGTCTATGTGAACGCATTGGTACACAAGGAGATGCATATGACTGCGTTTGTGTACGCATGCTTTTTTATGAGTAAACATGTCTAGGAACTGGTTTTAAGCCACCACCCAAACAAACCTAAAAGAAGGTGTGGGCAGTGGAAGTCCAGTACTCTCAAGACTCTACGAGAATTGGAAGAGTCTTTTGGAAGAATTTGAAGACTTTTTGGAAGACTGACCACGGCTGGCTCCAGGTTTTTGAGGGCCCCGGGCGAAAGAGTCTCAGTGGGCCCCCCCTTTAACACATACCACAATTCATGATGCACAGATACAGCAGGGAAATATAGGTTTAGTACAATGCCATATTTCACTTCTTACATGAGTGATAGCTATTGTAAATTCTACAATACCATACAGCAGAGGGGCTTTATATAAGTCAACCCCTTATATGCCAATTTTTGTGACCTACTCCCTCTTCCTCAGTTACCAGTAGGCATTTTATTGTTAGCTGAACTTGCTGCAAAAAAAACACTGCATACATTGAATATGACAATTTTTTAATGGAAAACTTTTTAAAGTAAACATTAGAAAGTATTAATGTAGAACATTTGTAAAAGTGCAAAATGGGTAGCATATAGCACAGCCACATAGTATATAGCACAGCCACGTAGTATATAACACAGCCCATGTATATATAACACAGCCATGTAGTATATAGCACAACCACGTAATATATAGCACAGCCATGTAGTATATAACACAGCCTACATAGTATATAGCACAGCCATGTAGTATATAGCACAGCCACATAGTATAACACTGCCAAGTAGTATATAACGCAGCCCATGTAGCATATAGCACAGCCACATAGTATATACAGAGCCCACATAGCATATAACACAGCCACATAGTATATAGCATAGCCACGTAGTATATAGCACAGCCACGTAGTACATAGCACAGCCACATAGTATATAACACAGCCCACATAGTATATAACACAGCCATGAAGTATATAGCACAGCCACGTAGTATATAACACCGCCTACGTAGTATATAGCACAGCCATGTAGTATATAGCACAGGCACATAGTATATAACACAGACCACCTAGTATACAGCACAGCCACATAGTATATAACACAGCCACATAGTATATAACACAGCCCACAAAGTATATAACACAGCCCATGTAGCATATAGCACAGCCACATAGTATATACACAGCCCACATAGCATATAACACAGCCCATGTAGTATATAGCACAGCCACGTAATATATAGCACAGCCATGTAGTATATAGCACAGCCACGTAGTATATAACACAGCCCATGTAGTATATAGCACAGTCATGTAGTATATAGCACAGCCACGTAGTATATAACACAGCCACGTAGTATATAACACAGCCCATGTAGCATATAACACAGCCCACGTAGTATATAGCACAGCCACGCAGTATATAACACAGCCATGTAGCATATAACACAGCCCACATAGTATATAACACAGCCCATGTAGTATATAGCAGAGCCACGTAGCATATAACACAGCCCATGTAGCATATAGCACAGCCATGCAGTATATAGCACAGCCACGTAGTATATAACACAGCCCACATAGTATATAGCACAGCCATGTAGTTTATAGTACAGCCCGCATCTCTCCCCCCAGAGAATGGCCCCACAGTCCAGTACTCACTGTTATAGTAAGAAAAAAAACACACTCCTCACCTCTCCTCATGACCATGCTGCTCCATGCTCCTATCTCAGCTCCCTGCTCCTGTCTTTGGTCTCATGTGCACTGTGTCCCCTGCTATAAAACTCCACCCCAGCCTTCAGTCTGTGCTAGAGTATTCTGCCTTGCATCCAGCTCCTGACCTCTGATTACTCCCTGGCTATACACCTGCTCCTGTGAACCTGTGTGGTGATCCTGCTACTCTGCTCTGAGTTCCTGCTGCATACACAAGTTTCCAGTAATCCTCCTTCATCTGCTGTTTGTGTTTACTTCCATCTGCATTTGCTGGTCATGTAAGCTGTATCTGCTTTGCAATAACCTGAGACTATTAACCAGGCCTCCCTGGTTGAGCTAAGATATGATTTGAACTGCCTAATAAGCATATCTATCTGTGCCTGGACTAAGACAAGGATTTATTCGTGTCAAGTATCCTCAAGAATAACTGTGCTTCATAGACTTTCTGCTTGATTGCATTTTCCTCTGAAGTTTCCTATAGACTGCTAAGCTGCGTTTATTATTTGCACCAAGTGTTGTGGACTTGAGTTTCTCCCTGCACCTGTTTGAATCACCGTGTGATAATATAGACTTTACCACTTATAAAACTGTGTCCTGTAGTTGTCTTGATCCACGCAAAGAGTCTCCTGAGTTATCCCCTATAATTATTACATTCAGATGAGCAGGAGCAGCAGACTCAGGCTCAAGTTCCGGTGGCAAGACAGCGTGTAAGTATTCTTGAATTTGGAAACTATGCCCCTGAAGGATTTTTTCCAGGGATATACTCCGTGTTCCAAATTATCATGCAAATTGTATTTAAGTGTCATAAAGATTTTATTGTTTTGTTTTTCAAATAAACTCATGGATGGTATTGTGTCTCAGGGCTCAATGGATCTCTGAAATCAATCTGAAACACATGTGATAATTAGTTTTCCAGGTGATTCTAGTTAAAGGAAAACTACTTAAAAATGATGTTCCACATTAGTAAGCAGGCCACAGTTTTCAAGTAACATGAGAAAGAAAAAGGATCTCTCTGCTGCCGAAAAGCATCAAATAGTGCAATGCCTTGGTCAAAGGATGAAAACATTAGATATTTCCCGAAAACTTAAGCGTGATCATCGTACTGATAAGAGATTTGTGGCTGAATCTGAGCACAGACATGTTCATGCTAATAAAGGCATAATGAGGAAGGTTTCTGCCAGGCAAGTTCATCGGATTAAGAGAGCAGCTGCTAAAAAGCCATTACAAACCAGCAAACAGATATTTGAAGCTGCTGGTGCCTCTGTAGTCCCTCGAACCTCAAGGTGTAGGATCCTTCAAAGGCTTGCTTTGGTTCATAAACCTTCTATTCGGCCACCCCTAAACAGTGTTCACAAGCAGAAACAGTTGCAGTGGGCCCAGACATACATGAAGACTAATTTGCAAACAGTCTTGTTTACTGATGAGTGTCGAGCAACCCTGGATGGTCCAGATGGATGGAGTAGTGGATGGTTGGTGGATGGCCACCATGTCCCACCAAGGCTGCGAC
Organism: Ranitomeya variabilis; assembly: GCF_051348905.1. NCBI lineage: Eukaryota > Metazoa > Chordata > Amphibia > Anura > Dendrobatidae > Ranitomeya > Ranitomeya variabilis. Next base: position 436,062,439 of record NC_135236.1, read on the forward strand.
GTCAGCAAGGAGGTGGAGGAGTCATGTTTTGGGCCAGATTCATAGGGAAACAGCTGGTAGGGCCCTTTAAGGTTCCTGAAGGTGTGAAAATAACCTCTGCAAAGTATATAGAGTTTCTGACTGACAACTTTCTTCCATAGTATAAAAAGCAAAGGAGGAGCAAAATCATCTTCATGCATGACAATGCATCATCTCATGCTGCAAAGAATACCTCTGAGTCATTGGCTGCTATGGGCATAAAAGGAGATAAACTCATGGTGTGGCCACCATCATCCCCTGACCTCAACCCTATAGAGAACCTTTGGAGTATCTTCAAGCAAAAGATCTATGAGGGTGGGAGGCAGTTCACATCAAAACAGCAGCTCTGGGAGGCTATTCTGACTTCATGCAAAGAAATACAAGCAGAAACTCTCTGAAAACTCAAAAGTTCAATAGATTCAAGAATTGTGAAGGTGATATCAAAGAAGAGGTCCTATGTTAACATGTAACATGGCCTGTTAGGATGTTTTGGAGTTAAATAGCTTTTTTGTTCAGTGAATGTGACCTAATGCTGCAAATTCCACAAAATTAGCATTTTCAGTTTGTATTCATTTTGGAGATTATACTGTTATCCTTGAGAGGTTTCTTCAGTAAAATTTGATGTATACTCTGACGGGTGATGACTTTTATTAGACTGACTGTCATTTGCACCGACCATTTAGGAAAATCCGAGAAAAATATAATTTGCATAATATTTTGGAACATGGTGTAGTGACCATTTTGAAATCACAGGTACTGCACAGAATTTGCTAACAGTAGGTCATCATATTGAAAATGTGTTTTTTTTTCACCAAAATGTTGGTTTAGCACCAAATTTTCCCTTTTACAAGAGGTAACATGGAAAAGTGAAACATACAGTTTGTTATCCACTTTCTTCTGAGTATGCCAATACCCTACATGTCGTAAAAATGTTCTGTTTGGACACACTTTCATAAACAATAATTATAAACAAAAAAATATGGCCACACAGTGCTCCATACTGTATAATGGCCCCACATGATGCTCCATACTGTATAATGGCCACACGGTGCTCCATACTGTATAATAGCCCCACATGATGCTCAATACTGTATAATGGCCACACAGTGCTCCATACTGTATAATGGCCACACATGATGCTCCATGCTGTATAATGGCCACCAGGGCCAGCTCCAGGTTTTTGAGGGCCCCGGGCGAAAGAGTCTCAGGGGGCCCCCCTTTAACACATACCACGATTCATATATCACACAGCCATGTAGTATATATCACAGCCCACGTAGTATATAGCACAGCCACGTAGCAAATAACACAGCCATGTAGTATATAACAGCCCACGTAGCACAGCCACGTAGTATATAGCACAGCCCACATAGCATATAACAGCCCATATAGTATATAACACAGCCCACGTAGTATATAGAACAGCCATGTAGTATACAGCACAGCCCACGTAGCATATAACAGCCCATATAGTATATAGCACAGCCACATAGTATATAACACGGCCCATGTAGTTTATAGAACAACCATGTAGTATATAGCACAGCCCACGTAGCATATAACAGCCCACGTAGTATATAACACGGCTCACGTAGTATATAGAACAACCATGTAGTATATAGCACAGCCAACGTAGCATATAACAGCCCATATAGTATATAGCACAGCCACATATTATATAACACAGCCCACGTAGTATATAGAACAGCCATGTAGTATATAGCACAGCCCACGTAGCATATAACAGCCCATATAGTATATAACACAGCCACATAGTATATAACACAGCTCACGTAGTTTATAGAACAGCCATGTAGTATATAGCACAGCCCACGTAGCATATAACAGCCCATATAGTATATAACACAGCCACATAGTATATAACACAGCTCACGTAGTTTATAGAACAGCCATGTAGTATATAGCACAGCCCACGTAGCATATAACAGCCCATATAGTATATAACACAGCCACATAGTATATAACACAGCTCACGTAGTTTATAGAACAGCCATGTAGTATATAGCACAGCCCACATAGCATATAATAGCCCATGTAGTATATAACATGGCCCACATAGTATATAGCACAGCCATGTAGTATATAGTACAGACATGTAGTATACAGCACAGCCCCCCTCCCCCCAAGAATGGCCCCATAGTCCAGTACTCAGTTATAGTTACCAAAAAAAACACTCCTCACCTCTCAACGTTCCCGCGCCATGCTGCTCCCTCCCTGCTCCGGTCTCGGCGGCTGCCGCTGCACTGCCTGACACACAGCGAGTACGCGATGATGTCATCGCACACCCGCAGTGTCAGAGGCAGAGTGGGGAATGATGGGAGAGGGAGCATCAAGTGACGCTCTCTCCTCCATCATTTGCTTTGAACTTTACCGGCAGACGCCGGTAAAGTTCAAAGCGGCGGTGGGGGAGTTGGCGCTTGCGACAGGCGAGCCCCCTTGCCTCACAGGGGCCCCATAGCAGCTGCGTGATGTGCCGCTAGCTGAGGGCCCCTGGGGGAGCGGGGGCCCTAGGCACTGGCAGCTGCCTGCCCCTACTCCTGGCCCCGAATGGGCCCCCCTGTCTCGCCAGGGCCCCGGCACTTGCCCGGGTACCCCGGGTGCTGACGCCGGCCCTGATGGCCACACAGTGCATAATGGCCACACAGTGCTCCATACTGTATAATGGCCCCACATGATGCTCAATACTGTATAATGGCCAGGCCACACAGTTCCCCATACTGTATAATGGCCCCCACATGATGCTCCATACTGTATCATGGCCCCAAATGATGCTGCCTACAGTATAATGGCCGCTCCATACACCTCGTACACACGCGGCTGTGCTCAGTACACACGCAGCTCCGCTCCGTACACCTCGTACACACGCGGCTCCACTCCTTACACCTTGAACATACGTGTCTCCACTCGGTACACCTTGTACACCTTGTACACAAGCGGCTCAGCTCTGTACACACGTGGCTGCACTCTGTAAACCTCGTACACAGGCGACTGCGCTCCGTACACCTCGTACACACGCGGCTCCGCTCCCTACACCTCGTACACACGCGGCTCGGATCCGTACACCTCGTACATACACGGCTTCACTCCGTACACCTTGTACACACACGGCTCCGCTCCGTACACTTCGTACACACGCGGCTGCGCGCCGTACACCTCGTACACACGTGGCTCTGCTCCGTACACCTCGTACACACGTGGCTCCACTCCGTACACCTCGTACACACGGAGCTCAGCTCCGAACACCTCATAAACACGCGGTTGCGCTCCGTACACCTCATACACACGCAGCTCCAATCCGTACACCTTGTACACATGCGGCTCCGATCCATACACCACGTACACACGCAGCTCCGCTCCGTACACCTAGTACACACGCGGCTCCGCTTCGTACACCTAGTACACACGCGGCTTCGCTCCATACACCTCGAACAAACATGCGGCTCCGCTCCATACACCTCAAACAAACACGCAGCTCTGCTCCGTACACCTTGTACACGCATGGCTCTGCTACATCCACATTGTAAACCCCTCCTGACCCCACACATAAACTTACCCTCATCCTGCACCATGACAGCACAGCAGAGTCCTGTCCTACATACACGGAGGTCCCTGATCATGTGACCCCTGACTCCTCCCCTCCTATGATCTCATCACAAGTCCTGTCCTGAATACACGGAGGCCCTTGATCATGTGACCCCTGACTCCTCCCCTCCGGGGACCTCATCACAGGTCCTGTGCGCACAGAGCAGCTATATGTGGTGTGCGGCTCTGCGGGTGGAAAAAGTAAGATCCCGCCTGTGACAGCGGGGCAGACTCTCAAAATCGGGACTGCCCCACTGAATCCGGGATGGTTGGGAGATCTGGTAAAGTGGGCGCTGATTGGATGCAGGGATCAGGTGACATAACAATTTCATGCAAGTCCAGGAATGCACCTGAGGTGAATATAGCTGTTATTATTTTATAAGGGGAAAACATAGTGATTGAGAAGTGGTTGTCCAAAATACTGGACAACCCCTTTAAATGTCTTGAGTATGCCTTCTGCCCACATAGATATTGTTGAACGAAACTTCAATAGGTAACATACTTATTGCTATTATTTTGTCCCAGAAAGAATCAGGGTGCAGTTTAGCCCTGAAGAATCTTAAATGTATGTTGCTGAGTGTCTATGAGAATCAAGCCAATCATTGCATCCGCTGTATGGCAATAACATGAACAAAAACGTTTCATGGACAAAGCCCTATGATCTGCTCAAAGGTTTGATTCACTGTGTTCCGAGTTTAGGATATTTCCGATCTGCTTGTCCATACTGCTTGTCAGTGGCAGACACAGACAAAAGAAATCCCACGGGCCATGCAAGAACAATATATGGTCCCTTTGCAGTCAAATATCTTATCATAATACACTATTCCACCTACTTGAGAGGTAGACGTGACTCCCTCACCTCTTGGTCATCTGTGTGACTGCAGATACCCTTAAATGTTCTTTTTAGTTACACATATGTAAAGGTCAGCCAGGGCCATAGTCTGTTGTGAATTCTGCTCTTGGGTTCCCTCTGGTGGTTGTTGGTAGTAATGCAGTTGTCCCTGGGTTGCAACCCTGGGCAGGTGTCCCTGCTGATTGCAGCTCTGACTGGGATATTTAGGTGTGCAGGATTCATTAGCCCTTGCCAGTTGTCCATTGTTCTTGGAGGTTTTGCATCTCTGTCTGGTTCCTCCTGCCCTGCTGCCAAATCAGCATAGATAAGTGTCTGGTTTTGTTTCTGCAGCACACATGCTGTGTGCTTTACAATTCAGTACTATTCAATGTTTTTTTTATTGTCCAGCTTAGACTGTGTTTGGATATTTCAGTCAAGTTGGATTCTCAGGAAATGCAGATATACATTCCATGTCTTTAGTTAGATGGTGGAATTTTTGTATTATCTGCTGTGGATATTTTTAGGGTTTTAATACTGACCGCTTAGTATTCTGTCCTATCCTTTCCTATTTAGCTAGCGTGGCCTCTTTTGCTAAATCCTGATTTCTGCCTGCGTGTGTCTTTCCTCTAATACTCACAGTCAATATTTGTGGGGGGCTGCCTATCCTTTGGGGTTCTGCTCTGAGGCAAGATAGAATTCCCATTTCCATCTATAGGGGTATTTAGTCCTCCGGCTGTGTCGAGGTGTCTCGGATGTGTTAGGTACACCCCACGGCTACTTCTAGTTGCTGTGACAGGTTAGGGTTTGCGGTCAGTACAGGTTCCACCTACTCCTGAGAAAGTCTCATGCGGCTCCAAGGTCACCGGATCATAACAGTACAACTGGCCAACAATGAGTTAAATGCATCTCAGGAGAAGGGAAGAAAGAGCCTTTTTTTTTCTGTATCCTGCTTTGTCTTTTCTTCCCTCTTTTTCTCTGGGTGGCTGAGGAGTCTTGTGTTAGCATGGATGTTCAGGGATTAGCTTCTCGTGTAGACCAGCTTGCTGCTAGGGTACAGGGTATTTCTGATTATATTGTTCAGACTCCAGTTTTAGAGCCTAAGATTCCTACTCCTGATTTGTTTTTTTGGGGACAGGTCCAAATTTTTGAGTTTTAAAAACAACTGTAAACTGTTTTTCGCTCTGAGACCTCGATCCTCTGGTGATTCCATTCAGCAGGTTAAAATTGTCATCTCCCTGCTGCGTGGTGATCCTCAGGATTGGGCATTTTCCCTGGAATCTGGGAATCCGGCCTTGCTTAATGTAGACACCTTTTTTCAGGCTTTAGGATTATTATATGATGAACCAAATTCTGTGGATCAAGCGGAGAAGACCTTGTTGGTCCTGTCTCAGGGTCAAGAAGCGGCAGAATTGTATTGTCAGAAATTTAGAAAATGGTCTGTGTTGATGATGATGATGAATGATGATGCTTTGCCGGCAATTTTCAGAAAGGGTCTTTCTGAATCCATTAAAGATGTTATGGTGGGGTTTCCCACGCCTTTCGGTCTGAGTGATTCTATGTCTCTGGCCATTCAGTGTTATGACCCCAATGGCAGGGGGTCTCAGAGACAATAGCGAAGTCTGCAAACATAAAACCCAGCTCATAGGGCAGTGGTAACTGGGCTGACCATATACCTGAACCTAGCACACAAATAACAGCAGCCGGGAACGTACCTACGTTGATTCTAGACGTCTCGCGCCAGCCGGAGAACTAACTAACCTTAGCAGGGAAAAGAAAGACCTTTCTTGCCTCCAGAGGAAATACCCCAAAAAGTTGGATACAAGCCCCCAACAAATAATAACGGTGAGGTAAGAAGAAAAGACAAACGCAAGAAATGAACTAGGTTTTAGCAAAGAGAGGCACGCTAACTAATAGCAGAATATAGGAAGATGACTTATATGGTCAGCGAAAACCCTCACAAAAACTCCACGCGGAATATTCAAGAACCCCCGAACCGTCTAACGGCACGGGGGGAGAATATCCGCACCCTAGAGCTTCCAGCAATATAAGGAATCACATTTAGTACAAGCTGGACAAAAATAAGAGCACAGAAAATAACCAAAAACAAGAAAGCAAGACTTAGCTTAATTTTGCATAGAACCAGGACCAGCAGATAGGAGCAAACAGAAGGATCTGATTACAATGATGCCAGGCACCAGACTGAAAATCCAGGAAGTTCAAATAGCTACACCCCTGGACTAACGAAGCCAGGTGGGTACCAAGCAAGGGAAGGAATATCAAAGTGTCATATCACAAGTGACCACAAGAGGGAGCCAAAAGGTCAATTCACAACAGTACCCCCCCCTTAAGGAGGGGTCACCGAACCCTCACCAGGACCACCAGGGCGATCAGGATGAGCAGTGTGAAAGGCACGAACCAAATCGGCCGCATGCACATCAGAGGCGACCACCCAGGAATTATCCTCCTGACCATAGCCCTTCCACTTGACCAGATACTGAAGCCTCCGCCTGGAGAGACGAGAATCCAAGATCTTTTCCACCACATACTCCAACTCGCCCCCAACCAACACAGGAGCAGGAGGCTCAACAGAAGGAACCACAGGCACAACGTACCGCCGCAACAAGGACCTATGGAACACGTTGTGAATGGCAAACGACACAGGAAGTTCCAAGCGAAAGGACACTGGATTAAGAATTTCCAAAATCTTATAAGGACCGATGAAGCGAGGCTTAAATTTAGGAGAGGAGACCTTCATAGGAACTAAGCGAGAAGACAGCCACACCAAATCCCCAACGCGAAGTCGGGGACCCACACCGCGGCGGCGGTTGGCAAAACGCTGAGCCTTCACCTGTGACAACTTCAAGTTGTCCACCACATGATCCCAAATCCGCTGCAACCTATCCACCACAGAATCCACCCCAGGACAGTCAGACGGCTCCACATGTCCCGAGGAAAAACGAGGATGGAAACCAGAGTTGCAGAAAAATGGCGAAACCAAGGTAGCGGAACTAGCCCGATTATTAAGGGCAAACTCAGCCAATGGCAAGAAGGTCACCCAATCATCCTGATCTGCAGAAACAAAACATCTCAAATAAGCCTCTAGAGTATGATTTGTTCGCTCAGTTTGGCCATTAGTCTGAGGATGAAAGGCAGACGAAAACGACAAATCAATGCCCATCCTAGCACAAAAGGATCGCCAGAACCTGGAAACAAACTGGGATCCTCTGTCAGACACGATATTCTCAGGAATGCCGTGCAAACGAACCACATTCTGAAAGAATAACGGAACCAGATCAGAAGAGGAAGGCAGCTTAGGCAAGGGCACCAAATGGACCATCTTGGAAAAGCGATCACATACCACCCAGATGACAGACATGCCCCGAGACACTGGAAGATCCGAAATGAAATCCATGGAAATGTGTGTCCAAGGCCTCTTCGGGACAGGCAAGGGCAAAAGCAACCCGCTGGCACGAGAACAGCAAGGCTTAGCCCGAGCACAAGTCCCACAGGACTGCACAAATGACCGCACATCCCGTGACAAGGAAGGCCACCAAAAGGACCTAGCCACCAAATCTCTGGTGCCAAAAATACCCGGATGCCCTGACAACACCGAGGAATGAACCTCGGAAATGACTCTACTGGTCCATTTATCAGGAACAAACAGTCTGTCAGGTGGACAAGAGTCAGGTCTAACAGCCTGAAATCTCTGCAACACACGTCGCAAATCCGGAGAAATGGCCGACAAGATTACTCCCTCTTTAAGAATACCAACTGGCTCTGAGGCTCCAGGAGAGTCAGGCACAAAGCTCCTAGAAAGAGCATCAGCCTTAACATTCTTTGAACCAGGCAGGTACGAGACCACGAAGTCAAAACGGGAGAAAAATAATGACCAACGGGCCTGTCTAGGATTCAGGCGTTTAGCAGACTCGAGATACATCAGATTTTTGTGATCAGTCAAAACCACCACACGATGCTTAGCACCCTCGAGCCAATGACGCCACTCCTCAAATGCCCACTGCATGGCCAACAACTCCCGATTGCCAACATCATAATTCCGCTCAGCAGGCGAAAATTTCCTAGAAAAAAAAGCACATGGTCTCATTACTGAGCAACCAGGGCTTCTCTGCGACAAAACGGCCCCTGCACCGATCTCAGAAGCATCCACTTCAACCTGAAAGGGAAGCGAGACATCAGGCTGACACAAAACAGGCGCCGAAGTAAACCGGCGCTTCAGCTCCTGAAAAGCCTCCACGGCTGCAGGAGCCCAGTTAGCAACATCAGAACCTTTCTTGGTCATATCCGTCAAAGGTTTAACAACGCTAGAAAAATTAGCGATAAAACGACGGTAGAAGTTAGCAAAACCCAAGAACTTCTGAAGACTCTTAACCGACGTGGGCTGAGTCCAATCATGAATAGCTCGGACCTTGACTGGGTCCATCTCCACAGCAGAAGGGGAGAAGATAAAACCCAAAAAGGGAACCTTCTGCACACCAAAGAGACACTTTGAGCCCTTAATAAACAAAGCATTCTCACGCAAAACCTGAAACACCATCCTGACCTGCCTTACATGGGAGTCCCAATCATCAGAAAAAAACAGAATATCATCCAGATAAACAATCATAAATTTATCCAGATACTTCCGGAAGATGTCATGCATAAAGGACTGAAACACTGAAGGAGCATTAGAGAGCCCAAAAGGCATCACCAAGTACTCAAAATGACCTTCGGGCGTATTAAATGCAGTTTTCCATTCATCTCCCTGCTTAATGCGCACAAGATTGTACGCACCACGAAGGTCTATCTTGGTGAACCACTTGGCACCCTTAATCCGGGCAAACAAGTCTGACAACAGAGGCAAAGGATACTGAAATTTAACAGTGATTTTATTCAGAAGTCGATAGTCTATACAAGGCCTCAAAGATCCGTCCTTCTTGGCCACAAAGAAAAATCCCGCACCAAGAGGGGAAGAGGATGGACGAATATGTCCCTTCTCCAGAGACTCCTTAATATACGAACGCATTGCGGTATGCTCAGGTACAGACAGATTAAATAATCTTCCCTTAGGAAACTTACTACCGGGAATCAAATCTATAGCGCAGTCACAGTCCCTATGAGGAGGAAGAGCACTGGACCTGGACTCGCTGAATACATCCTGATAATCAGACAAATACTCAGGAACATCCGAAGGAGTAGAGGAAGCAATAGACACCGGCGGGGAATCGCAATGAATTCCCTGACAGCCCCAACTTGACACAGGCATAGCCTTCCAATCCAAAACTGGATTGTGAGTTTGTAACCATGGCAGACCCAAAACGACCAAATCATGCATTTTATGCAAAACAAGAAAACGAATCACCTCTCGATGTTCAGGAGACATGCACATGGTCACCTGTGTCCAAAACTGCGGCTTATTTTCCGCCAATGGCGTAGCATCAATACCTCTCAGAGGAATAGGATTAACCAAAGGCTCCAAAACAAAACCACAGCGCTTGGCAAACGACAGATCCATAAGACTCAGGGCAGCACCTGAATCCACAAACGCCATAACAGGATAGGAAGACAATGAACAAATTAAAGTCACAGACAAAATAAATTTAGGTTGCAAATTACCAATGGCGACCGGACTAACCACCTTTGTTAAGCGTTTAGAGCATGCTGATATAACATGTGTAGAATCACCACAGTAGAAACACAACCCATTCTGACGTCTATGATTTTTCCGTTCAATTCTAGTCTGAACTCTATCACATTGCAATAACTCAGGTGTCTGTTCAGACAACACCACCAGGGAATTAGCGACTTTGCGCTCCCGTAAACGCCGGTCAATTTGAATAGCCAACGCCATGGAGTCATTCAGACTTGTAGGAACGGAGAAACCCACCATCACATTCTTAATGGCTTCAGAAAGGCCATTTCTGAAATTTGCGGCCAGAGCACACTCATTCCACTGAGTAAGCACGGACCATTTCCGAAATTTTTGGCAATAAACTTCAGCTTCATCCTGGCCCTGAGAGATAGCCAGCAAAGCTTTTTCTGCCTGAATTTCAAGATTGGGCTCCTCGTATAGCAACCCAAGCGCCAGAAAAAACGCATCAACATCTGCCAAAGCCGGATCGCCTGACGCCAACGAGAAGGCCCAATCCTGAGGGTCGCCCCGTAAGAAAGAGATAACAATTTTTACTTGCTGAGCTGAGTCTCCAGACGAACGAGGTCTCAGAGATAGAAACAATTTACAATTATTCCTGAAATTTCTAAATTTAAATCGGTCTCCAGAGAACAATTCCGGAATAGGTATTTTAGGTTCTGACATTGGACTGCTAGTAACAAAATCTTAAATACTCTGCACACGAGCAGCAAGCTGATCCACACTAGTAATCAAGGTCTGGACATTCATGTCTGCAGCAAGGCTCCAGCCACTCTGAGATAAAGGGGAGGAAAGAAAGAAAAAAAAAAAAAAAAAACTCAGAATTTCCTTTCTTATAATCCCACTTCTGCAATGCATTAAATATTCACTTATGGCCTGGCATACTGTTATGACCCCAATGGCAGGGGGTCTCAGAGACAATAGCGAAGTCTGCAAACATAAAACCCAGCTCATAGGGCAGTGGTAACTGGGCTGACCATATACCTGAACCTAGCACACAAATAACAGCAGCCGGGGAACGTACCTACGTTGATTCTAGAAGCAAAAAGAAGAGAAGCCAGCACTGCTGAAGGTCAAAACGCAATATCCAAAGTGCACATGCACATAATAAATTCTGACTGTATTTCAAATATGAGATATTTAGCAAATAATTGATCAATTCTTTGAGCTACCCCGCCACTTCACGGCAATCTCATAATGGGGCAGTCCTAACATGCTCTTTTTATACATCTAGGAGGCCGTAATGGCACAACGTTAATAAAAAACGTAGCGTAGGACTGCCCCATTATGAGATTGCCGTGAAGTGGCGGGGTAGCTCAAAAAATTGATCAATTATTTGCTAAATGTCTCATATTTGAACTACAGTTAGAATTCAGTAGGTGCATGTGCACCATTTGTATTGCGTTCTGACCATTAGCAGTGCTGGCTTCTCTTTTTTTTTTTCTTTTACGTTGATTCTAGACGTCTCGCGCCAGCCGGAGAACTAACTAACCTTAGCAGGGAAAAGAAAGACCTTTCTTGCCTCCAGAGGAAATACCCCAAAAAGTTGGATACAAGCCCCCAACAAATAATAACGGTGAGGTAAGAAGAAAAGACAAATGCAAGAAATGAACTAGGTTTTAGCAAAGAGAGGCCCGCTAACTAATAGCAGAATATAGGAAGATGACTTATATGGTCAGCGAAAACCCTCACAAAAACTCCACGCGGAATATTCAAGAACCCCCGAACCGTCTAACGGCACGGGGGGAGAATATCCGCACCCTAGAGCTTCCAGCAATATAAGGAATCACATTTAGTACAAGCTGGACAAAAATAAGAGCACAGAAAATAACCAAAAACAAGAAAGCAAGACTTAGCTTAATTTTGCATAGAACCAGGACCAGCAGATAGGAGCAAACAGAAGGATCTGATTACAACGATGCCAGGTACCAGACTGAAAATCCAGGAAGTTCAAATAGCTACACCCCTGGACTAACGAAGCCAGGTGGGTACCAAGCAAGGGAAGGAATATCAAAGTGTCATATCACAAGTGACCACAAGAGGGAGCCAAAAGGTCAATTCACAACAATTCAGATTGATTGGCGTTTGCGGGAGCGCAGAACTGTGCGCGCTGTGGCGTTGTCCTCAGAGCAGATGCCTGAGTCAATGCAGTGTGATAGGATTCTGTCTATAACGGAACAACAGGGATTCAGACGTCAGAATAGGTTGTGTTTTTATTGTGGCGATGCTTCTCATGTCATTTCAGTCTGCCCTAAGCGTACAAAGAGGATCGCTAGTTCATTTACCATCAGTACTGTACAACCTAAATTTTTATTATCTGTGTCCTTGATCTGCTCATTGTCATCATTTTCTGTCATGGCGTTTGTGGATTCAGGCGCCGCCTTGAACTTAATGGATTTTGAGTTTGCCAGGCATTGTGGTTTTCCCTTGCAGTCTTTGCAGAACCCTATTCCTTTAAGGGGCATTGATGCTACACATTTGGCTAAAAATAAGCCCCAGTTCTGGACACAGGTGACCATGTGCATGGCGCCAGCCCATCAGGAAGATTGTCGATTTCTGGTGTTGCATAATTTACATGATGCTATCGTGCTGGGTTTTCCGTGGTTGCAGGCACATAATCCTGTGTTGGATTGGAAGTCTATGTCTGTGACTAGTTGGGGATGCCAGGGGGTTCATAATGACGTTCCTTTGATGTCAATCTCCTCTTCTTCCACTTCTGAAATTCCAGAGTTTTTGTCTGATTTTCAGGATGTATTCGATGAGCCCAAGTCCAGTTCCCTTCCACCGCATAGGGACTGTGATTGTGCGATTGACTTGATTCCAGGCTGTAAGTTTCCTAAGGGCCGACTTTTCAACCTGTCTGTGCCTGAACATACCGCCATGCGGAGTTATGTTAAGGAGTCTTTGGAGAAAGGACATATTCAGCCATCTTCTTCACCATTGGGAGCGGGATTTTTTTTTGTTGCTAAGAAGGATGGCTCCTTGAGACCCTGTATTGATTATCGCCTCTTGAATAAGATCACGGTCAAGTTTCAATACCCTTTACCTCTGCTTTCTGATTTGTTTGCTAGGATTAAGGGGGCTAGTTAGTTTACGAAGATTGACCTTCGGGGGGCATATAATCTTGTTCATATTAAGCAGGGTGATGAATGGAAAACTGCGTTTAATACGCCCGAAGGCCATTTTGAATACCTTGTGATGCCATTCGGGCTCTCTAATGCTCCATCTGTTTTTCAGTCCTTCAGGCACGATATCTTCCGGACTTATCTTGATAAATTCATGATTGTATATTTGGATGACATTTTAATTTTTTCCGATGATTGGGAGTCTCATGTGAAACAGGTCAGGATGGTATTTCAGATCCTTCGTGATAATGCTTTGTTTGTGAAGGGGTCTAAGTGTCTCTTTGGAGTACAGAAGGTTTCTTTTTTGGGCTTCATTTTTTCTCCCTCATCTATAGAGATGGATCCGGTTAAGGTTCAGGCCATTCATGATTGGATTCAACCCACATCTGTGAAGAGCCTTCAGAAATTTTTGGGCTTTGCTAATTTTTATCGCCGTTTCATTCCTAACTTCTCCAGTGTGGTTAAACCCCTGACCGATTTGACGAAGAAAGGCGCTGATGTGACGAATTGGTCCTCTGTGGCTGTCTCTGCCTTTCAGGAGCTTAAACGCCGATTTACTTCTGCCCCGGTGTTGCGTCAACCGGATGTTTCTCTTCCATTTCAGGTTGAGGTTGATGCTTCTGAGATTGGGGCAGGGGCCGTTTTGTCTCAGAGGGATCCTGTTGGTTCCTTGATGAAACCGTGTGTGTCATGATCTCTGCAGGCAGAGATCATAGCAAGCCTATAGAGGGACAAGCTCTCGGAAGATGGAACTATACTGACCATGAACTAAGCCTGCCGCGCAACTAGAAATAGCCAGGTAGCATTTCCTATTTATAGCTAGATGCCCAGCTCTGGCCTAAGACCTAAATAGCTAGCAGAGGGAAATATAAGACCTGGCTCACCTCTAGAGAAATATTCCAAAGAAGACAGTAGCCCCCCACATATAATGACGGTGAGTTCAGATGAAACAACAAACGCAGCAGGAAAATAGTCTTAGCAAATTTGAGGTCCGCTTACTAGATAGCAGAAGACAGATAGTATACTTTCATGGTCAGCAGAAAAACACTAACAAAACACCATCCAGAGATTACCTTAAACTCTGGCATTAACTCATAACGCCAGAGTAGCAATCCCTGATCAACGAGAGCTTTCCAGACACAGTAACAAAACTTCAGCTGTGAACTGGAACAAATAGGCAAAACAAAACATGGACAAAAGTCCAACTTATCTAGCAGTTGTCTAGAAGCAGGAACAAGCACTGAGAGGCATCAGATAACATTGTTGACCGGCAAGAAACCACCAGAGAAATGAGCTTAAATAGCGACACCCACTACTGATGGAACCAGGTGAAACAGGAAAGAGGATGACAAGTCCAATTCCACAAGCGGCCACCGGGGGAGCCCAGAATCCAAATTCACAACAGTACCCCCCCCTCAAGGAGGGGGCACCGAACCCTCACCAGATCCACCAGGGCGACCAGGATGAGCCCTATGGAAGGCACGAACAAGATCAGAAGCATGAACATCAGATGCATTGACCCAAGAATTATCCTCCTGGCCGTAACCCCTCCAGTTGACCAGATACTGGAGTCTCCGTCTGGAAACACGAGAGTCCAAAATCTTCTCCACAACGTACTCCAACTCACCCTCAACCAACACCGGAGCAGGAGGCTCAACTGAAGGTACAACAGGTACCTCATACCTGCGCAATAACGACCGATGAAAAACGTTATGAATGGAAAACTGAAGGGGCATTAGAAAGACCAAAAGGCATGACCAAATACTCAAAGTGGCCCTCGGGCGTATTAAATGCGGTCTTCCACTCATCCCCCTGTCTGATCCGCACCAAATTATACGCCCCACGAAGATCAATTTTAGAGAACCACTTAGCACCCTCTATACGAGCAAACAAATCAGTAAGCAATGGCAATGGGTATTGATACTTAACAGTGATCTTATTCAGAAGCCGATAATCAATACATGGTCTCAAAGAGCCGTCTTTTTTTGAGACAAAGAAAAACCCAGCTCCCAAGGGAGAAGAAGATGGACGAATATGTCCCTTTTCCAAAGACTCCTTTATATATTCCCGCATAGCAGCATGTTCCGGCACAGACAGATTAAACAAACGACCCTTTGGATATTTACAACCCGGTATCAAATCTATGGCACAATCGCACTCACGGTGCGGAGGTAACGACCCAAGCTTGGGTTCGTCAAAGACGTCTTGATAATCAGAGAGGAACTCCGGAACTTCAGAGGGAATGGACGACGAAATAGAAACCAAAGGTAAGTCCCCATGAATACCCTTACATCCCCAGCTCAACACAGACATTGCTCTCCAGTCCAAGACTGGGTTGTGAGACTGCAACCATGGCAATCCCAGTACCAAATCGTCATGTAAATTATACAGCACCAGGAAACGAATAATCTCCTGGTGATCCGGATTGATACGCATGGTTACTTGTGTCCAGTATTGTGGTTTATTATTAGCCAATGGGGTGGAGTCAATCCCCTTCAGAGGAATAAGAGTCTCCAAAGGCTCTAAATCAAAACCACAACGATTGGCAAAGGACCAATCCATAAGACTCAGAGCGGCGCCAGAGTCAACATAGGCGTCCGTGGCAATGGATGACAAAGAGCAAATCAGGGTTACAGACAAAATAAACTTAGACTGAATGGTGCCAATGGAAACAGACTTATCAAGCTTCTTTGTACGCCTAGAGCATGCTGATATAACATGAGTAGAATCCCCACAATAGAAACACAATCCATTCTTCCGTCTAAAATTCTGTCGCTCGCTCCTGGACAGAATTCTATCACACTGCATACTTTCTGGCGTCTTTTCCATAGACACCGCCAGATGGTGCACCGGTTTGCGCTCCCGCAGACGCCTATCAATCTGAATAGCCATTGTCATGGACTCATTCAGACCTGCAGGCACAGGGAACCCCACCATAACATCCTTAACGGCATCAGAGAGACCTTCTCTGAAAGTTGCCGCCAAGGCGCACTCATTCCACTGAGTAAGCACAGACCATTTACGGAATTTTTGACAGAAAACTTCAGCTTCGTCTTGCCCCTGAGATAGTGCCATCAAAGTTTTTTCTGCCTGAAGTTCCAAATGAGGTTCCTCATAAAGCAAGCCCAAGGCCAGAAAAAACGCATCCACATCGCGTAACGCAGGATCCCCTGCTGGCAATGAGAAGGCCCAATCTTGAGGGTCACCCCTGAGCAAGGAAATCACAATCCTAACCTGCTGAGCAGGGTCTCCAGCTGAACGAGACTTCAGGGACAAATAAAGCTTACAATTATTTCGGAAATTCTGGAAGCTAGCTCTATTCCCTGTGAAGAACTCCGGCAAAGGAATTCTCGGCTCAGATACCGGAGCATGTACCACAAAATCTTGTAAATTTTGTACTGTCGTGATGAGATTATTCAAACCCGCAGTTACACTCTGGAGATCCATTATTGTCAGGTGCACACAGAGCCATACAGAGATTAGGAGGAGAGAGAGAAAAAAGACTGCAGCAAGGCAGACTGGAGGAAAAAAAAAAAAAAAAAAAAAAAAATTCCAGCAGACTTCTTATAACTCTCCTTTCTCAACCTGGGTCTTTAACACTTTAGTGGCCGGTCAAACAGTCATGATCTCTGCAGGCAGAGATCATAGCAAGCCTATAGAGGGACAAGCTCTCGGAAGATGGAACTATACTGACCATGAACTAAGCCTGCCGCGCAACTAGAAATAGCCAGGTAGCATTTCCTATTTATAGCTAGATGCCCAGCTCTGGCCTAAGACCTAAATAGCTAGCAGAGGGAAATATAAGACCTGGCTCACCTCTAGAGAAATATTCCAAAGAAGACAGTAGCCCCCCACATATAATGACGGTGAGTTCAGATGAAACAACAAACGCAGCAGGAAAATAGTCTTAGCAAATTTGAGGTCCGCTTACTAGATAGCAGAAGACAGATAGTATACTTTCATGGTCAGCAGAAAAACACTAACAAAACACCATCCAGAGATTACCTTAAACTCTGGCATTAACTCATAACGCCAGAGTAGCAATCCCTGATCAACGAGAGCTTTCCAGACACAGTAACAAAACTTCAGCTGTGAACTGGAACAAATAGGCAAAACAAAACATGGACAAAAGTCCAACTTATCTAGCAGTTGTCTAGAAGCAGGAACAAGCACTGAGAGGCATCAGATAACATTGTTGACCGGCAAGAAACCACCAGAGAAATGAGCTTAAATAGCGACACCCACTACTGATGGAACCAGGTGAAACAGGAAAGAGGATGACAAGTCCAATTCCACAAGCGGCCACCGGGGGAGCCCAGAATCCAAATTCACAACACGTGTGCCTTCTTTTCCCGTAAGTTTTCGCCCGCTGAACGCAATTATGATGTCGGCAATCGGGAGTTGTTGGCTATGAAGTGGGCATTTGAGGAGTGGCGACATTGGCTCGAGGGAGCTAAGCACCGTATTGTGGTCTTGACCGATCATAAAAATCTGATTTACCTCGAGTCTGCCAGGTGGCTGAATCCTAGACAGGCTCGATGGTCCTTGTTTTTTGCCCGTTTTGATTTCGTGGTCTCGTATCTTCTGGGTTCTAAGAATATTAAGGCTGATGCCCTCTCTAGGAGTTTTTTGCCTGATTCTCCTGAAGTCCTTGAACCGGTCGGCATTCTGAAAGAAGGGGTGGTCCTTTCTGCCATCTCCCCTGATTTACGAAGGGTTCTTCAGGAATTTCAGGCTGACAAACCTGACCGCTGTCCAGTGGGGAAACTGTTTCTTCCTGATAGATGGACTAGTAGAGTGATTTCTGAGGTTCATTGTTCTGTGTTGGCTGGCCATCCTGGTATTTTTGGTACCAGAGATTTGGTTGGTAGGTCCTTTTGGTGGCCTTCTTTGTCACGTGATGTGCGTTCTTTTGTGCAGTCCTGTGGGACTTGTGCGCGGGCCAAGCCTTGTTGTTCCCGTGCTAGTGGGTTGCTTTTGCCTTTGCCGATCCCTGAGAGGCCCTGGATGCATATTTCTATGGATTTTATTTCTGATCTTCCGGTTTCCCAGAAGATGTCTGTCATCTGGGTTGTTTGTGACCGGTTCTCTAAGATGGTCCATTTGGTGCCTTTGCCTAAATTGCCTTCCTCTTCTGATTTGGTTCCGTTGTTTTTTCAGCATGTGGTTCGTTTGCATGGTATTCCGGAGAATATTGTGTCCGACAGAAGTTCCCAGTTTGTTTCTCGGTTTTGGCGGGCCTTTTGTGCTAAGCTGGGCATTGATTTGTCTTTTTCTTCCGCATTTCATCCTCAGACAAATGGCCAGACCGAGCGAACTAATCAGACTTTAGAAACTTATCTGAGATGCTTTGTGTCTGCTGATCAGGATGATTGGGTGGCTTTCTTGCCATTGGCCGAGTTTGCCCTTAATAATCGGGCTAGTTCGGCTACCTTGGTTTCGCCCTTCTTTTGTAATTTTGGTTTTCATCCTCGTTTTTCTTCGGGGCAGGTTGAGCCTTCTGACTGTCCTGGTGTGGATTCTGTGGTGGACAGGTTGCAGCAGATTTGGGCTCATGTGGTGGACAATTTGATATTGTCTCAGGAGGAGGCTCAACGTTTTGCTAACCGTCGTCGGTGTGTTGGTTCCCGGCTTCGGGTTGGGGATCTGGTCTGGTTGTCTTCCCGTCATGTTCCTATGAAGGTTTCTTCCCCTAAGTTTAAGCCTCGTTTTATTGGTCCTTATAGGATTTCTGAGATTATTAATCCGGTGTCTTTTCGATTGGCCCTTCCGGCTTCTTTTGCTATCCATAATGTCTTCCATAGATCTTTATTGCGGAAATATGTGGTGCCCGTTGTTCCCTCTGTTGATCCTCCGGCCCCTGTGTTGGTTGATGGGGAGTTGGAGTATGTGGTTGAGAAGATTTTGGATTCTCGCTTTTCGAGGCGGAGGCTTCAGTACCTTGTCAAATGGAAGGGTTATGGCCAGGAGGATAATTCTTGGGTTTTTGCCTCTGATGTCCATGCTGCTGATTTGGTCCGTGCCTTTCATCTGGCTCGTCCTGATCGGCCTGGGGGCTCTGCTGAGGGTTCGGTGACTCCTCCTCAAGGGGGGGGTACTGTTGTGAATTCTGCTCTTGGGTTCCCTCCGGTGGTTGTTGGTAGTAATGCAGTTGTCCCCGGGTTGCAATCCTGGGCAGGTGTCCCTGCTGATTGCAGCTCTGACTGGGATATTTAGGTGTGCAGGATTCATTAGCCCTTGCCAGTTGTCCATTGTTCTTGGAGGTTTTGCATCTCTGTTTGGTTCCTCCTGCCCTGCTGCCAAATCAGCAAAGATAAGTGTCTGGTTTTGTTTCTGCAGCACACATGCTGTGTGCTTTACAATTCAGTACTATTCAATTTTTTTTCTTGTCCAGCTTAGACTGTGTTTGGATATTTCAGTCAAGTTGGATTCTCAGGAAATGCAGATATACATTCCATGTCTTTAGTTAGATGGTGGAATTTTTGTATTATCTGCTGTGGATATTTTTAGGGTTTTAATACTGACCGCTTAGTATTCTGTCCTATCCTTTCCTATTTAGCTAGCGTGGCCTCTTTTGCTAAATCCTGATTTCTGCCTGCGTGTGTCTTTCCTCTAATACTCACAGTCAATATTTGTGGGGGGCTGCCTATCCTTTGGGGTTCTGCTCTGAGGCAAGATAGAATTCCCATTTCCATCTATAGGGGTATTTAGTCCTCCGGCTGTGTCGAGGTGTCTAGGATGTGTTAGGTACACCCCACGGCTACTTCTAGTTGCTGTGACAGTTTAGGGTTTGCGGTCAGTACAGGTTCCACCTACTCCTGAGAAAGTCTCATGCGGCTCCAAGGTCACCGGATCATAACAATAGTCGTGGCTGAACTTATCGGGTTTTGTGTGCCCTGGCCTCCCTTCACATTTAAACTGTCCTTAACGTCTTCCCAACATCGGGCGTAATAGTACGCTGATGTTGGACTCCCTTTTATGTGGGCTCCTGTGCTGAGCCCACATCTTTTCCAGCACATGTCAGCTGTTTAGACCTCTATGGTTGTGTATGGTTGCCCGGTGATTGGCGCTCACAGCAAGTGAGGAATTCTGCTACATACAGGCAGGTAATCTGATCATCACCTGTATGTAGCAGAGCCAATCGGGTTATGGCAGCTTCTAGTCTCCCATGGAGAGTATTCAAGCATGACAAAAGTAAAAAAAAAATGTTTTTAAGAATATTAAAAAAACAAAAAAAAATATAAAAGTTCAAATCACCCCCCTTTCGCCCCATTCAAAATAAAACAATACAAAATCAAACATACACATATTTGGTATTGCCGCATTCAGATTTGCTTGATCTATCAATATAAAAAAAGAACACATGTCAACGCAATTTTTCTGGCAAAAGGTTTTAAAACATATTTTAAGTCAATTTTGGCTGCTGATTACGAATGTGAACTCCGTTTTTGGCTATCACATCAGGATTTCGAGATATTTTCAATTTTTTTATGAAAATTACTCCTATTTAATGTTTTATGATAAAAACACATGATTTTCGATACTACATTGTATATTTTTAATCAAGGAATAACAAAAATTACAAAGTCTATGTACAGCAAATCAAATATACTTACAGAATTAAACTACAAAATATAAAAACACAAATATATGGCACACAGATGAATGACAAATGGCAGTTATTTGAACTTTCTTTTCTTGGCTGATCTGTGATGTACAGCTTCTGGGTTGTCTCTCATCAAGCTCCAGCAATAGTCAGCCATCATATGTGAGTCCCACTGGCCTTGATACTGTTCTTCCATTGTTTAATGTCCTGATGAAAACGCTCCCCTTGTTCCTCGCTCATATCCCCAAGGTTCTCTGGAAAAAAGTCCAAATGGCTGTGTAAATAGTGAATCTTGATACTCATTCTACATCCAAGATTTCGCAGACTCATTAGTAGCTCTTCAAAAACGTGATGTGATAGAGAAATTATAAGATCAGATTTGAATTCAGCGCCCTCAAATTAGTCTAAGGCCATGTTCACACAGTGCGTTTTTTACCGCGGAACCGCAGCGGTTTTGCCGCTGCGGTTCCGCAGCTTTTTTCCATGCAGGGTACAGTACAATGTACCCTATGGAAAACAGGAACCGCTGTGCACACGATCCTGAATTTCCAAAAAAAAGCCGCGCTGAATAGCTGCGGGAAAAAAGAAGGAGCATGTCACTTCTTTGTCCGAAACTGCAGCGGTTCTGCACCCATAGACCTCCATTGTGAGGTCAAACCCGCAGTAAAACCCGCAGATCAAAAATATATCTGTGGGTTTTATTGCGGTTTGTGGTGCAGAACCGCTGCAGCAGGAAGTGCGGGGAAGCGGGCGGAAGTGCGTCGGCGGAAGTGCGTGGGCGGAGCGACATGAAGGCATACCGTCGCATGGGGATCGCTGTCGGCTGTTTGATTGATTTGGTATGTGTGTGTGTGTGTGTGTGTGTCTATGTGTGTGTGTGTGTGTGTGTGTGTGTGTGTCTATGTGTGTGTGTGTGCGTGTGTGCGTGTCCCCATGCGACGCTAGTGCCACCATTGTGCTAAGTCGCCGTATGGGACTACTACTCCCATCCGGTATTAGGATGGGAGAGTTGTCCCTGTGTCCGGTGACTTAGCACAGTTGTAAAGTTACACAAAACACCTACACACAATACACATACATGACACACAGTACAGTACATACAACACATAACACAGAGTATATACTCACCAACAGCACACTTGTAGGCGAAGCCCTCGATCCCCTAGATAAAATCCCAAAATAAAAAATCAAATTCATACTCCCTGTCCGCAGAATCCATAAAACGAGTGTCCCACGCCGATCGGCTGCTCTCCGGCGATACACTGCCAGGAGCGAAGCTCCTAGCAGTGTATCGCGTACTGTTCCGGAGCTCAATGGCTCCGGCGTCTCGGTTAACGGCAGTACAGCTGCGTTGAACTTTCCCACGCAGCACTGCCGTTAAGCGAGAGTGCCGGGGTCAATGACCGCCGGTAAACTCGCTCGCGCATGCGCAGTGACACACCGACAGGAACTATGGCTCCTGTCAGTGTGTTATACGTTATATATATGTGTGATACGTGGCACTGAAATACGTGATACGTGGCACTGAAATACGTGATACGTGGCACTGAAATACGTGATACGTGGCACTTAAATACGTGATACGTGGCACTTAAATACGTGATACGTGGCACTTAAATACGTGGCACTTAAATACGTGATACGTGGCACTTAAATACGTGGCACGTGGCACTGAAATACGTGATACGTGGCACTGAAATACGTGATACGTGGCACTTAAATACGTGGCACTGAAATACGTGATACGTGGCACTTAATTACATGGCACTTAAATACGTGGCACTTAAATACGTGGCACTTAAATACGTGGCACGTGGCACTGAAATACGTGGCACTTAAATACGTGGCACTTAAATACGTGGCACTTAGATATGTGGCACGTGGCACTGAAATATGTGGCACTGAAATACGTGGCACTGAAATAAGTGGCACTTAAATACGTGGCACTTAAATACGTGGCACTTAAATACGTGGCACTGAAATACGTGGCACTGAAATACGTGGCACTGAAATACGTGGCACTGAAATACGTGGCACTTAAATACGTGGCACTGAAATACGTGGCACTTAGGCTATGTTCACATTTGCGTTGTGCGCCGCAGCGTCGGCGCCGCAACACACAACGCAAACAAAAACGCAGCAAAACGCATGCACAACGCTGCGTTTTGCGCCGCATGCGTCCTTTTTTTTATTGATTTTGGACGCAGCAAAAATGTAACTTGCTGCGTCCTCTGCGCCCGGATGCGTGCGCTGCAGTGACGCATGCGGCGCAAAACGCAAGTGCGACGCATGTCCATTTTTAGTCCCAAAATGGAGGATGGAAGAAGAAAAGGGTTGGACAAGGAAATTACATCATTTCTTTTTTTTTTTCCCCCCACTGCAGTTAAAGCTTTATTTGTGTCAAACACAGACAATCTGCAGAGAAAACTGCATCAAAAAACGCATCAAAAAACGCATCAAAAACGCATCAAAAACGCATCAAAAACGCACCTGCGTTTTCTGCCAAGAGCTGCGGTTTTAGTCCTCAAAAAAAAGGATTGAAATCAGGAACGTGTGAACATACCCTAAAACTGTTCTTAAAGTCCATGCCAGAATTATTTTTTTTTTGTAGACCAGTGGAATTAGCCTGATCACTAAACAGAATAAAGAAAAAAAAGTCAAAACGCAAGAATTAATTTTTTTTGGTAGCCCCAACATTGCATTAAAATGCAATAACAGGCGATCAAAAGATCATATCTGCACCAAAATGGTATCATTAAAAACGTTTGCTTGGCGCTCAAAAAATAAGCCCTCACCCAAGCTGAGATCACGAAAATGGAGACACTATGGGTACCAGAAAATGGCGCGCTTTTTTTTTTTTAATCAAATTTTGGAATTTTTTTTCACCACTTAGATAAAACAGAACCTAGTTGTCTACAAGAGACAAATATCTCCACACCATGACCAGACCACATATTACCACCACATAGTGACCGAATAATACCACATATAGGGACAAATACAGCCACACCATGACCCAAACACATATAACCACATAATGACCAAATAATACAGTGTGTAATGTCAGTGTACAGTTAAAACAGTGTACAGACTGTACAATGATCACAAGTGACATTATACACAGGAGCTCTATATATAGTGTCAGTGTACAGGTAATACAGTGATCACCAGGGACATAATACACAGGAACTCTGTATATTGTGTATACTTTCTTCTTCAACTGGCACAGACCGCCATAACGTCTCCCTGCCAGGACTTGTCTCTGCAGAAAATAATCATTATTTATAGCTGATCTCTTCTAGAGCACATTCCCCACTTTCCCCCCCAACTTCTACAATATGCCAGATGAAGAAATAAAGAGACATTGTGGCCCTGCACAGTAAGGCTATGTGCACACGTAGGAAAAGAGGTGCAGAATTTTCTGCACAAAATCCGCATTTCCTGGCAGAATCCACAGCCGCGGATTTGCTGCGGTTTTTATGAGGATTTTGTGTGGTTTTTATGCGGATTTTGTGCGGGTTTTGCCACTGCGGATTTTTATCATGGAGGGGTGCAGAAACGCTGCAGAAATGCTGCAGATCCGCACAAAAGAAGTGACATGCACTTCTTTGAAATCCGCACTGATTTTTCCGCACCATCTGCACAGCTTTTTTTTATCCCATTGATTTACATTGTACTGTACATCACAGTGCGGATCTGCAGCGTTTCTGCGTGGAAAAATCTGCTGCGGATCCGCAGCAAATCCGCATCGTGTGCACATAGCCTAAGAGGACCCCCTTTTGTTCATTCCCATGGAAAACAGTCTCCTAAAAATAAATTATCCAAAATAGAAGAAAAAGTAGCACTCAGCCTCCTGTTAAAACTTTCTTTATTCAGTCATGTAATAGCGGGTTCGGTCTCAGCTGGAGGAATGTGGGAGACTTCAAGAAACGATGACCATTTCGCGCTCAATGCGCTACAATGGGCTTCGTGAATGAGGGGAAGTGACGGGGGATACAATTAAATACAAGGCAACACCCAATAAATTATATCATTACTTTCCACCTGTTAACACATATTGCACTGTGAACATACAACACAAATTAAAAACAATTATTTGAAATACGAAAACGCCATATGCTGCAGTTGTTGTATGCAGGATATCTACAAAAAAATGTCATGTCAAACTTATTTAAACCAACAAAACTCTGTGCTCTTGTGCAGAGAGTCCGCCTAGATTCTCTCTGCAACAGAAGTCTATGGAGGTCCCAAACACAGCTTTTCTACTTGGCTCCTACTAGCCATTACAAGTATCTCCCCATCCTGTGGTGCTAGAATGGATTGAGACCCTGGAACACTTCAGTCCGTTCCAAAGATCTCAAAAATGTAACCAGTGTGTGATGAGGATGTATGATAAGTCCATATTTTCCTTATGAAATCATAGCTAACTCAACAAAGAAATTAGACAGCAGGGTGTGAATTTCTTCTCTGAAGCTGAAAAGGCTGATCCCCAGCTGAGTCAGGTGTCCTGTTACAGCTGCACAAAGAAAGGGGGTTTATAATCCCATGCCAAATAGAATAAAAATCATTGACATGAAATTATATCTCCAATATTCTTCACAGGCCGTTTGGCTCATACTAGCACATGGTCCAGTGTCTGGAACGGCTTTTACTGCGTCAGGGACCTTTTTGAATGCTCCAGTTCTCATAACTTCTGCTCTAACATACATCTCATTATCTGAAGTCAGTTGTTATGACCCCAATGGCAGGGGGTCTCAGAGACAATAGCGAAGTCTGCAAACATAAAACCCAGCTCATAGGGCAGTGGTAACTGGGCTGACCATATACCTGAACCTAGCACACAAATAACAGCAGCCGGGGAACGTACCTACGTTGATTCTAGACGTCTCGCGCCAGCCGGAGAACTAACTAACCCTAGCAGGGAAAAGAAAGACCTTTCTTGCCTCCAGAGGAAATACCCCAAAAAGTTGGATACAAGCCCCCAACAAATAATAACGGTGAGGTAAGAAAAAAAGACAAACGCAAGAAATGAACTAGGTTTTAGCAAAGAGAGGCCCGCTAACTAATAGCAGAATATAGGAAGATGACTTATATGGTCAGCAAAAACCCTCACAAAAACTCCACGCGGAATATTCAAGAACCCCCGAACCGTCTAACGGCACGGGGGGAGAACATCCGCCCCCTAGAGCTTCCAGCAATATAAGGAATCACATTTAGTACAAGCTGGACGAAAATAAGAGCACAGAAAATAACCAAAAACAAGAAAGCAGACTTAGCTTAATTTTGCAAAGAACCAGGACCAGCAGATAGGAGCAAACAGAAGGATCTGATTACAACGATGCCAGGCACCAGACGGAAAATCCAGGAAGTTCAAATAGCGACACCCCTGGACTAATGAGGCCAGGTGGGTACCAAGCAAGGGAAGGAATATCAAAGTGTCATATCACTAGTGACCACAAGAGGGAGCCAAAAAGTCTAATTCACAACAGTCAGTGTCTATGCTCTTAGACTCAGGTATTCGGACTGCTTCCTGGATAACTATTCTTCGGATCCAACTACAACTCTCTGAAAAAACAGCAGCATGTATTGTGTGTATCCCGTAGTTGCATGCACTCGATTATTGTACACCCACATCAACTCGGAGATTAGTTCGGGCCAGCTCATTTTCTTGTCTTCCTCCAAAGTTCACAACATTTACAACAAGGTCCTGTTGAAGCGTTCACAAACTCCGTTCCTTTGTGGGTAGTATGATGTTGTCCTGGATTTATCGATACCATAGAGAAGATGCAACTTGTTCATTACCCCTCCTTGGAAGCAGGTCCCTTGGTCTGAATGGATTCTCCTTGGCACCCATATACGCAAATGAAATCCCGACACATAACCACAGTCATCAAGTAATCAAACATCAAAACTTCCAAGAGAACAGTGGTCTGGATAGCTTGAATAAAGTCTCTCTGCTCTGGGGGTTTGTTCAGCTTACACTGACGACAGCTTTGGCCAGTCTCTTCAACCGTCTGTCACAGTTGAGGTGAATACACCAGCCACTGTACCCATAGGATGGTCTTTCTGAGTACGGAGTTGGTCACTGTTCTTATGAGCTTCTTTGGCCAGGCTTACCACCAATCCTTCTTGGTCTACCACTTGCCAGACGAAGACAAATTCATGAGGTAATTGGATACTCCGGTATAACAACCTGCTTCTTGTGAAAAGCCTCTCCCATTGGCTAAGGATCTGCAGGGTGGTTGCGAGTTGAGTTGCCCTTGTCTCTTGGTTGGGTTTCTGTCCCAGAGTGACCCAGTTCCTCAGCTCTGCAAATTCAGAGTTGGATTGCAGCAGACACACTCACTTGTCTTTCGGGCAGCAGATACACCCACTCTCCTCTGGTATAAATACTTACCTCTTTGCTTTGGTAGCTACCAGTGATAGCTTGTTATACCTTGGAGTTGGTTTGGGAGCTGTGAAAATGCCATTTTGGAGTTGTCTCTAAACATTGCTTTTTTGAAGCACACATGCAGCGACACATGCAGCTGTGGAGCTGGACAGCTGATCAGCCGGCACGCTCCATGTATCTGGGTTCCCTATGCAGCTTATTTGGTAAGTGCTATAGCTTTCCGAATAAGCAGGGACCCAATCACATTCTCTCACCTCTACAGATATATTGCATCTTCAGAACCAGCTCTGCCACCCCCTTCCCCGTTAATGGTAATCTGGAGTTTCAGATAGACAAAATTATTGAATATACATTGGTCATTTCAGTATTTGGTTCATTGGAAAGGTTACGGTCCAAAAGAGAGAATGTGGGTACCAGCGTCTGATATTCATGAGACCAAGTTGGTCCGGTCCTTGCATGTCTTACATCCAGATAAACCTGGTCCTGAGTGTTCAGAGTCCCCTCTTAGGAGGGGGCACTGTCATAGGGGTAACATGACAAAGTGGTTTCATCTAGTTCATGGGACAGAAGATTGCGGCGTCTAGCTATACGTGCACCTGCACTGGATGGATCTGCTTTGCCTTCGAGGTAGCTGTGTAGATTTCCTTTGCTCTGGTGTTGCAAGGGTTCAGGCCTGCAGATTTTACTTGCTCTGTTGTTGCAAGGGTTAAATTGTTCTGTTTGGCTCATAGAGCTTTCCATCCTGTGTTGTGTCAGTTATTTATAGTTCTCCACTCCCCTCTGGTATAAATACTCACCTCTTTGCTTTAATAGTTGCTGGTGATAGCTTGCTATACCTTGGCATTGGTTTGGGAGTTGTGAGCAGGGGATTGAGAAGCCGTTTTGGAGTTGTCTCTGGAAATTGCAGTTTCCAAGTTTGTTTGGTGTTATCCTTCTCTTTATCCTTCTGTTAGGTTTATTTCACCCTTCCTCTCCCGTTATATACCATTTCTTAGTCTGGGTGTACTAAGAGCCAGAGGAAATGGACCAACCCCACTACCTTCCTGTAGTAGGTTTAACCCCTTAATCCCATATGACGTACTATCCCGTCAAGGTGACATGGGACTTAATTCCCAGTGACGGGATAGTACGTCATATGCGATCGGCCGCGCTCCCGGGGGGAGCGCGGCCGATCGTAGCCAGGTGTCAGCTGATTATCACAGCTGACATCCGGCACTATGTGCCAGGAGCGGTCACGGACCGCCCCTGGCACATTAACCCCCGGCACACTGCGATCAAACATGATCGCAGTGTTCCGGCGGTATAGGGAAGCATCGCGCAGGGAGGGGGCTCCCTGCGTGCTTCCCTGAGACCCCCGGAGCAACGCGATGTAATCGCGTTGCTCCGAGGGTCTCTTACCTCCTCCTCCCTGCAGCAGGCCCGTATCCAAGATGGCCGCGGCATCCGGGTCCTGCAGGGAGGTGGCTTCACTGCGCCTGCTCAGAGCAGGCGTCGGGAAGCCTCCAGGAGCTGTGCACGTCAGATCGCCGATCTGACACAGTGCACAGCAAAGTGTCAGATCGGCGATCTTACACTATAACATCATGGGGCAATGTTATAGTGTAAAAAAAAAAAATTCACATGTGTAAAAAAAAAAAAAAAATCCCCAAAAAAATGCAAAAAAAAAAATATATATATTGTTTTTATAAATACATTTCTTTATGTAAATAAAAAAAACAATAAAAGTACACATATTTAATATCGCCGCGTCCGTAGCGACCCGACCTATAAAACTGTCCCACTAGTTAACCCCTTCAGTGAACACCGTAAAAAAAAAAAAAAAAAAACGAGGCAAAAAAACCAACGCTTTATTATCATACCGCCAAATAAAAAGTGGAATAACACGCGATCAAAAAGACGGATATAAATAACCATGGTACCGCTGAAAATGTCATCTTGTCCCACAAAAAACGAGCCACAATATAGCGTCATCAAAAAAAAAAAAAAAGTTATAGTCCTGAGAATAAAGCGATGCAAAAATAATTATTTTTTCTATAAAATAGTTTTTATCGTATAAAAGCACCAAAACATAAAAAAATGATATAAATGAGGTATCGCTGTAATCGTACTGACCCGAAGAATAAAACTGCTTTATCCATTTTACCAAACGTGGAACGGTATAAACGCCTCCCCCAAAAGAAATTCATGAATAGCTGGTTTTTGGTCATTCTGCCTCACAAAAATCGGAATAAAAAGCGATCAAAAAATGTCTCGTGTCCAAAAATGTTACCAATAAAAACGTCAACTCATCCCGCAAAAAACAAGACCTCACATGACTCTGTGGACCAATATATGGAAAAATTATAGCTCTCAAAATGTGGTAACGCAAAAAATATTTTTTAAAAATAAAAAGCGTCTTTCAGTGTGTGACGGCTGCCAATCATAAAAATCCGCTAAAAAACCCGCCATAAAAGTAAATCAAACTCCCCTTCATCACCCCCTTAGTTAGCGAAAAATTAAAAAATTAAAAAAAATGTATTTATTTCCATTTTCCCATTAGGGTTAGGGTTAGGGCTAGGGTTAGGGCTAGGGTTAGGGCTAGGGTTAGGGATAGGGCTAGGGTTAGGGCTAGGGTTAGGGCTAGGGTTAGGGTTAGAGCTAGGGTTAGGGCTAGGGTTAGGGTTGGGGCTAGGGTTGGAGCTAAAATTAGGGTTAGGGTTGGGGCTAAAGTTAGGGTTAGGGTTGGGGCTAAAGTTAGGGTTAGGGCTAAAGTTAGGGTTAGGGTTGGGGCTAAAGTTAGGGTTAGGGTTTGGATTACATTTACGGTTGGGATTAGGGTTGGGATTAGAGTTAGGGGTGTGTCAGGGTTAGGGGTGTGGTTAGGGTTACCGTTGGGATTAGGCTTAGGAGTGTGTTTGGATTAGGGTTTCAGGTAGAATTGGGGAGTTTCCACTGTTCAGGCACATCAGGGGCTCTCCAAATGCGACATGGTGTCTGATATCAATTCCAGCCAATTCTGCGTTGAAAAAGTAAAACAGTGCTCCTTCCCTTCCGAGCTCTCCCGTGCGCCCAAACAGGGGTTTACCCCAACATATGGGGTATCAGCGTACTCGGGACAAATTGGACAACAACTTTTGGGGTCCAAGTTCTCGTTATCCTTGGGAAAATAAAAATGTGGGTGGCTAAAAATCATTTTTGTGGGAAAAAAAGGATTTTTTATTTTCACGGCTCTGCGTTGTAAACTGTAGTGAAACACTTGGGGGGTTCAAAGTTCTCACAACACATCTAGATAAGTTCCTTGGGAGGTCTAGTTTCCAATATGGGGTCACTTGTGGGGGGTTTCTACTGTTTGGGTTCATCAGGGGCTCTGCAAATGCAACGTAATACCTGCAGACTAATCCATCTAAATCTGTATTCCAAATGGCGCTCCTTCCCTTCCGAGCTCTGCCATGAGCCCAAACAGTGGTTCCCCCCCACATATGAAGTATCAGCATACTCAGGACAAATTGTAAAACAACTATTGGGGTCCAATTTATCCTGTTACCCTTGTGAAAATACCAAACTGGGGGCTAAAAAATCATTTTTGTGAAAAAAAAAATTATTTTCACGGCTCTGCGTTATAAACTGTAGTGAAACACTTGGGGTTCAAAGCTCTCAAAACACATCTAGATAAGTTCCTTAGGGGGTCTACTTTCCAAAATGGTGTCACTTGTGGGGGGATTTAATGTTTAGGCACATCAGGGGCTCTCTAAACGCGACATGGTGTCCCATCTCAATTCCAGTCAATTTTACATTGAAAAGTCAATCGGCGCTCCTTCCCTTCCAAGCTCTGCCATGCGCCCAAACAGTTGTTTACCCCCACATATGGGGTATTGTCGTACTCTGGACAAATTGCACAACAACTTTTGTGGTCTAATTTCTTCTCTTACCTTGGGAAAATAAAAAATTGGGGGCGAAAAGATCATTTTTGTGAAAAAATATGATTTTTTTATTTTTACGGCTCTGCATTATAAACTTCTGTGAAGCACTTGTTGGGTCAAAGTGCTCACCACACATCTAGATAAGTTCCTTAAGGGGTCTACTTTCCAAAATGGTGTCACTTGTGGGGGGTTTCAATGTTTACGCACATCAGGGGCTCTCCAAACGCAACATGGCGTCCCATCTCAATTCCAGTCAATTTTGCATTGAAAAGTAAAATGGCACTCCTTTCCTTCCGAGCCCTGCCATGCGCCCAAACAGTGGTTTACCCCCACATATGGGGTATCAGCGTACTCAGGACAAATTGTACAACAACTTTTGGGGTCCACTTTCTCCTGTTACCCTTGGTAAAATAAAACAAATTGGAGCTGAAATAAATTTTGTGTGAAAAAAAGTTAAATGTTCATTTTTATTTAAACATTCCAAAAATTCCTGTGAAACACCTGAAGGGTTAATAAACTTCTTGAATGTGGTTTAGAGCACCTTGAAGGGTTCAGTTTTTAGAATGGTGTCACACTTGGTTATTTTCTATCATATAGACCCCTCAAAATGACTTCAAATGAGATGTGGTCCCTAAAAAAAAATGGTGTTGTAAAAATGAGAAATTTCTGGTCAACTTTTAACCCTTATAACTCCCTAACAAAAAAAATTTTGGTTCCAAAACTGTGCTGATGTAAAGTAGACATGTGGGAAATGTTACTTATTAAGTATTTTGCGTGACATATCTCTGTGATTTAAGGGCATAAAAATTCAAAGTTGGAAAATTGCAAAATTTTCTAAATTGTTGCCAAATTTCCGTTTTTTCACAAATAAACGCAAGTTATATTGAGGAAATTTTACCACTATCATGAAGTACAATATGTCAAGAGAAAACATTGTCAGAATCGCCAAGATCTGTTGAAGCGTTCCAGAGTTATAACCTCATAAAGGGACAGTGGTCAGAATTGTAAAAATTGGCCCGGTCATTAACGTGCAAACCATCCTCGGGGCTTAAGGGGTTAAAAAATAAAAGCCTATAATGGGTTTTCCTGAACAATGCTTTGGCCAAATAGCTTGACCAGGTCCTCACTCACTTTTACTTTGCCTTGTGACTCACAGGTGTCCTGCAGTGAATACAAGGCACTCCAGCGTCCGCATCATGAGGGATATACTGTATATTGACCCTCGCATATGACCCCACTCACTGCCTCACATACCTCCCCCTCTGTTCAAACTTGTGGGGTTGAACACTTGTCACCATACAGGGGGCCTGTAACAGGGCATCCGCATATCCCTTGACTTCCCCGCTTGATGTTCCACTGATAACCTAAAGTTTTGTAGGGACAGGAACCATTTCTCTCTTTTGCATTGCTCATAAAAACGAGGGGAGAATGGTTTGTTATCAACCGAATCTGAAGCCCAAGCAAATAGTAGCGTAGGGACTCCAATGCCCACTTAATCGCCAAGCACTCCTTCTCCACTACGCTATAATTTTTCTCCAGGGTCAGTTTCCTGCTTAAGTAGGTGATTGGGTGTTCATCCCTGTACACCTCTTGCAACAGCACTGCTCCTAGACCAACCTCTGAGGCATCGGTTTGTACGATGAAGGTTTTCTTGAAGTTAGGGCTGACGAGGACTGGCTGTCCACACAACGCCGACTGCAAGGACTGGAATGTTTCTTCTGCTTGAGGATTCCACTGGACCATAACTGACTTCTTACTAGTGTTGAGCGATACCGTCCGATACTTGAAAGTATCGGTATCGGAAAGTATCGGCCGATACCGGCAAAGTATCGGATCCAATCCGATACCGATACCCGATACCAATACAAGTCAATGGGACTCAAGTATCGGACGGTATTCCTGATGGTTCCCAGGGTCTGAAGGAGAGGAAACTCTCCTTCAGGCCCTGGGATCCATATAAATGTGTAAAAGAAAGAATTAAAATAAAAAATATCGCTATACTCACCTCTCCGACGCAGCCTGGACCTCAGCGAGGGAACCGGCAGCGTTGTTTGTTTAAAATTCGCGCTTTTACTTGGTTACGTGAAGTCCCGGCTTGTGATTGGTCAGGGCGGCCATGTTGCCGGGACGCGGACCAATCACAGCAAGCCGTGACGAAATTACGTCACGGCTTGCTGTGATTGGTCCGCGTCCCGGCAACATGGCCGCCATTAACCAATCACAAGCCGGGACGTCACGGGAGGCTGGACACGCGCCCATTTTAAAAAGCGCGCGTGTCCAGCCTCCAGTGACGTCCCGGCTTATGATTGGTCACGGCGCCATGTTGCCGGGACGCGGACCAATCACAGCAAGCCGTGACGAAATTACGTCACGGCTTGCTGTGATTGGTCCGCGTCCCGGCAACATGGCCGCCATTAACCAATCACAAGCCGTGACGTCACGGGAGGCTGGACACGCGCGCTTTTTAAAATGGGCGCGTGTCCAGCCTCCCGTGACGTCCCGGCTTGTGATTGGTTGCGCCGCGGTCAACCAATCACAAGCCGGGAGGCTGGACACGCGCGCATTTTAAAATTTTAAAATGGGCGCGTGTCCAGCCTCCCGGCTTGTGATTGGTTGATCGCGGCGCAACCAATCACAAGCCGGGACGTCACGGGAGGCTGGACACGCGCCCATTTTAAAATGCGCGCGTGTCCAGCCTCCCGTGACGTCACGGCTTGTGATTGGTTGCGTCTCCCATGTGACTGCGACGCAACCAATCACAAAGCCGGGACGTAATTTTAAAATCCTTAAGGACCTGAAATTACGTCACGGCTTGCTGTGATTGGTTGCGTCTCCCATGTGACTGCGACGCAACCAATCACAACGCCGGAACGTAATTTTAAAATCCTGAAGGACCTGAAATTACGTCACGGCTTGCTGTGATTGGTTGCGTCCCGGTCACATGGGCGGCACGCAACCAATCACAAGCCGGGACTCACGTAAAGGAAAGAAAAGCGCGAATTTTAAACAAAGAACGCTGCCGCTTCCCTCGGTAAGGTGCAGGCTGCGTCGGAGAGGTGAGTATAGCAATATTTTTTATTTTAATTCTCTCTTTTACACATTTTTACATTAATGTTGTTTCGATACCGATACCCGATATCACAAAAATATCGGATCTCGGTATCGGAATTCCGATACAGCAAGTATCGGCCGATACCCGATACTTGCAGTATCGGAATGCTCAACACTACTTCTTACCTTTTAATAGGTCAGTTAGGGGTGCCGATTTCCCTGGAAAATTGGGTATAAACCGAAGGTAGTACACAATGATGTCAAGGAATGCCCTCACCTGTTTGGTACTCAACGGCTTGGGTCAGTTTTGGATGGCCTTGATCTTGTTTACTTTGGGTTTGAAATCCCCATGGCTGATCACGTAACCTAAGTACCTGGCTTCCGTGAGTCCTATCGCACATTTCGTTGGGTTTTCTGTTAACCCCGTGATTCTGAGAGACTCCAGCACTGCTTGTACCTGGGCCAGGTGGGTATCCCAGTTGTTACTATAGAAGACTATGTCATCCAAATAGTCCAAAGCGTGTTTCCCATGAGGCTCCAACACAATGTTTATCAGCCTCTGGAATGTGACCGGAGTCCCATGTAACCCAAAAGGCAAAATAACATACTGATTGAGACCCTCTGGTGTGATAAACGCGGTCTTTTCTTTTGCCGATGCTGTTAACGGGACCTGCCAGTAACCTTTGGTGAGATCGAGCATGGTGAAGTACTGGGCCTCCCCCAGTCTCTCAATTAGCTTGTCCACCCGGGACATAGTATAGAGGTCAAACTTAGATATCTCATTCAGTTTCCTAAAGTCATTACAAAAACGTAGAGACCCCTCTGGCTTTGGAATCAGCAGAATGGGGCTAGCCCACTCACTCCAGGATTCCTCAATGACTCCTAACTGTAGCATTTGTTTCACTTCAGCCGCGATTGCTTGCCTTCAGGCTTCTGACACTTGGTAGGGTTTCATCCGTAGACTTACCCGGGGCTCGGTGACTATGTCATGTAGGATCACCGAGGTCTGCCCTGGCAGCTCTGAGAATACGTCTGTATTCTATTGTACCAGTGCCCGAGTCTCCCGTCACTGCTGTTTGGTGAGTGCTTCATTAATTTTAACTTGATCCCCGGCTGGTGACAGTGGGTTCCCTGGGGGTACGACTGGAGACATCTCCGTGACCAAACATTCCCGGTCCTTCCAGGCTTTTAGTAGAATGACATGGTATAGTTGCTCGTGTTTACTTTTTCCGGGTTGGTACACCCTATAATTCACTTCTCCCACCTTCCCCTGTATCGCATAAGGCATAAGTGTCTCACTCATAAGTGTCTCACCCTTGCCAACCTATTGTAGACTCTCAACAGCGCCTCTTGTGCTTTGAGGAGGTGTTCTTTCATGAGGGGCATCATCTTGGCAATCCTCTCTTGTATCTGGGCCACATGCTCGATTATACTCCAGTAGGGTGTAGACTCCGCCTCCCATGTCTCTTTTGCTACGTCGAGGAGTCCACAAGGGTGTCAGCCATACAACAGTTCAAAAGGGGAGGGAGAACCCAGTAGTGGCATGCGGTACTTCTCGGGTGGAGAACAGAAGGTACAGTAGTAGA
Organism: Ranitomeya variabilis; assembly: GCF_051348905.1. Classification (NCBI taxonomy): domain Eukaryota; kingdom Metazoa; phylum Chordata; class Amphibia; order Anura; family Dendrobatidae; genus Ranitomeya; species Ranitomeya variabilis. The sequence continues at coordinate 436,098,194 of NC_135236.1, forward strand.
CAGTCCCAGTCCCGTTCGTCTTTCTCTACGACCTTCTTCAACATGGCCTTGAAGGTTTTATTGAACCTTTCTACCAAGCCATCCATCTGAGGTTGGTAGACTGAGGTCAGGAGTTGTGTGATTTGCAGGGTTTTGTACAACTCCTTCATCTCCTTTGACATAAACGGGGTCCCTTGGTCCGTCAGGATCTCTTTAGGCAACCCTGTAGTAAAGAAGACATGGACCAACTCTCGGGCAATACACTTTGCGGAGGAGTTACGTAGTGGAATGGCCTGCGGGTATCGTGTAGCATAGTCCAGTATCACCAGGATATACTGATGTCCTCTGGCGGACTTGACCAGGGGTCCTACTAGATCCAAGGATATGTGATCAAACGGTACCTCAATAATGGGCAACGGCACCAAGGGGCTAAGAAAATTGGCCACTGGGGATGTCAGCTGGCAGGTGGAACAGGACCTACAGAAATTCACAATAGCACGGTGACAACCAGGCCAGTAGAACCTCTGCAGGATCCGTTCCTGGATTTTGCCTACGCCCAGGTGACCACCTAACACATGTGTATGGGCCATGTCTAACACTCTGCGTCTGTATGGCCCTGGTACCAGTAACTGCTCAATTATCTCTCCTCTCAGCTTGGTGACACGATATATTATCTCCCCATTCATGGCAAAATGTGGGTATCGAGTGTCAGCCCTCGGCTGTTGAGCAACACCATTAAGTACCGTTACATTATCAAAGGCCCCTTTTAGACTTATGTCCCTGAGATGGGTGGTCCCAAAGTTTCCCCCTGACACATCCAGCTCAGGGATGTTGGCCTCAGTGGATGCTGCCTCATCCTCATCGCCAACAAGCACTTACAACGGAAACCTGTCATCTGCAGCCTGCGACAAGATTTCTTTAGGAGCGATCTGGCTGTTGTCCGGGCAACCAGACGTCATCCCTTTTTCCCACAAGTCCCAAAATAACACAATGTCCCGCCCTATTATAATAGGGTGCAATAGGTTCTTAACCACGCCAACCTCATGAGACTTTGTGCCACAGTTTGTGTTTATGACTACCTGGGGCACAGGGTAGTCCTTCGCGTCACCATGGATAAAGCGAATGCCCATCCTCTTTCCAGGAATCAGCCGATGTGGAATTGTGGCCCTCGCTAGGGTTACCAAACTTCCTGAGTCCAACAAACCAGTCACTTGTACCCTGTTTACTGTCACGGGGCATGCCTGCAGCCCCTCTCCTGTTTGGGGAACAACACTGCAGGCCAGATAGGCAAAATACGAGCAGCACCGTCATGTGCTGCAGTCCATTGGCTCGGTGGTCATGGGACAACAGGCAGCTATATGTCCTGGCCTGTGGAACCTCCAGCAAATAACATCACCCGTAGGGACTTTGGGCACCACCTCCCCCGCCCCTTTGGACCTTAGATGTCCCATCCCCTTTTGGGACTCCGCCCCCTGTTGTGACCCCCAGTATGGAGTGGGCTGCCTTCCCAAAGAACCTTCAATCCCCTGGTATCTCTCGACCAGTTCATCGGCATTCTGGGGATCACCCTGGGCAACTCAAATCTGTGTAGGTCTCAGCAGGGAGTGCACAAACCGGTCCAACTCCATCCGTTCTGCTATCTGCACAGGCGTAGAGGACTCTGGTTGCAGCCACTTCTGAACAAGGTGCAACAGGTCGAACATTTGGGAGCGAGGTGGTTTTTCCTAGTGATACGCCCAGCGGTGAACCCGGTGTGACTTGACAGTCATTGTCACCCCCAAACGTGCGACAATCTTAGTTTTTAACTTGTCATACTCGTTGGCATCATGCAAAGTTAAGTCATAAGACGCCTTCCCGACCTTCCGAACGTGGGCGTCAATAGCCGGACTTGGGGTTGGGGCGCTCATCCTGGCCTGGATGGCGGTTACCAGAAGCTGCATCTGCTGCCGTTGCTCCTGCTGGATCTGTTGTAATAACAGCCTAACAGCCTGTTGGTCTCTTGCTGTTGCTCCTGCAATTGGATCAGGTGTTTCAGCAGGTCCCCCATCTTGTCTGGTGATGCTTGCTGGCTTGTAACAGACTTAACCCAAGACATGTAGCCCTTCCTGTAGCAGTCTCACGTCTCTGCTGGGAACGCTGCCCGCATTCTCTATCAATTGTAGGGAACTACTGGAATGTCCAAGCAAGTTTATTCAAATGGCATAAACTGCTCTGGTTAGGAAAGACTAATGAACTGCCTTTTCCAGCACAAAGTAACAAACAGAAAAATAAACAGTCCATATAGTACAGTGGGTCCAAACGCACAGGTCAGTATCTTTAGTACACACAATGGATGTCTCCACTGCGGTGATGTGAGCATACTTCCGAGCTCACATCACCACAGCTAATAGTTGCAATGACACATACAGTATCTCCCCTCAAGGACTTGTCCAGCGGCCATCTTACACCAAATATATTAAAATAAGTTTGCAATATTAAATATACTAGGGCCCATTTTACAGTAAAAAATGAGGGAATGTCCAATGTAATAAAGAAGAACCCTATATTCTGATCAGTGAGGAAATTGCTAATGTAAAATCCATGGGAATGCATTCATGACTAGAGTTGAGCTACTTTTACTTTTTTAGGATCGAGTCGGGTTTCGCGAAACCCGACTTTCTCAAAAGTCGGGTCGGGTGAAATCGGCCGATTATTGCGAAAAGTCGGGGGCCGACTGAAACACGAAACCCAATGCAAGTCAATGGGGAATCAAAGTCGGCAGAGAGTAGAAGACAGGAAAACACCTACAGTGCCCATTTTAATGCCAAAAACATCAATTCTTATTACTGAAGCTTGTCAATCTTAATTTACTTTATAATAATAGTTAGGCATTGAAAACGGGGGGTCATTTGGCTAAATTTGTGGGGGGTAGGGCTGGCTCAAGTTTTTCGTTGGCCCAGGAAACGCGGAATACGTCACAGCGGTGGAGCAGGGAGAGGTAAGCATTTAAACTTTGCAAGTGCTGTGATCCTGAGCAAGAAGGGGGGGCCCACTCGTTCGCATTGGCACTGGCACAGGGCCCCTCAAAGTACGGCGGTGTGTATGACGGCGGGGGCGCCTCCCACCGGCAGAGACACTTTTGCGTACTATGAGGGGCCCTGTGCCAGTGACGTTGCCAATGACTATGCTCCCCCACCTGATGAAGGAACCTACACTTTCATCTGCACCTTCCTCTTTGTCCCCGTGTAAGGTGGTATAGAAGGGGAACCTGACTTTCAGCAGGGTCAGATTCTGGCTGTGTAGTGCAAGGGGAATGTAGTGGTCTGGGTCAATGTACCAGCAGAGTCATCTAGCAGTGGCTGGGCAATGGGCAGGATGACGAGGAAACAGATATATGCCCAAATAATGAGGAAGGCAAATCGCCGAAACGCGCGTCGGGGAGGACGTGATTGCTGTGTGTGGGTACTGTGACTTGCCACTGTGGTAGGTATTTGATCTTTTGATCCATGTTTATATGGTCACAGGTACCGCTGATAGATGTTTATATATACTAAATACGATCAGGACTTTTTATGTGGATCTTGTACCCTCGTGGTCCACAATATTATCCATGCACTTGAGTCTGGTCCCTTTTAACATGTGTGTGCGGGTTTGTATAGGGGATGTTTTTCCTGCCATGCTGTTTACTTGTGTTTTTATCTTTCAATAAAGGTCATTTTTATATTTGCAATTATTGGACGGTGTTGACTGCGTCTTTGGTGCTTTGTTTTTGCCAAATAATAAAGTAGGCTAAATGCAGTTCAAAACTGGTAACAGGACTAAACAGGCGGCATAGCTTTGTTCAGCTGAGGACAACTGTAATGAGAGGCTGACAATAAGTAGGCCCAATAAAGTAAGTAGGCTAAATGCAGTTCAAAATCGGTAACAGGACTAAACTGGCGGCATAGCTTTGTTCAGCGGAGGACAACTGTAATGAGAGGCTGGCAGTTAGTAGGCCCAATAAAGTAAGTAGGCTAAATGCAGTTCAAAATTGGTAACAGGACTAAACTGGCGGCATAGATTTGTTCAGCGGAGGACAACTGTAATGAGGGGCTGGCAGTTAGTAGGCCCAATAAAGTAAGTAGGCTAAATTACAGTTCAAAATTGGTTACAGGAGTACACAGGCGGCATAGCTTTGTTCAGCAGAGGACAATTGTAAGGAGTGGCAGACACAGTTAGTAGGCCCAAAAAAGTAAGTAGGCTAAATGCAGTTCAAAACTGGTAACAGGAGTAAACAGGCAGCAAAGCTTTGTTCAATGGAGGACAGCAGTAATGAGTGGCGCAGACACAGTTTGTAGGCCCACATTAAAAAAGTAAGCTCCAAGCAGTTCAAAAATGGTAACAGGAGTAAACAGGTGGCATAGCTTTGTTCTATGGAGGAAAGCTGTAATGAGTGGCGCAGACAGACTTAGTAGGCCTAAAATAAAAAAGTAGGCTAAATGCAGTTCAAAATTGGTAACTGGAGTACACAGGCGGCATAGCTTTGTTCAGTGGAGGACAGCTGTATTGAGTGGCGCAGACAGACACAGGTAGTAGGCCTAAAATAAAAAAGTAGGCTAAATGCAGTTCAAAACTGGTAACAGGAGTAAACAGGTGGCATAGCTTTGTTCAATGGAGGACAGCTGTAATGAGTGGCGCAGACACAGTTTGTAGGCCCACATTAAAAAAGTAGGCTCCAAGCAGTTAAAAAATGGTAACAGGAGTAAACAGGCGGCATAGCTTTGTTCAATGGAGGACAGGTGTAATGAGTGGTGCAGACAGAATTAGTAGGCCTAAAATAATAAAGTAGGCTAAATGCAGTTCAAAATTGGTAACTGGAGTACACAGGCGGCATAGCTTTGTGCAGTGGAGGACAGCTGTAATGAGGGGCAGACACAGTTAGTAGGCCCAACTAAACAAGTTGGCCAAATGCAGTTTAATATTCGAAACAGGAGTAAAGTGGTGGCTCAGCTTTGTTCAGTGGAGAACAACAAGCAGCGGCAGACACCGTTAGAAGGCCCAACCAAACAAGTAGGCCAAATGCAGTTTAATATTCGAAACAGGTGTAAAGTGGTGGCTCAGCTTTGTTCAGTGGAGGAGAACAACAAGCAGCGGCAGACACCGTTAGTAGGCCCAACCAAACAAGTTGGCCAAATGCAGTTTAATATTCGAAACAGGAGTAAAGTGGTGGCTCAGCTTTGTTCAGTGGAGGAGAACAACAAGCAGCGGCAGACACCGTTAGTAGGCCCAACCAAACAAGTAGGCCAAATGCAGTTTAATATTCGAAACAGGAGTAAAGTGGCGGCTCAGCTTTGTTCAGTGGAGGAGAAAAGCAAGGAGTGGCAGACACAGTTAGTAGGCCCAACCAAACAAGTAGGTCAAATGCAGTTTAGTATTCAAAACAGGAGTAAACTGGCGGCTCAGTTTTGCTCAGTGGAGGACAACTGTAAGGAGTGGCGCAGACAGACTTAGTAGGCCTAAAATGAAAAAGTAGGCTACATGCAGTTCAAAATTGGTTACAGGAGTACACAGGCGGCATATTTTTGTTCAGTGGAGGACAACTGTAAGGAGTGGCTGACACAGTTAGTAGGCCAAAATAATAAAGTGAGGTAAATGTCTACCCAAAAAATGTTCATAAATAAACAGGTGGCATAGCTAGGTACAGGGGTGGGCTCCTCTGCTGAGTAGCAGACAGTGGTAGTTGGCGCAAAGTATTAACTGGTCTAAATGGAGGCCAGGGCCCCTGTATATTTTTGCTATCATCTATCATTTCAAAAAATTTGTATTGGCAGTGCCATTGAAGGATTTAACAGCACAGACTACACAGTGGTGGAGCAGGAAGAGGTAAGTTTGGCAAGTGGTAGAGCACTGTTCGACTTGGGGGGGAACACTCTCTCGTGGGCGGCGGTACTGGCTCAGGGCCCCTCATATTACGATGGTGTGTCTGACGTTGGTTGTGCACCACCACCGTCAGAGACACTTCATTGCACTATGAGGGACCCTGTGCCAGTGCCGTCGCTCAAGAGTGGGCACACCCACCTGTCCAGGCAAACGGCACTCGCACGGGTGCTTGCGCTAGGTGGTGACCACGGCCCTGTGGGGGGAGTCAGCCCATTTAGGGAGGTAAAAAAATGGCCTATGGTGGACATTCAGCAGCTGCAAATGGAGGAATTGGGTCAGTCAGTCAGAGGAGGCCAAAAGCAAGACATTTTCCAGGCAAGCTACGTATCAGCAGGGGAAGGTGGGGCAAAATAATTTGAAATCCATGATTGGTTCATTTTAATGAAGGTTAGATCATCAACATTTTGGGTAGGCAGACGAGTCCTTTTTTCGGTCAGTATTGAACCAGCAGCACTGAAGACTCTTTCTGATAGCACACTAGCAGCAGGGCAAGCGAGCTCCTGTAATGCATATTCTGCCAATTCAGGCCAGGTGTCTATGTTAGATGCCCAGTAATCAAAGGGGAAAGACCTGTGAAGGAGAACATCGATAAGGGAGGAAAAATAGTTTGTAACCATACTGGACAAATGCAGTCTCCTGTCACTTTGAATCGATGCAGCAGTACCTGTTGTACTTGTCTCCCGCAAAAACCCTGTACCTGACCTTGCAACGCCACCAGTTTCTATTGCCCCCTGAGAAGCATCCTCCTCCCATAAATATTCATCCCCATCATCCTCCTCCTCCTTCTCTTCGTCCACCACCTCGTCCAGGAGAGTTCCCTGAGCAGGCAATGGCTGACTGTCATCAAGGCTTCCCTACTCCTCGGCTGCAGACGCCTGCTCCTTAATGTGCGTCAAACTTTGCATCAGCAGACGCATTAGGGGGATGCTCATGCTTATGATGGCGTCGTCTGCACTTACCAGCCGTGTGCATTCCTCAAAATACTGAAGGACTTGACAGAGGTCTTGTAGCTTCGACCACTGCACACCTGACAACTCCATGTCTGCCATCCAACTGCCTGCCCGTGTATGTGTATCCTCCCACAAATACATTACAGCACGCCTCTGTTCGCACAGCCTCTGAAACATGTGCAGTGTGGAGTTCCACCTTGTTGCAACGTCGATTATTAGGCGGTGCTGGGGAAGACTCAGCGATCGCTAATGGCTCAGCATATGGCTGGAGTGTACGGGTGACCGGCGGATGTGCGAGCAAAGTCTTCACACCTTCAGGAGCAGGGCTGGTAACCCCAGATAATTTTTCAGGAAGCAGTGCACCACCAGGTTCAAGGTGTAAGCCAGGCAAGGTATGTGTTTCAGTTCTGAAAGGGCTATGGCAGCCATAAAATTCCTTCCGTTATCACTGACTACCTTGCCAGCCTCAAGATGTACACTGCCCAGCCATGACTGAGTTTCTTGCTGCAAGTACTCGGCCAGAACTTCCGCGGTGTGTCTGTTGTCGCCCAAACACTTAATTTCCAACACAGCCTGCTGACGCTTACCACTAGCTGTTCCATAATGGGACACCTCGTGTGCAACACTGGCAGCTGCGGATGGAGTGGTCGTGCGACTGCGCTCTGTGGACGAGCTCTCGCTTCTGGAGGAGGAGGAGGGGTGAACGCCTACAGCCAACTGTTTCCTAGACCGTGGGCTAGGCAGAACTGTCCCACTATGGCTGTCCCCTGTGAACCCTGCATCCACCACATTAACCCAGTGTGCCGTGATAGACACGTAACATCCCTGGCCATGCCTACTGGTCCATGCATCTGTTGTGAGGTGCACCTTTCTACTGACTGATTGTCTCAGTGCATGGACAATGCGGTCTTTGAAATGCTGGTGGAGGGCTGGGATGGCTTTTCTTGCAAAGAAGTGTCGACTGGGTAGGTCATAGCGTGGTACTGCGTAGGCCATCAGGGCTTTGAAAGCTTCGCTTTCAACCAACCGGTAGGGCATCATCTCTAACGAGATTAGTCTAGCAATGTGGGCGTTCAAACCCTGTGTACGCGGATGAGAGGATGAGTAGTTTCTTTTCCTTACGAGAGTCTCTTGTAGGGTGAGCTGGACTGGAGAGGTGCATATGGTGGAACTAGCGGTGGTGGTGGTGGTGGTGGACATGGCCGATTGAGAGAGGGTTGGTGATGGTATTCTTGATGTTGACCTACATACAGTGTTTCCTACCAAAAACCTTGTCATTCCCTGACTGCTTTGGCCTTGCGACGATACCTCCACATTTGCTGCTGGTGGTGTCCTAACTGGTGGGCTTACAGTGAGGGAAGCAATGTAGCATTGCTGACTACCTTCATTCTGAGCAGGTGCACCAACGGTACAGGACATTTGGTAGTTAGTCCAGGCTTGCAAGTGCATGTTGGTTAAATGTCTACGCATGCACGTTGTATTTAAATTTAGGGGATTCTTCCCTCTGCTAAAGGTCTTTGAGCATTTCTTACAGATAACTTTGCACTGATCATTCGGATCTTGGTTAAAAAATTGCCACACTCCACTCTTCCTACTATGCAATACCTTTTCAAGCATTGCACGCTGTGCTACTTTCACCGGATGGCCACGCTGTCCTAAAACTGTTTTTTTGGTTGACAAACTTTTTTGGCCTGAGACGGGCCTGCCAGGTGAAAGCTGTTGTGATGTTGATGGCTGCTGCATATCATCCTCCTCCGCTTCTGAGCTACTGTCAGCGGCACCCTTATCCCCCAATGGCTGCCAATCTGGGTCAACAACTGGGTCATCTATCACCTCCTCTTCAATGTCATGTGCACCTTTCTCTGAGTCGCCGTGTAAGGTGCTATAGCGTTCGGGACGGGGCACCATAGTCTCATCAGGGTCAGTTTCTGGCTCAGTACACTGCGAGGGCAATGTAGTGATCTGAGTCAATGGAACAGCATAATAATCTAGCTGTGACTGTGCATCAGTGCACTCCATGTCCAATTCATCTTGTAATCGGCTGTTAACAATTTCCCTTTCTAACCCAGGCACGGTATGTGTAAAGAGCTCCATGGAGTAAACTGTAGTGTCGCCTGCCGCATCCTTCACTTTAGGTTTGGGTGAAGGACACAAGGAAGCGACTTGTTCCTGACCGGGAGCATCCACTGACGACTCGTTGCTTTTATATTTGGAACTTTCAGAAGAGGAGGCGAAAGAGCTAGAGGCTGAGTCAGCAATGAAAGCCAAAACTTTTTCCTACTGCTCTGGCTTTAAAACTTGTTTTCCTACTCCCAGATAAGGGAGCCTTCGAGGCCTTGTGTAGGCAGACGATGACGCTGGCTCAACACCTCCAGCCTTAGCTGCTATTTTGCTTTTCCCACTACCACCAGATGCTCCACCACCACCACCACCATCAGTACCAGCTGGCAACGACCGCCCACTGCCTCTTCCACCAGACTTCCTCATTTTTGGGAAAATCTAACCAAAATAACAACCATTATATGGTACTGTAAAACAAGGTAGAAGGTGTATATAAACTTGTTGAGAATTTAATTCTCCCTTTTTTTGGGGGAAGACTGCACCACAACTCATGCCCAGTGTATAACACAACACAATGTAAGTGGCAGCAAGTGGCTGGCTGATACACCACAAACTAAGAGGACTGAGGTATATCCGCTTTGTGAGAATTTCAATCTCACTTTTTTTGGGGGGGAGACTGAACCCAAACTCAGGCCCTGTCTATTTTACAACGCAATGTGAGTGGCAGCAAGTAGCTGGCTGATACACCACAAACTAAGAGGACTGAGGTATATCCACTTTGTGAGAATTTCAATCTCACTTTTTTTGGGGGGAGACTGAACCCAAACTCAGGCCCTGTGTATTTTACAACGCAATGTGAGTGGCAGCAAGTGGCTGGCTGATACACCACAAACTAAGAGGACTGAGGTTTATCCACTTTGTGAGGTTTTCAATCTCACTTTTTTGGGGGGGAGACTGAACCCAAACTCAGGCCCTGTGTATTTTACAACGCAATGTGAGTGGCAGTAAGTGGCTGGCTGATACACCACAAACTAAGAGGACTGAGGTATATCCACTTTGTGAGAATTTCAATCTCACTTTTTTTGGGGGGAGACTGAACCCAAACTCAGGCCCTGTCTATTTTACAACGCAATGTGAGTGGCAGCAAGTGGCTGTCTGATACACCACAAACTAAGAGGACTGAGGTATATCCACTTTGTGAGAATTTCAATCTCACTTTTTTTTGGGGGGAGACTGAACCCAAACTCAGGCCCTGTCTATTTTACAACGCAATGTGAGTGGCAGCAAGTGGCTGGCTGATACACCACAAACTAAGAGGACTGAGGTATATCCACTTTGTGAGAATTTCAATCTCACTTTTTTTGGGGGGAGACTGAACCCAAACTCAGGCCCTGTGTATTTTACAACGCAATGTGAGTGGCAGCAAGTGGCTGGCTGATACACCACAAACTAAGAGGACTGAGGTTTATCCACTTTGTGAGATTTTCAATCTCACTTTTTTGGGGGGGAGACTGAACCCAAACTCAGGCCCTGTGTATTTTACAACGCAATGTGAGTGGCAGTAAGTGGCTGGCTGATACACCACAAACTAAGAGGACTGAGGTATATCCACTTTGTGAGAATTTCAATCTCACTTTTTTGGGGGGGAGACTGAACCCAAACTCAGGCCCTGTGTATTTTACAACGCAATGTGAGTGGCAGCAAGTGGCTGTCTGATACACCACAAACTAAGAGGACTGAGGTTTATCCACTTTGTGAGAATTTCAATCTCACTTTTTTTGGGGGGAGACTGAACCCAGACTCAGGCCCTGTCTATTTTACAACGCAATGTGAGTGGCAGCAAGTGGCTGTCTGATACACCACAAACTAAGAGGACTGAGGTTTATCCACTTTGTGAGAATTTCAATCTCACTTTTATGGGGGGGAGACTGAACCCAAACTCAGGCCCTGTGTATTTTACAACGCAATGTGAATGGCAGCAAGTGGCTGGCTGATACACCACAAACTAAGAGGACTGAGGTATATCCACTTTGTGAGAATTTCAATCTCACTTTTTTTGGGGGGAGACTGAACCCAAACTCAGGCCCTGTGTATTTTACAATGCAATGTGAGTGGCAGCAAGTGGCTGTCTGATACACCACAAACTAAGAGGACTGAGGTTTATCCACTTTGTGAGAATTTTAATCTCACTTTTATGGGGGGGAGACTGAACCCAAACTCAGGCCCTGTGTATTTTACAACGCAATGTGAGTGGCAGCAAGTAGCTGGCTGATACACCACAAACTAAGAGGACTGAGGTTTATCCACTTTGTGAGAATTTCAATCTCACTTTTTTGGGGGGGAGACTGAACCCAAACTCAGGCCCTGTGCATTTTACAACGCAATGTGAGTGGCAGCAAGTGGCTGTCTGATACACCACAAACTAAGAGGACTGAGGTTTATCCACTTTGTGAGAATTTCAATCTCACTTTTTTGGGGGGGAGACTGAACCCAAACTCAGGCCCTGTCTATTTTACAACGCAATGTGAGTGGCAGCAAGTGGCTGTCTGATACACCACAAACTAAGAGGACTGAGGTTTATCCACTTTGTGAGAATTTCAATCTCACTTTTAAGGGGGGGAGACTGAACCCAAACTCAGGCCCTGTGTATGTTACAACACAATGTAAGTGGCAGAACGTGGCTGGCTGATATACGACAAACTAACAGAACTGATGTATATCCACTTTGTGACACTTTGAATCTCCGTTTTTTGGGGGGAGACAGCACCACAACTCAGGCACAGTGTGTAACACAACACAATGTAAGTGGCAGAAAGTGGCTGGAAGATATCTGAAAAAAATCCAAGGACTGTAGTACAATTTCAATCTCCCTACTATGATCTCACGACAAGTATGCCAGCAACAAAAAGGACTGCTGCACACAAAAGTGTGGACAAATAAACAAAATAACTGCAGAAAGGAGCATCAGGATTTTTGCTTTTAAAAAAGCAGTTGGTTTGCACAGCAGCGGTGCAAACAGCAATGCAGCTATCAGGGAGCCTTATAAGGCAGCCTAATAAGTTACAGAGCTGATGCACAAAGATATAGCCTCCACTGTCCCTGCAAAACAAAGGTGGTGTTGGACAGTGGAAATCGCTACAGCACAAGCGGTTTGGGGGTTAATCTTCCCTCCCTAACTATGTCCCTTCTTCTGACGAAGCTGCAGCAATCTCTCCCTATGCTAAGATCGGCAGAAGATGGCGGTCGGCGTGCACGCCCCTTTATACCCCCTGTGACGCCGCAGAAAGCAAGCCAATCACTGTCATGCCCTTCTCTAAGATGGTGGGGACCGAGACCTATGTCATCACGCTGCCCACACTCTGCGTCCTCCTTCATTGGCTGAGAAATGGCGCTGAACGCGTCATACGAAACGCGACTTTGGCGCGAAGATCGCCGACCGCATGGCCGATCCCACACTGGGATCGGGTCGGGTTTCATGAAACCCGACTTTGCCGAAAGTTGGCGATTTTTTAATTTGTCCGATACGTTTCGCTCAACCCTATTCATGACTGATGGCTCTAGATCAAGGAGAATTAATTGATGCCGATAGCAATAGGTAATCGTCAGCCTACTAATTAAGAAGGAACATTAAAAAAGCAAATAAACATAAAACTGCTTACTGTTAACATAAGCAATTAAAAAAACCTCCCATAAAAGATTCTCCATGAAAATGCATTGAAACTGAAATTTTAATTAAGGCTATGTCTATATATCCACTTGCTTTCTAGGTGTGATAGTTTTTTGCTAAAGTTTTCACCTCTATTTTTAACTGCAGTTAACATGAAGTTTGTCTAGTCCCTTAATTCTGAGCATTTTGGAATCACACAAATGGAAGGCTTTGGGCTGTTTTCAAGTAATCTGAATCTGTAGTGGTCTTGGCCTTTTTGATATCCTTGACATGTTCCCTGATTCTTACCCTTAATTTTCTGGTTGTCATCCCTTTATATATATATATATATATATATATATATATATATATATATATATACTGTATATATATATATATATATATATATATATATTGCCTCAGGGGCATTCTGCATGGTAGCGGACAGCTCTAGAAGTACAGTTGATGTGATGTCTGATATCAAATGTCCTGGTATAGTCCGCATCTTTCAAAACTTTTTGGCCGATTGGATCAGGCCTTACACGTATCACAGGGAAAGTACCCTCATGGTGGTCCTTGTGTCTGAAAAAAATTAGTTGACGGAGAGATATAATGACTTTGAATCAGCATGTATTTTAAGTTTTTGGTTATTCTAGAAGTTATTGTCATTTTGTTGGGTAGGTTCTGTTTTAAAAAAGGATCACTTTGCAAAATACACCAATGTTTGTGCATTATATGTCCAATTTAATTCCACTGATTATTGTAAGTGGTAATGAACTGTACAGTCGTGCGGTTTTATATATGAAGTAACATGTGTCTAATATAATGTGATATGATGTGTTATGGTGATGTACAGTATATAAAGTGTTAGAGCATAATGTGAATATAGCACAGGGATAAGTTTAGGACAACATAGGATATAGAACAGTTTAGTAGGTGGAACGGATATGGTTAAGGTTGGGATTAGCCCAGTGGATGAGCATTAGTGCTGATAAGAAGGGGGGCACTTCTCGGTTAGAGGAAGTTCAGTGTCAGCCAGTGTAGTGTGGAGGAGAGTTCTGGTCTTCCTGCATCAAAAGGTTGGTGGACATGAAGTTACAGGGGGGGCAGGTGGTCGGTTCTGGGTGCACTGCCGGAATGAATAACAAATACCTGAGACTGATGGAGTTAGTTGGTTTGGGGGTAGTCCAGAATGAACGTGGGGCAGAACAGAAGAGGAGTTGTGCGAAGGATGAAGGAAGTGCGAATTGCTGTGCCCTATCCCACCTGATGAACTTGGACTGTTTAGTAAAAGCTTGACTGTTGTAAAGAACCTGGGGTCCCATGCATTGTGTGTGGCGGTTCCTGAGGACGGAAGCCTGGAGGCAGAACAGAGACCTGTGGCCTACAAGTGAGTGTGGCACCCCACAACTTACAGCACACTAGGACTGGGACACCCCTGGTCTGTAAAGTGCCTATGCTTACCACTCTGCAGCACTTTACACACTTGAGAGCTTTTTCCCTTTGTATGTTTAGAATCCACTCATGCACCCTTTTCTTCTTTATAATTAGGGGAAAGTACGGCATTCCTAGAAATTTTTTAGCTCTGTTGTAGCCTCTTTTAATGGTGAGATTACTGTATCCCCTTTCTTTAAACCTTGCTTGAAGATTTGATGCTTGTGCTTCTCCTTTGTAGAGCAAATTCTCCTAATTCTCATGAACTGACCCATGGGGATCCACTGGATAGTAGTTATTGGATATGATGAGCCTGCATAGAGAAGAAAATTGACTGCTGTGGCTTCCCGAAGAACATCCATTATAATTTTTACCATTTTCTGATCTACCGATTTTAATGTACAAAAAATCCAATCGCCTTCTACTGTTGTACGTATGTATGACATTAATATAGTTATTGTTTAGACTTGTCATTAATTGTTGCCATTCAACTGGTGTGCCCTCCCAAATGAACCATATACCATCAATAAAGTTAATCCAATTTTGCTCTTTTTCTATGCCTACTGGATGACATGTCTGAAACATTTCACTTTCCGATGCCCCTTATTAGCATAAGTTGGGGCGAAAGGCCGTGCCCTGAGTTTGTAGTGGCAAACCCATGTGGGCGGCCATTATGAGTTTTGTGGCATATTATGACATTGCCTACCTATTCGCTCCTTCTATGACACGCCTCCTGATGAAGCAAGGGTGAAACACGCATTGGGACTCCACAGTCATTACATTGTGTCAGTTACCCTAGATATGTTGTTAGATTTTATCCACTGTGATAACATAAACACATTTGCACTTTACAGTTATAGGATGTCATCTACATATACAGTACAGACCAAAAGTTTGGACACACCTTCTCATTTAAAGATTTTTCTGTATTTTCATGACTACGAAAATTGTACATTCACACTGAAGACATCAAAACTATGAATTAACACATGTGGAATTATATACTTAACAAAAAAGTGTGAAACAACTGAAAATATGTCTTATATTATAGGTTCTTCAAAGTAGCCACCTTTTGCTTTGATGACTGCTTTGCACACTCTTGGCATTCTCTTGATGAGCTTCAAGAGGTAGTCATCGGGAATGGTTTTCACTTCACAGGTGTGCCCTGTCAGGTTTAATAAGTGGGATTTCTTGTCTTATAAATGGGGTTGGGACCATCAGTTGTGTTGTGCAGAAGTCTGGTGGATACACAGCTGATACTCCTACTGAATAGACTGTTAGAATTTGTATTATGGCAAGAAAAAAGCAGCTAAGTAAAGAAAAATGAGTGGCCATCATTACTTTAAGAAATGGAGGTCAATCAGTCCGAAAAATTGGGAAAACTTTGAAAGTGTCCCCAAGTGCAGTGGCAAAAACCATCAAGCGCTACAAAGAAACTGGCTCACATGAGGACCGCCCCAGGAAAGGAAGACCAAGAGTCACCTCTGCTTCTGAGGATAAGTTTATCCGAGTCACCAGCCTCAGAAATCGCAGGTTAACAGCAGCTCAGATTAGAGACCAGGTCAATGCCACACAGAGTTCTAGCACCAGACACATCTCTACAACAACTGTTAAGAGGAGACTTTGTGCAGCAGGCCTTCATGGTAAAATAGCTGCTAGGAAACCACTGCTAAGGACAGGCAACAAGCAGAAGTGACTTGTTTGGGCTAAAGAACACAAGGAATGGTTATTAGACCAGTGGAAATCTGTGCTTTGGTTTGATGAGTGCAAATTTGAGATCTTTGGTTCCAATAACCGTGTCTGTGCAACGCAGAAAAGGTGAACGGATGGACTCTACATGCCTGGTTCCCACCGTGAAGCATGGAGGAGGAGGTGTGATGGTGTGGGGGTGCTTTGCTGGTGACACTGTTGGGGATTTATTCAAAATTGAAGGCATACTGAACCAACATGGCTACCACAGCATCTTGCAGGGGCATGCTATTCCCTCCGGTTTGCGTTTAGTTGGACCATCATTTATTTTTCAACAGGACAATGACCCCAAACACACCTCCAGGCTGTGTAAGGGCTATTTGACCAAGAAGGAGAGTGATGGGGTGCTACGCCAGATAACCTGGCCTCCACAGTCACCAGACCTGAACCCAATCGAGATGGTTTGGGGTGAGCTGGACCGCAGAGTGAAGGCAAAAGGGCCAACAAGTGCTAAGCAACTCTGGGAACTCCTTCAAGATTGTTGGAAGACCATTCCCGGTGACTACCTCTTGAAGCTCATCAAGAGAATGCCAAGAGTGTGCAAAGCAGTCATCAAAGCAAAAGGTGGCTACTTTGAAGAACCTAGAATATAAGACATATTTTCAGTTGTTTCACACTTTTTTGTTAAGTATATAATTCCATATGTGTTAATTCATAGTTTTGATGCCTTCAGTGTGAATGTACAATTTTCATAGTCATGAAAATACAGAAAAATCTTTAAATGAGAAGGTGTGTCCACACTTTTGGTTTGTACTGTATATTGGTTTTATTCAGGGCCGTAAATAGAGTTTCTGTTGCCCTAGGCACTTTTAGTGCTGCCTCCCCCTTTGGTGAATATGACACTAGCAGCAGTGACTTTGGCAAGAATCGCTGATGTGAAAGTAGCCTTTTGCAGCAGATCGGGCAGTTTTTCTGCA
The DNA here is from genome assembly GCF_051348905.1 of Ranitomeya variabilis. Lineage (NCBI taxonomy): Eukaryota > Metazoa > Chordata > Amphibia > Anura > Dendrobatidae > Ranitomeya > Ranitomeya variabilis. Next base: position 436,114,828 of record NC_135236.1, read on the forward strand.
TCTGCCACGTAACAGATCACTTACAGCAACACTGCATTTGGCCTCATTCATTCCCTATGGGATTTGCGGCACTTGCCATGATCTGGCAAATGCGGTACCATACCTCCCAACTTTTGAGGAAGGGAAAGAGGTACAAAGTTTGCGGCGAGCGTAGTGCGCCGCGGCAAATTTTAAGCCATGCCTCTGACCACACCCATTTCACAACTAGTCATACCCATATCCACGTCCCAACCACACCCATTTAGCACTGCTAAACACATGATGCTCCGTATTGTATAACAGCCACACATGATGCTCAATACTGTGTAATGGCCACAGATGATGCTCCATACTGTATAATGGCTATGTAGTGCTCCACATACTGTATAATGGCCCTACATGATGCTCCATACTGTATAATGCCACACATAATGCTCAATACTGTATAATGGCCACACATGATGCTCCATACTGTATAATGGCCACACATGATGCTCTATACTGTATAATGGCCACACATGATGCTCAATACTGTATAATGGCCACACATGATGCTCTATACTGTATAATGGCGACACATGATGCTCCATACTGTATAATGACCCCACATGATGCTCAATACTGTATAATGGCCACACATGATGCTCAATACTGTATAATGGCCACACATGATGCTCCATACTGTATCATGGCCACACATGATGCTCCATACTGTATAATGGCCACACATGATGCTCCATACTGTATAATGGCCACACATGATGCTCTATACTGTATAATAGCCACACATGATGCTCAATACTGTATAATGGCCACACGTGATGCTCCATACTGTATAATGGCGACACATGATGCTCCATACTGTATAATGACCCCACATGATGCTCAATACTGTATAATGGCCACACATGATGCTCCATACTGTATAATGGCCACACATGATGCTCCATACTGTATAATGGCCACACATGATGCTCCATACTGTATAATGGCCACACATTATGCTCTATACTGTATAATGGCCACACATGATGCTCAATACTGTATAATGGCCACACATGATGCTCAATACTGTATAATGGCCACACATGATGCTCCATACTGTATAATGGCCACACATGATGCTCCATACTGTATAATGGCCACACATAATGCTCTATACTGTATAATGGACACACATGATGCGCCATACTGTATAATGGCCACACATGATGCTCCATACTGTATAATGACCCCATATGATGTTCAATACTGTATAATGGCCACACATGATGCTCCATAGTGTATAATGACCCCAAATGATGCTCAATACTGTATAATGCCCCCCTCCCATCTTGTATGCATGGCTCATCTCCCCCCATCCTGTATGCATGGCTCATGTCCCTCCCATCCCATATGCATGGCTCATATCCCCCCTCTCATGTATGCATGGCTCATCTCCCTTCCATCCCATATGCATGACTCATATCCCCCCTCCTGTATGCATGGCTCATCTCCCTCCCATCCTGTATGCATGGCTCATATCCCCCTCCTGTATGCATGGCTCATCTCCCTCCCATCCCATATGCATGGCTCATATCCCCTCTTCTGTATGCATGGCTCATCTCCCTCCCATCCTGTATGCATGGCTCATATCCCCCCTCCTGTATGCATGGCTCATCTCCCTCCCATCCCATATGCATGGCTCATATTCCCCCCTCCTGTATGCATGGCTCATATCCCTCCCATCCCATCCTGTATGCATGGCTCACATCCCCCCGTCCAGTATGCATGGCTCATCTCCCTCCCATCTCATCCTTGTATGCATGGCTCATATCCCCCCTCCTGTATGCATGGCTCATCTCCCTCCCATCTCATATGCATGGCTCATATCCCCCCTCCTGTATGCATGGCTCATCTCCCTCCCATCCCATATCCATGGCTCATATCCCCCCACTCACGTATGCATGGCTAATCTCCCTCCCATCCCATATGCATGGCTCATATCCCCCCTCCTGTATGCATGGCTCATCTCCCTCCCATCCCATATGCATGGCTCATATCCCCCCCTCCTGTATGCATGGCTCATATCCCCCCTGGCCTCCTGTATGCATGGCTCATATCCCCCCTCTCCTGTGTGCATGGCTCATCTCCCTCCCATCTCATCCTGTATGCATGGCTCATATAACCCCCCCCCCCGTATGCATGGCTCATCTCTCAACTTCCCCCCCGCTCCTGCTCCCATCTTGCATGGCTCGGCTCCCCATCCTCCTTCATCCCCCCATCCCTCATACTCACCTTTCCCACACCGCGTGGCTGCGCCGAACATCCCTCTAGCTCTGTCCCGACTCCCGGTGCAGCACCTTCTTCCTGCATGAGCGGTCATGTGGTACCGCTCAATAAGGTCATGAATATGCCCATATTCATGACATTAATGAGCGGTACCACGTGACCGCTCACTCAGGACGAGCTGCAGGCGCTGAGACCAAGCATCGCTGGAGCAGGGTGAGTATGACGTCTTCCAGGAGTGTGGGAGGCAGGCAGCCTGGCGGTTGCCCGGGGGGCGGTCGGTCGGGAGGTGACCCAGGACTTAAATTTAAAAAAAAGTTAAAAACTTGCTCAGGTGCCGCCCCCCTCGCATCGTCCCGCCCTAGGCACGTGCCCTCAAGTGCCTAGTGGCAAATACGGCCCTGGTTTTATTCACAATGTTACAATGAATTCGAAGCTTTGGTGAGTGGCACTATATATATCAATAGTGTCCAGAAATATAGCAACTAAGGGTATGTGTCCACGATCAGGATGGCCGGCGGTATCGTCGGAGCGGCAAACCCACTTGGCGCTAAGCCCCGCCCCCTTCTGGGACGCGATGATGCCGGATGTGTTCATTGCACACATCCGGCATCATCGCACCCCTCGCATAGGGCCCTGTGTTATTCCTTGCGGCGGCGCAGAGTCGCCGCAAGGAACACGGACATGCTGCGATCTTAAAAGCCGCGCAGCATGTCCGGAGTCGCAGGGCCGACGAATGCGTGTTACCACGCATAGTGGACACGGGATTTCATAAAATCCCCTCCACTATGCTGGAACATCTGGACGCTGCGTGTTTGACGCTGCGGCCCCACCCAGCGTCAAACACGCAGACGTACCCTTACCCAGTCTTTTCTTTGTAAGTCCTCCATTGAGTCACTCTGCCTTGTTAAATTTTGTTATTTAGATCTTTATATTAGTAAAGTTAACATATATGAGATTTTATAGCACCAATTCCTTTGTTTGTAACATATCTTGTTCACACAGTGTAGCTTTTGGTGCCCTTTTGCAGATATTTTCTAAACATAGCAGATATTATATTTCAACTCACAGTTTTCGATTAAAAAATAATTAAAAGCAATACATGAATAAGGCCTAAAACAACTAGAAAGGCATGGAAATCAAATAAAAAACACACAGTACAAATATGCCCTCTAGTGGTAAATCTGTACATTACCTAGATTAAAGTTCCAGTAAATATAACATAGGCCTCAATTAATGAAGGCTGGCATCATATCAATAATCTTTATATAGCACTAACATATTCCGCAGCGCTTTACAGGTTGCACACATTATCATTGCTGTCCCCGTTGGGGCTCACAATCTAAATTTCCTATCAGTATGTCTTTGGATTGTGGGAGGAAACCCACGCAAACTCTTTGCAGATGTTGTCCTTGGTGGGGTTTGAACCCAGGACTCCAGCGCTGCTGTGCTAACCACTGCGCCACCGTGCTGCCAGGTACATAAAGCTGGACAAAACTGGAGTGAAAACACAAAAAGTCACACATCCTTTTAACTTTTCAAAGTGTTTTTTACGAAAGACTTCTGCCATAAATATTTTGATTAATTGGGGTCACAGAGTATACATTTTAAGTACTGTGTTTTATAAACTGTATATTCAAAGATAATTATAAAATACTAATTGTAGCTAGAAGTTTTTACAAATGCAGTATTCTACTTTCCAATCAAGCTAAACCATTGCCACCATTATTTTCACTGATAAATAATTCAAAATGTGGCCATATATTTGAATATAAAATATAGATGAGAATTTGTTTCCAATAATTTAAAATATTTGTCAGGACTCAAACCCAGCAGCGCTTGTGCACCACGTGGCAGCTCTTCCCTCTGCGCTATTCAGATCACTGGACAGTTCCTTGCTAAACCAGATACTAGTACCTGTGTTGTTCCTGATTGTCTCCACCCTGAATTCTTGATTGGCTCAACCCTGTGATCTCCTAATTAAATACCTTAATTAAACCTGGCACTGCACTTACGGCCTTGCAAAATTATTGAGCTCTCAGCCTTTAGTCAAGCTTCTTTCCACCCCCTGCTTATCCTCAAGGTTCTACTGCTGCTACCGTGTACTGACCTCTGGTTATTTCCTGACTACGATTCCTGCTTATTCTCCTAACTATACTGTTGCTCTGTGTACTGACCTTTGGCTATTTCCTGACTACGATTCTTACGTATCCTCCAAACTGTACTGCTGCTCCATGCACCGACCTCTGGCAATTTTCTGAATACACTACCTGCAAGTGCTGTCCCTATTGGTTGCAATATCACTACTCCAACTCAGGTCAGTCCATAACAGAATAATCTCGCACAGAAAATGGAGTCTGTGGCAGCTACCCTGAGGCAACAAGTTGCTGAACTTCAGAATTTTGAGGTCACATGCCAAGAAAATGTTTGTAAGTTGCAAACACAGTTGTTGGGTCAGCAAAAGGAAATTATTGAGTTATAGAGGCAACTTCTGGACTTGTGCAACTCAGGCCCAGAATCAAAGGCACACATGCCGCTGTCTGCAAAGTTCAGTGGGGTTTGTTATCATTATCGAGGATTCCTTAAAGGGAACCTGTCACCCCCCCCCAGGCATTTGAAACTTAAAGAGCCACCTTGCACCTGTGCAGCAGTAATGCTGCATTCTGACAAGGTGGCTCTTTTAGTTATTGGTGCTGTAACTGCAGAAATAATCCTTTTTTTAATTTGTCCCAAATACCTTTCTTCAGTCAAGGAGGCAGGCGTTTCCCCCCTGCTGCAGACGCCACACAGCCGTCACTCAAATCCTCTTCATCCTCACCACACACTTTAATCCACAGCTTCAATTTCACCATATACCTTTTAGTACCATTACCAGGTACTAATATTTTAACATTCTATTTTTTATGTATAGGTTTAGTCTACGTTTATATATCAACACCCTATATGCTTTATCTCCTTAGGCACGCTATACCATGCACTAAGTTTATCAGGCTATAAACATGAATAAAATACCGTCACTTCGTTTCTGATCCACGTGGGAGCTCCATCCCTCACCTATGAACATATATCCTTTTCTCTTAGGGGCTCCTTAAAGCAAAGCATACTATATCCAATTTTTCTGTGTCAGATCTCCAGTAAATGTTTAGACCTTGGAGTTAGTCATAAGCTGCGGTAGCATCCGCTTAATTACTGTATATTGTATATACTTGATTTTGATACTTGTTTGATATTCTTTTTCTTTTGTTTTATTGTTTATATTTTGTGTTTTTCTTTGTAGACATGTCCTTTGTCAATGTTTACACCTAATATGTGATATTGTGTTACCAGACAGTAACTAAAACATTGTTCCATATGCCTTTTCTTGGTATTTTGCATCAGATAAATTGGAAATTGTTCTGAAGAAGGTCCAGTGGGACCGAAAACGTTTGACATCAACGGATGTCACTACTCCTTTCTTCCGAAGGCAACAATAGGACCAGTTCAGATACCGGTCTGGAAAATGTCTTAGGTTCATTCCCTTTGGTCATCCTTAGTTCAACTTTGCGGACGTTGCCATCCTTGCTCGGGAACGTTGCGGTAACTAGACCAAGTGGCCACTGGTTCCGGTGAATTTGACAGTCTTTCACAAAAACAAGGTCACCTACGTTCAGATTAGGTTTAGTAGATTGCCACTTTGTACGTGGCTGCAGGGTAGACAAATATTGTTTGCGCCACCTGTCCCAGAAAGTATTTGCAAGACTTTGTACCTGTCTCCATTGGCGCTTGTAGAGGTCTTTAGCGTCAAATCCTCCTGGAGGGGCACTGGACAGTCCCGTTTTCTGGGTAAGTAGAGTAGCTGGAGTCAATAACAAGGGCTCCTCAGGGTCGTTAGGAACTGGAACCAAGGGTCTTGCGTTGATTATAGCTGCAGCTTCTGCCATGAAGGTGATTAGGCTTTCGTGGGTAAGCCTCGCTGCTCCTTCTTGAAGAAGAGTGGAGTCAAGAATTCTCCGTACTAGACCAATCATTCGCTCCCAAGATCCTCCCATATGTGAAGAATGAGGTGGGTTAAATGACCATGTGCAACTTTGGTCACTGAGGAACTGCTCAAGAGTCTTATAGTCTAGATTTGAAGGTATTCCCAATTCCTTTGCTGCACCGACGAAGTTGGTACCTCTGTCTGAGCGTATGTGCTTGATAGGACCACGGATGGCAATAAAGCGTCTTAAGGCATTGATGAAGCTTGACGTGTCGAGGGACTCGATGACCTCTATGTAGACGGCTCTGATTGACATGCAAGTGAACATGACTGCCCAACGTTTACTATTGGCTTGGCCGCCTCTCATACGACGTGTAACAACTGACCAAGGCCCAAACACATCGAGACCAACGCTGGTAAAGGGAGGGTCTGAGCTGAGTCTATCTGCTGGTAGGTCGGCCATCTTTTGGGTTTGAGTCGAACCACGAAGCTTACGGCAGGTAATACATTTGTAGATGACACTACTGATGAGTCTCTTTGCACCAATGATCCACACGCCAGCAGATCTGATGGCTCCTTCTGTAAATAGTCTTCCTTGGTGCTTGACCAGATTGTGGTAATGTTGTATGATTAGGTAGGCAACATGACATTTTCCAGGAAGTATAAGAGGGAATTACTCCACAAACTCCATCTCAGCTTCTTTGAGTCGGCCTCCTACTCTCAGTAGGCCACTGTTGTCGATGAATGGGTCGAGTTTTCTCAATACGCTGCTCACTGGTATTGGAGCTTTGTTAATGAGACATTGGATTTCTGCAAAGTAGGTTTCTCTTTGAACAGTGAGGATGATGTGATTTCTAGAGAACTCTAAGTCAGAGGTAACATATGTATCTTTACAAAGATGCCAACCTTTACATTTTTCTGTGCCACAAGTTCTGGTGGTCCTGAATGAGCGAGCTATATGAGTCAGGCAGGTAATGGCTCGGGTAAGTGACTTCCAACTTGAGAATCTGTCGAACCTGCAAGATCCAAGCTGGATAACAGAGGTCATTGTATGAAGTGTAGACACCTGAGGGCGGATTTCAGCATCTGAGTCCTCTCCTACTAGTTCAAAGGTGTCTGGAAAACATTCCTCAACGTACAATAGTTTTGGTCCTGAGAGTCACGTTGTGCTTCCTAGTCGACTTGCCTCAACTGCTCTAGTTGCATGATCTGCGGGATTCTGGTCCATGGGTATGTAATGCCACTGCTTTGGATGAACTGCTCTCCTGATTCGTAGCACTCTGTTATTGACATAAACGTAGAATCGCCTGGTTTCGTTGTGGATATATCCCAAGACTACTTTGCTGTCTGAGTAGAACTTGGCCTGTGTCAGGTCGATATCCATTTCGGATGTGATGAACTCTGCTAACTCAATGGCTAGGACTGCGGCACAAAGCTCTAACCTGGGTATAGTGTGCTCTGGTTGTGGTGCGAGTTTGGCCTTTCCCATAATGAAACCAATGTGGCACTGACATTTGGAGTCTACAGTTTTGAGGTAGGCAACAGCGGCAATTGCTTTGATGGAAGCATCTGCAAATACGTACAGTCTTTGGCTCTGTATCTCCGTAGATTGCACAGGGGCATATGGTCTTGGCACATTCAGGTTGGAGAGTGCCGCTAACGAGTTCTTCCACTCTTCCCACTGGATCATCTTTTCAGGTGGCAGAGGTGCATCCAAGTCAGATGTTTCCCTAGTTAAGTCTCTTAGTAGGGCCTTGCCTTGTATAGTAACAGGAGCTGCGAAACCCAAGGGATCGTACAGACTGTTGATGGTAGACAGGACGCCTCTACGTGTGAAAGGCCTTTCTTCCTGGTTGACCTGAAAGGTGAAAGTGTCTGACTGTAGATTCCAGAGAAGCCCAAGGCTGCGTTGCATTGGTGCGGGGTCTGACCCCAGGTCCAGGTCTCTGAGACCATTACCTAGGTCCTGAGAAGGGAATGCTTCCATGAGTTCTTGGCTGTTTGAGGCTATTTTATGAAGCCTAAGGTTCGAGCAGGCAAGCATGTCCTGGGCTCTCCTGAGAAGACTGATGGCAGTCTCATTTGAAGGCATGGCTTTTAGACAGTCGTCGACATAAAAGTCCTTTTCTATGAATTGTCTGACATCTGCTCCGTATTCTGCTTCTCCTTCCTGAGCTGACCTTTTGAGTCCATAAATGGCAACTGCAGGGGAAGGACTGTTGCCAAAGATGTGCACTCTCATGCGATACTCTGTGACTTCTTTATAGGGATCATTGTCTCTGTACCAGAAGAATCTTAGGAAGTTCCTGTCTCTCTCTCTCGCAAGGAAACAATGGAACATTTGCTGGATGTCAGCGATGAAGGCAATGGAATCCTTACGGAAGCGCATAAGTACTCCCAGCAGTTTGTTATTGAGGTCTGGTCCTGTCAGTAGAACGTCATTCAGGGAGACATCATTGAATTTGGCACTGGAATCGAACACGACTCTGATCTGGCCTGGTTTTTTAGGGTGGTATACTCTGAACATGGGTAGAAACCAGCATTCTTCAGAGTCTTTGAGAGTGGGAGCTAGTTCTGCGTGACAGTTTTCGAAAATCTTTGACATGAAGGAGAAAAGGTGATCTTTCATCTCTGGTTTCTTTTGCAGATTACGCTTGAGAGAGGAGAAACGTTGTAATGCCTGATTTCTGTTGTTCGGTAGACGTGGTCTGTGGGTTTTGAAGGGAAGAGGTGCGACCCAGCTGTTGGTCTCATCTTTAACGAGTCCCTTGTCCATTACCTCTAAGAACAACTTGTCCTCTACCGACATTGCCACTTGGTTGTCCTGCTTAGTTCTCTGGAAGACTGTGCACCCTAACTGATCCTCATAGCTTCCCGACACTATGCTGCTGTCGTGAGTAAAGTCTATTAAATGATTGGGCAGTTGGATGCTGTGTGGCAGTTCCCTGACATGGAACTCATTGTTACAAGGTTGAAACAGAGATGGTCGTCCTTTCTCCAATGTATTTGTCAGCATGCTTGTCACAGAAGATGGGGCGTGCATGCGTCCCAAGCATACGTTGCCAATTATGACCCCTCATAGGTCTAGCTTTTGGGCATAGGGAGCATTGTGGAGTCCATTGATATGACGTCTCACTTTATGAACCTGCAGGATATCTCTCCCCAACAGCAGAATTATCTGGGCCTGATGGTCGAGTTCTGGTATAAGGTGTGCTATTCGCTTTAAGTGAGCGTGATGGATTGCTACATCTGGCGTAGGGATTTCAGATCTGTTGTCTGGGATCTGGTTACATTCGATGATCGTAGGTAGCGGTAGGCAGAATTGTCCGTCTTATGACTCGATTTGGTAGTCAGTAGCTTTCCTGCCTGCCGTTGTCACAGTACCTGCACACGTCTTTAATGAGTAGGGAGTGCTTGGCCCTTTGATGTTGAATAGGTCAAAGAATGTTCATCTTGCCAAGGGTCGATTACTTTGATCATCCAAGATAGCATACAGTCTTAAGGTACCGTCACACTAAGCGACGCTGCAGCGATAGCGACAGCAATGCCGATCGCTGCAGCGTCGCTGTGTGGTCGCTGGAGAGCTGTCACACAGACCGCTCTCCAGCGACCAGCGATGCCGAGGTCCCCGGGTAACCAGGGTAAACATCGGGTTGCTAAGCGCAGGGCCGCGCTTAGTAACCCGATGTTTACCCTGGTTACCAGCGTAAAAGTTAAAAAAACAAACAGTACATGCTCACCTGCGCGTCCCCCAGCCTCTGCATCCTGACGCTGACTGAGCTCCAGCCCTAACAGCAGAGCGGTGACGTCACCGCTGTGCTTTCACTTTCAGTTTAGGGCCGGCGCTTTAGTGTCAGGAAGCAGAGGCTGGGGGACGCGCAGGTGAGTATGTACTGTTTGTTTTTTTAACTTTTACGCTGGTAACCAGGGTAAACATCGGGTTACTAAGCGCGGCCCTGCGCTTAGTAACCCGATGTTTACCCTGGTTACCAGTGTAAAATATCGCTGGTATCGTCGCTTTTGCTGTCAAACAGGGCGATACACGGCGACCTAGCGACCAAATAATGTGCAGACCTTCTAGCAGCGACCAGCAATTTCACAGCGGGATCCAGATCGCTGCTGCGTGTCAAATACAGCGATATCGCCATCCAGGTCGCTGCAACGTCACGGATTGCTGGCGATATCGCCTAGTGTGACGGTACCTTTACAGCCTGGTCTCTATGGCCTTTTGGGTATACTCTGACAAGGCATATTTTTGAACAGGACCTACTGTCTATTGTCCCTTTGCAGACCTCGGTACATTGTGAAGTGATCTCTGGCGTAGCTGTATCAGTGTTCCTTTCCTCCCCGCCATGCTCACTGTCACTCCATGGAGCTGGGCCAGGGTGTAGAGCAGTGTTATGGTCTGTGGTGCCACATTCTGTGCATTTTACACTGACCTTGCAATCCTTGGCGAGATGAGTTGTGGACGAGCAGCACTTGTAGCAGATACCGTTCTCTTTCAGGAAGCTTCTGCGGTCTGGCATAGATTTTCCTCTGAAGGCTCTGCATTTCAGGAGAGGATGAGGCTTTTGATGAAGTGGGCACTGCTTGTCAGGGTCCTGCACCTTTGTCTCTGATTGGGAGCAGCCAGCAGACCTGTAATTAGAACCTGGAGAAGAAACATAAGTCTTGTGTACTGCCACAGATGTTCTGCGTGGATTTGCAGGTGGTGACGGTGTGGCATATGGCATCGCAAAGTCAAAGCTGGGATCGTTTCTAATTCTCGCTTGTTGGTGTATAAAGTCTACAAAAAAGGAGAAGGGAGGAAATGGAACACTGTGTTTGTATTTGTACGTGGAACCATGTGTGAGCCACCTCTCCTGTAGATTGTAGGGCAACTTCTGGACTATAGGGTTAACACCTCTGGCTGTGTTGAGAAATGCAAGTCCCTGTAGGTCGTCCTCGTATTTGGCAACTTGGACTTCCTTTAGTAGGTCGCTTAGCTCTCTAAGTTTCTGGAGACCTTTGTTAGAAATTTTAGGGAAGTCATCGATTCTTTTGAACAAGGCCTTTTCTATTACTTCTGCTGAGCCGTAACACTCATCCAGCCTCTTCCAGATCTCTTTGAGGCCAGTCTCAGGGCGGTTTATATTAATGTCTCTGATCCTTACTGCGTGTTTGACTGACTCTTCTCCCAGGTATTTGACTAACAGGTCTATCTCTTCCCTGTGTTGTAGCCCCGAGTCTCTAATGACATTTTGGAAGGAAGCTTTCCAAGCTCTGTAACCTTCAGCTTGGTCAGTGAATTTCATGAGTCCCTTGGCAATCAGTTCACGTCATGTGAAGAACTTGGCAAATTCTGTTGTGAACCGGTTGTCAGTGGAGTACACTGGTGATGGATCGTCCTGATAGTGATGTGAGGTGCGTTCATACCTGTTAGTGTCCTCAGGGTGGCGCCAGCTGGTGTCGTATTGCTTCGGTCTGACGTACGGTGTGTCAGCAGGGTGATCCACATTGGTTACCTGGTGAGGGGCAAGGTAGTCATTAGCAGAGTTGTTTTGTCTCACGTTTTCGAGTTTGTTTCTGTCCTGGAGCTGAGCCTCGTGATGACTCTCGCTCACTTCGCTGGAGACGTCGTATTCTTGTTTTGGTACTGATTCAGGGTTATAGTTTGGATCAGGAAGTTCATTAACATACTGAGATGTGCGTTGTGGTGAGTCTTGTAGTGGAAACTCCAGACTCGACGTACTGCTTTGGCTATGCAGCTTGGGACTTTGCGCGGCTTCTAGCGATTCCGCTTCAGCGAGGGCTGCGGCAGCTTCCCTTTTTGCTGCTAGGCTTTCTAAGGCGGCATCCACGCGTGCCTTTTCTAACTGCATCCTTCTCTCTTGGTCGGCTCTCTCATGATCTATGCGTGCCTTTTCTAACTGCATCCTTCTCTCTTGGTCGGCTCTCTCTAAGCGTGACCTTCTCTCTTCGTCATCTAGGCGTGCCTTTTCTAATTTAAGTTGCATCTCTTGGTCAGCAAAGCTCGCTCGTATTTTGGCGGCTTCAGCATTTGCGCGGGCAATGGCGACCGCGCTGCTGATGGATGTTGTCTTTGAGGAGACGGAAGTAACAGATCTTGTTCTATGCGATTTGTGAGACATGGTGTCTTGGGAAAGTGCTTGGCTGTGCAGAGATTGCTGTAGCTGTATTTAGTCTCTCTGTAGCCGGTGACTTGAATCCCACTAGATGGATGGCTGCCGTTTCACTGTTCTCTCCTCACTAAATGAGGCAGGCTCATTGTAGCTATCCAGTCAGCTAAACCGCTATACCGGGTCCAATAAGGAGACTGTGGTTGAGTCTGTGCTTTATTAAACGTAGTGGTATATTGATGCGGTGAAACTGTGAACAATGATATACATGGAATCAGTACATGGTATAGAACAAATACATACTACACATGATAAACGTTATGCATTACATTTAGAAGGCTAGTAACTGAACTAGGAGAGCAACTGGTTAAGCTAGGCTAATATAGAGCAGAAATATCTACAGAGAGCATAAAGACATACCGGCAATGCAATCGCAAGGGGGATGAAGTGCAAGCATCTTTCCTGGAGAGCAAACTGGAAGTGAAAGGATAATGGAGGGAAATGTAGGCTGAGCTACCATAATGCATTGCAAGGGAGAATCAGACATAAAAAATACATAACAGAAAAATAGAACAGTCAACATATCTCTGACCGCTAGAGGGAGCCAAAGCACTACAAATAAAGGTATGAATATATCAAGTCCTGTATACTGGCTGAGAAACTGCAAATTATGCAAACAGATAATCGGAGGTAACAAATTAGATGCGTAATAGAGTGCAGGGTTGAGTATGTCACCACGGAACAGACAGTCCAACTGTTGAGGGGAATTAATTAAACAGGGGGTTAATAGAGATAAATCAAACAGTAAACAGTTAAGCGGAATCAAAAGGGTTAATGAGTGTTCTTGTAACTTATCAGTCCAGGAAGGTCCTGACTGGAGGGTCCTAATTCCAACGTGGGTACAGTCACTAGCAGCACTTGAGATCCTGAAGTCTCTCCTCTGTCTCCTGAGAACTGGAGACTCCGGGGTTAAGTCTTTTCTTCCAGTGAAGCTGAAAGCAGGAAGTAACTCAGCCACTTTGCTGCGAGTCTCTGTATATCAGGCTGGCAGGCTTTCTGCAGTAGCAATGCTACACACACACCGAGCAGTTTACTTGTCACACTCAGGGGTCCTGGCTTGTCACTGCGGTCACCAGGGCTACGCGCTCAGGTCACTGTCAGGGGATACGTCTTCTCTGATTAAGGAGGCTTCCAAGTCCACACTCCCACATCCAGCCTCCACTTCGGCTGGTATCTCAGCCTCAGTGCCCTCACGGGGAGCACTCTCTTTCGGGGAGCACGGCGCTGCAGCCTGCTCTCTGTCTGGTGCGCTCTGCTCTCCTGCTCTTTTCTGACCACCCCCCCTCTCTTCCTCTCTGCCCCAGCAGTCACATGGTCCCTTCTGTCCAGGGCAGAAAGTCTTCCCCCGACAACCCAGCTGTCTGACTAAGTGGTTCCAGGTAAGGAGCAGGGAAAGCATCCTCCTTACATTCCCCCTCTCTTGAAGCTCGCCATTCCACGGGCGAGGACTCTTCGTGCTTCTCTTTGTTCTTTTGAGGGGAGTCAGATACCTGCAATTCTCGCATCTCCTTCTGCCTTTCTTCTTGCACATACTGCCAAACTAAATGGTCTAGGAGTTGTTCATCAGTCAGGTTGAGATATGCTTTCTCTGCTTCGTCAACTGCTGTCCTCTTCTTCTTTTTCTTCTTTTTCCTGGCCTTGCCGACAGCAGGTGTTTGCGTAGGGACTTCTTGCTCGGGCTCTTCAGTCTGGGGGCTAAGTACAGGCAATTCTTCTCCATAGCTCCCCCTCTCTTTGACAGAAGCATTCTTGTCAAAACTAGAGTCAGATGAATTAAGATCATGCAGGCCTGGTTCATTTTCAGGAAAGTAAGCCGGTCAACGTTATCGGAGGATAGTCGCATGCGACGGTCTGTTAGTACACCACCTACAGCACTAAAGACGCGTTCCGATAATACACTAGCCGCAGGGCAAGCCAGCACCTCCAATGCATACTTTCTTAGCTCTGGCCATGTATCCAGCTTAGAGACCCAAAACTTGAAAGGGGAAGAGCCGTCTGGGAGTACAGCAAGAGGGCAAGACATGTAGTCTGTCACCATCTGATGGAACCATTGCCCCCTGCTGACTGGAGCCGTCTGTGATGGTGTAGACATTTGTGGCGGGCACACAAAACTGTGCCACAGTTGGGCCATACTGGTCTTGCCTTGGGCAGAGGCACTGCTTCTGCTCCCTCTTTGTGCAGAGCCTCCTCCACTGCCTGGACGCACTGAGCTGCTTTGTAAAGCACTAGCAGCACTTCTCTCAGTTGGACTGGAGAAGATGATGGAATTCACCAGTGTGTCTTGGTACTCCCGCATTTTACGCTCCCGGTTCAACGGTGTGATGAGGCTTTGTACGTTGTCCCGGTAGCGAGGATCGAACACCCAATAATCACACATGTTGAGAATGTGGGCGATGCAGCGGTCGTTTCTCAGGCACTGCAACATGTAATCAACCATGTGCTGCAGACTGCCAACTGGCCAAGAAACGCTGTCCCCTGCTTGAGGCGTGATCTCTGCCCGCTCGTCATCACCCCACCCTCGCTGTACACACTGAGTACTGGACAATTGTGTAACTCCCTCCTCTGGAATGATGTCTTCCTCCTCCATTGACTCCTCCTCATCCTCCTCACAAAGTGTCCCCTGCCTACGCGTTTGTGAGGAACCACGTGGCGCTGACTGTCCAGAAGATGATGGAAATGGTGAATCCTCATCCTCCACCTCTTCCACAACATCATCCCTTAGCGCTTGCAGTGATTTTTCAAGCAGGCAGATAAGGGGGACAGTCATGCTGACTAGTGCATCATCTGCACTCGCCATCCGCGTGGAATAATCGAAGGGACGCAAAACCTGGCAGACGTCCTTCATAGCGGCCCACTCTGTGGTAGTGAAGTCTGAACGGCGCGGAGTGCGACTTCTTTGCGCCTGATGCAGCTGGTACTCCATTACTGCTTGCTGCTGCTCACACAACCGCTCCAACATATGTAACGTGGAATTCCACCTGGTAGGTAGGTCACATATGATGCGATGTTCCGGAAGGCGGAATCGGCGCTGCAGAGCCGCAATGCGCGATTTTGCCGTGCTGGAACGCCGCAAGTGAGCACACTCTAGGCGGACCTTGTGCAGCAGTGCATCAAGATCCGGATAGTCCCTCAAAAGACTCTGCATGACCAAGTTGAGCACATGTGCCAGACATGGGATGTGAGTGAGGTTGCCGAGGCCCAGAGCTGCCACCAGATTTCCTGCCATTATCACACACTACCATGCCTGGCTGGAGATTCGCTGGCACAAACCACACATCGCTCTCCTGCTTGATGGCATTCCAGAGCTCCTGCGCTGTGTGGCTTCGATTCCCCAAAGAAATTAATTTCAAGACGGCCTGTTGACGTTTGGCCACGGCTGTGCTCATGTCGGTCATAACAGGTAAACGTTCACGGGTCCATGTGGAAGTGGACTGTGACGGTTCCTGCAGCGATGATTCTGAGGAACTTGTGTAAGAGGAGGAGTCAATGCGTACAGACTGGATTCCTGCAATCCTTGGAGTGGGCAGGACACGTCCTGCGCCACTCGCACGATCTGTACCCGGCTCAACAACATTAACCCAATGGGCAGTGAGGGAAAGGTATCGCCCCTGTCCATGGTGACTGGTCCACGTATCGGTGGTGAGGTGGACCTTGCTACTGACGGCGTTCAGTAGCGCGTGTTTTATGTGTCCCTCCACATGCTTGTGCAGGGCAGGGATGGCTTGCCTGCTGAAATAAAAGCGGCTGGGCACATTGTACTGTGGGACTGCCAATGACATCAAGTCACGGAAGCTGTCAGTCTCCACCAGCCTGAATGATAGCATTTCCAGTGACAGAAGTTTGGCAATGCCTGCAGTCAGAGCCTGTGCTCGTGGGTGGTTTGCCGAGAAAGGCCACCTTTTCTCCCATGCCTGTACTACCGATGGCTGTAGACTGGGCTGGGAGTGTGAGGATGACTGGGAACGTGGTGCTGCAGGTGGAATTACAGTGGGTCTCTGGACAACAGTGTCAGAGGTTCTTCCATGGCGATCCTGGGAGGAAGCAGAACCAGCTGTGTGTGAGCTGGAGGAAGAGGCAACACGAGCTGAAGAGGTGGTAGCTGCCGCTGTTGGTTGGCCTAGGTCTTCAGTGTTTTTGTAACTCCGCCGAGTGCCTGGTCCGCACATGTTTCCACATGTTGGAGGTATTGAGGTTGCTGACATTATTCCCTCTTTTGATTTTATGATGACACACCTTGCATTTGACATAGCAAATGTCATCTGCAACTGTGTCAAAAAATGACCAGGCACTGCAAGTCTTGGGAGCGCCCTTTTTGGCTTTTGGAAGAGACATGCTCCTAACGGGTGCCAAAGTGGAGGCTACAGGATCCGCAGTCTTCCCCCTCCCTCTCCCTCTTTGGCCCGTTCGGGGAATCTCTTCCTCAGAGCTGCTCCCACCACCTTCCTGTCCCTCACGCCACAATGGGTCAAGGACCTCATCATCTACACTACCCTCTGCCACCAACTGCTCCTCCTGGGTAGTCTCAGCAGCACAGCACGCACCAGAAAGTGGCACCTGAGTGTCATCAGCGGATGCGTTCTGCGGTGTGGTGACCGGAGGCACTGGCCCACCCGCCTCTTCAGACTCAGAGAGAAAAAGCTGTTGGGCATCACTGCACACTGCCTCTTCTTCCATTTCTCCAATGCTGCTTGGCTGGCCCCGTTTCCAAGCCAAGAGATTCAGAGAACAGAAGTAGAGACGGCTCCTGTCATGGGCTCTCTGTCTGCCTGGGCAATTTGGCAGGAGGCGAAGAGACAGATGGGTGCTCTCCAGTGCTCTGTGTCTTGAGAGGATGTGGCACTAATTGAAGTCGATGCGTTAGCTGCCATCCATCTGACAACGGCTTCAATTTGGTCTTCACACAGCAGCGGTGTACGGCGCTCTCCGACAAAGCTGCGCATGAAGGACTGTTCCCTGCTGAAACTGGGTGATGATGATTCACCGGTGCCCGCAGCAGGCACAGAATCCCCACGTCCTCTCCCTGCTCCGCGCCCTCGCCCACGTGCCTTACTCCCTGCCTTCTTCATCTTGGTTGACTGATAAAGATAAGCAGAAAAGTACTAACGGCTTAGTGTGCTTATTCCTGAACAGCTCCTAACAGGTATAAGAAACACTAATTTTCTAAAGTGTGGACTAGACTTTAATATGAGCTAATGTGGCCTACACAACTGTGAAGTGGTGTGTTTGGTGAACTTTATTTTTATTTATTTTTGGGGGGCTGAACTGACAACAGGGCGAGCTGCACTCACACGGAGACTGTGCAGACAGCCGTAAACGGCGCTGCAAGGCCCCAAAAACCTCCTCTACGTTATCCTATGTAGTGTTTTTCCACAATTTAGCTGGATACGGGTGGAAAGCCACTAATAGGAATTATTTGAAAAAATGTGCAGCGGGCTGCACTATTTGCAAAAAAGGGCAATGGAATGGATAGAACTGTATGAGTCAGTGAACCACCCTGAGCTGGATACAACCGGCTGTGGCTGCACACAGACTACAGGGCGAGCTGCACTCACACGGAGACCGTGCAGACAGCTGTAAACGGCGCTGCAAGGCCCCAAAAACCTCCTCTACGTTATCCTATGTAGTGTTTTTCCACAATTTAGCTGGATACGGGTGGAAAGCCACTAATAGGAATTATTTGAAAAAATGTGCAGCAGCCTGCACTATTTGCAAAAAAGGACAATGGAATGGATAGAACTG
This sequence comes from Ranitomeya variabilis, assembly GCF_051348905.1. Classification (NCBI taxonomy): domain Eukaryota; kingdom Metazoa; phylum Chordata; class Amphibia; order Anura; family Dendrobatidae; genus Ranitomeya; species Ranitomeya variabilis. Next base: position 436,132,951 of record NC_135236.1, read on the forward strand.
TATGAGTCAGTGAACCACCCTGAGCTGGATACAACCGGCTATGGCTGCACACAGACTACAGAGTGGGCTGCACTCACTCACACACACACACACACACACAGAGACCTTGCAGATCGCTGTGAAAACAGCGCTGCAAGGCAAAAGCAAGGTGAACACACAGCGGTTGCTAAATTAGCCTGGGAAAAGCACAAAGAAGCAAATCGCTATCTCAACTGGCCCTCAGTCAGAACACAGCGTCCTATGCCTAACTGAATTCACAGCAGAGTGAGCCCAAAATGGCGCCAGCGACTTAAACTGCAGCATGACATCATTTCAGCAGCCAATCACAGCCTTGCCAGTAGTTTCATGCCCACCATGCTGAACAGGATGTGCCCACACTTGTAATCAGTCCTCATTGGCTGAATTTGTGCTGTTTGAATTGAGAACTTCCGATTCCGATTATCCGATATGCGGCAAGTATCGGATCTCGGTATCGGAATTCCGATACCGCAAATATCGGCCGATACCCGATACTTGCGGTATCGGAATGCTCAACACTAGTCACCACAGAACAGAAAGACCAACTGTTGAGGGGAATTTATAAAAAGGAGTAAGATTCTCCTCGCAGGGAGTAAACAGGGGGTTAATAGAGATAAATCAAACAGTAAACAGTTAAGCGGAATCAAAAGGGTTAATGAGTGTTCTTGTAACTTATCAGTCCAGCGGTCCTGACTGGAGGGTCCTAATTCCAATGTGGGTACAGTCACTAGCAGCACTTGAGGTCCTGAAGTCTCTCCTCTGTCTCCTGAGAACTGGAGACTCTGGGGTTAAGTCTTTTCTTCCAGTGAAGCTGAAAGCAGGAAGTAACTCAGCCACTCTGCTCTATCTCTGTATATCAGGCTGGCAGGCTTTCTGCAGTAGCAATGCTGCACACACCCCGAGCAGTTTACTTGTCACACTCAGGGGTCCTGACTTGTCACTGCGGTCACCGGGGCTACGCGCTCAGGTCACTGTCAGGGGATACGTCTTCTCTGATTAAGAAGGCTTCCAAGTCCACACTCTCACATCCAGCCTCCACTACGGCAGGTATCTCGCACGCTGTCCCCTCTATCTGGCGTGCTCTGCTCTCTCGCTCTTTTCTGACCACACCCCCTCTCTTCCTCTCTGCCCCCAGCAGTCACATGGTCCCTTCTGTCCAGGGCAGAAAGTCTTCCCCCCGACAACCCAGCTGTCTGACTAAGTGGTTCCAGGTAAGGAGCAGGGAAAGCAACCTCCTTATAGGAGAAAGGTTTTTTTTTCATCATTAAGCTCCTGACTAATGAGGCTCTTGCATGAGCTACACCTTATGTGGAAAATAATTCTGACCTCCTGAATTACTTAGTTTCCTTCACCACAGCTATGGATCAAGTGGTTGATGACCCAAATCGTAGTGCCACCGCTGAAACCAAGTTGCATAACCTACATCAATTATGCATCCGAAGTGATAAGAGACTCACTGAACTAATAAAGGAAAGTCTGTGAGTACTTGGAAACAACCATAACTACTCTTTTACTCAATCAGCCTTAAAACACCAACAGGAAATGGAAAGTGTGCCTGAACCTATGCAAATTGATGTAATCCGTAAACATCTCTGTGCAGTAGAGAAGGAGAGGTGACATACAGAAAATGTATGCCTCTATTGTGGGGGCTCTGAACATTTTGCCTTTAACTGTCCTAATAAAAAGACTATAGCCTTCACAAATGCCAAAACTGCAAGTGATTTAGACCTTTTTGAATGGCCAGATCCGGTTATGCAGACGATCTCATCTGGAAAAGGGCAAAGCACAATTACCATGATCTCATTTTGTCGTTCCCATACTGGTCATAATTGGGAGCCAAAAAATACAATGCTCTGCGATGTTAGATTCTGGAGCAGTCGGAAATTTTATGGACTTACAATTTACACTTGATAATTACATTGCAAGTAGGACTAAATCCATGCCATTTGATATGGAAACTGTCAATGGATCACCTTTATCTTCTGGACCTGTTACTCACGAGACAATTGAACTTGAAATCTGTATTGAACTGAATCATCATGAAGCTGTTAGTTTCCATCTTATTTCCTCTCCACAATTTCCAGTTATTCTAGGAATTCTTTGGTTTTCAATCCATAACTCGTCTATCAACTGGGCATTGAGGACCTGTCAGTATTCCGGGTTTCCTAAGTCACCTTGTGAATGATTTTGCCCTTTGTTAAGATGGAGTTTGCTGTTTTTGTCTGCCCTACTTCCTGTTTGTTTGTTTAAAACCCAGATCAGGTGTCAGCCTCTTTGCTAGAGTATTCTGATTCTGTTCTCCTTCAGTTCAGCTGCTGGTTCTGAGTGTGTCTCTACCTCTGGCTCTGGACATTTCCTGCATATGTAAGCTACACTCTCTATGTTATCATTAGTCTGCTGACTTGGAACTTAACCATCGGTTCACTCCTTCTGGTAAGAACTGTGTTTTTGGAACTGTGTTTTTGGAACTTTGTTTCGGGACTGTGTGTTGCTATTTAATCCTTCATTTACTCCCCCTGGTGGGAGCTGTTGGAAACAACACCAGTATAATACTTTAAGGTGAACCTGTTTCTGAACTTACCCATGTTTATGCCATATCTGGGATCAACTTGTGAACTAGTTTCTGGACTTACCCGTGTTCAATCACACCTGGAATGAACTTGTGGACTTGTTCTGGACTTCCCTGTGTTTACTTCATACCTGGATTTGACTCTTTCTGTGCCGACAGTGTTTAGATTTGCACCACGTCACCTATCACACTCACCTTGCTGAGGGCTCTGCCTTAAGAACTCCGCCGATTTTTTGTATATATTTCAAGGACTCGTTTCATTTCAGGACACTGTGGGTTATCAGTATATTGTTTTGGGTGTTATTGCTGTTGTACAAATACACGATTTGCACTAAAGAAACCCGTCCCTGTCTGTTCATTGCCCCATGCTATCAGAATCCTTGAGTTCCTACAATAGTATTACAGGACCATTGCCTTTCCCTCTGAGTACTGTAAGAACAATTGCCATGCTAACTTTTCTGTTATCAAACAAATTCAAGTATCCGAGAGTTGCAATCAGAATTGTGATACTGCCAACCTCACTTAACTGCTGGTACTGAGGTTGTGCTTTAAGAAGAAAGCTGCTCAACTGCCTCCTCATTGTTTTTACGGCTGTCCCATTGAATTGCTTCCTGCAGCATCCATTCCATTTGGGTGAATTTACAATCTTTCTGAACCGGAATTGAAAGTACTAAAGGAATACTTAGATGAAAATGTAGAGAAAGGCTTAATTCACCCTTCTTCTTTGCTAGCTGGAGCACTCTTGTATTTTGAAGAAAAGAAGGACTCGACCCTACGGCAATGTATTGATTACAGGGAAATAAATAAGATTACAATTAAAAATCACTACCCAATTCCCTTATTTCCTGAGTGGAAGACACTGTATTCTGCCAATATTTTTACCAAACTTGATCTAAGAGGGGCTTATAATCTCATACGGATTTGCATGTGAGATGAGTAGAAAACCGCCCTTAGAACTACAGTAGATATGGACATTTTTAATAGCTGGTTATACCTTTTGGCCTAAGCAATGCCCCTGCCACCTTTCTGCACTTCATTAATGATGTTTTTTAAGATTTCTTGGATTGATTTGTACTTGTTTATCTCGATTACATACTTATATTTTTAGATACCTTGGAGGACAATTGCAGTCATGTCCAGTTGGTCTTGAAATGTCTACAGGAGAATCGGCTTCATATCAAAGTCGAAGAATGTGAATTTGAACAAACCAGGACTCAATTTCTCAGATATATCATCTCCCCAGAAGGTCTGAGCATGGATCCCAGTAAAATCAGAGCGGTAGTTGACTGGCTCACCCCAATAAATCTAAAAGGCGTCCATCGCTTTATAGATTTGCAAATTTCTACAGAAGATTCATTAAAAACTTTTAAAAAATCATTTTACCAATTACTTCACTCACAAAGAAATCCAAAGTGTTTTCCTGGTCTCCAGAGGCAAAAGTGGTTTTCGACAAACTAAAGACACTTTGAACTTCCGCACCATTACTAGTCCATCCAAATCCTGTTGTCGAAGTAGATGCCTCAGACTCTTCAGTGGGATTTGTTTTATTACGAGTTGGAGACAAAAAGCAGCTTCATCCATGTGCTGGATACTTCTGGGTATGGTGGCACTTGAAGCAATGACTCCAGCAGCAGTCCACTCCTTGTGAATCTCCCCAAAATTTTTGAATGGCCTTGTCTTAACAATCCTTTCAAGACTGCGGTTATCCCGGTTGCTTGTGCACCTTTTTCTACCACACTTTTTCCTTCCACTCAAATTTCCATTAATATGCTTGGATACAGCACCTTGTGAACAGCCAGCTTCTTTAGCAATGACCTTTTGTGGCTTACCCTCCTTGTGGAGAGTGTCAAAGGGAACTTTTTAAACGCTTAGGAAGAGTTTGCAGGTGAGTTTGTTAATTATTCTAATTTACTGAGATAATGGCTTTTGGGTTTTCATTGGCTGTAAGCCATAATCATCAACATTAACAGAAATAAACACTTGAAATAGATCTCTGTTTGTAATGACTCTAACGCTATATAATATATGAGTTTCCCTTTTTGTATTGAAGAACTGAAATAAATTCACTTTTTGATGATATTCTAATTTTGTGAGAAGCACCTGTACAAGGATGGGGGCATATACATGGAATGGAGGAGCATATACAAGGATGAGGGAACATACACAAGGATGTCGGAGCAAATACAGGAATGGAGGAGCAAATACATGAATGGGGGAGCATATACATGAATTGGGAGAGCATATATATAGATTGGGGGGACATATACATGGATATGGGGGCATATACAAAAATGGGGGAGCATATACAAGGATGGGGGAGCATATACATGCATTGGAAGAGCATATACATGGATTTGGGTAGGATATACATGGATTTGGGAGCATATACAGAGAGGGATTGGAGCATATACAGGGATGAGGGGCATATACAAAGATGGGGGTGCATATACAAAGATAGGGGAGCATATACAAGGATGAGGGAGCATATACAAGGATGGGGAGCATATATATAGATTAGGGGGAGCATATACAAGGATGGGTCATATAAAAGCTTGGGGAGCATATACAAGGATGGGGGAGCATATACTGTACATGGATTGGGTAGGATATATATATATAGATTGGGGAGCATATACAAGGATGAGGGGCATATACAAAGATGGGGGAGCATATACAAGGATGCGGGAGTATATATAAGGACGGGGAGCATATACATAGATTTGGGGGAGCATATACATAGATTTGGGGTAGCATATACAATGATGGAGGCATTTGCAAGCTTAGGGAGCATATACAAGAATGGGGAACATATACAAGGATGGGGGAGCATAGAGCATATATAAGGACGGGGGAGCATATACAAGGATGGAGGGGCATATATGTCACGGGGGTGTCAGGTGTGAGAGACAGTCATCCTGGATCCGGCTGTAGAAGGTCTTTGCATTTAGCTCAAGCACCTTCTTGATTTTTTGCATCTCTGTTATGGAGCGATATCCTTCTCCCTCTACGACCCAATAGTTACCTCCACCTTTTGCTGTTAATCACACACCTGGGCTGAAGGTTTAAACATTCAATTGCTACAGCATGGTGCAGGTGTTAGCTCGTTCTTGCCTCAGTCTTGTTGGAGGTTCTAGAAGTCGACTGGTGTCTGTTATGGATCTGCAACTCAGGACTAGGGTAGAAGAGGGAAAAGCTGACCCTGTACTAGTACTAGGCTGAAACCCTACGATGGAGTGGGCGACCTATTCCTTGTGAATAGACCCACCGACGTTTCCTAGGCTAAACTCAAACGAAGACCTACAGGTAGGGGGGAAGGGTGTCCCTGAACGATCTAGGGACTGGGAACAAAAACAGGTAACCTCCTAGTAGAGGCAGCCGCAGAAACGAATGGAAAACCAAACCAAAAACAAAACTGGCAGAACTAGAGATCCCAGAACTGCACAATATCAAACACAAAAAGATAACAAGGCACCAAGCCAGAACACTAGCGGATTAATACTGTTGACCAGCAAGGACTGGGAGGCAGGTGCTGGGTAATAAAGGGTGATGCAATCACCTGACCTAGGACAAACCCAGCACCTGAGGAAAAAGACCAGCAGCCTGAAAACCACAAGATGGCAGATGGTCAAAACAAAATAGATTCTAACAGTACCTCCCCTTTTACGAGGATCCTCCGGATCCTCTTGGCTGAGCCTTTTTCAGAAATCTCCTGTGAAAAGACTTAATCAGCCTTGAGGCTGAGACGTCCTCAGCTTTCACCCAGGAGTTATCCTCAGGACCGAAACCCTTCGAGGACACGAGATACTGCAACCTTCCTCTGTGACACCTGGAATCTAGAATGCGTGAAATCTCAAACTCGCCGTCCTCATCAATTGGAGGAACAATCGGCATCATCTCCTTATCTAGTGTGTCAACTCTCTTCAGTAAAGATACATGAAAAACTGAATTAATTCTCCAGGACGAGGGGATATCCAATCTCACCACTGGCGAGTTGATAACCTGAACCACTTTGAAGGGTCCTACAAACTTGGGCTCCAGTTTTTTTAGAAGGGATCTTCAAATGCAGATTCCTAGAGGACAACCAGACCATGTCCCCAACTGCAAACAACGCCTCCCTTCTTTTCTTGTCAAAATATTTCTTTGACCTCCTATTCGCCTCTTTCAAATTATGGTGTACACTGGTCCAAACCCTTTCCAAATTTCCTGAAAAACTCCCCTCCTCAGGCACCGCCGCCCCAATCTTAGAAAACGGACCAAAAGATGGATGTCTCCCTGTACAGCAAAAAAAAGGAGAACACACAGCCGAGGAAGACGTATGATTATTAAGAGCAAACTCAGCTAGTGGTAGACATTCCGACCACATCTCCTGATTGTCTGCTACAAAACATCTTAAAAATTGTTCGACTTCCTGGTTCTTCCTTTCAGTCTGTCCATTGGACTCTGGATGATAACCTGACGAAAATGACAAATGAACCTTTAATCTGTTGCAAAAAACACGCCAAAATCGAGCCACAAACTGTGGTCCCCTATCGGAAACAATGTCCGTGGGAAGACCAAGGAGCCTGACAATCTCTTTCACAAATACCTTAGCTAGAGTCTTGGTGCAGGGTAATTTATTGAATGGAACCAGATGACAGATCTTGCTAAACCGATCCACCACAACTCAGATGACAGAAAAACCCTCAGAGATCAGCAGATCGGTGATATAATCCATAGCAAGATGCATCCATGGTGAACTAGGAACCTCCAAAGGGCAAAGCAACCCTGCAGCCGGGGCATGTGAGGCCTTTGACCTAGCACAGACGGTACATTGACGCACCCACTTGATGATTTCTCTTTGCCACCCTGGCCACCAGAAACTTTGACCGATCGACTTTCTATTTTCCAAAATCCCTGGATGACCCGCCAAATGAGACTCATGACATTCAGCAAACAAAGCTCTCCTCAAGGCTCCAGGCACAAATAATTTACCATACGGAGTGTTTGTTAGTGCAGCATTCTGTGCTTCTAAGATGCTATTCTCCAACTCAGAAGGCAATGCTGCCACCACCACCCCTCTCTGCAAAATACTTTCCTCCTTCTCAGTATTAACAGCTGGAGAGAAACTACAAGACAAAGCATCCGCTTTGACATTCTTTGTCACAGGGATATAAGTTACAGAGAAATGGAAGCGGGCAAAAAACAGTGCCCACCTAGCTTGACGGGCATTCAAACGTTTCGCAGCATCCAAATATATCAGATTCTTATGATCAGTAAAAACCTGTATCGGATGTCTAGCCCCCTTCAAAAAATGTCGCCAATGCTCAAACGCGAGTTTAATAGCCAGCAATTCTCTGTTCCCAACATCATAGTTGAGCTCAGTCTCCGAAAATTTTTAGAAAAAAAAGCACAGGGATGCACCCCATCCTCTCCCTCCTGGGACAGAACTGCCCCCACCCCTACTGATGAGGCATCCACCTCTACCAGAAACGGCTTAGTCTCATCCGTCTGGATCAAAACAGGAGCAGAGCTAAACCTCTCCTTGAGATGCTCAAAAGCCTTAACAGCCTCAGTAGACCATTGGACAGTATTAGAACCCTTCTTGGTGAGGTCAGTTATAGGTATAGCGATAACAGAAAAAATTCTTTATGAATTTTCTATAATAGTTAGCAAACCCTAAAAATCTTTGAACCGACTTTAAACATTCAGGCCTAGGCCACTCCAAAACTGCCTGAACTTTCACAGGGTCCATCTCAAACCCATCACTGGAGACAAAGTACCCCAAAAAACTAATTTTCTGTACCACATACTCGCACTTCTCCAATTTAGCAAAGAGTGTGTTTTCGCTCAAAATCTGTAGAACTTCACGGACTCTCTGCCAATGCGACTCCAGATCAGGTGAGTAAATCAAAATATCATCCAAATAAACAATAACACTTCTACTGATCAACGGCCTCAGAATGTCATTAATGAAATTTTGAAAAAACGCAGGCGCATTTGTAAGGCCAAAAGGCATCACTAGACACTCAAAATGACCTTCCAGGGTATTAAAGGCTGTCTTCCATTCATCGCCCTCCTTCACCCGCAGCAAATTATATGCCCCACGAAGGTCGATTTTAGAGAACCACTTTGCTCCGGCTAGTTGGCTAAACAAATCCGGAATTAGCGGCAACGGGTAAGGATTGCGTACAGTGATCTTATTAATCTCCCTAAAATCCAAACACGGCCTAAGACCCACATCCTTTTTTTTGACAAAAAAACTAAATCATACAGCCTCAGGGAACTTAGAGGGTCTTATATGACCTGCAGCTAAACTAGTCTGTGGGTATTCCTTTAATGCCTCCCTCTTGGGAATCCTCAGAGTAAATAAACGACTCTTAAGGTACCTTCACACGTAACGATATCGCTAGCGATCCGTGACGTTGCAGCGTCCTGGCTAGCGATATCGTTTAGTTTGACACGCAGCAGCGATCAGGATCCTGCTGTGATGTCGCTGGTCGCTGAATAAAGTTCAGAACTTTATTTGGTCGTCCGATCGCCGTGTATCGTTGTGTTTGACAGCAAAAGCAACAATACCAGCGATATTTTACACTGGTAACCAGGGAAAACATCGGGTTACTAAGTGCAGGGCCGCGCTTAGTAACCCGATGTTTACCCTGGTTACCAGTGTAAAATGTAAAAAAAACAAACAGTACATACTTACATTTGCATCCCCCGCCGTCTGCTTCCCACACTGACTGAGCGCCGCAAAGTGAAAGTGAAAGCACAGCACAGCGGTGACGTCACCGCTGTGCCCTGCTACTGCCGGTGCTCAGTCAGTCAGTCAGTGCAGGAAGCGGACGCCGGGGGACGCGAATGTAAGTATGTACTGTTTTTTTTTTTTTACATTTTACGCTGGTAACCAGGGTAAACATCGGGTTACTAAGCGCGGCCCTGCGCTTAGCAACCCGATGGTTACCCGGGGACCTCGGCATCGTTGGTCGCTGGAGAGCGGTCTGTGTGACAGCTCTCCAGCGATCAAACAGCGACGCTACAGCGATCGGCATCGTTGTCGCTATCGCTGCAGCGTCGTTTCGTGTGAAGGTACCTTTAGGGAGTGTAGCACCTGGAACAAACTCAATAGCACAATCGTAATCTCTATGGGGTGGTAGAGCTTGCGACTCAACTTCCGAAAATACCCTCCAGAAATCCTGAATGGCTTCAGGTAGCTCCTTCTTCACAATAGCAGCAACATGAACATTACAACATTCACCATAACACCCCTGACCCCAGGACCTTATAGTACTAGACGACCAGTCCAGCAAAGGATTGTGCATTTTTAACCAGGGTAAACCCAGGATGACTGGGAAAGGCAAATTAGCAAGGACAAACAAGTCTAAACACTCCTGATGTTCCATATTCACGATAAGTGGAAACCCGGTGACCTTTTGACCGCTGCTGCCGTATGTGTCCCTATTACTGCACCTGATACCCCAATGCTGAGCCGCATGTGTCCCTATTACTGCACCTGATACCCCAATGCTGAGCCGCTGCTGCCGTATGTGTCCCTATTACTGCACCTGATACCCTAATACTGAGCTGCTGCTGCTGTATGTGTCCCTATTACTGCACCTGATACTCCAATACTGAGCTGCTGCTGCCGTATGTGTCCCTATTACTGCACCTGATACCCCAATGCTAAGCCGCATGTGTCCCTATTACTGCACCTGATACCGCAATACTGAGCCACTGCTACTGTATGTGTCCCTATTACTGGACCTGACACCCCAATATTAAGCCGCTGCTGCCGTATGTGTCCCTATTACTACACCTGATTCCCCAATACTGAGCTGCTGCTGCCATATGTGTCCCTATGACTGCACCTGATACCCCAATACTAAGCCGCGGCTGCCCTATGTGACCCTATTACTGCACCTGATACCCCAATACTGAGCCGCTGCTGCCGTATGTGACCCTATTACTGCACCTGATACCCCAATACTGAGCCGCTGCTGCCGTATGTGTCCCTGTTACTACACCTGATACCCCAATACTGAGCCACTACTGCCGTATGTGTCCTTATTACTGCCCCTGACACCCCAATACTGAGCCGCTGCTGCCATATGTGTCCCTATGACTGCACCTGATACCCCAATACTAAGCCGCGGCTGCCCTATGTGACCCTATTACTGCCCCTGATAACCCCAATACTGAGCCGCTGCAGCCATGTGACCCTATTACTGCACCTGATACCCCAATACTGAGCCGCTGCTGCCGTATGTGTCCCTATTACTGCCCCGATACCCTAATACTGAGCCACTGCTGCCGTATGTGTCCCTATTACTGCCACTGATACCCCAATAGAGCCGCTGCTGCCGTATGTGCCCCTTTTACTGCACCTGATACCCAATACTGAGCCGCTGCTGCCGTATGTGTCCCTATTACTGCACCTGCTGTGTGGTTCTCTGTGCCCTCTAAATTCTAAAGCAACTCTCTACAATATAGTAATGCCGGGTGCAAGTGCCCTAGAAAACAGTGCCCATATTTTTCCCCCTAGAAAGTAATATTGCCCTGTTTGCCCCTTTGATAGCCACAGTAACCTGAGTTCCCCTATAACAATAAGTGCCCACTTTACATTTAATAAAGTCCCGAGTCTCCCCCTGTACAGCCCCTATACACAGCATGATGCTCTCTTATACACAGTATAATGCCCCCTCACTGTATAGTACCACCCACACAGTATACTGACTCCTTAGTAGCCCCCAAACTGTTTGATGGCTCCAACAATGTATAATGACCCCCACACTGTAATCTCCATACTGTATGATGGCCCCCTAGATAGCCTCCATATAGAGTAGCATAATGCACCATATTGTCCACAATATAGTATAATGTACTCCCCATTGGCAGACTCTATAGCATACGGCAGCCCCCATAGGCAGTGTGATGCAGTGACCCCTGTTACAGCTAGGTGGCGCTGCATGTGCTCCTCAGGATATGCATGGAGGAATATCTGTAGTTGTAATGGTTGAACTAGCCACACACACCTCCCACCTATGGGAGTGGCTACAAGTATATAATGTGACCATGTGGGTCACATGGGAAAAAAGATGGATGGACCTGAGTGGTCTGTGTGCCAGTTCCTGGAGGGTCTCTGTGTTGGGAGGTCCTGGGAGTAGGACTAGATCCCTGAAGAGCACATGGGGGAGGCCTTGGACCTGGGGGCCTGTGTGTTGGACGGTCCCAGATGGGGATGGAAATCCTGAATAGCGCACAGAGAGGACGCATGTGCAGAGTTCGTGATGGCACTGAGTTTGGGGAAGCTACAGTCCGTCTGAGGATCTGGACTGTCAGGTGGCCTGGTGAGCAAGGCATTGCCCGGGACGGTGATCCCAGTTCGGCAGCTTCCCTGAGAGAGAGTACTGACAGAAGTCAGCGTATGGAGCAGGAGCTCCTGGAAGGTAACCCAGCGTATGGGGTGCTGTGCAGTCACCCATGGTAACTGGACGGAGTAAAGTCCAGCATGATTAGAGACCGCAACCGTAATGTCGTATGTTGGTGCCTGTTGTGCTCCATGGACATTAATGAACTGTATGGCGTGCGGTCACCCATGATAACTGGACACAGAGGTTCGGCGTGCTTAGTGACCGCGTTTCAAAGCCGTATACTATGATGTGAAGATTGATGTAAAGACTGTTTGCTTGTCGTTCATATTTATGTGGCTTATGACTCCATAATAAACCACATGGACTGTTAAAGTGAAAACCCGTGCCTGACTACGTTAATCCGCTGCCAAATGTGTCCCCCAATACACTCAGTAAGTGCAATCTTACAGCAGACACTATGATAAGGCAGCACCCCTATAGGCAGACCCTGTAATAAGGCAGTACCCCCATAGGCAGACTCTGTAGTATAAGGCAGCACCCCTATTGGCAGACCCTGTAATAAAGCAGCCCCCTTAGTCAGACCCTGTAATAAGGCAGCACCCCCATAGGCAGACCCTGTAATAAGGCAGCACCCCCATAGGCAGACCCTGTAATAAGGCAGCACCCTTATAGTCAGACCCTGTAATGAGGCAGCACCCCTATAGGCAGACCCTGTAATAAGGCAGCACCCCCATAGTCAGACCCTGTAATAAGGCAGCACCCCCATAGTCAGACCCTGTAATAAGGCAGCCCCCATAGTCAGACCCTGTAATGAGGCAGCACCCCTATAGGCAGACCCTGTAATAAGGCAACACCCCCATAGTTAGACCCTGTAATAAGGCAGCCCCCATAGTCAGACCCTGTAATAAGGCAGCACCCCTATAGGCAGACCCTGTAATGAGGCAGCACCCCCATAGTCAGACCCTGTAATAAGGCAGCCCCCTTAGTCAGACCCTGTAATAAGGCAGACCCCACTGTTAGACCCTGTATTAAGGCAGCACCCCTATAGTCAGACCCTGTAATAAGGCAGCCCCCACAGTCAGACCCTGTAATAAGGCAGCACCCCCAAAGGCAGACCCTGTAATAAGGCAGCAGCACCCATTAAAAAAATAAATACTCACCTTTCTTCCTGGTTCCTACACTGCTCCCTCTGATCTCCTGACAGCGGGCGCCGGGCAGTGACAGGGGGATGACACTGAGAGGGGGATGATCAGCTAAATGCCGGTACAGCTGATCTTCTGATGATGGCGGGGGGGCCCACTGCTGGCACCGGGCCCCCCCGCCTGCTCAGGGGCCCCATAGCAGCAGAGCAGGAAGATCGATTCTCCCTGCTCTGCCGCAGAAAGTAACTGTACAGTTACAGTAGCGTAGCTCCAGGTGGGCCCCCTTAGAGCACCGGGCCCAGGGCGCCCGCACCCTCTGCCCCCCCGGTAGCTATGCTACTGAGCAGAGGACACCACTAGACCTCGTCCAGGTAAGGAGAAACTTCTTTCTTTTTTGTAAAGCCGCATGGGTGTGCATTATACTGCTATGGGTATGCATTATAATGCTATGGGGGTGCATTATACTACTATGGGGTGCATTATATTACTATGCTGGTGCATTATACTACTATGTGGTGCATTATACTACTGTGAGGGTGCATTATACTACATTCGGGGTGCATTATACTCCTATCGGGGTGCATTATACTATATATGACTATGGGGTGCATTATACTACTATGGGGGTGCATTATACTGCTATATACGACTATGGTGTGTATTATACGGTTATATGACTATGGGGGAGCATTATACTAGTATATATAACTACGGGGGTGCATTATACTACTATGGATGACTATGGGGCAATATGGAGAGACATAGGGGCAGTATGGAGAGACATGGGGCAGTATGGAGAGACATGAGGCAGAATGGGAGGAAATGTGGGGCTCAGAATGGGAGGACACGTGGGGTCCAGAATGTGGGATATTATTACTGTAGGAGCTAATTAAAGGATATTATTTTTGAGGATACTGTTTTCAGTGTGGGAGAGGAGAGGTCCTGTTACTGTGCAGGGTGACACAGTCCCTTTTTTCTTCATCTGGCGTAGTGAAGAGGTTGGGGAAAAATTGAGAAATGTGTTCTAGATAAATGTGTTATTTTCTGCAGAGACGAGTTCTGGCTGGAAGAAGTGATGGCGGTGTGCACTGGATGAAGATGAAGGACTTCAGCTAGAGATGTCACCGGTGAGTCAGTGTGTTAACTGTACAAAAACACTATACATTGTATACCATATACAGAGGTCCTGTGCATAATGTCACTGGTGATCACTGTATTATCTGTGCAGTGACACTATATACAGAGCTCCTGTGTATTGTAACAACCCTGCTGGCATCTCTGCATGGCCTCCAATCCCCCACCTGCATTACACTCAAACTCACTTACTTCTCTGGGCCATGTTGTGACTTCTCTCTGCTGCCAGCTCCATGCTGTGTGCCTTATGTCTGCTGCTTGCTCTGTGCATGCTCTGACTGTGTGCATAGGGGGGCGGTGCCGGCAACTCCTGTTTCTTATTGAGACTGTGTGCACCTTGCTAAGGTGTACCCGGCCAAGTGCCATGAGGCTTCCTGTATTTAAGACATCCCCACCCATTGGTGGGGTCTGTGCAACTTACTCCCTCAGTCAGTTCTTAGCTGCTGAGGTGCCAGGCCCTGTCTCTGTGACTCTTGTGTCCGCCACCCAGGAGGTCATTGTACCCTGGTCTGTCATGTGTTTGCCACCCAGTGGGGCATAGTACCCTGGCCTGTGTCCTTGTATAGACACCCAGTGGGGCGTCGTACCCTGGCTTGTGTCTGTGTCTCTGTGCCTTGTCCCTGTCCAGACTCTGTCTTAGTCTAGTCCTGTTCCTGTGTTCGTTTAAATCCCTGTCTTGGTTTGCTTTCTCTGCTGTGTGTACTCTGTGTCTTGCTTTGCTCTGCTTTCTGCGACCTTGCTTTGCTCCTTGCTCTGCACTCTGTGCTTTTGCTCTCAGCTCTGCACTCTGTGGCTCTGCTCTCAGCTCTGCACTTGGTGTCTTGCTTTTTGCCGCTCTAGGCTCTGCACTCTGTGGTTCTTCTCTGCTCTGCGCTCTGCGGCTCCGCTCCTTGCGGTTCTACCTTGCTCCGCTCCTGCATCTCTGCTCTTGGCTCCGCCTCCTGCGTCTCTGCTCTTGGCTCCACCTCCTGCTCTTCTGCACTTGGCTCCACCTCCTGCTCGTGGCTCCGCCTCCCGCGTTCCCGCACTTGGCTCTGCCTCCTGTGGTTCTGCAGTTGGCTTCGCCTCCTGCTCTTGGCTCTGCCTCCTGCATTTCTGTGCTTGGCTCCTGCTCTTGGCTCCGCCACCTGCGTTTCTGTTCTTGCTCTAGCTCCTGTGCTTCCGCTTTGCATCCGCTCTTGCGGTCTTTCTCTACCTATTCATAAGTCCTCCTGTCTGAACAGGTTCTTACCTGTTTTACATACTTGCCTGCAGACCGGTCCCTACCAGTTCTTCCAGTGTACCAGCCTTGTCCGCCTGTACTACCAGAGAGCCAGCCGTACCTGCCTGCCTACCAGAGAGCCAGCCGTGCCTGCCTGCCAGTGTCTCTGTTGTACCCATCTGCCAGAGTGCCAGCCGTGCCCGCTTTCCTGTCTATGTTCCGTTTCCCCCGGTGGAATCAGCAGCCACAGCCAGACACCACCCTGGAGTGGTACCTTGTAGCTTCCTGCCGCACAAGCCTGACCTCACCTCACCATCAGAGGCTCCAGCGAATACCAAGGAAGCTACTTAGTTACTCCCCTTCCAGGGTAGTCTGGTCTGTGGCACAGTGGGGCCTCACCCCCCATGCCCGCGCCAACCAGTCTGAGCGTGACATGTATAATGTCACTGATGATCACTGTATTACCTGCACTCTGACAGTATATACAGAGCTCCTGTGTATAATGTCACTGGTGATCACTGTATTACCTGTACACTGACATTATATACAGAGCTCCTATATATAATGTCACTAGTGATCCCTGTATTACCTGTACACTGACACTATATACAGAACTCCTGTGTGTAATGTCACTGGTGATCACTGTATTATGTCTACATTGACTCTATATACTGAGCTCCTGTGTATAACATAATTGGTGATCACTGTATTATCTGTACACTGACTCTGTATACAAAGCTCTTGTGTATAATATCACTGGTGATCAAATACACTATATACAGAGCTCCTGTGTATGTCACCGGTGATCAGTGAATTACCTGTACACTGGCACTATACACTGTGTACTATATACAAAGCTCCTGTGTATGATGGCACTTATGGTAAAATTAGTATTGTGTTTTGTTTTGGTTTTTTTATTCATGATCAGTATTGCAGTATTCGGTGACTACGTGATTGTAATATGTGGTTTGGTCATGGTGTGGCAGTATTTGTCCCTTGTATGTGGTATTATTGGTCACTATGGAGTAGTAATATGTGGTCCGGCTGTGGTGTAGCCGTTTTTGTCCCTTTTATGTGGCATTATTGTTGATTTTAAAAAATGTATGTGACACATTCTCTTAAAGAAGCATAAATAAAATATACCTAAAAAGAGTACAGGATATTTTAACAATTGTTTAATAGGTTAGAGTAGAGTAGGGCCCTGTCAGAAGAGGCTACCTTTTTGTGGTAGCGGCCTAAAGAAAATCTTTTAGCCAAAACAAATGCTGCTGGCTGTGTATGTGATCTGGTGTTAGATGGGAACTGATAATTTGTCATTGGTGAGGACGTGGTGCAGATGTGGAATTTTTCTATGAGTGGGCGGTGTGTTGTGAATTCTGCTCTTGGGCTCCCTCCGGTGGTTATAGGTGGTAGCGCTACTGTCTCTGGATCGCAGCATTCATCAGGTGTGTCCACTTTTTGCAATTCTGACTGGGCTATTTAGTCTTGCTTGACCCTTTGGTCAGTGCCAGTTGTCCATTGTTCCTGGAGGATTCACATCCCTGCCTGGTCTCTCCTGCTTTGCTGTTCATTTCAACAAAGATAAGTTCTGGCCTAGATTTTTTGCAGTCCACATGCTGTGGGCCTTATTGTTCAGTTCTTTTCCATATTTTTGTCTTGTCCAGCTTGGTCTGTATAAGGATTTGTTTAGCCAAGCTGGTATCTCTGGAGATGCAGATATACCCTCCATATCTTTAGTTAGATGTGGAGATTTTGTATTTTCTGTGGTGGATATTTTCTAGTGTTTTAATACTGACCGCATAGTACTCTGTCCTATCCTTTCTATTTAGCTAGAAGTGGCCTCCTTTGCTAAATTCTGATTTCAGTCTGTGTATGTTTTTTCCCTCTCCTCTCACAGTCAATATTTGTGGGGGGCTGTCTATCCTTTGGAGATTTTCTCTGAGGCAAGATAGTTTTCCCTTTTCTATCTTTAGGGGTAATTAGTCCTCCGGCTGTGTCGAGATGTCTAGGGAGTGATAGGTACATTCCACGGCTACTTCTAGTTGCGGTGTTAAGTTCAGGGTCTGCGGTCAGTACAGGTACCACCTTCTCAGAGTACGTCTCATGCTGCTCCTAGGCCACCAGATCATAAGAGCGGTGGGACTGTGGAAGGTTTGAGGGTTGGAGGTGGAGCTTGGGAGGAGTCTCAAGGGGGCCCAAAAATATTGTCAATATGGGGCCCCAAAATTCCTGGTGGCAGCCCTACATTCACCCACCCCATCCCCCACATAAAACATCAGGGACAAAAAGCTGACACCATGGACATATGTGGAACATGAAACCAGTTACAGCTAGGGAAAGAAAAAGTAATTCAAACTAATTAAGATGGGAAGAGCTAACCATTCAAGTTCTTTTGAAGATAGGACTCCCTGCAGTGTCCAGATAATCACACAGGAAAAGTCTTCTCTGTGAACCAATTAACAAAAAGACATGTTTTTACCATGGGAGAAGAAGTATGCTCTCCCAGACACAGATTGTAGACACTCCAGCTCCGGGGTCCACATAGGAATATTGAAGTTTGTACAGATCCAATATTTACGACATATTCATTTTCAGCATCATTGAAAGGGACCAAGGTAATGTACTCACTCACATCGCTGTGGAGCTAATAGAATCCCTCCAATTGAATAACGTTCTGATAGATGATGCAAACCAAGTCATATTTGGTCTCTACGTAAAAGTAAAATAACAATAGAAAATATGACTCGATATCTAATGCCTGAGACCTTCAGGAGCGAAGATTTTGTTAATGTTCCGAATCCCATAAAATTCTAACAGACCTAAGACATGCCACAAACTGACGCACCTGAAGTCATCAAGGGAAGGTGTGTGGGCATAACTTAGCAGCTAATAAAAGCAGACACTAAACATGCTAGACCTTACGTTGTCCAGTTGCCATGGGTGACCGCATGCGGCACAGTTCATTAGTTCATGGAACACAATAAGCACCAACAGTCTGTGGAGGTACCTTACGGGAGCCACCTGCTGCTGACTCCTTGTCAGTCCTCTCTCCCTGGGAAAGCTGCCTTACAGGGATCACCAACTTGACTGACAGGCAGACACCAGTCGGTTCCAGACCCACTGAAGGACTTCCACAACACAGTAGCCGTCACCGGCTCTGCAGGTCCTTGGCCTCACCTTGTGCTCTTCAGGGACCTGGTCCACACACAGAACCTCCCAACACAGAGGCCATTCAGGATCACGGCCTCACCAGGTGCTCTTCAGGGATCCGGTCCACACTCTGAGCCTCCCAACACCCAAGTCACTCAGGATCACGGCCTCACCAGGTGCTCTTCAGGGATATGGTCCACACTCTAGACCTCCCAACACTCAGGCCTTTCCTCTCACAGGACCTTCCAGCACAGAACTATTCTGGTCCATACACAGGAACCATGTGACCCACACCCTGGTCACATTATCAAGCTATAACCACTCCCATAGATGGGTCGTGTGTGCGTGGCTAGTTCGACCCGCACAGCTCTCAAATTAGCCCTGCCAGCCTCCCTCTAAAACATAATTACTTGTGGAACTACAGGTCCCAGAACAACCTTACTTCAGGCTTACAGTGCAGAGTATCTTCCTCTCTGACACATACACCGGCCATTCACAATAATGCCGGACTTGTCTCACCACCATAGTTATGCCTGCGACTGCCATGCATTCCTATGACCTCAATATGCCTCCATGCGTATTCTGGAGAGACCATGCAGCGCCCCCTACCTGTAACAGGGGTCACTGCATCACACTCAGTACTCGGTCCCCAGCCACCACTATTTCTCCCAGTGTGCCATCCCCGCATTACACAAGCACGTGTTCCACAACATTAGCCGTGCCCTCAATAATGCAGTTACTGGGAAAGTCCACCTAACCATGGACACGTGGACAAGTGCTCGTGGGCAGGGATGGTACATCTCGCTGACGGCACACTGGGCTAACATTGTGGAAGCCGGGACCCAGTCGGACCTTGGATGGAACACGTCCTCCCGACGCCGAGGATTGCGGGCCCTAGGTCAATCAGGGTTGCCCCCACAGTCTACAGCTCCTGCACCTCACCCTCCTCCTCTTCAGCCTCCATCTCCGAAATTACATCAGTCACAAGCTGGAAGCACTACAGCACTGCCTCAGCCACGCAGCAACAGGTTGAAGCTAATATGCTTAGGTGACAAACCGCACAATGCTGAAGAGTTGTGGACAGCTCTGAAAGAGTAGGCAGATCTGTGGCTGACACCGCTGAACCTACAGCCAGGCATGGTCATGTGTGACAATGGCCGGAACCTGGTGGCGGCTCTGAGGTGAAGCGAGCTCACACACGTACCATGCCTGACCCATGTTCTTAACCTCATGGCTCAGCGGTTTCTCCAAACCTACCCAGAGCTGCCAGATCTGCTTGTCAAAGTATGCCGCCTGTGTGTCCATTTTAGAAAGTCAGCTACAGCTTCCGCCGCCCTTGCAGTTCTTCAGCAGCGTTTGCAGCTTCCGGCTCACCGACTCATGTGTGATGTCCACATCATCACATTCTTTCATTGTCATTTTTATCTTTCACTATTGTGCGGGCACTCTTGCACACAATGCCTATTTTTTGCCACTTTATAATATAGGCATTTTATATAATTTATATATGTGTCCCATGACCTATCCTTGTTGGCTATCCATGTTCAGAGTTTTTTCGGTTCCCTCTATTCCCGAATGGTCTGCCATTCTTTGTCAAGGACATGTATGCTGTTTACATCAAGTAGTCAAATGTGGATTTTGTACTCATCTAAGCTATTACGTCCGTTTTTTCTGTTTGTGCTAGTTTCTTCAAAGGGGTATTGGAGTGAGTCCAAATTTTGGGCAGCCCTGCCACTCACTGCATATGCAATAACAGTATAGCAGACCCACTGTTTAATAATGGGAACAACAAAGCATATCCGGCTGCTGGCTAAGAATAGTGAAGGCCGACTGCTGGCCCTTTAATAGTAAAGGCCGCATGATGGCCCTATAAAAATAGGCTTTGTGACTTTCAGAGTCCTTCCTTCATAAATGAAACAGGATGTGTCTGATGTGTCACACATCACATAGCCAGATAAGGTTGGAAAATGTTAAAATCACATTTCCCAGTGAATGCATTTGTCTTGGTTGAAAATGTAAGGAGGTGGCCGATCCCCCTCAGTTGTGCCCTCTCCTTCTTACTGTGTGGTTTCCTAATGCACTGTCACAGTCCCTATGTTCTATCCTTGCAATGTTATGTTATGGGATCAAACTGTCTGTTATGCCAATGTGGTGTGCTCCTTTAAACTATCCTAAGAACTAGGGCCAGTAATAGTTAACAAGGGGGCTGCGCCAGCAGCAGCAGGCAGTAAGGCCACAGGAAGCTGCTTTTTCCAGTTCTGCCTGCATCTTTGACAGTCAGGTGCAGATGTGTCAGACAGAAGGGGCACTGCCAGGCCCCCCAGATGGGAGAAGTCTGTTAGTCCGGAGCAACAAAGGCCACAAACTAAAGAAGACTACCACATAGGCTCTCTGGACTTTAGAGGGGCCTCAGCTGAAGCGGTCTGAGGTGCCCAGATTCCAGGGGATTTGACGACTGCGAACCTCGGTGGCTGCGGTCATTGTGGGTGCGACTGCAGCTTATGATAGGGAGAGAACAGGAAATCCAGTGTGTGGAATTGTCTCTGCTGTCCATTTCTCATCACCTTCTTTCAATAAAAGTTATGTTTTTCATTGTTGGAATACAGCCGCATTTCTGGGCTATTAATCACCTGGACTGCTGTGGCTTGAGGAGAGGTAATTTCCTTTGGGCGAACAGCCTAGTCCATCCCATATTGTATGTACAAGGGGCCGGGGTGTCTACAGACTATGTTTAGTGGTTGAGCTCGGTCCTGACTACCATACCAAAGCCCGTTAGGCTACGTTCACATTCGAGTCTTTGGACGCAGCGTCGTTGACGCATATCGACGCATGCGTCATGCGCCCCTATCTTTAACATTGGTGGCGCATGGACATGCGTTGGCATGCGTTTTGCGGCGTTTCACGACGCATGCGTCGTTTGACCGCACCTGGGGGGGCGCGGCCGACGCTACATGTTGCATTTTTGTAGCGTCGAAAATTTTTAAAAAAACACATGCGTCGCCCGTGCGTCGTAAATGCGTTTTAATCCCCATTGAAAACAATTGACAACGCAACGGACGCAAGTGCGTGCGTCGTACTGCGTTGTGCGACGCATGCGTCGTTTAATAAAATAACACAAAAAGTGTCTAGACGGTGTCTAGACAGTGAAAAAACATCCCACATATATAAATAAAATGTTTGCATTGTTTCACTTGGCTGCTGCATAGGACAGAGACAGACAAGCTCTCATCTGCATCATCTGCTTTCAAGAGATGTAAGTATAGAATGGATCTGCGCATTTTCTTTGTGTTTGATTTTTAAAAAATTTATAGCAAGTTGTGTATTTGTTTTATGCACTTTATATACTGTGGTTGTGTAATGGACATTGGTGTTTTTTTATTATGGTTCTGATGTATTTCTTGCGTTATATGATGGCGTTTCATTGTCTCCGGCCTTGTTGGTTTTATTGTATGGTGGTCTATCCAGTCTTGACTTTTATTTTCCATTTTTTGGGGGGTGTTTTTTTATTATGGTTCTGATGTATTTCTTGCGTTATATGATGGCGTTTCATTGTCTCCGGCCTTCTTGGTTTTATTGTAAAGTATGGTGGTCTATCCAGGAGTGACTTTTCTTTTCCTTTTTTTTTGGGGGGGGGGGTTTGCCTTTTCTTGTGCCTTTCAGAAACTAAACTAAATTATATTTTTTTAAAAGATCTGTGTTTTTTTGGATTAAGGTACCTTCACACTGAACGATATCGCTAGCGATCCGTGACGTTGCAGCGTCCTGGCTAGCGATATCGTTGAGTTTGACAGGCAGCAGCGATCAGGATCCTGCTGTGCCATCGTTGGTCGGAGCAGAAAGGCCAGAACTTTATTTAGTCGCTGGATCTCCCGTAGACATCGCTGAATCGGCGTGTGACGCTAATTCAGCGATGTCTTCACTGGTAACCAGGGTAAACATCGGGTTACTAAGCGCAGCGCCGCGCTTAGTAACCCGATGTTTACCCTGGTTACCAGCGTAAACATAAAAAAACCCCAAACACTACATACTTACATTCTGGTGTCTGTCCCCCGGCGCTGTGCTTCTCTGCACTGTGTCAGCGCCGGCCGGAAAGCAGGGCACAGCGGTGACGTTTCCGGCTGGCGCTTACACAGTGCAGAGAAGCACAGCGCCGGGGGACCCGACAGACACCGGAATGTAAGTATGTAGTGTTTGGTTTTTTTTACGTTTACGCTGGTAACCAGGGTAAACATCGGGTTACTAAGCGCGGCCCTGCGCTTAGTAACCCGATGTTTACCCTGGTTACCAGGGGACTTCGCATAGTTGGTCGCTGGAGAGCTGTCTGTGTGACAGCTCTCCAGTGTTCACACAGCGACACTGCAGCGATCGGGATCGTTGTCTAGATCGCTGCAGCGTCGCTAAATGTGACGGTACCTTTAGTACATAGGGTCTGTTGTTTATTTGTTTTCTTATCTTTTCTGGGACTGTTCTATTCAGCTTTTGCTGTACTCTGGCATTGTGTCGTCTCTGCCATTGTAGTAAATGTATGGCGGTGTTGTTTGCTCAGTGCTTGCTCAGTTGGCATTGTACTATGAGTGCACTGTTTGTTGTGTTCGTAATGTTTATGTATGGATTTCTTGTTATTTTCCTCTGTGTGACTGTGTATAATTGTGCATTCTGATAATGTAAATATATATATATTTTTTTTCCTTGCAGAATTTTTATCTTTACCATGGCCAGCGAGTCTAGCCACAACACACCGCAGGGGAGTCAGGTGAGTCCATGATCTACTGTTGCTTACTATTCGGTGTCATTTGTAGACGTGTCACTCAATTTTGTTAAAACTATTTTCCAGGCTTCTTCAAGTGAGGAGGAGGAAGTGCGCCAGCAGGAGCAGCGACCTCGGGGCGAAGCTGTGGTGGCAAGATGGCGAGTAAGTATTTTTTACAACACTTTTTTTTTTTTTTTTTATTCCAATTTTTTATTATTATTTGGGTGGGGGGGAGAGAGGGGGGGGGAGAGAGCTATGTTTATTTAGATTGCTAACATTAATGTTTTTCAATTATTATATTATAGGTTTCACAACGGGGCCAAGATGAGGACATAGACATAGATCTCATGATCGCCTCTATCCAGGAACGAGGCCCGTTGTGGGACAGCCGTGACCCCCGTCACGCGGACCAGGTTGTTCTGAGGCGTATGTGGAGGGAGGTTGCCAAAACGCTGTGGGATGGCTTTGACAGCGCTTCATCCGCGGACAAAGATAATTTTGGTAAGTATTGCTGAAATGCTACTCTGACATATCAGGCCAGGATACACCACCGTGTGTGATGCGATCAACTCCTGCAAGTTTGTTGCATCACACACTGTTGTGTTATCATATGAAAATGTTTCTCAAAAAATTTTTTGGGGTTTTTGTTTTTTCAGTCAAAAAATTGAGGACAAGATAGCGTTCCATGAAGGACCGTTTCAATCGTGGCCTGCGGCAGGAGGCGGAACAGGCTCATAGTGGTGCTGCTGCGGCCAGGACATCTACATACAGGCACACCAGACTTCTCCAGTTCCTGAGACCGGTCCTTGGCCACCGACAGTAAGTATTTAGTACCTATTCAAACACATCGGCTATTGCACAACATGCATGTTCACGTACAATATTGTACAGCCACGTAGTATATTGCCCAGCCATTTAGTGTATTGGCCAGTTGCATAGTACAACACATAGAAACATAGTATATTGAACAGCCACGTACAATATTTCATAGTGGCGTTGTATATTGCCCATCATGGTTTTTCAACGTTTTAAAAAAAAAAATGGAAACGGGAGACCTTACAGTCCACGGGAGGTTCCATTCCCAGGGTTAGTCTGATCGCAGGACCTGTGATGACGTCTCGGTCACATGACCGTGACGCCAGGGCAGGTCCGACGATATGGCGGCCGTCACAAACGGCAACCATGGTTGAGTGTAGCATGGTAATTTTTAAAATCAAAATGTTTATATTTTTTAATATTGATGAGGCATAGGCAGCTTAAAAAGCTTGTGACATCAAGGTTTCATGGCGGCAACGGGTACCGCCGGTAACTGTTTATCGTGACAGAGTGGAGTATGCGGGCGACAGCCATTCACTGCGGGGAGTAAGGAACGGCCATTTTATTATGAACTTTGCCCGTCGATGATTGGTCGCATCAGCCATGACAGGCAGCAGGCTAGAACAATCAGCGAATGAATAAACCGTTACTGCAGGACAGACAGACTGACAGACGGAACTGACCCTTTACAATTTTTTAAAATTGTTTTACTGTTGTGTAATGCAATGTTAACTTTTCATTACACAGGAGGTGGCGAATGTGAAATGTTATATTTTGTATACTAATGTTTTCCTTATGTTTTTACAGAACACACAGCAGCACCCTCGAGCCTGTTTGGCCATCTGGAGCGGTCCTTCGTGAATCGCCATCTGATCCGTCACAGCCATCCCACAGCGAGAGCAGGCTTGCACCACCATCTGGAGAACCGGCAGCCGGTCCATCAGGTGTTCCCCTGGCTGAGGCCACTGGCGCTCCTTCCTTCGGTTATTCCCAACAGCGTCAGCGGGCCTCGGACAGGCCGCTAATGCCCGAATTTTTGCATTTGGGCACGGTCTTCCAGAATTGTTTCAAGGCGCTGGGCGATAGAATGGACACTGCTCTGTCCAATATCGACCGGCGCCTTGAGACAATGGAATCCGAGCTCTCGAGGCCGGCAAAACATTTCTTTAGTGCCATTGCGAAGGGCATGGTGGAACATCTTACGCCGGAACTCCAGATTTCGGTGATGCAGGCCTGCAACAATGCCTACGTCACTGCTCTGCAGCAGGCTCGGGTCATGCAGTCAGCGACTACAATGCCCGTTGTACCATCGCTGGCTAGCATGACTCCGACTTCTGCTGCAAAGCAACTCCACAGAGGTCCGGGTGCTGAGGGCCGCCGCCGCCACCAACACCATAGAACCGAGCCGCCAAGTCCTGCTCCAGCCAGGCCTTCAAGGTCCCAAAGATGCTACGCAGAACAACACCCAGAGGGAGAGAGGAGAAAACGCCAAAAAACAAGAACAGCTACGGCGGCTCTGGCTGCTCCAATACCAACACCGAGCTCTCGGCCGGGGTCTAGCCGGAGCAGGAGTAGCCAGAGCCAGTCCACAGTGCCAAGGAGACTGGTCGTGCCTCCTCCCTCCCCTCCTGCGTTGGCAATCTCGCCACCGTCGGCCACAGGGTGGTCAGAGGTAGCCATACCTTCGAGTATTTTGCAGTATGGTTCCTCCTCCTCCACCCACTCCCAAACAGGTGGATATCAGTCTCCCTTAATCGCTGACGTTCCTACCCCTTAGAACCTTTCCCCATTTTTCTTTTTGTGTCCCCCTTATTAAAATTGTTATTTTGCGAACAAAATCTTAGTTTCTTGGTCTAAAATAAAATTTGCACCAACTCAAACCGTGCACTGTATACACAAATCTTTTGTTTTTAACACCACATATCTGCAATGTCTGACACTATTTTATCCATTTTGTTTTAATTTTTTGGGGGCTGTCTCTCATTGTACTATGAGGTGTTACAAACACAAATAGGATTAAAAAATATAATAATTTTCAAACCTACTGTAAGGTTATGGGTCAGGTGAGGTGGTAGCAATGGTCACGTGGACAAGTGTCACCACTATTTGACTCTGGACGTTTTCCAGCATCCTGAGTTCAATAGTGTTAACTCACTAGAGTTGAGCGAACATGATCGTCTCCCTCCTTGGCAAGCAAAACACTTGCAGACTAGTAGCATATAGGCCCCGGCTTCATGGAGTGCGGATTATGATCTGCAGCCGCATGTTCAGAGGCTGTGTGACAGGCAGAACACATGCACAACCAAGGCCTATTTGTTGGCCTCGCCATGCATGTGTAGTGCCTGTCACACAGCCGCGGCACATGCAGCGGCAGCGGCAGAAAACCTGCTTCAGCCATCGCGCTCCATGATGCCAGGTTCCATATGCAACTAGTCTGCAAGATTAATTGCTTGACAAGCTGGGAGCCGATCATGTTCGCTTTTAAAACTATGGAACACACGGCTATGTGAACAAGTCAGAGTCAATTTGGGAACTGGTGCTCACATTACTACATTTTGTGGTACACACATTTGGTTCTAGAACATTGGCTTTGTTTTAACTTTTTTTTATTGACAACAACATTGTAACATAGGGGAGCAGTTTTTTTTCACGGAAAGGCACAATAAAGTACTTTATTTCAAAACACAACACAGTAGAAAATCACGGTACATTACAACATTGAAAGAACATTACATTAGGCTGGTAAAATTTAATGGACTCAATAGTATTTAATTCTTTAAATGACAGTATTTAGATTTTTATTAGTCACAATAAATTTATTTAAAGTTAACAGCAGGATAAAGTACTGTATCAACACTACACCATTTGATCTTGCCATGACACACGGCCAACATCTGAAACAAAATAGGAAGCAAATCGATCCCTCATCTGCCCAATTTCCAAAGTTGTCCTCAGAGGATGATCTTGGTAATCGGGCAATGGGTTTGGTATGGGTTCATCTAGTTCCACGTTGACTCTCTCTTTAGCAATAATATAATCGTGGAGAACCACACAAGCCTTCACCACCTCATCAACTGTCTCAATTTTCAGATTTATAGCGGATCCTAAAATCCGCCATTTGGAGACCAGGATTCCAAAGGCGCACTCCACAGTTCTTCTGGCCCTGGACAGTCTATAGTTAAAAATACTTTTTGTGTGATCCAAGTCCCGACTGGAGTAAGGTTTCAGTAGGTTGGCACACATTTGAAATGCTTCATCCCCAACCACCACAAATGGCATTGCCGGGCCTTCGGTGTTGGGAAGAGGTCGCGGCTGGGGGAAATTAAAAATGTTCTGATATAATCTTCGGCCCATATCAGACTCCTTAAATGACCGTGAATCATTTGCACGGCAAAATGCTCCAATGTCCACGGCGACAAACCTGCAGTCCGCACCTGCAATTGCCATGAGCACGGTGGAAAAATATTTTTTATAATTAAAAAACAGAGATCCACTTCTTGCAGGCTTTGTAATCCTAATGTGCTTCCCTGTTGTGAATTCTGCTCTTGGGCTCCCTCCGGTGGTTGTAAGTGGTAGCGCTGCTGTCTCTGAATCGCAGCATTTATCAGGTGTGTTCACTTTCTGCAACTCTGACTGGGCTATTTAGTCTTGCTTCACCCTTTAGTCAGTGCCAGTTGTCCATTGTTCCTGGAGGATTCACATCTCTGCCTGGTTTCTCCTGCTTTGCAGTTCTTTTCAACAAAGATAAGTTCTGGCCTTGATTTTTTGCTGTCCACATTCTGTGGCCTTATTGTTCAGTTCTTTTCCATGTTTTTTGTCTTGTCCAGCTTGGTCTGTATAAGGATTTGTTTAGCCAAGCTGGTATCTCTGGAGATGCAGATATACCCTCCATATCTTTAGTTAGCTGTGGAGTTTTTGTATTTTCTGTGGTGGATATTTTCTAGTGTTTTAATACTGACCGCATAGTACTCTGTCCTATCCTTTCTATTTAGCTAGAAGTGGCCTCCTTTGCTAAATTCTGTTTTCAGTCTGTGTATGTTTTTTCCCTCTCCTCTCAGTCAATATTTGTGGGGGGCTGCCTATCCTTTGGGAATTTTCTCTGAGGCAAGATAGTTTTCCCTTTTCTATCTTTAGGGGTAATTAGTCCTCCGGCTGTGTCGAGATGTCCAGGGAGTGCTAGGTACATTCCACGGCTACTTCTAGTTGCGGTGTTAAGTTCAGGGTCTGCAGTCAGTACAGGTACCACCTTCTCCAGAGTACGTCTCATGCTGCTCTTAGGCCACCAGATCATAACAGTACAACTGGCCAACAATGAGTTAACCGCATCTCAGAAGAAGGGAAGGAAGGTGCTGAGCCATTTTTTTTTTCTGTAGTCTGTTGTGTTTTTTTTTTTTCTCTTCCCTCTTTACCTTTGGGTGGCTCAGGAGTTCGGCGCTGGTATGGATGTTCAGGGATTGGCATCTCGTGTGGATCAACTTGCTGCTAGAGTACAGGGTATTTCCGATTATATCGTTCAGACTCCGGTTTTAGAGCCTAGAATTCCAACTCCTGATTTGTTTTTTGGGGATAGGTCCAAATTTCTGAACTTTAAAAATAACTGTAAACTGTTTTTTGCTCTGAAACCCTGTTCCTCTGGTGATCCCATCCAGCAGGTTAAAATTGTTATCTCTCTGCTGCGTGGTGACCCCCAGGATTGGGCATTTGCCCTGGAACCTGGGAATCCAGCGTTGCTTAATGTAGACACCTTTTTTCAGGCGCTTGGGTTATTGTATGATGAACCTAATTCAGTGGATCATGCTGAGAAGACCTTGTTGGCCCTGTGTCAGGGTCAAGAAGCGGCAGAATCATATTGCCAAAAGTTTAGAAAATGGTCTGTACTGACTAAATGAAATGAGGATGCCTTGGCGGCAATCTTCAGAAAGGGTCTTTCTGAATCCGTTAAAGATGTTATGGTGGGGTTCCCCACGCCTGCTGGTCTGAGTGATTCTATGTCTCTGGCCATTCAGATTGATCGGCGCTTGCGAGAGCGCAGAGTTGTGCACACTATGGCATTGTCTTCCGAGCGGAGTCCTGAGCCTATGCAGTGTGATAGGATTGTGTCTAGAGCTGAACGACAAGGATTCAGACGTCAGAATAGGTTGTGTTTTTACTGCGGCGATTCTGCTCATGTTATTTCTGATTGCCCTAAGCGTACCAAGAGAATCGCTAGTTCTGTTACCATCAGTACTGTACAACCTAAATTTCTGTTATCTGTGACCCTGATCTGCTCATTATCGTCATTTTCTGTCATGGCATTTGTGGATTCAGGCGCCGCTCTAAACGTAATGGACTTAGAATTTGCCAGACGTTGTGGTTTCCCCTTGCAGCCTTTGCAGAGTCCTATTCCTTTGAGGGGCATTGATGCTACACCGTTGGCTAAAAATAAACCTCAGTTTTGGACACAGCTGACCATGTGCATGGCGCCAGCCCATCAGGAAGATTGTCGTTTTCTGGTGTTGCATAATTTGCATGATGCTATTGTGCTGGGTTTCCCATGGTTACAGGTGCATAATCCGGTATTAGATTGGAAATCTATGTCTGTGACTAGTTGGGGTTGTCAGGGGGTTCATGGTGACGTTCCTTTGATGTCAATTGCCTCCTCCTCCTCTTCTGAAATTCCAGAGTTTTTGTCAGATTTCCAGGATGTATTCAATGAGCCCAAGTCCAGTTCCCTTCCACCGCATAGGGACTGTGATTGTGCTATTGACTTGATTCCAGGCTGTAAGTTCCCTAAGGGCATACTTTTCAATCTGTCTGTGCCAGAACATACCGCCATGCGGAGTTATGTTAAGGAGTCCTTGGAGAAGGGGCATATTCGGCCATCTTCTTCACCATTGGGAGCAGGTTTTTTTTTGTTGCCAAAAAAGATGGCTCCTTGAGACCCTGTATTGATTATCGCCTCTTGAATAAGATCACGGTCAAATTCCAATACCCTTTGCCTTTGCTTTCTGATCTGTTTGCTAGGATTAAGGGGGCTAGTTGGTTTACCAAGATTTACCTTCGAGGGGCATATAATCTTGTTCGTATTAAGCAGGGTGACGAATGGAAAACTGCGTTTAATACGCCCGAAGGCCATTTTGAATACCTTGTGATGCCATTCGGACTCTCTAATGCTTCATCTGTGTTTCAGTCCTGCATGCATGATATATTTCGGAATTATCTTGATAACTTCATGATTGTGTATTTGGATGATATTTTGATTTTTTCAGATGATTGGGAGTCTCATGTGAAACAAGTCAGGATGGTATTTCAGATCCTTCGTGATAATGCCTTTTTTGTGAAGGGGTCTAAGTGCCTCTTTGGAGTACAGAAGATTTCTTTTTTGGGCTTCATTTTTTCTCCCTCATCTATAGAAATGGATCCGGTTAAGGTTCAGGCCATTCATGATTGGATCCAGCCCACATCCGTGAAGAGCCTTCAGAAATTTTTGGGCTTTGCTAATTTTTATCGCCGTTTCATTGCCAACTTCTCCAGTGTGGTTAAACCCCTGACCGATTTGACGAAGAAAGGCGCTGATGTGACGAATTGGTCCTCTGCGGCTCTTTCTGCCTTTCAGGAGCTTAAACGCCGATTTACTTCTGCCCCTGTGTTGCGTCAGCCGGATGTTTCTCTTTCTTTTCAGGTTGAGGTTGACGCTTCTGAGATTGGGGCAGGGGCTGTTTTCTCTCAGAGGAATTCTGATGGTTCCTTGATGAAACCGTGTGCCTTCTTTTCTCGAAAGTTTTCACCTGCGGAACGCAATTATGATGTCGGCAATCGTGAGTTGTTGGCTATGAAGTGGGCATTGAGGAGTGGCGACATTGGCTTGAGGGGGCCAAGCACCGTATTGTGGTCTTGACCGATCATAAGAATCTGATTTATCTCGAGTCTGCCAAACGGCTGAATCCTAGATAGGCCCGATGGTCCCTGTTTTTCTCCCGTTTTGATTTTGTGGTCTCGTATCTTCCGGGTTCTAAGAATGTTAAGGCCGATGCCCTCTCTAGGAGCTTTTTGCCTGATTCTCCAGGGGAACTTGAGCCGGTCGGTATTCTGAAGGAAGGGGTGATTCTTTCTGCCATCTCCCCTGATTTACGACGGGTTCTTCAGGAATTTCAGGCTGATAAACCTGACCGCTGTCCAGTGGGGAAATTGTTTGTTCCTGACAGATGGACTAGTAAAGTGATTTCGAAGGTTCATTGTTCTGTGTTGGCTGGCCATCCTGGGATTTTTGGTACCAGAGATTTGGTTGGTAGGTCCTTTTGGTGGCCTTCTTTGTCACGGGATGTGCGTTCTTTTGTGCAGTCCTGTGGGACTTGTGCGCGGGCCAAGCCTTGCTGTTCCCGCGCTAGTGGGGTGCTTTTGCCTTTGCCAGTCCCTGAGAGGCCTTGGACGCATATTTCTATGGATTTTATTTCGGATCTTCCGGTTTCCCAGAGGATGTCAGTTATCTGGGTGGCTTGTGACCGGTTTTCTAAGATGGTTCATTTGGTACCTTTGCCTAAGTTGCCTTCCTCTTCTGATTTGGTTTCGTTGTTTTTTCAGTATGTGGTTCGTTTGCATGGCATTCCGGAGAATATTGTGTCCGATAGAGGTTCCCAGTTTGTTTCTAGGTTTTGGCGGGCCTTTTGTGCTAGGCTGGGCATTGATTTGTCTTTTTCTTCCGCGTTTCATCCTCAGACAAATGGCCAAACCGAGCGAACTAATCACACTTTGGAAACTTATTTGAGATGCTTTGTGTCTGCTGATCAGGATGATTGGGTGGCTTTCTTGCCATTGGCCGAGTTTGCCCTTAATAATCGGACTAGTTCTGCTACCTTGGTTTCACCCTTCTTTTGTAACTCTGGTTTTCATCCTCATTTTTCTTCGGGGCAGGTTGAGCCTTCTGATTGTCCTGGGGTGGACTCTGTGGTTGACAGGTTGCAGCAAATTTGGGCTCATGTTGTTGACAATTTGGTGTTGTCTCAGGAGGGGGCTCAGCGTTTTGCTAACCGTCGTCGGTGTGTTGGTTCCCGGCTTCGGGTTGGGGATTTGGTCTGGTTGTCTTCCCGTCATGTCCCTATGAAGGTTTCTTCCCCTAAGTTTAAGCCTCGGTTTATTGGCCCTTATTGGATTTCTGAGATTATCAATCCAGTGTCTTTTTGTTTGGCCCTTCCAGCCTCTTTTTCCATCCATAATGTTTTTCATAGATCTTTGTTGCGGAAATATGTGGTGCCCGTTGTTCCTTCTGTTGATCCTCCTGCCCCGGTGTTGATTGATGGGGAGTTGGAGTATGTGGTTGAGAAGATTTTGGATTCTCGTTTTTCGAGGCGGAAGCTTCAGTATCTTGTCAAATGGAAGGGCTATGGCCAGGAGGATAATTCTTGGGTTGTTGCCTCCGATGTTCATGCTGGTGATTTGGTTCGTGCCTTTCATTTGGCTCGTACGGATCGGCCTGGGGGCTCTGGTGAGGGTTCGGTGACCCCTCCTCAAGGGGGGGGGTACTGTTGTGAACTCTGCTCTTGGGCTCCCTCCGGTGGTTGTAAGTGGTAGCGCTGCTGTCTCTGAATCGCAGCATTTATCAGGTGTGTTCACTTTCTGCAACTCTGACTGGGCTATTTAGTCTTGCTTCACCCTTTAGTCAGTGCCAGTTGTCCATTGTTCCTGGAGGATTCACATCTCTGCCTGGTTTCTCCTGCTTTGCAGTTCTTTTCAACAAAGATAAGTTCTGGCCTTGATTTTTTGCTGTCCACATTCTGTGGCCTTATTGTTCAGTTCTTTTCCATGTTTTTTGTCTTGTCCAGCTTGGTCTGTATAAGGATTTGTTTAGCCAAGCTGGTATCTCTGGAGATGCAGATATACCCTCCATATCTTTAGTTAGCTGTGGAGTTTTTGTATTTTCTGTGGTGGATATTTTCTAGTGTTTTAACCCCTTCCCGACCCATGACGCCTATGTGGCGTCATGGAATGATTGCGTCCCTGCAGATCGGGTGAAGGGGTTAACTCCTATTTTACCCGATCTGCAGGGAGAGGGGGAGTGGTACTTCAGCCCCCCCGTGGCTACGATCGCTCTGATTGGCTGTTGAAAGTGAAACTGCCAATCAGAGCGATTTGTAATATTTCACCTAAAAAACTGGTGAAATATTACAATCCAGCCATGGCCGATGCTGCAATACCATCGGCCATGGCTGGAAAACCTGAAGTGACCCCCCCCCACCCCACCGATCGCCCCCCCAGTGCTCCGTTATGGGGTCCGGTCCCCTCCGTCCTGTGATCCGCTCCCCCGTCCTCCTGCCCGCTCCCCCCCTGCTCCGATGTCACCCCCCGGTGCTCCGACGCCCCCCCCGTACCCCGATCTCCCCCCCCTTATACTTACCGAGGCTCCTGGTGTCGGTCCGTCTCCTCGCTGGGCGCCGCCATCTTCCAAAATGGCGGGCGCACGCTCAGTGCGCCCGCTGAATCTGCCGGCCGGCAGATTCATTACAAGTACATTTTGATCGCTGTGGTAGGTTCTATCACAGCGATCAAAATAAAAAAATAATAAATAAACCCCCCCCCCCCCTTTATCACCCCCATAGGTAGGGACAATAATAAAATAAAGAAAATATTTTTTTTTTTTTTTCCACTAGGGTTAGGGTTAGAACTAGGGTTAGAACTAGGGGTAGGGTTAGGGGTAGGGTTAGGGTTAGGGGTAGGGTTATGGCATGTGCACACAGAGCGGATCGGCAGCAGATCCGCAGCGGATCGGCCGCGGATCCGCAGCGGATCGGCCGCAGCGGATTGGCCGCGGATCCGCAGCGGATTGGCCGCGGATCCGCAGCGGATTGGCCGCGGATCCACAGCGGATTGGCCGCGGATCCGCAGCGGATTGGCCGCAGATCCGCAGCGGATTGGCCGCTGCGAATTCGAAGCAGTTTTCCATCAGGTTTACAGTACCATGTACACCTAAGGAAAACCAAATCCGCTGTGCCCATGGTGCGGAAAATTCCGTGCAGAAACGCTGCATTGTATTTTCCGCAGCATGTCAATTCTTTGTGCGGATTCCGCAGCGTTTTACACCTGTTCCTCAATAGGAATCCGCAGGTGAAATCCGCACAAAAAAACACTGGAAATCTGCTGTAAATCCGCAGGTAAAACGCAGTGCCTTTTACCTGCAGATTTTTCAAAAATCGTGCGGAAAAATCTCACACGAATCCGCAACGTGGGCACATAGCCTTAGGGTTAGGGTTGGAATTAGAGTTAGGGTTGGAATTAGGGCTAGGGTTTGAAATAGGGTTAAGATTAGGCTTGTGGTTAGGGTTACGGATAGGGTTAGGGGTGTGTTGGGGTTACAGTTGTGGTTAGGGTTGGGATTAGGGTTACGGTTGGGATTAGGGTTAGGATTAGGGTTGGAATTAGGGTTACGGGTGTGTTGCGGTTAGGGGTGTGTTGGGGTTAGGGTTGTGATTAGGGTTATGGCTACAGTTGGGATTAGGATTAGGGGTGTGTTGGGGTTAGTGTTGAAGTTAGAATTGAGGGGTTTCCACTGTTTAGGCACATCAGGGGTCTCCAAACGCAACATGGCGCCACCATTGATTCCAGCCAATCTTGCGTTCAAAAAGTCAAATGGTGCTCCCGCCCTTCCAAGCCCCGACGTGCGCCCAAACAGTGGTTTACCCCCACATTTGGGGTACCAGCGTACTCAGGACAAACTGGGCAACAACTGTTGGGGTCCAATTTCTCCTGTTACCCTTGCAAAAATAAAAAATTACTTGCTAAAACATAATTTTTGAGGAAAGAATAATTATTTTTTTATTTTCACGGCTCTGCGTTATAAACTTCTGTGAAGCACTTGGGGGTTGAAAGTGCTCACCACACATCTAGATAAGTTCCTTCGGGGGTCTAGTTTCCAAAATGGGGTCACTTGTGGGGTGTTTCTACTGTTTAGGCACATCAGGGGCTCTGCAAATGCAATGTGACGCCCGCAGACCATTCCATCAAAGTCTGCATTTCAAATGTCACTACTTCCCTTCCGAGCCCTGACGTGTGCCCAAACAGTGGTTTACCCCCACATATGGGGTATCAGCGTACTCACAACAAACTGGGCAACAAATATTGAGGTCCAAATTCTCCTGTTACCCTTGTGAAAATAAAAAATTGCTTGCTAAAACATCTTTTTTGAGGAAAGAAAAATGATTTTTTATTTTCACGGCTCTGCGTTGTAAACTTCTGTGAAGCACTTGGGGGTTGAACGTGCTCACCACACATCTAGATAAGTTCCTTGGGGGGTCTAGTTTCCAAAATGGGGTCAATTGTGGGGAGTTCCTACTGTTTAGGCACATCAGGGGCTCTGCAAACGCAACCTGACACCCGCAGAGCATTCCATCAAAGTCTGCATTTCAAAACGTCACTACTTCCCTTCCGAACCCCGACGTGTGCCAAAACAGTGGTTTACCCCCACATATGGGGTATCAGCGTACTCAGGAGAAACTGGACAACAACTTTTGGGGTCCAATTTCTCCTGTTACCCTTGGGAAAATAAAAAATTGTGGGCTAAAAAATCATTTTTGAGAAAAGAAAAATTATTTTTTATTTTCATGGCTCTGCGTTATAAACTTCTGTGAAGCACTTGGGGGTTCAAAGTGCTCACCACACATCTAGATTAGTTCCTTGGGAGGTCTAGTTTCCAAAATGGGGTCGCTTGTGCGGGAGCTCCAATGTTTAGGCACACAGGGGCTCTCCAAACGCGACATGGTGTCCGCTAATGATTGGAGCTAATTTTCCATTCAAAAAGCGAAATGGCGTGCCTTCCCTTCCGAGCCCTGCCGTGTGCCCAAACAGTGGTTTACCCCCACATATGGGGTATCATCGTACTCAGGACAAACTGGACAACAACATTTGGGGTCCAATTTCTCCTATTACCCTTGGGAAAATAAAAAATTCTGGGCTAAAAATCATTTTTGAGGAAAGAAAAATTATTTTTTTATTTTCACGGCTCTGCGTTATAACCCCCAGGTGCTTCACAGAAGTTTATAAGTGCTCACTATGCATCTAGATAAGTTCCTTGGGGGGTCTAGTTTCCAAAATGGGATCACTTGTAGGGGAGCTCCAATGTTTAGGCACACAGGGGCTCTCCAAAAGCGACATGGTGTCCGCTAACGATTGGAGCTAATTTTCCATTCAAAAAGTCAAATGGTACGCCTCCCCTTCCGAGCCTTGCCGTGCACCCAGACAGTGGTTTACCCCCACATATGAGGTATCAGCATACTCAGGAGAAATTGCCCAACAAATTTTAGGATCCATTTTATCCTGTTGCCCATGTGAAAATGAAAGAATTGAGGCTAAAAGAAATTTTGTGTGAAAAAAAAAAGTACTTTTTCATTTTTGCGGATCAATTTGTGAAGCACCTGGGGGTTTAAAGTGCTCACTATGCCTCTAGATGAGTTCCTTGGGGGGTCTAGTTTCCAAAATGGGGTCACTTGTGGAGGAGCTCCAATGTTTAGGCACACAGGGGCTTTCCAAACGCGACATGGTGTCCGCTAACGATGGAGATAATTTTTCATTCAAAAAGTCAAATGGCGCTCCTTCCCTTCCGAGCCTTACCATGTGCCCAAACAGTGGTTTACCCCCACATGTGAGGTATTGGTGTACTCAGGAGAAATTGCCCAACAAATTTTAGGATCCATTTTATCCTGTTGCCCATGTGAAAATGAAAAAATTGAGGCTAAAATAATTTTTTTGTGAAAAAAAAGTACTTTTTCATTTTTACGGATCAATTTGTGAAGCACCTGGGGGTTTAAAGTGCTCACTATGCTTCTAGATAAGTTCCTTGGGGGGTCTAGTTTCCAAAATGTGGTCACTTGTGGGGGAGCTCCAATGTTTAGGCACACGGGGGCTCTCCAAACGCGACATGGTGTCCGCTAAAGATTGGAGCCAATTTTTCATTCAAAAAGTCAAATGGCGCTCCTTCCCTTCCGAGCCCTGCCGTGCGCCCAAACAGTGGTTTACCCCCACATATGAGGTATCAGCGTACTCAGGACAAATTGGACAACAACGTCCGTGGTCCAGTTTCTCCTTTTACCCTTGGGAAAATAAAAAATTGTTGCTAAAAGATCATTTTTGTGACTAAAAAGTTAAATGTTCATTTTTTACTTCCATGTTGCTTCTGCTGCTGTGAAACACCTGAAGGGTTAATAAACTTCTTGAATGTGGTTTTGAGCACCTTGAGGGGTGCAATTTTTAGAATGGTGTCACTTTTGGGTATTTTCAGCCATATAGAACCCTCAAACTGACTTCAAATGTGAGGTGGTCCCTAAAAAAAATGGTTTTGTAAATTTTGTTGTAAAAATGAGAAATCACTGGTCAAATTTTAACCCTTATAACTTCCTAGCAAAAAAAAAAATTGTTTCCAAAATTGTGCTGATGTAAAGTAGACATGTGGGAAATGTTATTTATTAACTATTTTGTGTCACATAACTCTCTGGTTTAACAGAATAAAAATTCAAAATGTGAAAATTGCAAAATTTTCAAACTTTTTGCCAAATTTCAGTTTTTTTTCACAAATAAACTCAGAAATTATCGACCTAAATTTACCACTAACATGAAGCCCAATATGTCACGAAAAAACAATCTCAGAATCGCTAGGATCCGTTGAAGCGTTCCTGAGGTATTACCTCATAAAGGGACACTGGTCAGAATTGCAAAAAACGGCAAGGTCATGAAGGGGTTAATACTGACCGCATAGTACTCTGTTCTATCCTTTCTATTTAGCTAGAAGTGGCCTCCTTTGCTAAATTCTGTTTTCAGTCTGTGTATGTTTTTTCCCTCTCCTCTCACAGTCAATATTTGTGGGGGGCTGCCTATCCTTTGGGAATTTTCTCTGAGGCAAGATAGTTTTCCCTTTTCTATCTTTAGGGGTAATTAGTCCTCCGGCTGTGTCGAGATGTCCAGGGAGTGCTAGGTACATTCCACGGCTACTTCTAGTTGCGGTGTTAAGTTCAGGGTCTGCGGTCAGTACAGGTACCACCTTCTCCAGGGTACGTCTCATGCTGCTCTTAGGCCACCAGATCATAACACTTCCCATCCACAGCTCCAATACAGTTAGGGAAAGAACACAGTTGTTCAAATTTTTGGGCGTTGGCCTCCCATAATTCAGTTGTAGGGAGGGGTAAAAATTCTTCACGGAGATTGTCCCACAAAGCGCGGAATGTGTCGGCAATAATTCCCGAAAGTGTGGAGACTCCAATCCTGAATTGGAAATGCAGGGATCTCAAGGTCTCTCCGGTAGCCATGAAACTGCCAAACAGATAAATTTAACCCCTTCCCGACATCGGACGTACTATACCGTCCGATGTCGGGTCCCCTGCTTTGATGTGCGCTCCGGCGGTGAGCGCACATCAAAGTCGCGACATGTCAGCTGTTTTTTACAGCTGACATGTGCGCGCAATAGCGGCGGGTGAAATCGCGATCACCCGCCGCTATTAACTAGTTAAATGCTGCTGTCAAACGCAGACAGCGGCATTTAACTACCGCATCCGGCCGGGCGGCCAGATATGACGTCATCGCCGACCCCTGTCACATGATCGGGGTCGGCGATGTGTCACGAAGGTAACCATAGAGGTCCTTGAGACCTCTATGGTTACTGATCGCCGGTGGCTGTGAGCGCCCCCCTGTGGTCGGCGCTCACAGCACACCTGCATTTTAGCTACATAACAGCGATCTGATGATCGCTGTTATGTAGCAGAGCCGATCCGGCTGTGCCTGCTTCTAGCCTCCCTTGGAGGCTATTGAAGCATGGCAAAAGTGAAAAAAAAAAGTTTTTAAAAATGTGAAAAAAATAAAAAAAACATAAAAGTTTAAATCACCCCCCTTTCGCCCCAATCAAAATAAATTAATAAAAAAAAAATCAAATCTACACATATTTGGTATCGCCGCGTTCAGAATCGCCCGATCTATCAATAAAAAAAAGCATTAACCTGATCGCAAAACGGCGTAACGAGAAAAAAAATCAAAACGCCAGAATTACGTTTTTTTGGTCGCCGCGACATTGCATTAAAATGTAATAAAGGGCGATCAAAAGAACGTATCTGCACCAAAATGCTATCATTAAAAATGCCAGCTCGGCACGCAAAAAATAAGCCCTCACCTGACCCCAGATCACGAAAAATGGAGACGCTACGGGTATCAGAAAATGGCGCAATTTTATTTATTTATTTTTTGGCAAAGTTTGGAATTTTTTTTCACCACTTAGGTGAAAAATAACCTAGACATGTGAGGTGTCTATGAACTCGTACTGACCTGGAGAATCATAATGGCAGGTCAGTTTTAGCATTTAGTGAACCTAGCAAAATAGGCAAGCAAAAAACAAGTGTGGGATTGCACTTTTTTTGCAATTTCACCGCACTTGGAATTTTTT
This sequence comes from Ranitomeya variabilis, assembly GCF_051348905.1. NCBI lineage: Eukaryota > Metazoa > Chordata > Amphibia > Anura > Dendrobatidae > Ranitomeya > Ranitomeya variabilis. Next base: position 436,172,463 of record NC_135236.1, read on the forward strand.
TCCCGTTTTCTAGTACACGCCATGGTAAAACCAATGGTGTCATTCAAAAGTACAACTCAAAATATAAGCCCTCACATGGCCAAATTGACGGAAAAATAAAAAAGTTATGGCTCTGGGAAGGAGGGTAGTGAAAAACGAAAACGGAAAAACGAAAAATCCCACGGTCATGAAGGGGTTAAAAATTAAATTAAGTACATTGAAATATAAAAATAGAATAAAACCAAAAAAAAAAAAAAAAAAGGAAACATTGCTGAACATATGACAGGCCTTTACATTGCAAGATAACGTACCGTAGAGTCACCAGCAGCCGTTCCTCAGCAGAAATTGATCTCCGGAGCTGTGTGTCCTGCCTGCTAATGGATCCTTCCACAAGACAGATATCGGAAGCCGTCTCGAGACATCCTGGTAAATTCAAAATATTTTTCCAGGTTGTCATTTAGCTCGCCAAACAAGCAATGGTAGGCTCCACGGCTCTCCCGGACTTCCACTATAGGGTGTAACCAAAAGCGCCGATGAAGACTCTTTCTCCGTTTCTCTCTTTTCCTTTGCTCGTAATAGGCAATAGCATAAGCATTAGACAAGGCAAACTCCAACTCCATATTCATGTAGATACTCTCCATGGAACGCTCTATCATGATGCTGTAAACACAAGCAAAATGGGAGGAATTCATCTCTACAAGGGTCTATATACACAAATTCCATTGCACCCACCCTCCTCTATCCATTGGTGGTCCTTATCTCTTGTCTAGACACAAAAACGGTAATTAGTTCTTACCGGTAAATGTATTTCCAGGAATCCACCTGACAGCACCATTGGAGGACGTCCTTCTTACCCTCAGTGGGACAGGAACCACAAGCAGTTAAAAGGACCCTCCCCACTCCACCCACCAGTGATTTTCTAAGTACCACATCTGGATGGATGCAAAAAAGAGTTTATTTACAATTACACACCAATGTTACATCACATTAGTCAGTAGTATAAGCTTGCAGTGGGAGGGAACTAGTAGTGCTGTCAGGTGGATTCCTGGAAATACAATTACCGGTAAGAACTAATTACCGTTTTCCAGTCCACCACCTGACAGCACCATTGGAGAATACCAAAGGATGTTTAACTAGGGTGGGACTACTGCATGTAAGACTTTTCTACCAAAGGCTAATTGGTCTGATACGACATCTAATTTATAGTGTCTAGCAAAGGTAGAAAGACTAGTCCAAGTCGCCGCCCTACAGATTTGCTCAGCTGAGGCACCCCCCTTTTCTGCCCATGATGTAGAAATAGCTCGTGTTGAGTGGGCCCTAAGAGTATCCGGGGGATCTTTCCCTTGGTCTGTATATGCTAGGCTAATCATGTTTTTAATCCACCTAGCAATAGTTGATTTTGCTGCTTTACAACCCCTATTTGGACCACCGTATTGTATAAATAAGTTAGTGTCCTGTCTCCAGCTTTCTGTCGCCCCTAGGTATTTTAGAACAGTCTCCCTAACGTCAAGGTTATGGTAGACCCCCTCTTTTGCGTTTTTAGGGTGTTGGCAGAAAGAAGGAAGGATTATCTCCTGATTTATATTGGTAGAGGATACTTCCTTGGGGAGGAAAGCTGGGTTAGGTTTGAAGACTACTCTGTCGTCAAAGATTTGAAGATATGGATTCTGGATAGAAAGAGCCTGCATCTCCCCCAGCCTTTTAGCCAATGTGATGGCAATTAGGAAGGCAGTCTTAAAGGAGAGATTGGCTATGTCCATATCTTCCGACAGTAAGTAAGGGGTTTTACACAAAGTGTTAAGGACCAGGTTTAGGTCCCAAGGAGGAGTTGATTTCCTCACAAGTGGCCTCATTCTCTGCATGGCCCTGGAAAATCTCGCTATCCAGGGATGGGAGGCTAGTGATGTATCAAAAAAGACACTAAGTGCTGCAATCTGTACTTTTAGAGTACTAGGCCGAAGGCCCTTGTCAAATCCGAGTTGCAGGAAATCGAGGATTCTTGGGATATCTGGTTTTGAAGTATCCACAGGACCTTCTCCCAGAAAGGAACAATACCGCTTCCAGATCTTGTTATAAATCGCCGAAGTCACCGGCTTTCTGCTTGCCTGGAGTGTGGTAATGACATCTTCTGACAGGCCTCTGGATCTTAGGGTTTGCCGTTCAGGATCCAAGCAGATAGGTGAAGAGTCTGGATTCTTGTGGAACACCGCACCTTGAAGTAGAAGGTCCTGCCTGTTCGGTAGTAAGACTGGTTCCTCTGTTGACATCTTGGATAGTAGAGAAAACCAGCTTCTTTTCGGCCAAAAAGGAACCACCAGGATTACGGCTGCTCTCTCGTCTCGTATCTTCCCGAGTGTCTTTGGTATCAGAGGAAGAGGCGGAAATGCGTACAGGAGACCTTCTCCCCAATATTGAGACAAGGCGTCTACTGCAGTAGCTCCGTCTAGAGGACTGAGCGAAAAGAATGCTCTGGCCTTTGTGTTTGACCTGGTGGCAAAGAGGTCCACCTGAGGTGTCCCCCATTTCTGGCATAGACTGCTGAATACTTCTGGGTTCAGTTCCCATTCTCCGGGATGTACCGACTTTCGGCTCAAGAAATCTGCTACCTGATTCTTGGCGCCTTCCAGGTGAACTGCCGAGATGGATCTGACAGATCTTTCTGCCCACCTGAAAATCTGGTCTGCTAAGTGTTGCAGTGGTGGATGTTTCGGACCTCCCTGGTCTCTCAGAAATGCCACTGCTGTGACATTGTCGGACAGTATTCTCACGTGTCTGTCTCGGACCAATGACTGGGCCTGACACAACACATTCCAGATCGCATACAGTTCCCTGAAATTTGACGATCTTGCGGCAATCTGAGGAGTGCATTCTCCCTGGTAGTATGTTCTTCCTATATGACCGCCCCATCCGTATTGACTGGCGTCTGTGGTAACCGTAACACAGGGATCGAGTATCCATGGAACTCCCTCTCTCAGGTTTCCCGGTGTGGTCCACCAGGTTAGGGATCTCTTTACAGACTGAGACACAACCATCTTCCTGTCTAGGGAACTCTGTTTCTTGTTCCAGGATCCTAGGACTTCTCTTTGCAACTCCCGCGAGTGGAATTGGCTCCATTTCACACAGGGTATGCATGCTGTCATGAAGCCGAGTATCCTCATTGCCTCTCTTATGGAGGGGGTACTTCTTCTGAACTGATGAATGTGCCTGATCAAGGCCTCTTGCATGTCTTCTGGTAAAAAAGATGTTCTTAGATTGGAATCCAACATCACCCCCAAAAATTTTATTCTGGAATTTGGGACCAGGCAGGACTTCTTCCAGTTCACAATCCACCCCAGCTCCTGTAGGATGGAAAGAGTGAAAGTGCAGTCTATTTTGAGGAGTTTCTGTGATTTCGCCATTATCAGGAAGTCGTCCAGATATGGGACTATGGTCACATTCTGGTTTCTTAGATAGGCCACAACGTCCGACATCAACTTGGTAAAAATTCTGGGCGCTGAAGCAAGCCCGAAGGGGAGACATCTGAACTGGAAGTGATGTACTATCCCCTTGTTCATTATGGCAAATCTCAGGAATTTTTGGTAGGAGACGTGTATCGGGACATGATAGTAGGCGTTGCTTAGGTCTAGGGTACACATTACCATGTCCTTGTCTATCAGAGGCGTCGTGGACTTTATAGATTCCATCCGGAATCTTTTGTACCGGACCCATTTGTTTAGTGGTTTTAAATTTATAATCGTCCGGGAGTCCCCGGATGGTTTCTTTATTGAAAACAAATGGGAATAATGGCCTTTGCCTCTTTCTGAGATGGGAACTGACACAATCGCCTCTAAATCCAACAGCTCCTGGATGTTTGTCCACATGGAGGAGTCGGAGAGCGGGCAGGGTCGGGTTACTACAAATCTTTCTGGGGGACTGCTGGAGAACTCTAATTTGTATTATTGCGCGATCACCTGTAGAATCCAAGGATTCTGGGACACCTTCTGCCAACCCCCTAGAAATTTTTGTAACCGACCTCCCACATTGATGTCATTTATTTGACTTTGGTGTACCTGCACTTGGGAAGATGGAGTTTCTACCCTTTCCACCCTTGGGATAAGACCACCTCCCAGTCTTCCCTTTCCCCCTGTAGTCTGTCCTCTGACTGGGTCGGGACCTACGAAAGGGCTGATACTTTTTGGTATTCTCCTCAGGGATTCCCTTCTTTTTATCTGAGGCTTTTTCTAGGATATCGTCTAGAATAGGCCCAAATACTTTATTCCCTGAGAATGGGATTCCACACAATTTGTTTTTTGACTGGAGATCCCCCGACCAGGTTTTTAGCCATATGGCTCTTCTGGCCGCGTTAGACAAAGATTCGCTTCTAGCCGCGAAACGTACAGATTCGGCAGAAGCGTCCGCCATAAAGCCTGTTGCGAGTTTGAGCAACGGCAGGGATTTAAGGATAACCTCTCTGGAAGTTTTGGCTTTGAGATGATCCTCTAAATCGTCAATCCATAAATGCATTGACAGGGCTACGGATGTTGCCGCTATATTGACCCGTATTATTGCTGTGGAGGACTCCCAAGTTCTCCTTAGCAAACCGTCCGCTTTACGATCCATAGGATCTTTTAATGCGGAAGAGTCCTCAAATGGGATTGAGGTCTTCTTCGCCACTTTTGCTAGTGGAACATCGATCTTGGGAACTTCATCCCACACTTTAATGTCCTCTGGATTGTAGGGTAGACGAAGTCTAAAATCCCTGGGAATCACCAGTTTCTTCTCCGCTTCCTGCCACTCTTCCAGGATCATGGAACGGATGTGGTTGTTGACGGGGAAGACTTTAGTCACCTGGGCATGTAATCCGCCAAACATCTCGTCCTGGATCGAGGTCTCCTCTGGCGTATCCTGTAGCTGCATGGTGTTACGCACAGCATAAAGAAGTTCATCTGTGTCTGCTGCCGAGAAGAGATATCTCTTCCCTCTGCCCAAAGATCCGTCTCTTTCTTCCTGGTCAGAATCCTCCGAAACTTCACCCTCGGAAGAGGGGCTAGACTCCCTTGGCCTCTTCCGTGAAGTCTGCGGTTCTGACTGAGTTGCCTGGGAAAGATTCAAGCTTGAGATAGAAGCCTGAACCTCTTGTCGAATCATGGTCCTCATACTGGATAGTAGCGTTGTCGGTTCATCACCCACAATTTTGGATGTGCACGATTTGCACAATGGTTTCCGCCAATTTTCCGGAAACTTAGTGGCACATATCGGGCATTTATTTTTCCCCGATTTTTTTCCTTTCGGCTGTGGGGATGGGAGGCTCAGCCTAGGATAAATAGAGATGTGTGTGGGGTACGTAAGTAGGGAAGCAGGGGGAGGGGTGAGCTTTGTGGTATGGCTTTTACATAGCCCACTCACGTGCCCCTGAAGCTGGTCAGTCCCCTCAGGTCTGGCAGTCTCCTCCATAGTGCAGAAAACAATCTGAACCTATAGCCGAGTGCTCCTTTGTCAGGATGGCAGGCGGCATACAGACCCCCCTAGTGAGTTTATATAGGTTTTACCTCGTTGATCCTGCCCTCCTTACCGCCGCTGCGGTGACCGCGCTGTGCCCCTCACCAAGGCCGGCGCTGCTGCCGGCGCCATCCTCCACGCTGGCCGCGACCGGAAGTGACGCGGCCGTCACGACCGGAAGGGACGCGGTCGCTGGACCCGGAAGCGGCCGCCTGGAAGCGGCCGCCAGAGAAGCTGCGGCCGCATGCTGGAGCCGGCCGCTGCTGGAAGCGGCCGCCGCACTCACCCCCCGGCAGACAGGCACCCGGACCGAGAGCCCCCACGAGGAGGAAGCGGACCCGACCCCAGGAGCAGCACTGGGGAGGCTGAGGGACCCCCCATAGCAGGTATCAGCCGCAGATATCTTGCGGCGGGGAAGGGAAAGGCTGGGCCCCCCGATCCCCACCATCTGCACAGCACCGTCGGAGGACATGCTTGCCGTTCCTATCCGCAGTGGGACAGGAAAAACACTGGTGGGTGGAGTGGGGAGGGTCCTTTTAACTGCTTGTGGTTCCTGTCCCACTGAGGGTAAGGACGTCCTCCAATGGTGCTGTCAGGTGGTGGACTGGAAATTTGGCTTTTGTTTCCCAGCAATTGGGTAAAGAATGTCACAACGCATGTGTCCAAAAACGCAGCGTTTTTGAAAAACGCAATAAAAACGCACACATAACGCTGCGTTTTTTGACGCATGCGTTGAACGCATGCGTCAAAAAAATGTTGCGTTTGGCGTGCGTTTTCATTGCGTCATGCGTTGCGTCGACGACGCTGCGTCCAAAGACGCGAATGTGAACGTAGCCTTACAAAAGTAATGCTAAAGTTCAAAAACCTCTACGTGTGAACATAGCCCAAGGTGTGGAGGAGCATTTTTGTTTTAGGCTATTTTGCCTTATATACAAGTCATTACCCTGGAAAGGATGTTCCTTAACATATTTCCCAGGAAAATCTATTTTGGTTTTGTTTGTTTTATTGTGAGTCTGTAAAAGTGGTGTAAGGCTACTTTCACACTAGCGTCGTGCACTGCACGTCGCAATGCGTCGTCGTGGAGAAAAAACGCATCCTGCAAAGTTGTCTGCAGGATGCGTTTTTTCCCCATAGACTAACATTACCGACGCATTGCGACACGTCGCAACCGTCGTGCAACGGTTGCGTCGTGTTTTGGCGCACCGCCGCCACAAAAAAAGTTACATGTAACGTTTTTGTGTGCGTTGGGACCGCCATTTTCGACCGTGCATGCGCGGCAAACTTAAGACTGCTTCCGCTGGCAACGTCGGGCATTTTCTTCACAGTATGTGTCAGTACGTCGGGCCGACGCTAGTGTGAAAGTAGCCTAAGACTGACAACATTGTTCACAGCAGTGACCTGGGAGTCAGAAATGCTTCCAGGTGTCTTCCCCATGCTGTTCCTATGTCATTTGAGCACTGTACCCATCGATTTCCACAATTTCTAGTCCCTCTGCAGACCGCCGGAAAAATACTCGAGTTTCCCATAGACTTACATTGGGCTCGTTGCTTGGGTCGAGCACCCGAGTATTCCAATTTGCTCGACCGAAGCAAAGAGAACCCGAGCATTTTAGTGCTCCTGTCAGTTTGCGTAAAGCAGGGTCAGCGGCTCCTGTGGCAAATCTGGGTACAGCAAGAGTAATGGCTCCTGTGATCAGGCTGTGTATCTCAGGGTTAGAGGCTTCTGCCCTCAGCCTGAGTACAGCAGGGTTAGGGGCTTCTGCAGTCAGCCTAAGTACAAAAGTGTAAGGGTTCCTGCAGTCAGCCTAAGTACAAAAGTGTTAGGGGTTGCTGCAGTCAGCCAGGGTACAGCAGGGATAGGGGCCCCTGCGGTCAGTCCGGGTACAGCAGGGATAGGGCCCCTGCGGTCAGTCCGGGTACGGCAGGGATAGGGGCCCCTGCGGTCAGTCCGGGTACGGCAGGGATAGGGGCCCCTGCGGTCAGTCCGGGTACGGCAGGGATAGGGGCCCCTGCGGTCAGTCCGGGTACGGCAGGGCTAGGGGCCCCTGCGGTCAGTCCGGGTACGGCAGGGATAGGGGCCCCTGCGGTCAGTCCGGGTACGGCAGGGATAGGGGCCCCTGCGGTCAGTCCGGGTACGGCAGGGATAGGGGCCCCTGCGGTCAGTCCGGGTACGGCAGGGCTAGGGGCCCCTGCGGTCAGTCCGGGTACGGCAGGGCTAGGGGCCCCTGCGGTCAGTCCGGGTACGGCAGGGATAGGGGCCCCTGCGGTCAGTCCGGGTACGGCAGGGATAGGGGCCCCTGCGGTCAGTCCGGGTACGGCAGGGCTAGGGGCCCCTGCGGTCAGTCCGGGTACGGCAGGGATAGGGGCCCCTGCGGTCAGTCCGGGTACGGCAGGGCTAGGGGCCCCTGCGGTCAGTCCGGGTACGGCAGGGATAGGGGCCCCTGCGGTCAGTCCGGGTACGGCAGGGCTAGGGGCCCCTGCGGTCAGTCCGGGTACGGCAGGGATAGGGGCCCCTGCGGTCAGTCCGGGTACGGCAGGGCTAGGGGCCCCTGCGGTCAGTCCGGGTACGGCAGGGATAGGGGCCCCTGCGGTCAGTCCGGGTACGGCAGGGCTAGGGGCCCCTGCGGTCAGTCCGGGTACGGCAGGGCTAGGGGCCCCTGCGGTCAGTCCGGGTACGGCAGGGATAGGGGCCCCTGCGGTCAGTCCGGGTACGGCAGGGCTAGGGGCCCCTGCGGTCAGTCCGGGTACGGCAGGGATAGGGGCCCCTGCGGTCAGTCCGGGTACGGCAGGGATAGGGGCCCCTGCGGTCAGTCCGGGTACGGCAGGGCTAGGGGCCCCTGCGGTCAGTCCGGGTACGGCAGGGATAGGGGCCCCTGCGGTCAGTCCGGGTACGGCAGGGCTAGGGGCCCCTGCGGTCAGTCCGGGTACGGCAGGGCTAGGGGCCCCTGCGGTCAGTCCGGGTACGGCAGGGATAGGGGCCCCTGCGGTCAGTCCGGGTACGGCAGGGCTAGGGGCCCCTGCGGTCAGTCCGGGTACGGCAGGGATAGGGGCCCCTGCGGTCAGTCCGGGTACGGCAGGGATAGGGGCCCCTGCGGTCAGTCCGGGTACGGCAGGGCTAGGGGCCCCTGCGGTCAGTCCGGGTACGGCAGGGATAGGGGCCCCTGCGGTCAGTCCGGGTACAGCAGGCTAGGAGCCGGTGACAGCCTTCCTGCACGGCAGCAGTGCGTGTGGTGCTGAACTCCGTCCTTTGTATTGTGTGTCAGGACAACAGCCTCTCCCTCCCGGCTGCTCATTACCCAGCATGCAGCGGGGGATTTAACACCAAGATGGCGGACACTATGGAGGAATATGAGAAAGACGCTGGCTGCGTCCCGATCCTGCACCCAGAGGTGAGTGCGTCCTGTGACTGCGGTGTGGGCGGCCGGTGCTGGGGGTACGGGGCGAGCTGTGGGCGCTGGCACGGGGGACAGGCTGGGGAGGGTGCCGCTGTACCGAGGATGCTCGGGAGAAGATCGCGGCCTGTGCTCCTTAGGACCCGGTGACGGGCTGGCCGGGCTGTGCTGGCTGTGTACCCGGCCTGGCGCAGGCTTATCGCCATGGCCAACGGCTGCTTAGAGGAGAGGCCCACCCTCACAGGAGCGCTGGTGGCCGGCGTGGCTTGTGGGACAATGTGCGCCACCCTGCCCCATCCCCAGGGAATGCCTCCTCAGCATTGTCCTCTCCGGGCTTAGGGAGCCATTTATAAATACCCCGCGCAGCCAATCAGAGGCCAGCTCTCATCAGTCACATGGAAAATGAAAGCTGCCATCTGATTGGTAACTAGGGCTGCCACACACGTACAGCGCAGACTCCTGGGCCCGTGTTGACGGCCTTCCAGCTCCAGTCACTGTTTACATCCAGCCAGTGGTGGTAACAGCTGATGTTTGGGGGTGCTGGGTGTCAGACCCCCCCAGTCTCAGGTTGATCACCTGTCAGTATCCAGTAGTGGACAACCCCTTTAAGAGCCAGGTGGTAGTCTGCTCTTTAGCACCATGAGACGCCTGCTGTGATCTGCATATTGGCCTTGGTGGTACCCCTGGGTGCCCGAGGAGGCAGGGTGGGCAGAGCGCCGTGCTGCCCCTGGGATGTATGAGACGAGGAGGCGTGTAATAACGGGGTGTGTTGTTACTGCTGTCGGCGGGGGCAGCTCCTGGTACGGGCTCGAGGGGCGGCCATCACTGGCTCATCTGGAGCCATCGTATTGTGTATGACATAATGGCTTAAAGGGGGTGTCATTGATTAAAAAAAAAAAAAATCTTAAATGCAGGGTATATGCTAAAATCGAACTTTTATTAAACGATGACCCAAAATTAGTATTAAACAGAAAACTATACCAAAACTAATTTATACAAAATCTTTATTACAAAACTAGGATAAATAAACCGACACACCTTATTAAAAAACCCTTCTATATGAGACTGGGTTTACAAACTGGCCTGTATGTTCAAAAGCAAAGAAGGTGGAACACCTACCTCACATATGGTACCTACACGTCCCTAGGGTACCCCCTACCTATCTGCGGAGGTTGGCACCCTCTTGGACGCAATGTGGCGCCCCCGCTCCTCGACGGCTGACCCTAGGTGCCCTGTGGGTCCCTAATAAATAAATTTGTTCATGGACACCACATACTCGCCCACACCTGGGGCCCAACCTAATATAAACAAAACAGATGCCAGATGATATTACACCAAAAGTGCCACAATGACAAAAAACAATTTGCTGCCTCAAAAGGCTAAGTTTGATAACATGTGGCACACATGACCGTCTATTCTAAACCTCCTTCACTGGCTATTATACCCTTATGCGCCCCTGCCCAGATTACCCTGCCTAACAGCGGAGGTTGGCACCCTCTTGAACGCAAAGTGGCGCCCCCCCTCCTTGCTTTTGAACATACAGGCCAGTTTGTAAACCCAGTCTCATATAGAAGGGTTTTTTAATAAGGTGTGTCGGTTTATTTATCCTAGTTTTGTAATAAAGATTTTGTATAAATTAGTTTTGGTATAGTTTTCTATATGCTAAAATCGCCATCGCTCTGGTGGTCCCGCTATGGTTTCAGACGTGCCCAGACATAGGAGAGTACTCACTACTATGTGCTTCCATTCCACCTAGCACCACATTGAGGAGGAAAGGGGGCTCAGACCCTCGCCCTTGTGATCAGTGGACGCTTATCACATGTCCTCCACAGATAGATCTTCAGGACTCCTAGGGGCCGATAATGGTGGGAAGCCATTTCAGTAAGTGCCCTCACAGAGGGGCATCTGATACTGCACTCCCATTGGTCGGCTCTGATCTCGCCATCTTCCGCCTTGCATGCTCCCATGAGTTGTCCTGGGCCACAGTCTACAGTACGCTGTTTTCTTACAGTCATCCATGCAGCATTCTCGGCTTCCTCAATGACGGACTGGGGCGCTATTTCTCTGCCACTGAATGGCCAAAAGGGATATTGATCTCCGAACATCCTAAAAGGGGGTTTTCAAAAATCCTCGCTAAGGATTAACAATGTCACTCGCCCTCTGCTGCTCCATCATGCCTTTCTCCCACTGCCCATTCTAACAGGTTGCAGCGGTGACATTGTGAACCCTGTAGCCAATCACCATGATGGGAAGTGCAATGTTGCTAAGCTCTGTGATTGGCTGCAGTGGTCACACATTCTGTAGTCATGACGTCACTGCTGCAGCATGTCAACAAAGACCTGGGGCTTGGTGCACAAGCATTGCTGGAGCAGTTTTGGGTGAGAAGAGCTCAGGTTGCTATTTTTAACCCATGGCAAGCCTGTGTACATAACATTAACTCATGGAAAAGCCATTTAATTTAGTTCTCAATAGTTAAAATGTTGGGCATGTAACATCTTTGTACTAGGCACATTCTGTACCCACGGTGTAGTAGACTTACTATGGGGGCTGTCTTTTTCATGTGTAAAATAGTGCACAGAAAAAACAATCTGTTTTCACTGATCCATTGTGAAGATTTAATAGAAAAATGATTTATGCCTTTGATTTATTTTTACTGCAATACATTGTGTCATCCAGATGTCAAAAAACTGACCCAGATTATATGAGAACTTGAAAATGGATGTGCAGGGCACAATATGAAAACTCATCCATTGTTTTCTGGATAAAATCCAGAGAACATAGGAATATGGTGGTAGGAAGGATTAAAGGGACCTTTACCTGTGGCGATAATTGCCTGAATGATGGTGTACGGTCATTGCCCACTGTTATCATGTCTAGCGATAATTGCTCTTTCATCTAATCTCATATGCTGACCTAAAGCCATCACTTGTCATTAGCACGGCCCCTGGTGCCTACAGGCATCTGCCAGTCACTTGAGATGGAAACCGTATGAGACGGGGGTGGGGGGGAACGAAAGACAGCACAAATGATCATTCGGACCGAAACCCACACGAATACTGCCACACCTACAGTGGGGAATATAAGTATTTGATACACTGCTGATATTGCAAATTTTCTCACAAAGAATGGAGAGGTCTGTAATTTTTGTCATACGTACACTACAACTGTGAGAGAATCTAAAAATATAAATCACAAGATCACATTGTATGATTTTTACATAATTAATTTGCATTTTATTGCATGAAATAAGTAATGCAATAGAAAAACAGAACTTAACATTTGGTACAGAAACCTTTATTTGCAAATACAGAGGTCAGACATTTTGCTCACTCTCCATACAGATCTTCTCCAGATCTTTCAGGTTTTGGGGCTGTCGCTGGGCAACATTGAGTTTCAGCTCCCTCCAATGGTTTTCTATTGGGTTCAGGTCTGGAGACTGGCTAGGCCACTAAAGGACTTTGAAATGTTTCTTATGTAGCCAGTCCTTAGTTGCCCTGGCTGTGTGTTTTAGGTCATTGTCATTCTGGAAGACCCGGCCACGACCCATCTTTAGTGCTCATACTGACGGAAGAAGGTTGTTGACCAAAATCTCACGATACATGACCCCATCTATGCTCCATTCAATACGGTGCAGTCATTCTGTCCACTATGCAAAAAAGCACCACCAATGTCTGATGTTTCCACCACCATGCTTCACGGTTATGATGGTGTTCTTGGGGTTCTAATAATCCTTCTTCTTCCTACAAACACAGCAAGTGGAGTTGATATCAACACGTTCTATTTTGGTCTCATCTGACCACATGACCTTCTCCCATGCCTCCTCTGGATCATCCAGATGGTCATTGGTGAACTTCAAACGGGCCTGGACATGTGGTGGCATGAGCAGGGGGATCTTGTGTGCACTGCAGAATTTTATTCCATGACAGCATAGCGTATTGATACTGTAGGCCCAGCTCTCTTCTCGTCATTGACTAAGTCCTCCCATGTAGTTCTGGTTTGATTCCTGACCTTTCGCAGAATCATCCTTAACCCACAAGGTGAGACCTTACATGGAGCCCCAGACCTAGGATGCTTGACGGTTATCTTGTGTTTCTCCCATTTTCTAATAATTGTGCCAACAGTTGTTGCCTTCTCACCAAGCTGCTTGCCTTTTATCCTGTAGCCCATCCCAGCCTTGTGCTGGTCTATAATTTTGTCCCTGATGTCCTTAGACAGCTGTTTGGTTTTGGCCATGGTGGAGAGGTTAGAGTGTGATTGAGTGTGTGGACAGGTGTCTTTTATACAAGTAACAAGTTCAAACCGTTGCAATTAATACAGGTAATGAGTGCAGAGTAAGAGGGATTCCTAAAGGAAAACTAACAGGTCTGTGAGAAACAGAAATCTTGCTGTTTGGTAGGTGATCAAATACTTATTTCAAGCAATAAAATGCAATTTAATTATTTAAAAATCATACACTGTGATTTTCTGTTTTTTATTTTTAGATTCTGTCTCTTGGGGCCCGCTCCCATTTGCGATTTAGATTGGACGAATGCAATCTGATTAAACATCGCATTGCATTTGTACAAATTTAATCCTTTGGTTCTGTTCTCAATTGTGTTCTTTTTTACTGCTCGATTGGATCTTGATTGTACAGGAAAAAAATTGCAGCACGTGATGATCGCATGCTGAATTTGGATCGCACGCACCCATACAAGTCTGTGTGTGTGAAACATGGCAGTGCGATTCCTGCCGGCAGCAGTGGAGATGGAGACATTCCCACCTTTGTCTCCTGTGCTGTGATTCTCTCGTGCGAGAAGATCGGAGCACTGACACTCGCTCGCAGCAGAGCAGGAGCCGGGGTCATTAGCATCTGCACCGCATGTGATTCGCAAGTGGGACCCTGGCCTCACAGCTGAAGTGGACCTACCATACAAATTACACACCTCTCCATTCTTTGTAGGTGCGAAAACTTAACAAATCGTCAGTGTATCAAATACTTATATTCCCCACTGTAAATACAAGTAAACCAGTGCCAGTAGACGATCTTCTGCAACAAAGTACATTACATTGCTAGTGAATGGGGTAATAAAACGCCTGAACAGATTCTAGTCCTGTCCGATGCTGAAGTGTCGTACACTTTCACTGCAGATTTATGCATTGCTATACATTGCAGATTTTAATGAGGATTTAGTCCTGAGTAAGTTACTGGCTGTGTGATCTCACCTTTATGCCCGTGTGTTGGCCGTAGTGGGTAAACTGCCTATGAATTGCACACGACCTGATCAGCATTTAATAGCCTGTTTAGTCCAGCTAAACCACACTTCAGTGTGCACAGAACGATTGTTAATATGATCGTTCTGTGCATTTAGAATGTCACTGTTCTCGGCATCACATGTCCTGTTTACACTTCAGAATGTGCTGCAGAGAGCCATGATTTTTTTTTTTTTTTTTTTTTTTAGTCTGCTGCAGCCTTTCAGTACACTGTCAAAGTGGATGTCCCTTCTGATGGAGCAGAGAAGGTTGCTGCTGATCAGTGGCACTGAGTGGCTGCAGTGGTCATGCAACAACAATTTCACGACATTGCTGCAATTCTGCTCCGGGCAGTGAGACTGTGCTTTTTTAAATTTTATCTGGGGCAGTTTAGCAGTAGATGTCCTGTAGTGGACAACCCCCTTTAAATACAGCAGCTGGTCATACATTTGGGATTCCCGATAGCCATTTTCTCTAACCTTTTGTTCAGGAATGGCTTGTGAAAGTTGCTAGTGTCAGGACGGCGAGGTTCTGCTCCGTCCTGGTCAGGTCAGGGTTAAGTTTATCCGCCTCTCTTTGGTTCTTGGGCGACTATTTAATTCTGGTAGGTCCTGGGTCCAGTGTCGGTGATACTTCTGTTTCCTCGGCTAGAGTTTGCTGACCCATGTTACTCGTCTGTAATCCCTGTTCCTGTGTGTGTGTGTGTGTGTGTGTGTGTGTGTGTGTGTTTCGCTGTGTATGACCCGGTTTGTCCCTTGACTATTGTGTGTCTTCCTGCTCGGTACTGCTTTGTCCTTCCTGGTATTCTGACCCCTTGGCTCGTCCCTGTTTACTCGTCTGTCTTTTCCCTTGGTTACCTTGTACTTGTCTGGCTTCTGACCCTTGGCTTTGCTTTGACTTCGTTATTCGTTTTGCGCATTTTTCTCCACACCCCGGTTGGCTCTACGTCCGCCCGCGGGGTATCTCTGCCCCCTTTGGTCACGTGACCAGCCTAACTAAGGTCCTGTCCGCTCTACACACCTTGGTCTTCTTGCTCCGTGTGTATCGGCTCACATTCCCGGCTGGCGCCCCTGGCCTAAACCCCGGTGACACTATCCCCGTGTCACTACAGCTAACTTGGATATCACAGAAATAATTCTTTTTCTATAGGGTCAACAGATTCTACAGCACTTTACAAATCAGAGGTGACATTACCGACACATTCTGACTTTACAGAGTTAACTATCAATTACTAAGAGGAGAGAGGGCGCTGCTCGCCTGAGCTTACAATCTAAAAGGAAAGTTAAAATTGGCAAATCGGTAAGTGATCTCTGCCTAGGACCGCTCTCACACGTCTGAGTCGGCGATGTCTGAGTCGGCCATGGGTCTCCTGACACATCAGCCCCACAGGCATATATGGAAGAAGGCTGCTAGGTTTGGGGCAGGAGGGCGTCACATTCTGTGCTGGGACCATGCATGTCGGAGGGATGAAACCGGCCTCATTCTGTAGCTGGCTCTGATGGGATGCAGATCTGTCATTTGGCATGGACAACGTCCGCCCTCGGCAGCAACCGGAAACCATGTATAATAATGTCCATGCAGTAACTTCATTATCTTGTGCGGCGTTTACTTGTATTAAATGCCTCTTTCACATACATTGCCTGCTGACAACCATTGCCTTAGGCTATTTTCACACATCAGTTTTTTGCTGTCAGGCACAATCCAGCGAAAAGGGATCCTGCAAAATTTACCGCCTGATCCGTTTTTTTTTCTCATAGACTTGTATAAGCGCCGGATTGCGATGGATGGCCTCACATTTCAACCATTTTTTTGCCGGATCCGTCTAAAATTTGTTTTCCGGCGGCCGGAGAAAACGTACAGAGGAATGTTTTATTGTGTCTGGAAAAAAAACGTCCTGAGATGGATCCGGCGAAAAAGGTATGAAACGTGAGGTGAAATGACCGAATCCGCTTTTTTTACACAAATCATGCATTTTCCATTTCTTCCCTCTTACCGGAGCAGAAAGTCCAAACTTTATTCCCAGGTTAAAAAAACAAAAAAAACCAAACTGATCCATTGCATCAGTTTTTCACAAATTGCGCCGGATCTGTTTTTTTCAAAGTTAGCCGGATTATGCCTGACGGCAAAAAACTGATGTGTGAAAGTAGCCTTACCAATTCCCTGCCGCTCCGCCAACCTCCGCTCTCATTGCTGGCGCAGAATAGGACCGAGACAGAGAAGCCGTGGTCATGGGGTTAACTAGCGTCATAGCCGTCATCTTTAGTGTGCTTACCCTGCAGATCCATGGACAGTAAGGGGTCTTACAGTAAAAATCAGCGGGATTAAGATTTTCTATGTAAATATACACCAGGTTATGGGGTTCTAGAGATTTTGCCAGTAAGTGGCAACCCCTATGTGGTCACCTAAAGTCAGTTGTTAGTTTAGCCTGTATAAATTCTGTAGAAGACTGTGGATTTAGCTGCCTAAAATACCATATATTTAGGTAATATAAACTAGCAAAACAAGAGGAAGATCCAGCTCAACGATGCAGTGAAAAATCCATAACTTTATTCCACTACCAAAATAGCGTGTAAGGATAAAACATCAGCACGTTTAAAAACCAAGATCAACGCGTTTCTGGTGGCTAAGCACCCTTAATCATGATACCTGGTACATGTCAGGTCTCTTGCTTATATACTGATATCCGGTCGACACACCGGTGTTATAATTAGTTAAGTTGGTTGATTCAACAAAGTATGTACACATAAGCATGAGAACAAGACAAAAAAAGTTCTAAAATCAAGACAAATACTCCAACTAAATAGGAAAATGCAAAATACAAAAATGACAAAAGTGACAAAAAAGAAGCAAAATAAAATAGAACCATATCAAATAAATAGATAAATAAATATTTGACTGCATGCAAAATTCAAATAATTTGCATAAATAAGACTACAGGGAATTCTAATATGACAATCATAGTTAGGCAGCCCCGACAGGACAAAAAATATTGAAAATTAAATTATAAACTATAATATACCCCTGCAGCAATGTGTCAACATTAATTTCTGATGGGAGTTAATTTTGGTTGAAAAAAGAGAACTATTTAAAGTGGAACACGAGCTTTTGTAAATGTCGGCAAGTGCTTTCCTTGTTCATGGGTGTAGTATACATGTGAGACTCCTAATCAGCGAAGCTACAAGCTTCTTTGGTCATCTTTAAATAAATATATATATGACTGCATGCAGAATTTAAGTAATTTGGATAAATACAACTACAAAGAGTTCTAATATAACAATAATAATAAGAGAGCCCCAAAAGGACCAAAAATGTTGAGAATTTAAATTGTGAGCTGTAATATACCCCTGCAGCAATATGCCGACATTGTTATCTGATGGAAATTGAATTTGGTTGAATAAAGAGAGAACTATCTAAAATAGGACACAAACTTTTTTAAAAGCTGCCTAAAATACCATATATTTAGGTAATATAAACTAGCGACCACAGCCATTCATAGGGTCACGTCTGGGTCTGCACAATGAATAGCATGGCCCTACAATACGGCTCTTAATGAGAAAAAAATTAATTGGTTGTCGCTGATATCCATCAAATCTAACTGACCCAGATTCATAGGGATATCTGAGGTTAATACGGTTAATTGTAAGCTTAATACTTGCTTTATGTATTTTCTTCCCCAATTAAATCAGATTTTGTGTGCAAACCTTTCATCTGTTTCCCTGGTTCATAAATTACAATTTTCCTCCATAGATGCATAGGTGGAGAAAAGACATAGGTCCATAAAGTTCAACTTTCGTAAAGGGGGGGGGGGGGGGGGGTATAAGGGACTTTATACAGAAAATAAAAATGTACCTAAGCATTAACAGGATGGTACAGTAATTGCAACTTACCTGCCTGTTGTGCTGGGCGCCGTTCGTCCCCAGCACGTAGCGGTCAGTCTCTGCTGACGTGACGGGGCAGGACTTCTGATGCCATTCTGACTGACAGCTGTTTCCCCCGTTAGGCAGCGGAGATCCGGATGTCAATCAAAATGATGGTGGAGGTCCTGCTCCATTGACAAAGAGGACTGGAAGAATCAGGAACTCCAGTCAGGGACTGGAATAAGATTCCTGATGTAAAGAATGCCATAGTTTTTCATGAATAAGACATTGTGCCATTCCTTATAAGCTTCACTCATTTTGGCAGAGCTAGGAGAAACTGCCTTGAAAACTCCAAAAGTAGTAACATTTTGTCTAAATTGCCTTGATGAATGGGGGCAGCATGTTTCATATCTGAGGGCATATTTGGGATTGCATTAAGCGGTTGCTTTCGACATCTAGAACATCAGTCCTAGGAATATTTCACTTTATCATAGGGGTTTCCTCTTCTGCATACCAAAGCTTTACGGTAATCTCTTATACCAGACCTTTGATTCATAGTAAGGGAGTGACATATTTTTATCCAATTCATAAAACTACAACTCAAGTATACAGAAGGGAAATAATGTTTTTGTGTATTTTATTTTTTAGTTTGTGTTTGTGAACTTCAACAGCAAAAAAAAAAACCTGCTTAAAGGGAAATTGTTGCCAAGTTAATGCTTCCTAATCTGAGGGCAGCGGAAAATAGGAATAGAGACCTTGATTACAGCTCTGGGTTACTTGCTATAGTTTGGTAAAATTAATGTTTTGTCTACTGCGGCTCTGCTAGTTTTCTCAATTGTGAGATCTGGGTAGTCCCGCCCATATTATTGATTGACAGTTTTCTGCCTACACAGTGCATAAACAAGCTTTGTCCCAAAGGTAGATACATAGACCTCCGTAACAATCAGAAAACACTACCCAAGATGCCAAATCTCAGGGCAAAGAAGGCACATATGCTATACCTATATTTAAAATACTCATTCTTTATTGTAAATCTATATAAAGTTAAAGATAAGCAGAGATTTCCCAGATGTAGCAAACCAATAACATGCAAGCTTTTACATATGAGTATACATTAGATGACAAGTCAGATGGACAAATATGAGTTTTACAAAAGAAGACGATCCCTAAAGATGAGAAAGGTACAGAACTATGTGTACATTTAAATGAAAGGGCAAGAGCCCCTGTGACAGTTCCGCTATCTCTAGTTGATTGTTATCCATGAATCAGATTAAGGTGAGTAACCAGATCTGTGTGAGGGGCCTTGTCTCTCTAAAGTGCCATTTGATTGTACTTCCAGCCATGAAATGAGGAATCTGCATGCACCAGGGCTACCACCCTGACAACGCCTTTTCGCTATTTCCAAGGGGGCCCTTGGGGCTACATTTGGGAAATATCCCTGCTTATTTTTAACTTTATTGTAAATCTACATATAAAGTAATATTTTAAATATATGTATAGTATATGTGCCTTCTTTGTCCTAAGATTTGGTAACTTGGGTAGTATTTCTACACAGTGCATAGGCAGAAAACAGCCTATCAGTGGTGTTCGGGGATAGCCAGAGCTCATGAATATTGAACACTACATGGCAGAACTTAACATTTGAAAGTAGAAGCAGAGATGCAGCAGATAAATTACCGTAACTGAAACTACCGCAAGAAGCCCAGTAAATCACAGAGCTGGAATTCGGGTCTCTGCCCTGAATATTGCTGTCTGGTGGAACACCATAAACTTGATGACAGATTTCCATTTTATAGTTTTCGAATACTCTAAAATTAGTAACTATCTCTTCCAGGAAATCAAGACTCAGGGCCACTACAATCATGGTTACAGCACTGAATCCATGGGACGTAAAAGCCACATGGATGACTATAGTACGTGGGATATCGTCAAAGCCACACAGTAAGTAAGAGAGAAAGCTTGCTCACTTTTCAAGGTTTTCATTGGTTTCAAGTCCAATCTTGGGCACAGCTTCCAGTGATCTCATGGGTTTTTACTGGATCCCTCACTTATCCTAGTCTATTTAATTGGCTTCTAGTGGGTCTATAAGCCTACTCACTGGAACTTAGCAGTGAAGTCAGCATGGTGAAATTCTACATGGTCTGTTTAGCTCTCTATCTGCTTCTCCGCATTCGGCTACAGAGTTAAAGGGACTGTCAGCACAGAATGACTGCTCTAACTACAAGCGTTCGGCGCTTCATGGTGCGGCCAAACATTTCTATACACCTCCCCACCTGCTTGTTTTCCCTCTATCTCCACCCTTTTCTTTGATTGACAGCTCTGGCTTCATAGGTCCAGAGAGGGGTGGAGATGGGTGAAAAACAAGCAGGCAGGAAGGTGTATATAAATGATTGACCCCCTCCGTGAAGCACTGAGAGCCTGTACTTGGTTCGACCAGTCATTCTCTTGAGTAGGAGTACAGCTGCATACCTGTGAATGGGGCTGCATTCACTGTTTCTGCAGCTAACAGCTGATCTGTGGGGGTGTCAGGGGTCCTAAGGATAAGTCATCAATATTGGAAGCCTGGAAAACCCCTTTACATGCAATTAAGACCAAAAGGCACAAAACATTACATGATCCTGTACATGGTGCATTTCAATGCTTTCCGATACTATTAGTATTTGTCTGATTTTATTATTTTTTTCTTTCTTTCTTCTGTCTTCTCCTCAGATATGGAATATATGAGCGTTGCAGAGAGCTGGTGGACGCGGGCTATGATGTGCGACAACCTGACAAAGAGAATGTTACTCTGCTTCATTGGGCTGCCATCAACAATAGGATAGATCTGGTGAAGTGAGTAGAGCTTCGTAAACACAGAATCCTTGTCACATGGATTCTCGGCAAGGAAAGTTGTCATGTCATAAATACAGGGGAAGCCTACTATCAACAGGCTTCAGAATCACCAGAATATATTCTTCCAGTCTGTGTACCGGGTGTATACTGGTTCTGCAGAATGCACCATCAATGCATGTGATCATATAGAAGAAGACAATAAACATGGCAGAGCGCAGCATGATAAGCACCAGGTGGTTGGATTGGGATGTTGCAATGGAAGCTGGGGGATTAGCCTCTCACACGGAAGGGATGTGCACCCCTACACAACTCCGGTAGCGGACTTCTCTGTGCACTCCTGCTCTGTTGCTCCGGGACCACTCCTGTGCTTCCTGGTCTGGTCACGTGGGCCCAGGGTCCAGTCACGTGATGCCACTTCACAGGATGTGACGTCACTTCAGGTCCTGTTGCCTGGAGATGACCTCTATGGCCCCAAGCTGCTCCAGCCACAATCCCTCAAGGGAATGTAAACTTTTTGTTTTTACAAAAATTGTGCTCAATTTAAGGAGCACTATGGCTATAGAGCACACTGAAATAGCTTAGTGGTAAATAAACCTTTTATTGAACCACTACGCGTTTCAGCAGCGGACTGCTGCCTTCCTCAGGTGGATTCCATTAAATTGCTCCTTTAAATTGACCTCATTTAAAAAAAACAAACAACAAAAAAAAACATAGAATAAGGATAAGCAATGAGGTGTATGTTATATTCAATTTTATCTACTTCCATTTAAATCTGTATACGGTAACTGTGTGTTTTTACGTAATTGTTAGCTGGTTTCTAGGATAGCTCAACTCTGATGAACTGCTCTGCAAGGGAGCTTGTAATTAGTTGGCAGTGCAGAACAAAGATGTCTCTGTTGCCTGCCGCTGAGATCTCAGTGATGTGAAATTTCACATGCTGCTCTGTCGATGCATATGGTAGAGGATTATCTTCTGCTATATGCATCAACAGCGAAGCATTTGCAGTTTGTCAGTGCTCATCCGTTAGCCACAGGCAACAAACAGAGCTCAGCTTTGTGCTGCCTAGATCATTGTGAGAGATTGCAGAAGAGTTGTTGAACACTGCTAGAAATTAACTAAATGTAAAAACACACAGCTATACTTAGCAATATAGCAGGAGATAAAATTAGCCATTAGAATTATATAGGAACATAGTGTATTCAGAGGGTAAAATACACAGAACTATGCTGGTAAGAAGGTAGCGGAGAGAGACTTCACTGCACATGATCAACCAGGGGCATTGTTACTACAGCAGGATGATTCCAATGGCAACTAGAGGATAAATAGAGCCTAGAGGGACATCTTATGGAAAGTGATGTGTACAACAGGGCTGAGTTATATTGGCACAACTGAATAAATGTTTATTTTATTCATTTTACTCACTTATGTAGCATCATTATAGAGATCACCATCGCTGCCCCCATTGGGGCTCACAATCTAAATTCCCTATCGGTATGTCTTTGGAGTGTTGGAGGAAACCGGAATATCTGCAGGAAACCCATTTACTCATGGGGAGACCATACAAATTTCTTGGTGGGCTTTTAACCCAGGACCCAAGTGCCGGAAGGCTACTATGTGAACCACCGAGCCATCATACATTACCGTAATACAAGACCATAATGTGATTTTTGGAGAATAGCCCTTTAACATTTAAAATGCTTCCTTTTTCTTCATTCCTGATTGATTTTATACTGTATACTGTTTTGGGATGAGTTTGGATATGCAATCCATTTTTTTTTATTATTGAGCACATAAAAACATCAATTTTCACAGTCAAAGCTTGTAGTAAGTGTACCTAAACGTCTTAATGAGGCTGATATATCAGGAAAACCCATCCTCAAAAAGCCCATGATCACATGTTATCATTGCTGAAAAGCTGCACTTTTCTCCTGGCGTGAGCCTGTATTACACTGCCCATGTGAAACTAGTTACTCAAGTCTGTCTTCTCCAGCAAATGGAACCATATACCAATATTGGACATAAGGAAGTGGCTTGTCTTGTATGGATAATCCATCATGTTTCTTTATTTGCAGGTTCTACATATCTAAAGGTGCTATTGTGGACCAACTTGGAGGTGATCTAAACTCCACTCCCCTTCATTGGGCAACCAGGTAAGGTTCCAGTGAAGGCTAGAGCTACATCATGGCTCTGCCTATGCAACAATAAGATGCTAAATTCCAAGTAGTGATGGTGAATGTGGCTGTGTGACGACAGAGAAGTAAGAAATAAGTCAGCAGAAACTGAAATTTGCTGGCTTGCAGCACAACCAGTCTTACTGTCAATAGTTATCATCTTTTTTTTGGCATCCCCCCCCCTTTTTGGCATGCAACAATAAAAAAAAAAAAACAACAACAAAAAAAACAAACAAAAAACAAAACTGGTCTCTAGGGGTTTGTTTTCTTGCCAAGATAGGCATATGATGTCTGCAGCCGATCACTGTGCCACCAACTTGTCACCATTGAGAGCAGTGATTGAGAGCAGCAGTCACCTTTTTGTATGACCTGGGCAGGATGGAGAGGCAAGAGCTGCCCATCCTGCCCTATGGTCACACGAGTGCTGCCACCAATCACGGGCCTTGGCAGTGACCGTTGTTTGTCTGCAGATGCTACATGCCCCATCCCGCTGGATGAGAAGAGAAGGGGTGGAAACTGTCTTTGAGGTACCATAACACTTCTCACTGAAATGATTATGTAGACAGTTGCTATACTTGGAGCTGGTGTTCCTGTTTGTAATGAACGCTCCATTCTCCAGTGTCTCTCTTACTCTGTGACTTTATGGTGACTCCCTGAGTGTTACTGTTACATCTGGAGCAGCCGGTAGGCACCGTCTGCCTTGTGAGCCACTGTTTGTGGAAGCATGCCAATGGCTCTGCAGGAAGCCACCCTCCAGATGACTACATTGTTTCTCCATACTGATGTCACAGACCTTCTCTGCAGGGTCTATCCGTACAGAAGCACAAGGAGGCTCCAGACAGTGGGGGCTTTAGTGTTACGCCTTATTGGTGTAGTGAGGTTACCTGTGTATTATATTCTGTACAGCAATGCACCTCTTGGGATGTAGGGTTAATGGCTGTCCTGTCTATTTTATGTTCCTGTTATACAAAAAAATGGCAGCCACTGCAAAACCGAAAGGGCCTAAAGGAAACCTAATTGTCCGTGTTGTCCACCATTAAGTTTCTATTTATACAGGACCTGTCACCAAGTCAAGTGTCCGGTAATTGCTCTCATTTTATTCCCACTGCTCCTGGTGTGTTTTTTTTTTTAAACTTTTAATTCTGCCATACAGTTCCATTCCAGTTTAATTCTCTAGGGCCGTGTTTTTAGGCTGCTCTGCATTATTACGTAGTAAGCTATTCTCGCTTGGTAAAGGCCATCACTAAGGCTATGTGCACACGTCTGTAATTGCCGCAAAAATTTCCACTGCAATTCCGCAACTGTGCCGCGGGCAAAACACATGAATAATTGGCATGCGTTTTCCCGCTAAACACTAGCGTTTTACAAGCGTAATTAGCTTGCAGAATTCCTAGTGATCTGTAGCATCGCTTGGAAAACTGATTGACAGGTTGGTCACACTTGTCAAACATAGTGTTTGACAAGTGTGACCAACTTTTTACTATTGATGCTGCCTATGCAGCATCAATAGTAAAAAGATCTAATGTTAAAAATAATAATAAAAAAATTATGAATCGTGATGTTCTCACCTTCCGGTGTCCCTCGCAGCGTTCCCGCTCCTCACGATGTTCCTGTTCCCAGTAATGCCTAGCGGCAATGACCCCGGATGACGTAGCGGTCTCGCGAGACCCACGTCATTGCCGCAAAGCATCACTGGGAACAGGAGCATCGCGAGGAGCAGGGGGACGCTGGAAGGTGAGAAAATCACGATTTATTATTTTAATTCTCTTTTTTTTTTTTTTTTTTTTTTTTTTTAACAATTATGTTTCCCAGGGCCTGGAGGAGAGTCTCCTCTCCTCCACCCTGGGTACCAACCGCACATGATCCGCTTACTTCCTGCATAGTGGGCATAGCCACATGCGGAAAGTAAGTGGATCAATGCATTTCTATGTGTGCGGAATCCCCGCGATTCCGCACAAAGAATGAACATGCTGCGTTTTTTTCCGGAATGCGATTCTGCCGCGGAAAAAAAGGCAACATGGGCACAAAAATTGCGGATTGCATTCTAATAGGATGCTTAATGTATGCGTTTTTTTCGCAGTTTTATTGCGTTTTTATAGCGAAAAAAACGCAAAAAATACTGAACGTGTGCACACAGCCTAAATAATAAGGCCCGGATTTCTGAAACCGTATGGCAGATAAAAAAACAAAAACAGAATGCCCAGTGGGGCAGCGGGAATAAAGTAAGATCAAAAAGTGCCCTCTCTTGACCTGGCAACGGGTCTTCTTCAACTGTTATATGGCAATATCTACATTCGGGTGGAATGCAGCTTTATAAAAAAGATGTGCATATCAAGGAGAGTGGTACTTCTCTCTTCCTTAAAGGGTTCTTAGCATTTAAAGTGTTCATTTATCCAAAGGATCAGCAATCACTTGTGGATTGCCTGAGGTCTGCCCCCTAGGATACACATTGTACCCGAGACCGGCACTCTGAAGTTTTGTTGGAATGGAGTGGCGACTGCACGTGATCCATTCATTCTGACACAGAAAAAAGCTGAGCACCACTGCAAGGAGTGTATAAACTGAAATAGTGCTAGTTTTAAAGGGAATCTGTCACTAGGTTTTTGCTTCCTTATCTGAGAACTGCATGATGAAGGAAAAGAGACCCCCGAATCCAATGCTGTGTCACTTAGTTTACTGGGTGCAGCAGTTCGGACACAATCGGATATTTAGATTTAGCAATGAAGCAGAGCTAAGAAGGCTAACACCGCCCACATGTACAATGACTATAGACCCTGAGCTGCTTATGACAGGAGAGGACTGAGTCGGACCAGGAGGCACTCTGCTGTGTCTAAGCAATGATGAGCTGCTGGTGCTAAAACAATCACTGCAAATAAACAGCACTGGAGCTTTATAAGAGAAGCAGCTCGGAAATCTGTGTTTTAACCACTACAGCATGCTATCTTCAAATTACATAGTAAAAATGTGCTGACAGATTCCCTTCAAGGAACTTTAGGATAGTTTTATAAGAAGCCCTGCTACAGGAAAGTCTATGGATGCAATAACCCCCAAGTTGGAGAAAGCGGCACAAGATCCCTCACTGCATGAAAACTAGATTCCTTTGTAAATCGAATGTCACGGCACTGTTGCCTCATATCTTGGGGCAAGGGGCTTCTTTGTTCCTAAAGCTAGGGGCGCCCTAGCTATCTCTGCTCACCGGATTACTTCTAATGGTGAAGATCCCGGGATCACGTACATTGCTGAGCTCCTACATCAGCTTTTATCTGTCCCTCCTCTATGCACAAACCAGACTAACAAGTGACCGACGTACAGGGATAAGTGAAAATAACAATAATGTGCACTGTAGTGCACCGGTAGCCAGTGATGAGGCAGTGACCCACAAAGTTCAAACATAAAAGTCTCTTTAGTGTGTTGTCTTCACACAGAAAAGGTTCCAAGCCACACAAATGCATATAACTTCAGTGTTCAATTCACACCAGTTCATAACAGCATCCTTTATATTGCAGTCACTACACACGCTAGTTCTCCTCTGACTAGTTCCGTGGGTGTCCTGCACCGCTGTATCACAGTCTCTACTCACAGCCGTACACAAACCTTGACATCCTCCTGTCTGCATGTGACACTCCAGTCCTTCCTTCGGGCACAGGACAGTCTATCTCCAGTTCACCTCCGGGCACAAGACCTGTCCACATCCGTGACCATTCATTGTGGACAGCAGCACTACTGTGTATGCTGTGGTCTGCCAGGCCTCACTCTGTCCCTGACACACCTGAGACTCCTCAGACTCACCTCTAAAGCCTTTAACAATTGTAATTACAGCTACACCTGTGACTACAACACCCCCTCATGGCCTCACCACGCCTCTGTGCGCATCCTGGGGAGAACTAACAGCGCCCCCTAGCTAACAGGGGTCACTGCCTCACAGCACTCAAAAACAGAGTGGAACACCTGGAAGTTAAGGAAGGAAAAAACAAATGGAAGATGAAGATATGCTCATAGACAAATCACAAAGCAACAGTCTTTAGAACAACTCTCAATATGCCTCCTCAAACATCCAACACCTTCTACTGCAGAACCAAGCAGTATGAAACTAACACTGGCAATCCCTGATTGTCAGAGGCGAGTATATATAGCAGAGGGTAATGGTCAACAGTGAACAGCTGAGACCATCAAAGCAGGAAAGCTACAGAAGCTCTCAACTGAACAGATTAACCCATGCACAGCTAGCAGAAACCTGTACTGTTTATTATGGTGAAGTGCTTCTAATCGGTGCAGGAGTATGTGAAATCAGACACCACGGTCTTCTGGCCCCTCTCTGTTGTGAAGACTGTCAACAACGAGTCTTCTTTTTTTCACAATAACATGACCCTAATGTGTATATTTGGATAGTTCATTGGCCTGAGTCAGATCTCATTCCTCCTTTCATTACACAGGTCTACAAAAAAATATTTTTTGTAGTCATCCCAGATGACTTTTGTACTTTTCTGAATCCTCTTTTTGTCCTGATTTAACAAATGTATATAATTTTTCTGTAGCACGTATAGTTTCCATGGAGCACCATTATTATTATAAGGTATAGGAAATATACTGGCGACATTAAGAAAACAGTAAACTATAGATCAGAAAAAAATGCTTCACCTTACAAAACAGTCTTTATTGAACCATAATAATTTCACTTGCAAAATATGAGCAGAAATTAAAAGTCCTTGACATTAGACTGCCGTTGATACGATTTTTCAGGGTTGTCGCTATATAACCTCTAACAGTAATCTGCCATCATTGAGTCATTCCAAAAACCCTGGTAGCGGTGTTCCATTACTTTAAAGGGAACCTGTCACCCCCAAAATCGAAGGTGAGCTAAGCCCACCGGCATCAGGGGCTTATCTACAGTATTCTGGAATGCTGTAGATAAGCCCCCGATGTATCCTGAAACATGAGAAAGAGGTTAGATTATACTCACCCAGAGGCGGTCCCGGGACAATGGGCATTGCGGTTCGGTCCGGGGCCTCCCATTTTCTTACGATGACATCCTCTTCTTGTCTTCACACTGCGATCCGGCGTACTTTGTCTGCCCTGTTGAGGGCAGAGCAAAGTACTGCAGTGCGCAGGCGCCGGGAAAGGTCAGAGTCCCAGCACCTGCGCACTGCAGTACTTTGCTCTGTCCTCAACAGGGCAGACAAAGTACGCCTGTGACGGAGCCGTAGCATGAAGACAAGAAGAGGACAACATTGTAAGAAGATGGGAGGCCCCGGACCGCGACGCCCATCAGATTGGACCGCCCGCCCAGGTGAGTATAATCTAACCTCTTTTTCTCATCTTTCAGGTTACATCAGGGGCTTATCTACAGCATTCCAGAATGCTGTAGATAAGCCCCTGATGCCGGTGGACTTAGCTCACCTTCCATTTTGGGGGTGACAGGTTCCCTTTAATGTCCTGGTGAAACCGCTCGCCTTGTTCATCTCGTACATCCAAGATTTTGAGGGAAGAAATCTAAATGTGAATGTAAAAAGTGCATAATCAGAGACATGTGACATCTAAGACTCTGGTATGCATTTAGCAGTTCCTCAACACCTTCAACATATTCTGTAGATTTTTGTTTTCCTAAGAAGTTTTCACAGATCCACTTGAAGCTTTTCCAAGATCTCAATTCCTTATCATTTAGAGTTCCTTCAAACACAACATCTCTCATAAGCTCTCTGATCTGACAACCAACAAATACCCCTTCCTTCAGTTTTACTGGTGAAATGCTGAAGAATTTCTTTGAAATGTACTGAAACCCTTGTGGATTTGTCTTTGCCATGGCTTTCACAAAGTTTTTAATCATTCCCAACTTTCTATGTAGTGGAGGAAGAAAGATTTTTGTTGGAGCAACTAAAGGATTATGCTGAACACTGTCTCTACCTGGAGCATAGATGTTTCTCTGTCCCCAATCAGGATGAACATAATGCTCTACTGTATTTCTACTGTCCCATAAACACAAAAAGCAACAATATTTTGTGAAACCTCCTTGCATTCCCATTAGCAGACCAATCACTTTAAAATCTCCACAGATATTCCAGTGATGATGTTTATATTGTATAGCATCCAAAACAACTGACAGATTTTCATAACTTTCCTTTAGATGGTAGGAGTGAGCAATAGGGATTGATGGGTTCATATTTCCATTGTGAAGAAACACTGCTTTCAAACTTCTCTGGGATGAGTCAATAAAGCGAGAATCTGCAACAAAACACTCTTGATTCAGTTCTTCAAAGAGGCCATTCACATTGTTACAGTACATCATTGGTCCATCAACTGTGAAAAATTGTGTTAAGTGTTACTTCTATTTCGGTAATAACACACTTTGACATCATCATGAAGATTCTTCAACCTAGATTCAAGAAGTTTCAGCTTTATCTTTTGACAATGAAAGGTCTCTGATGAGATCATTTTAATTCATGTTGAGGAAAGCGTTCTGGCTGCTCGGTTGCTCCATCAGGTACATATTCATCTTGACTTGAGGTCTCCATGTCTTCGCCAGTAGCTCCAGCTCCATAGTCTTCATATTCTACTTTATATTCATCCAATACAGACAATGGTGATACAGGAACTGGCAAGGTACCATCATGTGGAACTGGCCTAATCGCAGATTCAAGTTCAGGGTAATTAATCTTATGTTTGTTCTTTGTAGAAAAGCCCTTCAGTTTGCAAAACAAAAGTAGCAGTCTTCGCTATGATTTTTGGGTTCTCTCCATATCATGGGAACAGGAAATTGCGTAGTCACTTTCCTTATATTCAACCAGTCACAAAGACCATTTGAACAACTTGAGGATATCACATGAGGGGCCCGGCTTTTATCTTGATCACCAAGTGGACACTTAAAGTCTTTTTAATATCATGAGTGATTGAACGTACTTGGCCTTTTGGTGTAAAGAACCACACACATAGCAGAATCTGTTCAGATGATTGATACACTGTCGGGGCATTTTTCTCCTTTAAATCAGATCAAACAGTAGAGTAAGTTCAGTTCAATGGTGGTGACTAGGGTTGAGCGAAACGGATCGGACAAATTCAAAAGTCGCCGACTTTTGGCAAAGTCGGGTTTCATGAAACCCGACCCGATCCCAGTGTGGGATCGGCCATGCGGTACGCGATCTTCGCGCCAAAGTCGCGTTTCGTATGACACGTTTAGCGCCATTTTTTCAGCCAATGAAGGAGCGCGGGCAGAGTGATGACATAGGTCTTAGGGGCGTGCCTATCGCCATCTTATCGCTTGTGTGCTGTAGCGATCTGCAATGTGTAATACCAGCTTTTCTGTGCAGGGACGGAGGAGAGAGAGAGATATTTCCCATTGACTTGCATTGTGTTTCGTGTTCCGGTCGATCCCCGACCTTTCGTGTGAATCGGCCGATTTCACTCAACTTTTGAGATAGTCGGGTTTCGCGAAACCCGACTCGACCCTAAAAAAGTAAAAGTCGCTCAACCCTAGTGGTGACAAGCTTAAAAAAAAAAAAAAAAAAAAAAAAAAAAGGCGACCGACTATATGTAGATATTTCCCCAGAGATAATAGAGGCAGCTTGTATTTAGAACTGATTTTACTGGAGGTAATCTGGTAGATAACTATATACAGTTGCGAGGTAAACCGGTCAGCCTATTCCTTACAGATGAACATTTGCAGACAGGCAGTTTCTCAGTGTGATATTGACTGCTTTCAGGTTGTCTCTCTCTCCCTCTCCCTCTCCCTCTCCCTCTCCCTCTCCCTCTCCCTCTCCCTCTCCCTCTCCCTCTCCCTCTCCCTCTCCCTCTCCCTCTCCCTCTCCCTCTCCCTCTCCCTCTCCCTCTCCCTCTCCCTCTCCCCCTCCCCCTCCCCCTCCCCCTCCCCCTCCCCCTCCCCCTCTCCCCAGTGGCAGAGTTATTTTCTTCCCTCTTAGGCAACTTGCCCTCCCAGAAATGCAGTGAAAATTCTCTCACAATGGAGTTTGTCCGCTGCCTTCTCTTCTATCTCCCTGTGGCAGGGTTTAGATCCCTGTAGAGACCTGTCTCCTGTCAGTCTCACATACCATTCCTTGCTGCCATCGCCATCCTTCTATCTCAGAAACTTTGTGATAGAACAAAAATAAGCATATTTTTTTCAGCACATCAAACTCCATAAAACAGACATATATTACCTTTGCTGATGTTTTTTTTTTTGTTTTGACCAGTAGTGATAAGCGAGTATACTTGTTGCTCGGGTGATCTCCGTGTATTTGTAACTGCTCAGATTTAGTTTTCCTTGCCTCAGCTGCATGATTAACAGCTGATAGACAGCTTGAATACATGTGAGGATTCCCTAGCAACCAGGCAACCCCCACATGTACTCAGGCTGGCTAGCAGCCGTAAATCATGCAGCTGAGGCAAGGAAAACGAAATCTCCGTGCAGTTACAAATACTCTGAGGACACCCGAGCAACAAGTATACATACTCATCACTATTGACCAGTGTTATCAATGTTAGACCTCATCTATAAAATGAAGGGAGAACTTTTCTAAATGAAAGCAACCTTTGCCAAAATAGTTTGATTGTAGGCAATGGATATCACTGTGGCTATTTCTACTTTACATCTTCTCTGCCCAATTGAATTGAATTTAAAGGGGTTGTCCAAAGAACAAAATACATTGTAGGGATTCACGCTATCATGTAGACACTAGAGTTAACACATGCACCTGATTGTTGTCAAAAACAGAGTGAGGTTTATTAAACTCCATAGCTTTGCACAACTGTTTAAATGAAAACGGCCTTTTTGCAGCAGTAAAGTCAAAACTAAAATCAGTAATTTTTCAATGAAGGCAAAGCAATAATGGGGTCTCACATAGACAGCAATTTGGGTCCTTCTTTAGACTCGGTGTGCTCACATTCACTGGTACCTCACACTCCTCAGCTCCGCTACCTTACAGACATATGGCTTGGTTGTAGTCATAGCTAGCCAGGTGCTCCTTATCAGAACCTCTAGCTCTAGGATTCACCCAGAACCTGGCTTTCCTACAGCATTTTAATTAATACATATTGGGATAATAAGTTCCACAAATCAGTGTGTTAAAAAAAAAAAAAAAGTTCCTGTGCTGAATAATCTTATAAATGTGCCCCTGCTGTGTCCTGTGGAATGGCCATATCTCACCCTGTAGGGGCTTGGTCTGATCATATCATATCTCCTGTGCAGGAGAGGAAGAAGAGAGTATACAGACATCACAACAGAAGCCATTGCCCTTGAGGAATTTTCTAAGGAAATCTGTTTAAAGGAAGGCAGCAAAATGTTTTTTGTCTTGTAAAAAGAAACCTCTATGATCCCCTGCTGTCCTGTCTGTATACTCTTTTGCTTGATCCCCTGCCCAGGAGCTATGGTGTGATCAGACCATGTTCCTGCACAGTTATACACAGCCATTACACAGTAGGAAGAATTGAAGTCTCTGCATTTATTTTTCCTTCTGTTTTTCTATATCCTGTTTTTTTTCAGGCAGGGACATCTCTCCATGGTTGTCCAGTTGACGAAATATGGCGCTGACCCCTCACTTATAGATGGAGAAGGCTGCAGCTGTATTCACCTAGCTGCCCAGTTTGGGCATACCTCAATTGTGGCATATCTTATAGCAAAAGGACAGGTAGAGTTTATTTATCTAGGTCTTGAATTACCGTACATATTGTTTTTGCAAATATAATTAGAGCCATAGTAACAAATGCATATGATGAATTCCTAACGCCATATATGTTTTGCAAGTAGCTGATATAATAAATGTGTAATAATATTGTATTTGTGATTATGGTAAATCTATTTTTTATGGTTTATTTACAAATCTAGATTAAATTTGAATACTTTGAACAAAATACCTATGTGAATATGGTCTGCAAATGGCTATACATTCTAACCCAATATCCCATCCGCTGTACTGTGAGGGGATACTGGTGTTAATTCCTCTAGAATAAATTAGTTCATTATTGCGGTTTCTTCATCTCCTCCTCCCCCCCCAATGTCAACAATGATGTTACGTCTCTTGGCCAGCAGATGGCGAACGCATCCTTTTAGAGAAGGCATAAAAGGCCTCTCCATGTTTATTATTGCAATGACTGTACTGTGAACTAGAAATTCATTGTCTTAGGGGGAAAAAGGGGGCTATTTCAATTTGGTCTTGCAATTACAAAAGTGTAATCTAATGTAAAGGAACACTAAATTTGAGATGCTCTAAAAGGTTTATTTTAAAGCTAATCAAGAAAATGAGTTTTGAAGGTTAGATCACAATCTGAAGAATTTAAAGGGTCCAGGCAATGTTCTACTTTCTATATGATGTCTGAATTGTTGGGTTATTGGCTGGACTCGATGGACTGGAGTCTGCTCCCAGATTCAGTACAGTAGCACCGCTTTCCCTATGCACAGTAGTACGGGGATACCGTCAGTGGTGTGAGGCCATCTCCTGAATCCATCAGATATGTTGTAGTTGATTGGAAATGCCAGATTCGGAATTGTTTACGCCCCTCTAACTTGTAATCACCTTTTTGCTCCAGGATGTAGATATGATGGATCAGAATGGCATGACTCCATTAATGTGGGCAGCTTATAGGACACACAGGTAACTTCTCTTATTTCTGTTCCTTTAAAATATTAGAGGTAAGCCATTCACATGTCACAGCTGATTCTTTCTGTGAGGTAAAACGGGCAAAAGTTTTGCCTCACTAAAAGAATTCTCAGTGATCCCCCCTCTTTCTTTTTTGTAGTAGAAGCAAAATGTTGGCTCTAATCTGGAGATTCCTAATTGTCGCATAAAAGACTCGCCTTTAAAATACATTTTTAGGAACTGAAACTTCTCTCTGGTCATTTAGGCCCGACGCATAATTGATTATGAGTTTTGTGCCACAAATGTCCATCCACTCGGTGTCTCCCTCTGTTTGGAGTTGGCCCTCTATGACGTCTAAGAATGCTGACCAAAGAGCAGTCACAGACTGCAGTGGCCATTTTGTAAGTCTGTAGAACTAGAACAGCAGAACAAGTAGCCAAACCCTTCATAATGAGGGCACCAGGTTCTTTGACCATACATTCGAATTGTATAGTCATATTTTAATTTGGACTGAAGGACCACTTTAAATGATGAGCTACCATACCAGACAGTTTGACAAGAATGATACTGGGAAGAAAAAATACATTCACTGGTAGGTAGTGGTTTTAAAATAATAAAATTAGCAGTTCCAGCTTCTCTGCCGCTTCCCGTCAGTCTTTGTGCCTTAGCAGTGACTTCCCTTCTACAAAACATTGACCAGTTCTTCCAGTTGCTAGGCTACTGGTTTTTGACAGGGTCGATGGCCCAAAACCTCTAAGGCCAGTGATTGGCTGCAGCGGTTATGTGTAGACTTATGAGAAGTCACTGCTGAAGCAGAATGGCTGGTGGAGAAGCGGCAGGAGCATTACAGGTTAGTACTGCGTATTTGTTATCTTAAAATATTCTCTACCCTGCCATGACCAGTTTTGTCTTCTAAGACAGAGGATGTGCACATTAGAAAGTCTGGAAGCAAAGCTTCCACCTTGTCTCATTTACATATCAAAATGTGGTGTTTTGTGTTTTTTTTTTACAAACTGCTGTCACGCTTAATTTTTTTTTCTGCCTCTATAGTGTGGACCCCACGAGATTGCTCCTTACGTTTAATGTGTCCATTAATCTTGGAGACAAGTACCATAAGAACACTGCACTACACTGGGCGGTTTTGGCGGGAAATACAACAGTTATTAGTTTGCTCCTTGAAACTGGTGGCAATGTTGATGCGCAGAATATCAAGGTAAAATTACTTGTTTGTTAAGTGGAAAATGTAATAATTCATCTCTATGGCCTTTTAAATTTTCCAATACAGAAAAAGGTCTAAGGGGTCTTGGAAGAGACTGTATGTAGACAATACAGTACATAAATTTGTTTTGAACATAAGTTTATAACTTTTTTTTTTTTTTGTTAACTAGTACAGAGATTGAGTTGTAATGTAGCTGTCACTGGGGACATTATTGCATTGGAAGAAATGCTGGTGATATTATTGTAAGGGGGGAAACAGAGTATTGTTTATTGTGGGGGGGATACTGGTGATGTATAGGTGAATAAATACTAATGATATTATTGTGGAAGGAAATATTGGTTATATTGTAGGGGCGGAAGAAATGCTGGTGAGATTGTTGTAGGGGGCGGAAGAAATGCTGGTGAGATTGTTGTAGGGGGCGGAAGAAATGCTGGTGAGATTGTTGTAGGGGGTGGAAGAAATGCTGCTGAGATTATTGTAGGGGGGAATAAGAAATGCTGGTGAGATTATTGTAAGGGGGAAGAAATACTGGTGAGATTATTGTAGGGGGAATGCTGGTGAGATTATTTGAAAATATGGCATGACATATTTTATTACCTTTGTTAGGCTAGTTTCACATTTGCGTTTTAAAACGCAGCATTTTTAACGCAAACGCATGTGGTGAAAAAACACGGCTTTTCATTTCTCCTGCCTAAACCTGACATGATATGAGACATGGTTTACACACAGTAAACCATGTCATATCCCCCTTTTTTTGCATATTCCACACTACTAATGTTAGTAGTGTGTATGTGCAAAATTTCGGCGCTGTAGCTATTAAATTTAAGGGTTAAATCGCGGAATAGCAAGGTGACATTAACCCTTCATTACCCCATATCCCACCACTACATGTGAGTGGGAAGAGAGTGGCCAAGTGCCAGAATAGGCGCATCTTCCAGATGTGCCTTTTCTCGGGTGGCTGGGGGCAGATGTTTGTAGTCAGGGGGGGCCAATAACCATGGACCCTCTCTAGGCTATTAATATCTGCCCTCAGTCACTGGCTTTACCACTCTGGCGGAGAAAATTGCGCAGGAGCCCACGCCAATTTTTTCCGCGATTTAACCCTTAAATTTAATAGCTACAGCGCCGAAATTTTGCACATACACACTAACATTAGTAGTGTGGAATATGCAAAAAAAAGGGATATGAGATGGTTTACTGTATGTAACCATGTCTCATATCCTGTCGGGTTTAGGCAGGAGAAATGAAAAGCCAGCAATTGGATTACCGGCTTTAGGGTTAGGGTTAGGGTTTGGATCCCTTTACCACCTTGATGGTGGGGGGTGGCTTATCAGTGTGTATTCTTGTTTTTTTTTTCTATTGAAACGCTTGCGTTTACATAGACAGCAATACGTTTTTTTGCCGCAAAAAAAGCCTCTAGAAATTACTACATGTTGCATTTCTGCAACAAAACGCAATCATAGAAACGACGCCTGCATCGTCAAACGCGGCAAAACGCATACCAAAAAAACACATGCGTTTTTAATGTTAAATATAGGAAAAGAAACGCATGCGTTTTTTTGCGCTAAAATGCAGCGGCAAAAAACGCAAATGTGAAACCAGCCTTAATATATGTAAAATAATGTTTTGTTTACATTACATGCATTACAACAGGGAGAATCGCCGCTTGATTTAGCAAAACAGAGAAAAAATGTCTGGATGATTAACCATTTGCAAGAAGCAAGACAAGCCAAAGGCTATGATAATCCCTCCTTCCTGAGAAAGCTAAAGGCAGACAAGGTAAGTTCCTGACAAATTCCTTGGCCTTTTCTTTCTTGTTTAGAGTTCGCAATTGCAGAAGATTTGGATTTGTGAAACATTTTTACTTGAGATGGAATTACCTATTTATATCTAAACATATTACCGTAGTTTAAGTTATATAAAGTCTCACATGTAGGTGTAGTCGGCACTCAACGGTGTCGGATTTATTTTCCGCTCCTCCAGAGGTGATGTACCACCCTGCCCTTCTTCACACGTTGTAGTGAGTGGTTACACGCATGGTGGCAATCTGCTGCAGAAGTTCATATGTGCCACATATGTCTAATATGTCTGCAGGCACAGAACTAAAGTGGCAAAAAGATCTCCTCCATCCAGATGCCTGTAAATAGTTGTGGAATGGAGTTGACCAATCTTGTGATTCGGTGCAGGCGGTGGTTTGATGTGTTACAGCTGACGTCTCACCTCTTTAGTAGAAAAAAGTCCCCCTTTCTTTAACCCCTTACAGACAAGTGACGTATAGTTAAGTCATTTACCCGCTCCCTGACTCTGATGTGGGGTCTGGAACTGAGATTATGATTGTGATATTCAGCCGCACATGAAGTGGAGCTCCACCTGCGCCTGTTAAATGCTGCTGTTAATCTGACAGCAGCATTTACAGTATGCCGGCAGGGGGTTCACCAATCCATGCGCCCATCGGCATGCCCGTGAATCAATCATCTGGCACCAGTGTGTTGCCATGTTGGCCAGGGTCTGTCATGACAGTACTCCTGTGAACGGCAGCCCTCTGACTGGTATAAAAATTGAAGAATCCGGCATTATATTCTGAGAGTTTTATTGAATAATTAGAATAGTGTATAACACCTCTGGCTGGTGTTATTAGAAGACTGATTTTTGCTGTCAAAATGCAGTACTATGGTATTGCTGTACACAGCACAAGCGATTGGATCATCGCAGGTTAAAGTCTCCAGAAGGGACTAACAAATACAGTGAAAAAAAAAAACCAAAAAAAAAAAACAACCCTGTTTTTAAAAATATCTTTAAAGAAATAAAAATAAATTCAAATCACCCCTGTTGCCGCATTACAAATACAGAAAAAAATATACAGATGTGGTATTATTGCGTTCATAAGTCTGATCTGTAAAAGTATAAAATTAACCTGATTGATAAACAGCGTAATGAGAAAAGTAATCTAAATTCTGGAATTACGGTTTATCATCTGCCGCAACAAAACATCGTATCTACCGTAAAAATATACCCTCACACTGCCCCATTGACAACATTGAAAACTTTATGGGTCCAGTTTTGTTGCGGCAGCTGATAAACCGGAACTTAGATTGTTTTTCTCATTACGCTGTTTATCAAACAGTTTAATTAATTTTATATTTTGAAAGACCTAGATATTTCCGTGACTTCCACCTCATAATAAAAATGCCCCAATAAATACCTGGTGTTCTCCTTTTAATTCTTTCTGACATGGTTTTTCCAATTCTTAGTCCTCTTTTCATGTGTGCTTAAGGGGAACCTGTCACCCTCCCCCCCCCAACTAAAAGAGGAACCTTGTGCAGCACTAATGCCGCATTCTGTGAAGGTGGCTCTTTTTTTGGGGGTCCCTTCCAATGCTGCAATATCACTTTTTATAATTTGCCCGCCATGCCTTTAGTCTGTCCGGGGGGCACATCATTTCCCCCCAGACACAAACGCCTCCCAGCCATCACTTAGCCCCTCTGTGCGCCAGGCGCCACCGCCTCTGCCTTCATTAATGTCCCCGTTGCCTGCGCTTTTTTTTTTTTTTCGGACATGCGCAGTTTGCGCTGCCCTTCGACTCACATTACATGATGGGAACTTACAGCGCAGGTGCCGGGGATGTAAATGAAGGCAGAGGAGGCGGTGCCCAGAGGGGCTGAGTGATGGCTGGGAGGCGTTTGTGTCTGGGGGGGAAAAGACAGACTACAGGTATGAGGGGCAAATTATAAAAATTGATATTGCAGCGTTGGAAGGGTCCCTAAAAAAGAGCCACCTTCACAGAATGCAGCATTAGTGCTGCACAAGGTGGCTCTTTTCGTTAAAAACGCCTGGGGGTGGTGACAGGTTCCCTTTAAAGGCTGCCATCTTCTCTGCACAGAGACCTGGTCTATCTAAGGCTACTTTCACACATCAGGTTTTCGCTATCTGGCTAAATTTCAAAAAACCGGATCCGGCGAATGTTGCTGCCGGATCATTTTTTACCCCATAAACTTGTATTAGTGCCGGATTGCGACAGATGATGACATTGCGTTTCGTCCGGTTTTCGCCGGATCCGGCAAATCTGCTGTTTCCAGTTTCTGGAAAAAACGTCCATAGCAACGTTTTTTGTCTCCGGCGAAAAAGCTGGAAGCGCCGGATCTGGCGCTTTCGGCTGTTTGCTAGAATGGGAGCCAGAAGGCGCCGGATCCTGAAAATGATGGATTCTGGCACCGGATTCCGTTTTTTTAAACTGAGCATGCTCCAAATTTTTTTTAATCCAATAATCTAGATAAGCTAGCCGGATCCGTCGAAAAAAAAAACGGATCCATCGCATCAGTTTGCAGTGACGCATGCGGCGCAAAACGCGGAGCGCTGTCATTCAAAACACGTCCACTCATTTTGGTGTTTAGTCCCAAAATGGAGGATGGAAGAAGAAAAGGGTTGGACAAGGAAATGACATCATTTTTTTTTTTTTTTCCCCCCCACTGCAGTAAACTTTATTTCTGTCAAACACAGACAATCTGCAGACAAAACTGCATCAAAAAACGCACTAAAAAACGCACTAAAAAACGCACCAAAAAACGCACCAAAAACGCACCAAAACGCACCAAAAAACGCACCTGCGTTTTCTGCAGAGACCTGCAGTTTCAGTCAGGAAAAAAAAAGGATGGAAATCCTGAACGTGTGAACATAGCCTTTCACAGTCTGCGCCGGGTCCGGTTTTTCCAACATTCGCCGGGTTGTGCCTGATGCAAAAAACCTGATGTGTGAAAGTAGCCTAAATGTAGGAGACAGTGTGTCTCAGATCAAACGATTTCCACTGTTAGGCTATGTGCACACGTTGCAGATTATTTGCGGTTTTTTAGCGTTTTTGTGCTATAAAAACGCTATAAAACCGCAAATCTGCATACATGAAGCATCCTATCATTTTTAATGAAATCCGCAATTTCTGTGCGCATCATGTGCGTTTTTCCGTATGAAAAACGCATTGCGGAAAAATAATGAACATGCTCATTAATTTTGCGGTTTTTTTTCGCGGTTTTCCCACTGTCTAATGCATTGGGAAATGTCCGGGAAAAACCGCGTCAAAAACGCGCAAAAAAAAGCGCTAAAAAACGCATGCGGTTTTCATGCGGAAATCCGGCAGAAATGTCCGGATTTTCACAGGAATTTTCTGCATCAATTCCTGAACGTGTGTAGGGGGCCTTAGGGTATGTGTCCATATTCAGGATTGCATCAGGATTTTATGCAGGTAAAATCTGCACCTGAGGTCACTGGCAGGTCACCTGCGTTGTTCTTGCGTTGTTTCAGCACTCCGCATCTCCGTTTCTGCCGCCTGCTTGTTTTACCGCATAGTGGAGACGGGATTTCATGAAATCCCCTGCACTATGCTGGAACATCTGGACGCTGCGTGTTTGACGCTGAGGCTCTGCGCAGGGTCAAACACGCAGCGTTTCCTGACCGTGGACACATACCCATAGTAGTCGGACACTCCCCCTACATTTACATGGATGAGGCCTGAGCGGGGAAAGTGTCAGACTTCCCAAGCACACTCTGTAGAAGAAGCTCCATAAGGAGGGGTCTGTGAATTTGAGGAAGCCTGTGAAAAGGGTAACTTTACTATGCGTTTTTGTGATTTCATTTTATTTTTTGTTAGGAAGAAGGTTGTTTTAAGGGCATTTGTTTTCGTTGGAAACTGGTATATCCTTTGCTAGTGGGATGTTTTAGAGCAGGAGATGATCAGATTGCTATACACTTTTTGAAGTCTTTCAGTAAAACATTGCTGAAATCTCTAGTGTTTACATGCAAATTTATTCATATAGGATTTGCAATTCAGTGGGCAGTCCTAGACCATGATTCACAGTCTTCCCTGTATAACCCTGCGTGCAGAGATGGCTTTCAGTAACTGATTAGGACCGCCCACTGGACTCTTATACTTTTATTCACACACCTGAGATTTCAATGGATAATATACAAGTAAGGCTGCCGTCACACTAGCAGTATTTGGTCAGTATTTTACATCAGTATTTGTAAGCCAAAACCAGGAGTGGGTGATAAATGCAGAAGTGGTGATATGTTTCTATTATACTTTTCCTCTAATTGTTCCACTCCTGGTTTTGGCTTACAAATACTGATGTAAAATACTGACCATATAATGATAGTGTGACGCCGGCCTTATAGTGTATCTTTTCCAACAAACCTACACGTGTGGTCAAAATTGTTGGTACCCCTCGTTTAATGACAGAAAAACCCACAACGGTCACAGAAATAACTTGAATCTCACAAAAGTAATAATAAAAGATCTATGAAAATGAACAAATGAAAGTCAGACACTGCTTTTCAGCCATGCTTCCACAGAATAAAAAAAAAAATAAAACGCCTGAAATAGGCCTGGACAGAAATGATGGTACCCTTAGCTTAATATTTTGTTGCACAACCTTTTTGAGGCAATCACTGCAATCAAACAATTCTTGTAGCTATCAATGAGACTTCTGCTCCTCTTGACAGGTATTTTGTCCCACTCCTCAAGAGCAAACTGCTCCAGTTGTCTCGTGTTTGAAGGTTGCCTTTTCCAGACGGCATGTTTCTGCTCTTTCCAAAGATGCTCAATAGGATTTAGGTCAGGGCTCATAGAAGGCCATTTCAGAATAGTCCAATGTTTTCCTCTTAGCCATTCTTGGGTGTTTTTAGCTGTGTGTTTTGGGTCATTATCCTGTTGCAAGACCCATGAAATGCGACTGAGACCAAGCTTTCTGACACTGGGCAGCACGTTTCTATCTAGAATCCCTTGATAGTCTTGAGATTTCATTGTACCCTGCACAGATTCTAGACACACTGTGCCAGATGTAGCAAAGCAGCCCCAGAACATAACACAGCTTCCTTCATGTTTCACAGTAGGGACAGTGTTCTTTTCTTGATATGCTTCATTTTTCCATCTGTGAACATAGAGCTGATGTGCC
Source organism: Ranitomeya variabilis (assembly GCF_051348905.1). Classification (NCBI taxonomy): domain Eukaryota; kingdom Metazoa; phylum Chordata; class Amphibia; order Anura; family Dendrobatidae; genus Ranitomeya; species Ranitomeya variabilis. The sequence goes on from NC_135236.1 coordinate 436,214,122, forward strand.
TTGCCAAAAAGTTCCATTTTTGTCTCATCTGTCCATAGGACATTCTCCCAGAAGCTTTGTAGCTTGTCAACATGGAGTTTAGCAAATTCCAGTCTGGCTTTTAATGATTTTTTTTTTCAATAATGGTGTCCTCCTTGTTAGTCTCTAATGAATTCCCCTTCGGCTCATACAACGACGGATGGTGCGATCTGACACTGATGTTCCTTGAGCTTGAAGTTCACCTTTAATCTATTTAGAACTTTTTCTCAGCTCTTTTGTTACCATTCGTATTATCCATCTTTTTGATTTGTCATAAATTTTCCTCCTGCTGCCACGTCCAGGGAAGTTTCCTAAAGTCCCATGGATCTTAAATTTCTGAATAATATGTGCAACTGTAGTCACAGGAACATCAAGCTGCTTGGAGATGGTCTTATAACTTTTACCTTTAACATGTTTGTCTTTAATTTTCTTTCTAATCTCCTGAGAGAACTCTTTCCTTTGCTTCTTCTGGTCCATGTTGAGTGTGATACACACCATGTCACCAAACAGCACAGTGAGGATCTGTAGCCCTATATACAGGCCCACTCACTGATTCCAAGATTGTAGACACCTGTGATGCTAGTTAGTGGACACGCCGTGATTTAACATGTCCCTTTTGTCACATTTTTTTCAGGAGTACCATCATTTCTGTCCAGGCTGATTTCATGAGTTGTTTTTTTTTTAAATTCTGTGGAAGCATGGTTGAAAAGCAGTGTCTGACTTTCATTTGTTCATTGTCATAGATCTTTTATTATTACTTTTGTCAGATTCAAGTTATTTCTGTGACCATTGTGGGTTTTTCTGTCCTTAAACGAAGGGTACTAACAATTTTGACCGTGTGTGTGTGTATATATCATTCTGCTCAGCTTTTCCTGCTCTATACCAGGCTGTCCACAGATCAGACTGCAAGTGCAACGTGACCTGGCTTCCTTTGAGGGCTGTAATTGTGTTCTTCAACAAAAACTAATTGACACAGTGCTCAGCTCCTTCCCCTTCATTTTAAAGAGAATTTGTCATGTCAAAAATCGCTATTAACATGCAGATATAGGATTAATCTGCAGGTTAATAGTGTACGTACTAAACCTGGCTACTGGTAGAAACGTAAAGGGGAACCGGTCACCCCCAAACCCCCCCTTCCCCCCGGCAGTTTTAACTAAAAGCCACCTTGTGCAGCACTAATGCTGCATTCTGTGAAGGTGGCTCTTCTTTTTGTGGTCCCTTCCAACGCTGCAATATTACTTTTTTTTTATAATTTGCGCGCCATACCTTTAGTCTGTCCGGGGGGCACATCTTTTTCACCGGACACAACCGCCTCCCAGCCATCACTCAGCCCCTCCGGGCGCCGGGTGCCGCCTCCTCTACCTTCAGTAACGTACCCGGCGCCTGCGCTGTGCTTTCCTTTTTCCGGCATGTGCCATTTGCCCTAAAAAGCAAAGCACAGCGCAGGTGCCGGGTACGTTACTGAAGGCAGAGGTGCCGGCGCATGGAGCGGCTGAGTGATGGCTGGGAGGCGGTTGTGTCCGGAGGAAAAGATGTGCCCCCCCCGGACAGACTAAAGGTATGGCACGCAAGTTATAAGAAGTAGTAATATTGCAGCGTTGGAAGGGACCACAAAAAGAAGAGCCACCTTGACAGAATGCAGCATTAGTGCTGCACAAGGTGGCTCTTTCAGTTAAAACCGCCAGGGGGGTGACAGGTTCCCTTTAACTTAATTCCTCCGACTTCAGCCACAGTTCAGTACATGGTGAGCGGTGGCTGTAACCACACTCCAGCACTGACTGACAGCTGGCTCAGTAGTGCGTCACTGCAAAGCTGGATGTCAGTGTCGGAGTGTGATCAGTCACTGCTCACTATGTGAGGGGCACACCTCTCTGACTGAAAGCCTGAGGCTGCCGGGAAGAGTAAAGTTAATTTCCTCCTGGTAGCCGGGATTTCAGTACGGTGGCTGAATGGCTTTAGAACACTATTAACCCATATCTGCTGGTTTATAGCATTTTTTTTTTTTACATGACTGGATCCCTTTTAATGATATTTGTATTGTCTCGACACTGTATCCCCACAGATGAATATTTCCACATATTACTATGGCATGTCACAGGTTTGCTAAAATGATAGGCACCCATTCAAAGGGATTTTCTAGGCTTTTACTACATTTTTTTTTTTTTTTGGCCTAGTAGGGAATATTCTTAAATACAACAAGCATTACTTCTACCAATTGAATTTGCCACTACTCCAGCACTTTCAGTGATGTTCCCCTGTTCATCACTGATTTGGCGTCTGCAGCCAATTACTGGTCTTAGTGGTAACATTTGCATGTACAGCACATGACCACTAAGACCAGTGATTGGCTGCAGCAGTCACTTTACTGATAAACTTCAGAAGTCCTTAATGCAGGCCTGGCTGGGATCACTGAGGGGTAAGCATTGCTTATTTATTTTAGAACATTTCCTTCTCTTGTCTCTCATTAATGACGCCTTTCGCGGAAATATGTGTTGGGATTTATTTGTTTTAGCCATTTGCGCACATTCTAGTTTTGTTTGGAGTCAGCGATACGCCTAGCTGGATCCCGGATTATTACAAGGTTATCTATAATTTATTATCTTAGCTTCCAACCATCACATCACAAACAAGTATATTTTAGTTTCTAGATATGTTGAATAAATTATTGACCGGTTTGATCTGCTGTTTTATTTTTTGCAGGAATTTCGTCAAAAAGTGATGCTAGGCACGCCATTCCTGGTGATTTGGTTGGTTGGATTTATTGCTGATCTTGATATTGATTCCTGGTTAATTAAAGGACTCATGTACGGTGGAGTTTGGGCAATGGTACAGTTTCTATCAAAGTAAGTAGGCGTGTTTTACGGTGAAATCTGAGATTGGTCATATTTACAATGGGTTAGGTATGTGAAAATGAGCCCCCTTTTTTGGCAGATGGAGTCTGGCCAGTTGCCTATGCGCAAAGACCCTGATACATCAAAACCTTGCTGAAGGGGTATGCTTAAGTCAGAGGCACCTGATTTAGTAAGAGACTCCAAACTCCATGTACGGCACAGCTACTGAATTACACTATGTTCCAAATTATTATGCAAATGACATTTTTCTCTGATTTTCCTAAATGGTCGGTGCAAATGACAGTCAGTCTAATAAAAGTCATCACCCGTTAGCGTATACATTGAATTTTATTGAAGAAACCTCCCAATGATAACAGTATAATCTCTAAAATGAATAAAAACTCAAAATGCACTGTTCCAAATTATTAGGCACAGTAGAATTTCTAAACATTTGATATGTTTTAAAGAACTGAAAATGCTCATTTGTGGAAATTGTGGCATTAGGAGGTCACATTCACTGAGCAAAAAAGCTATTTAACTCCAAAACATCCCAACAGGCCAAGTTACATGTTAACATAGGACCCCTTCTTTGATGTCACCTTCATAATTCTTGCATCCATTGAACTTGTGAGTTTTTGTAGAGTTTCTGCTTGTATTTGTTTGCATGAAGTCAGAATAGCCTCCCAGAGCTGCTGTTTTGATGTGAACTGCCTCCCACCCTCATAGATCTTTTGCTTGATGATAATCCAAAGGTTCTCTATAGGGTTGAGGTCAGGGGAAGATGGTGGCCACACCATGAATTTATCTCCTTTTATGCCCATAGCAGCCAATGACTCAGATGTATTCTTTGCAGCATGACAGCATGAGATAGTGTATTGTCATGCATGAAGATGCTTCTGCTCCTGAAGGCACGGTTCTGCTTTTTATACCATGGAAGAAAGTTGTCAGTCAGAAACTCTATACAATTTGCAGAGGTCATTTTCACACCTTCAGGAACCTTAAAGGGCCCTACCAGCTGTTCTGGACCAAAACATGACTCCTCAACCTCCTTGCTGATGTCGCAGCCTTGTTGGGACATGGTGGCTATCCACCAACCATCCACTACTCCATCCATCTGGACCATCCGGGGTTGCTTGACACTCATCAGTAAACAAGACTGCTTGAAAAATAGTCTTCATGTATGTCTGGGCCCACTGCAACCATTTCTGCTTGTGATCACTGTTTAGGGGTGGCCGAATAGTAGGTTTATGCACCAAAGCAAGCCTTTGAAGGATCCTACACCTTGAGGTTTGAGGGACTCCAGAGGCACCAGCAACTTCAAATAACTTTTTGCTGCTTTGTAATGGTATTTTGGCAGCTGCTCTCTTAATTCAATGAATTTGTCTGGCAGAAACCTTCCTCAATATGCCTTTATCTGCATGAACTCTGTTTCAGTCATAAATCTCTTCATAGTATGATGATCACTCCTAAGTTTTCGTGAAATATCTAATGTTTTCAAACCTTGTCCAAGGCATTGCACTATTTAACACTTTTCAGCAGCAGAGAGATCCTTTTTATTTCCCATATTGCTTGAAACCAGTTGCCTGCTTAATAATGTGGAACATAATATTTAAGTAGTTTTCCTTTAATTAGAATCACCTGGAAAACTAAATATCACATGTGTTTAAGATTGATTTCAGTGATCCATTGAGCCCTGAGACACAATACCATTCATGAGTTTATTTGAAAAACAAAACGATTAAATCTTTATGACACTTAAATCCAATTTGCATAATAATTTGGAACACAGTGTAGACAAGACGGCGTTTCGCACAAACATTCTGGCTTAAATAGTTTGACGCAGACCCTAAATGTTATATAATCTTACAAGAAAATTGTCTGCAGGACAAGTGGCCAGTTTCTGGTTTGCTATTCCCCTGATAATTTTTTTTTAAAATTTTTGTTTGCTTTTTGTATCTGACATAGGAGTCCAGAGATATGAGGCTTTATATTTAGTACTGATTGTTATGATCTTTTACTGAGGGGTTGTTGTTCCGAGTAATTACGCAGAGCAGCCTGAAGACTCTCCCCCTGAGGATCCTGTGAACAGTGCCTCACAGTAAAAACAACAAAATTAGCTGCTAGCATATAGGTCCACCTCTCCAGAACCATATGGTGGATTTAACCAAAGAAAAAAAAGCGAAATAATCAGGAGATCCGTGTGAATACAATAAAAGCCAAAACTGGCCATTATTCAACCTCTCTCAACCAAATTCACATTGTTTTTAAAGTCAATGGCCCGAGTCATAGAGACCGGCAATGTTCACACCTACCTTGATGACAGGACGTGCTGGAGTCAGATGCTCCCGATTCATTAAAAGGCACACGTCTCTTAATGAATCAGGCTCCTCTGACAAGTGTCATGTGCCTCTCCCCTAATCTTACTCCAGTCAAAGACTGGAGTAAGATTTGTGGCCTCAAAATGCCGCGGCTTGTCAGGAACTAGAAACGCACAACTTCGCTTATGGCCCTGTTACCATTTGATCAATTTTGCCTCTAATATGTATATACTAGACGGTGGCCCGATTCGAACGCATCGGGTATTCTAGAATATGTATGTATGTATGTATATAGCAGCCACATAGTATATAGCACAGGCCACGTAGTATATAGGAGGCATGTAGTATATAGCAGACAAATAGTACGTGGCCTGTGCTATATACTATGTGGCTGCTATATACATACATACATATTCTAGAATACCTGATGCGTTAATACAGGCCACGCAGTATATAACACAGGCCACGCAGTATATAACACAGGCCACGCAGTATATAACACAGGCCACGCAGTATATAACACAGGCCACGCAGTATATAACACAGGCCACGCAGTATATAACACAAGCTACGCAGTATATAACACAAGCTACGCAGTATATAACACAAGCTACGCAGTATATCGCACAGCCCCCGCAGTATATCGCACAGCCCCTGCAGTATATCGCACAGCCCCCGCAGTATATCGCACAGCCCCCGCAGTATATCGCACAGCCCCCGCAGTATATCGCACAGCCCTCGCAGTATATCACACTGCCCATGTAGTATATAGCACAGCCCACGCAGTATTTAGCAGTGTGGGCACCATATCCCTGTTAAAAAAATAAATAAATAATTAAAATAAAAAATAGTTATATACTCACCCACTGGGATCCACCGAAGCTCTGGCAATGCGCGCGCGGCTGCCGCCATCTTCCGTTCCCAGAGATGCATTGCGAAATTACCCAGAAGACCGCTAAGTCTTCTGGGTAATTTCGCAATGCATCTCTGGGAACGGAAGATGGCGGCAGCCGCGTGCGGCTCGGCGGACTATGGAGGGTGAGAATAGCAGGTTTTTTGGGTTTTTTTAATTATTTTTAACATTACGTTTTTTTACTATTGATGCTGCATAGGCAGCATCAATAGTAAAAAGTTGGGAACACACAGGGTTAATAGCAGCGGTAACGGAGTGCGTTACCTGTGGCATAACGCGGTCTGCTACCACTGCCATTAACCCTGTGTGAGCGCTGACTGGAGGGGAGTATGGACCGAGCACTGACTGCGGGGAGTAAGGAGCGGCCATTTTGGCGCCGGACTGTGCCCGTCGCTGATTGGTTGTGGCCGTTTTGCCACGACCAATCAGCGACTTGGATTTCCATGACAGACCGAGGCCGCGACCAATGAATATCCGTGACAGACAGACAGACAGAAGGAAGTTCCCGTTAGACAATTATATAGTAGATGGTGCATTGGCAGCGTATAAATCATGTGTGCCATACTACTCTGACCATTAGTAAAATATAAGTTTTGCTTATATATACAATTATGCATCACTATGTTCCCAAAGCATACATTATTTTTGTACTTGAATACTCTGTATACAGGGAAATGGCCGAAAAGGATTCAGCCGTTTATGCCCCAAGGTTCTGTATTTTCCTAGCTGTTTCTGCTCTCCACTTTAATGGGCTAAATATGTCCTAACTATAGAAAAAGCCATGGAGCGCACATCCAAAACATATACAATGATCCATCGCAGCTAAGCAAAAATGGCCAAAACTGAACATGAGGTTCTTAGAAGAACTCTGATCAGACAGTATGAAACCCACTGCCACGTCACAGTGAACCTTAGAGGGACCCTGACCATGCGCTGACCTCCGCTAGAGTGATGCCGCAGCAGCAGGGAGACTGACCCAGACAACCCACAGCACCCGTGCTACAAGGCAGAGTTCCCATGATTCTAGGTTCCACCACCACTCATGTTCAGGTTATGTCAATTTTAGCTTTTCTGCAAAAGATCATTGTATAAGTTTTGGCTGTGCAGACCCACTGTTTCCACAGCTAGTTTATATTGCATGGTCTGTCCCTTTTTTTTTTTTTTTAATACTTGGACCAGCACCTCATTTGGCCCAGTTGTTTTTAAATTAGCGGGAGACTGCAAGAGGGGTGCAACCGATTTTTGCTCTCTGCTTTTAATCTGAGACCATGTGGAAGTTGAGTTTTTGAACTTGGTGTTGGTGCTGTGAGGCGGCCATTGTTGCATTGGTGCTGTGCCTGTGGAGTGATGTAACCCGGAGCTGTGGGCGCATGCCTTGCGCTATGGGTAGTGAGAAACCTAGCTCCCCCTGCTGCTGGTGTGGTGTAGCCTCGGCGGTGGTTTGCACATAGTTCTTTGCCTTTAAAGTTAGGGACCCACTATGGTTCGCCATGACGTGGCAGTGTGCTCCATACTGTCTGATCAGAATGTTAAAATGTAGACCCTCATATTCAGTTTTGTACATTTTTGCCTAGCTGCTATAAATCCTTTTATAAGTTTTTGTATGTGCTCTCCATTTGTCTTTCTACAGTAATGGCATGGGCTAAATGTATTTGTAAAGCAGAGCTTTCTCAAGGACATCCCTTATTTAGCACTTATCATAGCTAAACCTAGGTCTTTAAAGAAGCTCTCCTCCCATCAAAATGTATATCGTCTTAATATATTACAGTCATCATATTATACAGCACGGTGTTCTTACAATTGCTCATTTTGCCTTTCTACCTAGATAATGCTTTTGTTTTCCATTAGGTCTATGACCTCATGTGATTAAAAACTGACTAGCTGAATCCTTCTAAGCTCTGTATAGATACAGGACATCTTTTTCCTGTATGAGTCAAGAGTCGCTGCAAAAGTCCCTGACGGGGAGGGAGCAGCTGGGTCTGGATTTGGAGGGGAATATTAAATGTAGAAACAGATACTTCCTGTTTCCACATACTAGGTAGAGAAAAGAGAAGAATTAACTGGGTAGAAAGGCAAATTGAGCAATTGTAAGTACGCAGTGCTATGTAATATGATTACTGCAATATATTAAGAGGATGAAAACTTTGATGAGCGCTTCAAGTAAACCTAGCAGTGCACGGGTATAGGGAAAATGGCGTGCTCACTGCTATGCTGACGTTGTAGTACATTCAATAAAACGCCGCCAGATTCAGCGCGTGCGCGTACAGTGATCTCCACGCCTTTTTTGTTGAAGACACGGTGTATGTGAATTTGCAGACCGAAATGAACCAATAAAATTGCTCACCACCTGGGTGCACAACGGGCTCAATAGCTAGTATTTTATAAAGATATAAAGCAAAAAACAAGTCCTCATACAGCTGTGTAGAAAACTACAAAAGTCATGGCTCTTGGAAGAATGGGAGGAAAAAAATTGTCCAACACTTATTATTTCCATGTATGCCTAATTTTGCTTAGCCCTTTCACTGGACAATCTTCACACAAATTTAAGAAAAACAAAAAAGGTAAGTATATCCATATTTTTATTTTTATTCTTTTTTTTTTTTTACAGAAATATGGATCCCAGGGCCTGAAGGAGAGTCTCCTCTCCTCCAGACCCGGGTACCATCTACACATGGGGCTCACTTTACGCACAGTGGGCATAGCCACATATGTAAAGTGAGCGTTTCAATGCAATCCTATGGCTGCAGAATCTCTGTGATTCTTTAGAAATAATGAAGATGCTGCGGATTTTACCGCTATGTGATTCCGCAGCGGGAAAATCTGCAGCATGGGCACAGCAGCTGCGGAATCCCATAGGATTGTATGGGTATGCGGTTTTTAAGCGTTTTTATGTGTTTCCGCTGTGGCAAAAAGCGTGGCAGAAATGCATAAAAAACGCAACGTGGGCACACTGCCTAAGGCTGCAGTCAAACTAGCGTATAGCATCAGATGCGATATGCTAAAGACCCCCGGCTCCAAGTCAGCGCTCTCTCTCCGATCCTCTCGCATGAGACGATTACAGAACAACTGCAGTGGAGACGGGGAAAGTAATTTCTCCATCTGCTCCGTTGCCTGTCTCGGTGTATACGGACTGCTCAGGGATGCCATCCGAGTGCAGTCTGATGCTTTGCACGCCCCCATAGACTTGTATGGGTGTGTGTGACCCGAGCATCGGAGCCACCCATAGCATGAATCCGCATGAGAAAATAATTGCAGATGTGCCCTGCCCCATAGCATCACACTGGGCCGAGTGCTGTCCTACAAGGCATCACATCGCACTCAGCCGTGTTATGTGAGCGAGACCTAAAGGAGACCTCCACCTCATGACAAACTATCATTCTCAAATTATGGCTCCAAAACGGGGTGAGATTTGTCCAGGCCGGTCAGAAATGTGTGTAATTAATATCAATGTGGCAAACTGCCAGTAAGCCAAGATGGCAAAAAAATGTTTAGCCTGGTACATTGTGTTCTCATAAGTGTTTAGTGAAGGTTCACTTGCTGTAATCATAACTTCATATCTGCTGTGTGTCCAAAGATGAAGACATTGCTGGAATGTGTACGTGTATGCAGATTACGCAACGTGGTCAATGTCTGCCTACATTCCTGTATTACCCATAGGTGGAGCTGGTATTAGGTCATCGTATATATATGGCAACATGTAGCTTTTTTGATTTGAGGGAAGACCTACAAATTTAAAGGGCTACTTAAATTTTTTACAGATTTGCTGCAAAAAAAGGAAAAATAATAAAAAAAATACTTTTTTAGCATTGTGTTTTCCTAGGTAAACACTGCTGTTCTGGTGTGCCTTTTTTAAAGGGAACCTGTCACCCCCAAAATGGAAGGTGAGCTAAGCCCACCAGCATCAGGGGCTTATCTACAGCATTCTGTAATGCTGGAGATAAGCCTCCGATGTATCTTAAAAGATGAGAAAAAGAGGTTAGATTATACTCACCCAGGGGCGGTCCCGGTCCGGTTCTGGTCTGGTGGGTGTCACTGTCCGGTCCGGGGCCTCCTATCTTCATCAGATTACGTCCTCTTCTGGTCTTCACGCTGCGGCTCCGGCGCAGGCATACTTTATCTGCCCTGTTGAGGGTAGAGCAAAGTACTGCAGGCTCCGGGAAAGGTCAGAGAGGCCCAGCACCTGAGCACTGCAGTATTTGCTCTGCCCTCAACATGGCAGACAGAGTACGCCGGAGCCGCAGCGTGAAGACAAGAGGAGGACGTCATCTGATGAAGATAGGAGGCGCCGGAGCGGACCGCGACGCCCATCGGACCAGAACAGGATCGCAGCGGGACCGCCCCTGGGTGAGTATAATCTAACCTGTTTTTCTCATCTTTCATGATACATCGGGGCTTATCTGCAGCATTCCAGAATGCTGTAGATAAGCCCCTGATGCCAGTGGGCTTAGCTCACCTTCCATTTTGGGGGTGACAGGTTCCCTTTAAGCTTAGAGTGGCTTATATTGGAAAATATTCCAAACGTGTGCTACCTGAACTCTCAGAAATGGTGGAAACTTCTGTGTGTATAGTATGAAATCTTGCCTTCGCTTGGATGCCTAAGGCTACGTTCACATTTGCGTTGTGCGCCGCTGCGTCGGCGACGCAACGCACAACGCAAACAAAAACGCAACAAAACGCACGCTAAAACGCTGCGTTTTGCAACGCATGCGTCCTTTTTCGCCGAAAGTTGGACGCCAAAAAAATGCAACTTGCTGCGTTCTCTGCGCCCAACACTTGCGGCCAAAAAAACGCATGCGTCGCAAAACGCAGCACAACGCATGTCCATGCGCCCCCATGTTAAATATAGGGGCGCATGCGACGACGCTGCGGCGCCGAACGCTAGTGTGAACGTAGACTTAGGCCACATGCACACCTTCAGTATTTGGTCAGTATTTTACCTCAGTACGTGTAAGCCCAAACCAGGAGTGGGTGATAAATACAGAAGTGGTGATGTGTTTCTATTATGCTTCTGATTGTTCCACTCCTGGTTTTGGCTTACAAAATACTGACCAAATACTGACCAAATACTGACCAAATACTGAATGTGTGACCATGGCCTTATAGTGCACCTCCGCTCTGTTCACATCATGTTTCTGAGCCATGCTTGCTCAGAAAGCTGCAGCACATCAATCATTTCCATTGGGTCCATTTTCACTGGACATATACCAAAAAAGTGACCTTTTAGCATCTGCGGGGGTGGCATGTGTTTTTTTTTTTTCTTCTGTATAAAAGCAATGTAGGCTATGTAAAGAGATGCATCATGTATACCGGTATGTAATATGTGTGTGTATGATCACATGTACTCCCAAATTTAACATCTATAATTTTGCCTTCCTTTCTAATCTGATGACCGTAGTTGCACAGATTTTTTTGCTTGTCGTAGATTGTTGGGAAAGGGCTTTTTTTCCCCTGAATTATTGTGTACATGATCGAATATAGATTTACTTTTATTAATATTATTATTTTTTCTTTTTTGCAGGTCTTTCTTTGATCACTCAATGCATAGCGCTCTACCACTTGGGATATATCTGGCAACCAAGTTTTGGATGTATGTCACCTGGTTCTTCTGGTTTTGGAATGATATCCTTTCTCATAGTCCAGTAGCAGTGGCTTGTTTGGCAGACTGAATGCCTCTAAACGTCTACTTTTCTGCCCCTCTTTTGTTGAGCTTCATTGTATAGCAAATAGTGCTACATGCCGGATCTAATGACCAGTGATGAGCGAATATACTCATTACTCGAGATTTCTCGAGCACGCTTGGGGGTCCTCCGAGTATTTGTTAGTGCTCAGAGATTTAGTTTTCATCGCCGCAGCTGAATGATTTACGGCTGTTAGCCAGGCTGAGTACATGTGGGGGTTGCCTGGTTGCTAGGGAATCCCCACATGTAATCAAGCTGGCTAACAGATGTAAATCATTCAGCTGCGGCGAAGAAAACTAAATCTCCAAGCATTAAAAAATACTCGGAGGACACCCGAGCGTGCTCGAGAAATCTCGAGTAACAAGTATATCGACTCATCACTACTGACATTTATGTAGACTAGACAAAGTTTAGTGCAATAGAATAGTATGCTTATCCATATTACTCATAAATTGTCATTAATTTGGTGGTTGGAGCAATTTTTTTGTCTTTTATACCCATCATTCATAATACATTTTTTCCATAGTGCAGATGTTTTCCAGATAAAGTCAGGCAGGATCGATCTCGCACGGCCCCTGTGTCTGCGATGATGACATGTTGTTCCTGCAGCCATCTCCAATCCCTCCTGTTTCCTCCGCTGTGTGTTCCTCTGATTTCATGTCATCTGCTGACTCATGGCATTCAGCGGTTAAAGTCTACTTGCTTTCCTTCATTTCTCTTACATCTGGCTGAAGACCATGAAGGCAGCACATAGTTAAATGATGACGTCTGTCTAGACATGTGTTGTGGGTGAATCATAGGTGACTTGTTTGCCTGGACCTCCTCTGCATTCATTTCCTTTAGCTACATATGGGTAGCTTTAATTCTGCTTCCGTTCTTAGGAGCTTAGTGAGAGGTAACCATGGTCTAACTGCTCATTGAGGAAAAGAATGGAACGTTGGACGTCATGGTTTTTACGCCATGCTGCTCCATGTATAGGGTGTTAATTGCCAAACTGTTAAATCGGATATTAACGGGGTAGTCTCACTATTTTTTTGGAAGAGCTGCAAATGTTTTAGACTAAAAAAAAACGTGTCAGATGTACTTCCCTGATAAATTTAAGGTGGTCTTTTATGTCGCCTTACAGCATTCACTGTCCCTTTTCTTTTTCTTCCCTTTTTTTGTTATTTATTCCTGATGGGACGCCTACCATATTTTATAACTGAACAGGTTACTAACAAGCTGTAAAGAATTTGCCCCCACATGGGATTTATTTTTCAAGTGGCTCTGGTTCTTTGCTCACACTTTTAGTGTGGAACCAGTTTCCCAACTATTTATTGATCTATTTATTTTTTTTATTCTGAATTATTTATTCTAAAGAAAAAAGAAAACTTGAGTTTTAACCCCATAAGGACATTGTCATGGCACAGTAGCAAGATGGTTTTATTTGGGTTGAAATTTTTTTTAAATACTTTTTTTTTTTTTTTTCCATCCCCCTTTTTTTAGTTATACTAGAGACCTAAACATGCAATCATATGATCGCTTATATAATATACTGCAGTGGCATTAATAATAATAATTTAGTTTCTATTTCTGCAGCACTTTACATGAATTGCCAGTACTCACTGTAAGGCAAGTATTGTGCCCCCTTTAGAAAGTATGAATAACTTTTAAAGGGGATATGTGTCACCTGCCACAATAAATAAATGTATTACTCCCTTAATCCGAGTCACTGAGTCCTCTCCTTCCCTGCACATAGAGCAGGGCCAGCACAGGCAGCACACTGCAGTGGCGCCATCGTACTTGGACGCTGACCTCTTGTAGAACGGTGGCAGTGTCAGGCCAGGGAGCCTATGGATCCAAATGTGTCCGTATCATGTTGATGTTAATACAGAGCTCATAGAGGCAATCACTTGAGGATCCAGGGTACCCAGCCTGATGTCCGGGGTATGTGCACTGTCCAGATCTTTGGTGCTAGAGATGCTACTTTTGTGTTTTCTTTTTTTTTTTTTTTAAATGTTGTGCCCCTTAGAGGCGGTTGCCTTGGGCACAAAATTCTAACCCCACACTATGCCACTGATTGCAATGTATTATCTGTCCGTGTTAAATCCGAAGGCAGCCTTTTAGGCACACACACACATTGCTGACCTGGGGCCGTCATATGGATGCTTCTACCTGCACTGTATTTTTCTAGCACTTGATACATACTATGTAAATGCATGGCCTCAACGAGTTAAGTAAAATATTACAAAATTTGCATTTTCCAAAGTCAAACCAACATAATGCTAGAATCTTGGCAGTGTAGTTGTTTGGCATGTAACAATTCATAGGGGTAGCTTGTTCTGCAGAAATGTATGGAATTTACGCTTTCATCCCATGATTGTCGTCTGACCACGAGTCTTGAATTTTCTCATCGCTGTTTTGTCTGCTTTTCAGATCTCATGATTGATTCGCTGCTATTCAGAAAGTGTAGTCTGTTCATCTCACCCCTGACCCACACCAGGGCTTCAGTGTATGCGGTTTCTAGATTATCGGTCTCTCCATCCGTAAAAACAAATGAATGTTTTAGTTGTGCCTGTCACTTTGGTGCTTTTCCTTAATTTGAAGCACATCTGAACTTTCTCTTCATCCATCTTCCATTTTTGGCGAACAGTGTTGCACTGTTTTACAATTTTGGGAAATCCTGGAAATCTGATCCAGGCATTATCAAGGCCACGGAGGAACAAAAGAAAAAGGTAAATTGAAATGTAGCTTGGTCTTGCATGAATGAGCCCCTGACTGCAAATATGGAACTATTCCAAGTTCTTTTAAACCCTTCTCCACATCTGGTTGTCATTTACAGCTGCCAAGTGAAAGCTGTTCTTACTTGTTTGATGACTGAGTGGTTGCAGTATGGGACTGCAAATTTTACTACATATGATATCAAGCAGACCGAACTGTCCAGTACCTAAAAATAACAAAAAAACGCACTTTTATTCATGCAGGGAGATTATCATAAAAAATCCTACCCACATAAACTCCCTCTCTGGCATTTTAAGGCTTTAGTGCTTGCAGTCATTGCATTTTTTTGACTAATTGATCCCATGAAATGCGTAAGCAGCTGATTACCTGTACAATGTTGGATCAATCTTTTGCAGAAATGTACATTACATCATTGCCAGTGCTGGCTTGAGAGGATAATTATATAAGACCACAGTTAGAAATAAAAAACATATCTTCTCAAGAAATTGGTTGTGTTTCTTGATGACTGCTAAATGCCTCAGATTCATCTTGTTAAAGGCGCTGTCTGGCCTTTGGCTACACTATGAGGATTTACTGGCACCAGGAGTGGGCAGACGTGACAAAAAGTATGCAGTTTGCATACTTCCGGCCACATTCCTACTAGACTTCTCCAGCTTTGCTCAGTTCACTTGTTTATCAAGGGCAGACACGTCTAGTCGGCACATGACCGTATGTATGCAAATGACATGCGTGCAGTCGCTTACCCACCGCTCCCGGCACTGGAGAATACACATAGCATGCAGTGCACAGGATGTGAGGATTCACAAGGATTCAGTGACTGCAGACTTGTAGCCTAAGGCTGGTGAACCCCTTTTAGCACTAGGGTTATTGGGCATATTATGGCTTTATACAATATAAGACCTTTATCAAGCAGTAATAAGACACCCATAGACTTCTATGGTGGTTTATAGTACATATGTCTGTACATCTGATTTCATGAAGGGGTTATCCAGTGTCAAAATGAATCCAACAGGAAAAAAATAATGGCAGACTCCTGGATGCTGTATTGTATAGCTTTAATAAACCCTTAATACAGCATTATGAGGAGGACTATGTGGCGGCACACTGTGCCTATGGCTCCATGCACCTGAAGCCTCTCACCACAAATAGGCTATTGTAGTAAACATTTCTCCTACTAAGTGAGGTTCTTTCATACAAGAGCAGAGTCCTTCTTCCATTATTAAAAGTAAGATGGAACTTTTACTGAATAATTTTAGGTATTTTTGTTGATTTAAGGTGTTTTATTTTGTAGTGAAATGGTGCTTGCATTAAATGTTTGGTATTTTCTCATTATTAGACAATTGTTGAGCTTGCTGAAACCGGCAGCCTGGATCTGAGCATATTCTGCAGTACCTGTTTGGTGAGTATGTGAGAAAAGAAAGTCTCAGCCTCGCTAGAAAAAAGCATTAGAGAATGGAAACGAGTCACATTTAGGGGAAGTACACAATAATGGGATAAGTGCCATCCCTATAAGAAGTCTTGTTTACAGCCTCCTGTAGTTAGAAAAATCGGAAGATTTCCATTTATTGAAAAGCTTCTAAAAGTGATGCTTTCTGTCATCCTATTCACAGATCAGAAAACCAGTCAGGTCTAAACACTGCGGGATCTGCAATCGTTGCATAGCAAAGTTTGACCACCACTGTCCTTGGGTTGGCAACTGTGTAGGTATGTTGTAGAATACAGTACACTTATATATTACTGGATGGTGGCCCGATTCTAACGCATCGGGTGTTCTAGAATATGTATGGAGTTTATTTACGAAGATTTAAGAATAATGCAATGAATACACAGGATTTTCCGGGTAAAATATATACATTATCATTAAATTTTATTGCTCATAGAACTTAATACAACTGAATGAAATTATTAAACAGATCATCAAAATATGTAAACCATTACATGAATATCTAACTGTGTTTAAATAAATCATCGGACGAAAGAAGTACATCGACACTATAATATATTTGTGCGTGGCACTGTGACTGACAGAACTTGTTCAGTAAATGTGACTGAACTACGTGTCACTGACAGAACTTGTTCAGTAAACGTGACTGAACTATGTGTCACTGACAGAACTTATTCAGTAAGCATGACTGAACTACATGGCACTGTGACTGACAGAACTGTGCCTGTTGCTGATTGGTCACTGGCAGCTGGTGCAACCAATCAGCGACGTGGGATTTCCGTTACAGACCGAATTAGACAATTATATAGTAGATGTTGTAGACATTGGTTGTTCGGCTGAAAAAATGTTCTTTATTTCAGAAAACCATTCTCGCTGTGTATTGACTAGTTTAATGCAATCAAAACTTTTGAAAAGTAACCGCTGTGTCCATAGGATAGTGATCTAACATCTTGGTGTGAACCTGTTTAGGTGCAGGAAACCATCGCTATTTCATGGGGTACCTCTTCTTCTTACTGTGCATGATCTGTTGGATGATTTATGGCTGCATTTCCTGTAAGTATACATTTCTGTTTTTAATTAAATTATTTGGGCTAACAAAGTGGTTGACACCTTTTATCATTTTAGTTGATTATGGTTTGAGACTGATGATGATTTTTTTTATTTTTAACAATACAGTGCCTACAAGTAGTATTCAACCCCCTGCAGATTTAGCAGGTTTACACATTTGGAATTAACTTGGCATTGTGACATTTGGACTGTAGATCAGCCTGGAAGTGTGAAATGCACTGCAGCAAAAAAGAATGTTATTTCTTTGTTTATTTTTTTTTTTAAATTGTGAAAAGTCTTTTCAGAGGGTCATTTATTATTCAACCCTTCAACCCACCAGAATTCTGTTTGGTTCCCCTAAAGTATTAAGAAGTAGTTCAGGCACAAAGAACAATGAGCTTCACATGTTTGGATTAATTATCTCTTTTTCCAGCCTTTTCTGACTAATTAAGACCCTCCCCAAACTTGTGAACAGCACTCAAACATGGTCAACATGGGAAAGACAAAGGAGCATTCCAAGGCCATCAGAGACAAGATCGTGGAGGGTCACAAGGCTGGCAAGGGGTACAAAACCCTTTCCAAGGAGTTGGGCCTACCTGTCTCCACTGTTGGGAGCATCATCCGGAAGTGGAAGGCTTATGGAACTACTGTTAGCCTTCCACGGCCTGGACAGCCTTTGAAAGTTTCCTCCCGTGCCGAGGCCAGGCTTGTCCGAAGAGTCAAGGCTAACCCAAGGACAACAAGGAAGGAGCTCCGGGAAGATCTCATGGCAGTGGGGACATTGGTTTCAGTCAATACCATAAGTAACGTACTCCACCGCAATGGTCTCCGTTCCAGACGAGCCCGTAAGGTACCTTTACTTTCAAAGCGTCATGTCAAGGCTCGTCTACAGTTTGCTCATGATCACTTGGAGGACTCTGAGACTGACTGGTTCAAGGTTCTCTGGTCTGATGAGACCAAGATCGAGATCTTTGGTGCCAACCACACACGTGACGTTTGGAGACTGGATGGCACTGCATACGACCCCAAGAATACCATCCCTACAGTCAAGCATGGTGGTGGCAGCATCATGCTGTGGGGCTGTTTCTCAGCCAAGGGGCCTGGCCATCTTTTCTGCATCCATGGGAAGATGGATAGCACGGCCTACCTGGAGATTTTGGCCAAGAACCTCCGCTCCTCCATCAAGGATCTTAAGATGGGTCGTCATTTCATCTTCCAACAAGACAATGACCCAAAGCACACAGCCAAGAAAACCAAGGCCTGGTTCAAGAGGCAAAAAATCAAGGTGTTGCAGTGGCCTAGTCAGTCTCCTAACCTTAACCCAATTGAAAACTTGTGGAAGGAGCTCAAGATTAAAGTCCACATGAGACACCCAAAGAACCTAGATAACTTGGAGAAGATCTGCATGGAGGAGTGGGCCAAGATAACTCCAGAGACCTGTGCCGGCCTGATCAGGTCTTATAAAAGACGATTATTAGCTGTAATTGCAAACAAAGGTTATTCCACAAAATATTAAACCTAGGGGTTGAATAATAATTGACCCACACTTTTATGTTTAAAATTTATAAAAATTTAACTGAGCAACAAAACTTTTTGGTTTGTAAGATTTATGCATCTGTTAATAAATCCTGCTCTTGTTTGAAGTTTGAAGGCTCTAACTTATTTGCATCTTATTAAACCTGCTAAATCTGCAGGGGGTTGAATATTACTTTTAGGCACTGTATAATTCAAATATTTTTTTACTGCAGTTTACCATTTACACTCATTCAGACCACAGTATATTTTCTAATATGCACAAAAAAAAGCCCTCAGTGTGCCCGATCAGATTTTTAGCTGTTTGTTCCATGTATCAGTTTTTGCCTGCTACCAGACATGCATGACAATCGGACAACACTAAGATCTCATCAGAGTGCAGTTTGCGTTTTTAACACACACAGACTTGCATTGGAGAATTGGCTATGAGAATAAAAGCAAAAAGGAATGTGTTTTTTTTTTCTCTTTGCAAACTGCTTGGTTTGCGAAAACTCAGGTATGTGAACAGCCACATAATTGTGTGTTCTATCCGTGGTTTTCACTGATGGAACACACAGTACTGTGCATACGTTTTAAGCAGATGTGGAAACCATGCTACAAAGCACGAGTGCTTTAAAAAAATAGAAGTGTTAATAGTTTATTTTTTATCAGTTAGCAAAATGAATAGCCAAAAAAAATTCTAAATCAGATCAATATTTGGTGCGACTACTCTTTGCTTTTATAGCAACATAAGAGTCCTTTCTTCTAGGTACACTTCCTGGGAGGTTGTTCCAAACATCTTGGAGAACCAACCACAGATCTTGTGGATATAAGTTTCTGCAGTTCCTTCTGTCTCTTCATGTAATCCCACACAGACTTGATGATGTTGAGATCAGGACTCTGTTGAGGTGATATCATCACTTCCAGGACTTCTTGTTATTCTTTATTCTTAATTACATTGACTGTATGTTTGGAGTCATAAATTCGATTCCAATCCGATGCCTCCCTGATGGTATTTCACTTTGCGTATTGTTAATTGAGAAAAATAAAGTAACACTTTTTTTTTTTCTTAAACATTATTACTTTGCAGCATTTTTTCCTCACTTTCTTTTTGCACAATACTGAGTGGACATCTAAATGAGGCATTATTGTGAAATATGTGTAGACTTGAATTTTTGGGCCAGGGTTAGAGGTTAGCAGACAAAGATGCAAGTAATTACCGACCTAAGCTGGATATTTGGGTATGGCAATACCTAGTATCTCTCAACCAGGACCAAGATTTCTCAGTGACTTCTAGGAGTACCAGATGGAATGCAGTAGTACTGCCATTTTCTGCTTAAATTACACCCCCACTGCTCCCTGAGCACTATGTATGTAAACCATTGAGAAAGAAGTGGTACATTTTGTTTTTCTCTATTGTCAGTTATGTCGTAACTGACCACTAGTTATCAGATCTGCTGCTGCGGCCCCACAGTTCCTACTGCTGCCAATATATTCATACAAAGTCACATTAAAATAAAGGCCCTGACTACCGTAGCAACGTGAAACACAGTAAGACATTAAGAAGAGATCTCCTTCATTTGCCAAAATAAAGGGTCATTGAAAACTGCCCCACTCGATTCTATAGCTCTGAACATCTGTGTTTTGGAATGCAAAGAACATGTGTACTCCTTCCTCCCTCCCCCAAATCAAAATTGAAAAGGCAAGGCACTTGGGTGACACACAACAGATTGGTGGAAATCCATTGTATAACCACTGATATCTTAAGAAATATTCTAATGATGTGCTAAAAGATACATAAAACTGGAGCTTGCACGTTTGTTCCAGCAAAGTGCCATATTGACGATTTTGCTTTTCTAGATTGGGGAATACACTGTGACACTACATACAGTAAAGATGGATTCTGGACATATGTAACCCAGATTGCCACCTGTTCACCCTGGATGTTCTGGATGTTCCTCAACAGTGTGTTTCACTTAATGTGGGTCGCTGTGTTATTGATGTGTCAGATGTACCAGGTAAGGATATTCACATTAGTTATTGGTCCTGATTTTGCAGAGCAAACGCAGTATAATGATGATTCAATAGAACGTATAAGCTGCTACCATCTACCTCTGTCACCACTTATTCCCAGATATAATCTTTGCGTTCTAAATTTGCTTTCCTCAAGACATCCCTCAGCAGACCATTTACAGACCTCGTTGATAATACAGGAAGAAAAAATCAAGAAAAATAGATTGCCATGTATAGCAAACTTTGGAATCAAAAGTTTTAAGGGTACAGGCACATGGGTCAGGCTGTGGATTTCCTGTTACAATCCCAGCTTTGATTTATGAAATCTCATCCACAAGCTGCTGAGAGAACTTTCAGTGTAAATTGAGTGGCGCTAAAGATTTGACATTCATTGCATATCAATCTGTACTGTGCGTTTTACCCTGAAGTTTCATAGTAAATCTGCGTTTTTATCTGCCAGCTTCCCCTTTTTGGTACAGATTTTGTGGAGCAGTAGAAATAGCCAATGTGGATGTTCCCTAATGCTTTTTATGTTTCCTGGTCAGATATGTGAGATGACTGCTTAAAGGGGTGTCCAGTCCTGGTGTTCGTCTGCATGCACTCCTTGTCTGCAGACTGTAGCGCGTAGTGAGTTCGCTGTCAGGATTCTCCAGAGCAAGCGCCGGGAGCAGACAGGCACATTGCTGCAAGAATGCTCAGTACCAATATACAGAGCGAGGCTAGATACGTCTGTGTCCGAACATATGCAAATCGCATACTTGGGGTAACATAACTGCCCATTCCCAACACCAGAGAACCTTGACAGCACGCACTGTGCGGGCTGTGAGGATTCACAAGTCTGCAGCCACATAGTGACTGCAGAGTTAAGCCTCAAGCCTGGTCAACCCCTTTAACTCTGAGAAATGTGTTGGATGTGGAAGCAGTTTGTTCTTTCTAGTTTGCAATTTCCATTTATTTTTGTAGAGTAAAGTAGTGTTCTAGCCAGTCAAAATGGGACCAATTTATATTATTTTAATATTTTTAGATTAACAAGTCATTTCCTATGTTATTACATCTATCCTTTGGATACAGATGAATACTGACACCTGCTTTTAATTATAATCTGTTAATAATGTGTGTCCATGATCCTTTCTCTATGGACATAATGCAATCTTTACATAAGATTTGCTGAATTAGGTAACTACATATAAATATTTTGTTTTATTAAATATAGAATGTAATAGTTTAATTCAATGAACTGTTGTAAAATGCATTATATAAAAAGTCTAGTTCTAAAACAAGAAATGAATGTGTTGTACTCTGATCCTATAGCTGTGCATTCTGACCTAATAATACTCCTCCCGCTCACCTTCTTGTTTCTTACTTCTTCTTTCTCCTGTAAACATTGACCAAACCTACTCACTTCTCCCTTTTATTTTCTCAGCCTCTGTTTCCTCCTGTTTGTAGTTGCAAATAAATCTGAAGTTCAACTAACCAACGATTGAGTGCCTATTAGATTATACATTCAAAATAGTATTTTCTGCAGTGTATAATAACAAGACATTAATGTGTAACTGCTGTTCACAGATATCATGTTTGGGAATTACTACAAATGAGCGAATGAATGCAAGAAGGTACAAACACTTCAAAGTCACGACCACTTCAATTGAAAGCCCTTTCAAGTAAGCAGCGGTTTCCTCCTTTCTTCCAGGTTGTCCTACATTCAGGCAGCTCTGAAAGTCCAGAATATGAGAAATATTTCTATTGTGGGTGTTTCAAACCATCAGATTTATAGGATCTTGTATATACTGGGATCTCGTGCTATTTGCTAACAAAATACAAGAACTCCTGAAAGATGCCAAAAAAGAATTTTGGGAACGGAATTCACCTAAAGTCATTTTTATACAGGTTGCGTTTAAAAAGCAAAAAGATCTGAATAAAATGGCGAAAATATTCATTCGATAAATAAGGAAGTGAAGACTGAACTGTAGAGAAGAGATTGTTGTCAACATATAACAGACAGTAGGATCCAAGAAGAATTGTTCCTCCTTGCGGAGAGTGACATGATAAGCATGTCGAGGGGAGGAGACTTAAAGCTGCAATGCTCCTCTGGGAAATATGCAAATTGTCTCTTCAGAGAGGAAGAGGACTAGAACTCTAGCGCCACCTATTGGAAGTAGGTGGCACTAGAGTTCTAGTCCTCTTCCTCTCTGAAGAGACAACAGACAGTAGGGAAACTCTTACGAACTCTCATTTGAAGATAATCTAAACAAGCTGCCGATCACCCGACGTACGGGGAAAATGTTAATTCAATCATTGTTCTCAGCAGCACATTGCATATCATCCTATGAATACAGGAATCGTGCTGCCAAGAAAAATGGAAGCCTGTACAGATCATTTAGTGCGTATCTTAAAGAAGCACTCCCATCATAGATTTTTTTACTCCTGTGTATTGCTATCATATTATATAGCACTCTGTACATAAACTTACTCATTTTGCCTTTCTACCCAGCTAATTATTTTTTTCCCTGCTCTATGTAGAAACAGGAAGTCTCTTGTCCCTGCTTGAATCATTCCCCACTTCAACTTTAGACCCAGCTGCTCTCTCCTCACCCCCGCCAGGGACTTTTGCAGCGACTTATAACTCCTACAGGGAAAATAGATTTCCTGTTTCTACATAGAGCGAGCTTAGAAGGATTACACTAGCAGAGATATCTGACTCAAATACACAGAGGGCAAAAATGTATAGCTGTATAGCTTGGACAAAGTCGCAGGCCAACCTTGATATTTATTAAAAAAATTGTCTGCAATTGAGGCAGTTTTTTCCTGTCAAGAAGCAGAAGTTCTAAATCCCCCTGCCCCCACATAAAACCTTAATATTTGGTGGGGTCACACCTCACAACTTAGCAGCCCTTACAAGTTTTTCTCCTACTAATGCCCCTAGATTGCCCTTTCATTTCCCCCATAAAGTATGATGCCAACAAAAGTGTCCCCAAACACCGTGTGATCCCCACACAGCCCTGCACTTAGTAAATTGGGCCCCACAGAGTCCACCATAAAGAATAATTAATGGGCCTCACAAAGCCCTTCATACAGAATAACAAGCCCCTCGTAAAAACAAAAAAAACTTGCCTCTCCTTATTCCCCCTCTGCTCTGGTTTTGGCTGCGAGTGCGCTGAAGCTCTTCACTGCTCAGCACTGAGTGTGTGAAATAGCTGAAACATCCAATGTAGAGGGAGAATGATGGGGGAGGGAGCGGACGGCTTTCCATCGATATAGTTGAAAGTGCGATGCTGGGTGGTGGGGCGATGACAGTGTCAGGGGTCCGATTTGGCCTTCAGACCAAAGTTTGACATGTATGAGCTGCTGTCCTCTTTTTAATCATGTGATGTCAAAGACCTAATAAAACAGAGAAGAATTAACTGGGTAGATGGGGAAAAAGGAGCAATTTTGAGTACACCGAGCTATGTAAGGCTACGTTCACATTTGCGGCCAGCGCCGCAGCGTCGGGCGCCGCAGCGGCGCCGCATGCGTCATGCGCCCCTATATTTAACATGGGGGCGCATGGACATGCGGCGCACTTGCGTTTTGCGCCGCATGCGTCGCTGCGGCGCCCGCGTCGGGGCGCAGAGGACGCAGCAAGTTGAATTTTTGCTGCGTCCAAATTCAATGAAAAAAACGATGCATGCGGCGCAAAACGCAGCGTTGTGCATGCGTTTTGCTGCGTTTTTGTTTGCGTTGTGCGCTGCGGCGCCGACGCTGCGGCGCACAACGCAAATGTGAACGTAGCCTTATATGGTGATTGCAATATATTAAGAGGATAAAAATTTTGATTTGAGTGTTTCTTTAATGAGCAATCTACCTGTGTAAGCAGGCTATTAAACAACTCATATTTATTGAGCAGTGGTTGTTTAGAGCAGGTTAGGTTGATCGGACCTTAAGGCAGAGAATTATAATTTTCCAATATATAAAGTAAAAAAAAAATACAATAGAGTACAAAGATTCCCAGAAGCCTGGCCCAGGGTCCACAACTGTACTCATCTTGGCGTCACTGGGGTCTAGTGCTCAGACATGCATGCCAGCATACTGGGTGACAAGTACCGGCTGAGGGAGGTTGTAGGACCCTAGTCCAGATGCTACGCTGCGCGACTATGGACACCAGACCAGGGTCTTGTTCATCTCTGCTCAACACTAGTAAGAATATAATTTTAGACTCAAAGTCTAACCAAATAAATGGGAAATCCAAGGAAGATCTAGATCTGTAATGCTTAGATAGTTGTGAGTAGTATGTTAGATTTTACAATTTTTAACCCTTGGACCGTTGTCTTATTTTACTTGCTTCCTGTCTTGGTGAATGAGTGATTTGTTGCAGTGCATATCATTGTGCCTCTGATTAAAGTTTTTTTTTTCCCCATCACATTACAGCCATGGATGTATCCGAAATATCATAGACTTCTTTGAATTCCGATGCTGTGGTCTGTTCCGCCCTGTAACAGTGGACTGGACAAGGCAATACACAATAGAGTATGAACAAACATCAGGCTCAGGTTATCAGCTGGTGTAGTCTCCGCAGAAGATCCAATAAGAGTGGTACCTGAAGATGATGTCTCTTGCGAAAACTTGCCCCTTGAACTATAGCATGCTGTTTGTAGGGCTATTGATAAATCTTACAGTACCTTCTCTGTCAGCATTTTATCAACCACAGTGACCATGGACAGGACCGTCTGCCCGCACTGATGTAGAGAAAGAAGATATTGGGGTGTGGGGGGGGGGGGGATTTTAACAGATCCATGCGTTGGAAATATTTTGAAGAGCCGTGAATCTGCAATCTGTATTTCTGTTCTGTGTATTTTTTTAACGATTATTTATTTTGCACCATTCACAACCAAGCATGGCATCTCTCTTGCGACAAGCTTCAGTCTTGGTCTGCTTGCACAGAATCTATTCATTGCCCCCTTTCTTTCTGAATACACCCAGTGGAGTGAGACTTTCTAGTACACCATCAAGATTTCCTAATGTGGCCTGGCTTGATCTACAATACT
Organism: Ranitomeya variabilis; assembly: GCF_051348905.1. NCBI lineage: Eukaryota > Metazoa > Chordata > Amphibia > Anura > Dendrobatidae > Ranitomeya > Ranitomeya variabilis. The sequence continues at coordinate 436,239,638 of NC_135236.1, forward strand.
GTGGCATTTAATTCCTGTAATGTGATCCTCTAGTTGTGCTCTATCATAGTGTAATTGAAAATGTGAATCTTGATGCTGGCCTGAAGAATCCTACTTTTTTTTTTTTTTTTTTTTTTTGGGGGGGGGGGGGGAGGGGCCATTAAGCTTTTGCGATTAACTTGATGAAGATGTTACATACACACAAATATTGATGATGAATGTATGTTTCCTACATTGTCTGACTTTCCGCTGCCCTTTCAATCTGGAGATCTGATGCAAAGTTTCCCTTTCTGAAGTCCAGCAGTTGCATGCAAGTAGTCTTCTATAGCAATCTATGGAAACTTTAGTAAATCGCCAAATTGCAATATTAAGAACTTGTTCAGAGCGGACTGGGTCCCATATTCCCGCCCTGGACAAAGCTCTTTTCACACTGACTAGATGGCACTGGATACGGATGTGGAGCCAAAGAAAATATGGTAGTTGGTTTTTCTTTTTTGTTCCCATTTTCTGTGCAATTTAGAGTATTCTCTTGTGTGTTAGTCTCTGGGGGTTAGAAATGGTTAACAGCACATATATATTACTGGATGCAATGTCATATTGTCACTTTATAGAAGTTCAGCTCCATACGTATCCACTGGTTAGCGGCAGGATTCTTACCGTTCTTAGCGAAGTCACCTGTAACATAGACGATAAAACAATACTGTGATGACAAGTGTACCTGTGAGCTTCAGGAGCCCCCAAACGGTTAGGAAACCTCTCTGTATAGTGGTGGTCTCTCATTCCGATGTAAGCCTGCTACGCTACTGCTTTGTAACTTTATATTTGTTCCTTTTTTTTTTTTGTAAATTAATTCCGGTCAGATATTATAAGGGACTATATGGAAAATGTTGATCTACATGAATTTGTTGTAAGCCATTAATATTTCAAGTCATTCCGCATTTTTTTTTTTTTTTTGGGGGGGGGAGGGGGCGGTTTAAATAGTAGAACAGTGAAAAAGCATGTTATATAGTTGAAATTTATATGCAGTTTAGGTTAAAAATTATCAAAAAAAAAAATATTCACCAATTAGAATTGCTCCTCCCTTTTGAAGTCAGTGGTAGAAGGGCTGTAAATATGCAAGGAATAGGGTGAAAGACACAGCTCGGCGCTGGTCATTTGCAGTGTGTGTATGGGAATTTATTTATTTGCGAAAAAAATATATTTACACAATGTAGACGGCCTTGTTCTTTTGATCTTGTCAGATCTGAAGTCTAAACACATTTCTGTTCTCATTAAGGGCTCCTTCACACGTCTGTAATTGGTCAGTATTTTGCATCAGTATTTGTATGCCAAAACTAGGAATTGACCTTACACTAAGAAATTTAAAGGCAATGTGCACACTTGTAGTATTTGGTGAGCTTTTTACCTCCGTATTTGTAAGCCAAAACCAGCAGTGGGTGATAAATACAGAAGAGGTGACGTGTTTCTATTATACTTTTTCTTCTGATCCGTTACTTGTTTTGGCTTACAAATAGGAAGGTAAAAAAATCACCAAAATATTCGCACGTGCACATGGTCTTGTGGCTCTTTCAGATGTAATTGATCATCTGTCCAACCTCAGACCACAATGCCCAGACTGGCCACGTGTCTCCCGACCCAGAGTGTGGCTGCTTTATTCCTATAAGTGGCCAGTCTGAGCACTGTAATCCGAGATTGGACAGATTGATCAATGACGTCTGGAAGAGCCCGAATTGAAGGATTGACACCTGTTCTGCGTTTTTGGAGGCTAGCCTAGTTTTGGCAAAGATATACTAATCAAAAATACTGAGGTGTGAATAAATCCTAGCAGATATTATCTAGAATCTACATCTGTTAATTACCGTATTTGGGGACAAAAAAACTGCTCACAAAGCCCCATAAAGCTCTAGCCTATGTACAGGTTTTAGTATTGTGAACACAACAATACTGGGGGAGATTGATGAAGAACGCTCCAAAATTCTGGTTCATATTAAAAAATTGCGCTTTAGTAAATATTTGTAGTGTGCGAGTCCAGACGAGTTTGGAACGTGCATATTGGCCTAAATGAAGCTGACCGATACGTGATGTAATAAGACAAAAGTATCGAACATGTTTTCCAAAATATTAGTAAATGTGTCCCATTGTGTTTAAATGAAATGCGCCTCTATTTTTCTCATCACAAAAAACAATTTACAGGAGGTACAGAAAATGCAGTGTGCGGTAGGTATTTATGTTTTTCTATAGAAAGATGGATATAGACTAAAACTACACTTATTTTTATGTAGGCAGAGGTATATTTGCAGAGATTAATTATCTTCCCCTGTGCCTGATTTGGGTATTGATTCACAGTCACCAATTAGGGGGGGGGGGGCGGAATCCATTCTGTACGCCTTTTTTTTCTTTTTGGAAGATACAATCTCTATTGCTTGGGAATACTGAGCTGACTGACTTCTCTCTGTGGCTTCTTGGCAATTAGAGCTCAATTTCTACTTCTAGTTTGTGATCGAATTTCATCGACTTCTGCATACGTTTTTTTTTATTGTTTTGTTAATGTAAGGAAAACATTATCTCTTACATGCATTCTTTAAAAAACAAAACACAGACGGCGAACTTGATGGCAAAAGTAAGACCTGCGGCACACCCAGTTTAGATCACTCAATCTATGATCAAACCTCTATTAAAGTTCAGTTTATCGTTGAAAATGTAATTGACCTTTACAAATGCAAATGTTTCTTATGGATTTTAGAATAGAAGATAAAGTTATTAAGTTATGGGGTACATTTTTTTTCTGCGTTTTATTAACACTAGCTAGCCCATACCACTAGCCTGCAAGGCTGATATACAGTGATAAATATATTACATTGCATTAAAAAACAGACCTAAAGGGTTCTTCCTTTTTCTTATTAATTTTAATTAAATTTAAAAAAAGCCACCACATTTATATATTGGCCGAGCCTGGCATTACAGCTCCAGTCCATTTAATTGAACGGGTCTCACACTCAGTACTACACACCACATGTGGATGAGAGTGACACTTTCTTGGGAGAAAACAAAAAGTATAATAAAGGTAGGATTGGTTTTCGTTCATGCCCTCCTTAACTGTAGGATATACTCCATTAGAACTATGCACAAACATCAAGTTTGTAAGTGTAAATAGATAATTTATAACATAAATCACTTTCTTGATATCTCCTAGGATATATATTATTTATGCTGCTGTCTTTTTTTTTTTTTTTTTTTTAAGTCTTTCCAAAAAGTGTCAGAGAATAAAGAAATAAAGAAGGTTCTTCATGTTCCCTATAAATGTAAATAAATACTCTGGGGAATTAATGAACTGAGTTTTGCCCATGATCCCGACAATCCACTACTCTTAAGCAGGGCTGTGGAGTCGGAAAGCCAAACCTCCGACTCCGTAATTTCCATGACACCGACTCCACAGCTCCTGTACCAGTCCTCTATTATTTCATTTGTGTCATGCACCACTCTTTCCCATGTTACCTGAACATCTGAAATCCTTTTGATTTAATTTTTCAGTTTGAGTTTTTCCACAAATATTTCTTAAAAATGAATTTCACAAAAACCTGTATTCATATACATGAAGCCTCCTTGTCCTACTGTCTTAGAACATTGCGCAGTGGCTAACTAAATGTCCGTTTTTGAGAGAGGAATACGTATTTTATTTTCAGACACAATTCTGTGTCTAGTATTCGTTACGTTATGTCATATAATGAAAGGGGTATCCAGCTTGGTTGTCTGGAAGTAAATAATTGTACTGCTGACTATTGAATTCAGTATTGTAATAAGATTAGTCTGGGGTTACACGGTGCCACCAGTGCTCAGTGACTCCACCGAAAACATCTCTGCAGCTTGTTTGCAACTTGCTGTTGCACAACTATTTTTGAGCTGCACCTAAAAAAAGTGGCCAGATTGCAGATAAGTCATGTTAGGATTGCGTCAGTCACAAATGTGTTGGATCTTCTTTGTCGCAAATCGCAATTTGACGCCATAGCTAATCAGTAGTTGTGATATCGCAATGCTGGGATTTCAGTGTTGCGTAACATGGCCGTGTAGCCCTAGCTTGATGGGATAGAGATTCTTGATTGATTTTGGTGGCGTATTGTGGAGACGTGCAGTTAATGTTGGTCTGAAGACCCTGATCCATCAGCTTCTATTAGCTCTGTTCCACTTTTCTCAGAGGCAGTGAGGTCCACCATCTATAGTCAGTGGCAGACCATGTGGCCTCAGAAAAAAAGGCAAGTGGAGGTGAAGGGCCATGGCGTTTTCCTAATGTTGCTTCTTCCCAATAATGGTTACAGTATTGTAGCCCTCTCAAATTCACCAACCGGACATTGCTAGTGTATCTGTTATTAATATCGGAAGTCAGGAGAGGGGTCTTTAAGGATGTATTCACATACATCAGATTTGTTGAAAACTCTTCTGCAACTCTCATTCCTCTGAATGGATGGACCTCCATCATGTACATACTGCACACGACACTATCTACATGTATCAATTTTTTATTTTTTTTTATGAAAGATATCGATTTCGTGTGAACATGTCTCAACGGTATAGTCACATGTGACGGTTGAGGTGGGGTTTCACAGGTTCAACACGTTTACCTGTATGTAAAAAAAAAAAGTAAAATAAAGTGAATCATTATACACTACGTGCTAATATACCCTATAGAACACCCTATTTTAATTATTCTGGTGGTCCGTTTATATGTTGACTAAAAGGTCTTCAAATGTAATCAAATCTATTAATTTCTAAAAGAAATCATGTCTCTGAATGTATTGTAAAGTAATATGTTGTCTAATTGGGCATAATGAAGACAAATGTCCACTGTGGGTACACTGCTCCTATAGAACTAACTCTACTGGTGCCTCTAATGTCACCTCCTGTTTTCTGGTGGAACTTGCTGTAGTTTTCCTGAACCTTTGGTACTCTGGAAGGGAAGAGATTATGATACTTGTTAGCCATTGCTTGGTGACTGTGTGAGCTGAGACTAGGACAACTTTCATGAACACATAGCCTGATCTTGAGATGACTATGTTGGCCATTGTTGGAAACGTTGAACATCTTGAAGTGTTGGTCCATAACCTCAACATCGTCTGAGGCTTTTCTTGATCAAGTTTGTCTGCACTATTGTTTTGTTTTCCTCTTTCTATTGTAAGTCTTTCTTTTGCGCACAAGTCTTTTGTTAATACCCAATATTGTAAGAAGTTATGCAGTAGACTGTGTAGCTCTATGCACTGATAATCTACCATTACGCTGATTGGCTGCCTGGATTGATGCAGTAATTAGTACAAAAAAGCATGTTTGGTTAAAGGGCAAGGGTATCCGTGGAAACTCATATCTAGAGATGAGGTTTTATATAGTCAAACCTAACTCTGTTGGGGAACTGTGTCCTTGTTTATGCCTCTAAATTGCTTTTTGTTTCCTCTACATGTTTTTCCATTTGCGAGCCAACTACAAAAATACTGCAATACATTTTTTTAAAGCTAATGAACTGTATGTATATTTCATTTTGTATTTATTTAACTGTGCCAAGTATTATTTTACTACTGTCTGTCTTGTTGTACTACATTGTGAGCAACAAATTGTACATTTCATAATTTAGCTCTCCTTACATAAGTTCATTTCATCAATTTTTTTTGTAAGTTATTAATCAAATAAATATTGAAAGTTCGGTTTAGTGTTCTCTTCTTGTGGATAACTGGAAAATTAGGTTTTTTTTTTAAATCTTGTTTGACTCTAATATGTGCCCACATTCAGGAAAGTGTGCAGAATATTCCTGAGCAAATCCGGACTACTTTCGCAGGAAATCTGCACGCGGATTTTTCACGCTTTTCTAGCTTTTTTTGTGTGGATTTTTTTAGTTTTTTTTCTGGAGCTTCCCAATGCAACAATATAGCGGGAAATCCGCAAAAAAATCTGCAAAATTAATGAACATGCTGCGTTTTTTTTCTGCGATGCGTTTTTATTGCGGAAAAAAACGCCACATGTGTGCAAATATTGCGGAATAGATTAAAAATGATAGGATGCTTAATGTGAGCATTTTTTAAGCATTTTTGCAGCGGAAAACCCACGAAAAAACTTGAAAAATCTGCAACATATGCATATAGCCTAACTCACTTTTCCTTATACAATTTTGAACATTGAATGACTTTTGTACTTGTATCAGCTGCATTATGAAGATTTAAAGCGGTTCAGAAGGGAAGTGTTTTATTAAGAAATATAATACATGAACAAGATGGTACAATATGAAATTATCTGGGTGGGATATCCAAAACATTTATCTGGGAGAGCAAACTTCTAGTATGTATAGTCGGAAAATCAACCACAAATTAATTTTTAAAGTGGTTGTCCGGTCTTAAACAACAAGTCTGCAGTCACTCTTCCGACTTGACTGTTTTCGGGCTCACTCAATATACAGGTGCTTCTCATAAAATTAGAATATTATCAAAAAGTTAATTTGTCAGTTCAATACAAAAAGTGAATCTCATATAGAGTCATTACAAACAGAGTGATCTATTTCAAGTGTTTATTTCTGTTAATGTTGATGATTATGGCTTACAGCCAATGAAAACCCAAAAGTCATTATCTCAGTAAATTAGAATAATTAACAATAAACACATGAAATTGTTTCCTAAGCGTTTTAAAAAGGTTATTTAGTCCAGGGGTGTCAAACTGCATTCCTCGAGGGCCTCAAACCATGCGTGTTTTCAAGATTTCCTTCTCATTGCACAAGGTGCTGGAATCATTCTTGTGCAGGTGATTAAATGATCACCTGTGCAATACAAGGAAATCCTGAAAACATGACCTGTTTGCAGCCCTTGAGGAATGCAGTTTGACACCCCTGATTTAGTCTGTTTCAGTAGGCTCCACAATCATGGGGAAGACTGCTGACTTGACAGATGTCCAGAAGGCAGTCATTGACACACCCCACAAGGAGGGTAAACCATAAAAGGTCATTGCTAAAGAAGCTGGCTGTTCAGAGTGCTGTATCCAAGCATATTAGTGGAAAGTTGAGTGGAAGGAAAAAGTGTGGTCGAAACCGGGGATAACTGCAGCCTTGAAAGGATTGTTAAGAAAAGGCCATTCAAAAGTTTGGAAGAGACTCACAAGGAGTGGGCTGCTGCTGGAGTCATTGCTTCAAGAGCCACCACACACAGACGTATCCAGGACATGGGCTACAAGTGTTGCATTCCTTGTCTCAAGCCACTCATGACCAATAGACAACGCAAGTCTTACCTGGGCCAAGAAGAAAAAAAACTGGACTGTTGCTCAGTGGTCGAAGGTGTTTTCAGATTAAAATAAATTTTGCATTTCATTTGGAAATCAAGGTCCCAGAGTCTGGAGGAAGAGTGGAGAGGCCACAATCCAAGCTGCTTGAGGTCTAGTGTGAAGTTCCACAATTAGTGATGGTTTGGGGAGCCATGTCATCTACTGGTGTAGGTCCACTGTGTTTTATCAAGACCAAAGTCAGCGCAGCCGTCTGCCAGCAATTTCTAGAGCACTTCATGCTTCCCTCTGCTGACAAGCTTTTTGGAGATGGAAGTTTAATTCTCTAGCAGGACTTGGCACCTGTCCACACTGCCAAAAGTACCAGTACCTGGTTTAAAAACAACAGTACCACTGTGCTTGATTGGCCAGCGGCTGTTAGAGGCACATGTCAGCTGTTCAAAACAGCTGACGTGATGAAAAAAGATGTGGGCTCAGCGCTAGAGCATACATCAAAGGGAGGAAGTTTGACTTTGGCGTACTATTACGCCCGATGTCGGAAAGGGGTTAAGCTAAATGCATCAAATAATTATTTAAAAAGAAAAACAAAACACGAAACCCCAAATCACTGTCTTGCATGGTAGTGCACGATAACGTGTTTTAGACAGATTTTGTGTCTTGTCTGACAATGAAACAAAAAATGTGGTGCACATTTTTCCACAAAGTAAGCCAACTGAACAGGGATGTAAACAGACTGGACAGTCTTAATATTATAGCAATTAGCAATACCTGCTGCATTTTAAGACTGTCTAGTCTAAATGAATACTGTCTATGAATTAGACAGTATTGATAAATCTGCCCCATTTGTTAGTGTTCACAGTTTTTATGCGCTACAGCACTCGAGTGCCCGTTCTGTAACCTTACTTGGTAGCAGAGCTACTGTTTTACTAAACATCTTCACTTTTTAATAATACCACTCACAGTTGATATTGGATTTTTTAAAGGCAAGAAATTTCATGAATGGACTTATTACACAAAATTTTGTGAACGCTTTAGAATGAGCCATTCCGTCACACGTTTGAAGGTAGACAGCATGGCTAGGTGCTTCATATTATACACTTGTGATACAGTGACTGAAAATATTGAATTCAATGATTGAAATGTGTGACCCAATGCTTTTGTACATATGTCTACACCCCCCCCCCCCTGTGGCCACTCATGAACTTAAGGCCCCCACCCATACAGATTAGGACAGCCACTTTCCCCCCCCACTCCTCCATACTCAGGAGCTCTCACTTTGGCAAGTCACTCCAGGGTTCTTTTTTTAGAACTTCTCTGGCAGCAGCTTGTATCCCAAAATTGCAAATGGGTCGCCCCTTTAAAACCAGCTATGCCCATTCCCCCCTCCCTTCCAAAAGTTCATCTGTCAGAAAGCCTCCATAACGAATAATGGTTATGGAGGCCTTTAGATGCTTACAATCAATAAAAAATAAAGATACATCTTAATGTGGCAGCGGTGTACATAGTCTCTAGTGCTCATAACTACAAGCTGCCCTGCTTTCTATGACAAAACCAAATTGTGGAGCCTCTTTTTGGAGAACCTAATGTTGAGCTGTTCCTTTATTTTTTCTATAAATGTAGGAATACATTGACATCTGGGTGTTACTGTTAATCTTGTCAAAAAGCCATCCTCAACTGGTAAAGGTACCGTCACACTCAGCGACGCTGCGGCGATCTAGACAACGAGCCGACCTAAACTAGATCGCTGGAGCGTCGCTGTTTAGGTCGCTGTAGAGACGTCAAACACAGCAACTCCAGAACGATGCTGGAGCGATCCAGTGACGTAACGGCGACTCACTTCTCGTTCTCGCTGGTTGTTAGCTCCATGTCAAACAGCCGGAGTGTACCGACTGGCTAGAAGGAGACGCTGCGACGCCCCCTATGCTCGTTGCTGGCGTCGTTGCTTTTGATGTCAAACATGACGATACACGCCGACCTGGCGACGAAATAAAGTTCTGGACTTCTAGCTCTGACCAGCGATGGCACAGCGGGATCCAGATCGCTGCTGCGTGTCAAACACAACGAGATCGCTATCCAGGACGCTGCAACGTCACGGATTGTTGTCGTTCTCTTTGCAAAGTTGCTGAGTGTGACGGTACCTTTACACATTGGTTAATTTATTCATACAGTTCTATCAGGAATGGAACAAAACATAGCTCTAAAATGCCCCACAGGAATGGAACAGTGGTTATGTATCATATAGGGCAGTGCTAGAAAAGCAGAGCACATTCCCCTCACTTCCCATCCCAGCATGCTGGCGCTGAACTGAAGCTCTTCTCCATTATGCCTGTATGCAGTTTGACCGACAGGAGTTGAGGAACAGAGACAAGCGCCTAGCTCCAGTCCCTGTAATCCATCTCAAGGTTGCATATTAGAAACGGATTACACTTATCAGACAGTAGATGGCAAGTTAGACATGGAAAGACATCAAGAGTCCTCAACTCTGGAGTGACTATTGGGGATAAATTAATTAATTTGGGGTTAAGTATTTATTTATTTATTTTAAATATTGTAAGTCATTGTAGTGAGCCAAATGTGCAGATACACTTTAGAAAGCTGCCGAAAACTCGATTGGCTAATTGCCATCTCTTCTGGTATCCCCATGCACATGAGCACTAAAGCTTATTGGTCTCTATGGAAAAAGAAGGATAAACTGCTGCATTAGACTTCTGGCTGTTGCTTTTCTACTTGGAGAAAAAAAAAGATTAGACATTTTAATTCAGTAGCCTGCTCTCCTGAATTATCAACCAACAGGGGAGAGAAAGGAGACCCTGGTCCATCATTTGGACATTTAATCCTGTTGAAACCAGGAGGTTCAACCAACTTTAATGTCTATGGGGCCTTAATGGGGTTGTCCATATTGGACAGGTTTCCATCTATCTATAATATAGGTGATAAGTTGTTGACCATTTAGGCTCTGTGCACACGATGTGGATTTTGCTGCGGATCTGCGGCAGTTTCCCATGAGTTTACAGTACAATGTAAACCTATGGGAAACCGAAAACGCTGTGCCCATGCTGCGGAAAAAAACGCACGGAAACGCAGCGGTTTACATTCCGCAGCATGTCAATTCTTTGTGTGGAATCCGCAGCAGTTTTACACCTGCTCCATAATAGAAAACCACAGGTGGAGTCCGGACAAAAACCGCGGTAAATACGCGATAAATCTGCAGGGAAAACGCAGTGTTTTTGCCCTTCGGATTTATCAAATGCGCTGCGGAAAAATCCACAGTGGACCATTCTACGTGTGCACATACCCTAAAGGTCGTATTGCTCAGACCCCCACCAATCCCAAGAATGGAGTTCTGAAGTGTCCTGGAAAATGAAGTGGTAGCCTTGTTATATTCGGCTATCTCTGGCAGTCTCAGACAATTAATGGGTAGGTTACACACGTGTACAGCTATTGCTTAATTTTTTAACATTGTTTTAACTAGATATCCACATATTCAAGCCCTTTCTGCTTCCTGCCGACTTGAACTAAAAATATTGTTAATAAACACCACTTCTAACATCACATCCTGGGCAGACTTAAATTCCTTAGGCTCTCCGATATTTATTGTAACCCCAATGCCCTCATTAACCCCTTTCTGACCTCGGACGGGATAGTACGTCCGAGGTCAGAAGCCCCGCTTTGATGCGGGCTCCGGCGGTGAGCCCGCATCAAAGCCGGGACATGTCAGCTGTTTCGCGATCTGCCCGCGCCTATTAACTAGTTAAGTGCCGCTGTCAAATTACCACTTCCGTCCGGAAATGATCGCATCGCCGACCCCCGTCACATGATTGGACGTCGGCGATGCTTCAGAATAGTAACCATAGAGGTCCTTGAGACCTCTGTGGTTACTGATCCCCGGTAGCTGTGAGCGCCACCCTGTGGTCGGCGCTCACAGCACACCTGTAATTCTGCTACATAGCAGCGAACATCAGATCGCTGTTATGTAGCAGAGGCGATCGTGTTGTGCCAGCTTCTAGCCTCCTATGGAGGACAGTGCCACAGTTTCCAGGTATCATGTAGCATAGTCCACCACTGTGAGTATGTACTTTTTGCCAGAGCTGCTAGGGATTGCAAGTGGCCCTTTGATATCCACAGCCACTCACTGGAAAGGCTCATCGATCACAGGCAGTGGTATCAATGGAGCTTTCTGTATATTCCCAGACTTTCCAACTCTCTGACAAACTACACATGATCGACAGTAATTGGCAATATCTGTTCCCATCTTGGGCCAATAGAAGTTGTGTCAGGCGAGCTTTAGTCTTTTGTATTCCAAGGTGTCCGGCTAAAGGAATTTCATGGGCAATTCTTAGTAATTGTTCCCTAAATGGATAAGGGAGGATCAGTTGCCTTTCGTAGTCCCAAGATTCTGTAGTATCCGTTGAGATAGTCTCTTTATAGTCTACCCTGGTCCCAGTATACTCTCTCTTTGCCAGAAGCAGCAGGGGGTTGGTCTGAACTCTTCCAGACTGACATCTGTCCGCAGGGCCTCCTGGAAGCTCTGACTGTCAGCCTGCAGGCCCTGGCCTAGTGTGAGTGCCAGGCCCTGGTCTGAAGCTGAGTCTTCAGTGTCTGTTATCAGGGACCTTGTTGGGTCTGCCATGTGATTAGGCTCCAGGGCCACAGTATGGGCCTCCTGTTCTGGCAGTTCTGTCTGAGACTCAGCCTCTAATCTCTGGGCCGGAGTCTGAGCCGCAGCCTGGCTCCGGGTCACAGCTGCCACATATTTACAGTCCTGTGCATTGGGACATTTTCCCTCCTCGCACGGGATCTCAGGTGGGTCACTTGCTTCCACCTTCTCTGTAGCATTTACTTGCAGGGGAGAAACACAGTGGGACACCATCCTCCCCAGGTCGTGCCTAGCAACACATTGGTGGGAATAGCCTATGATACTCCCACTTCTCTCAGTCCTTTCCCTGCTCCCCAGCCCAGGTACACGGGCCATGGGCACGGCAGGGCTGACCCCTCCAATCCCGGTTATAGACATAGTCTTTCCTGGTATGATATCGGCAGGGGTTATCATGGCTGGACGCACCAGGATCACCTCTGCCCCAGTGTCCCCGAGACCAATGGTGACTTTATTGCCAACAGTGACAGATTGACAGTTCTCATTAGCCCTTGCATCAGAGCTGGCCACAAAGAGGACAGACAGTGGGGACAGACGGCTTTGTGGTTGTAGCGGGCGTTTCTCCCTTTCAGGGCAGACAGCGCTAACATGTCCCACTTTGTTGTAGGAGAAGCACCGGCGTGCATCGCCTAGAGAATGTCTATTCCCCGGGATCCCATAGAAGGTGGGCTTGGACAGTACTGGTGATCGGCCGGCAGAGGGAGAAGGATCCCAGTTTGGCTTACCTCCCCTCCAGCTGAATCCCGATGGCTTCCGCACCTCAGGCATCCTGTTAGCCACATAGCAGTCCTCAATCTTTGCAGCCTGATCCGCAGTTTGTGGTTCCTGATTACACACAAATTGAATTGTTGTACATCCGCGGGGCACATGGGAAGAAATTGATCCTTGACCATAAGATCCGTTAAGTCCTCAAAACTGTTAACAGAAAGTCCCCTGATCCATTGGTGGAATATAGTCCTCAAGGTGCTCACATCCGCATAACGGTCAGTTGATCCACGTTGTAGGCTCCGGAACTTTCGCCAATACACTTCTGGTGTTAGGTTGTATTTCCTGATCAGGGCCCCTTCATGGCCTCATAGTTCCCATATAGCTCTGGTGGGAGGCCAGCAAAAACTTCCAGGGCTTTGCCTCTCAACCTGGGGGTTAGATACTGCACCCACTGCTCACGGGGTAGATGGTATTGCCTGCAAGTTTTTTCAAACCCCTCAAGGAAAGTATCCAAGTCCGTATCCTTCTCCATCACAGGGAAGTTTTCCAGACTTGGTCTCCTTTGATTTATGTCCTGGGAGGGGGTTAGCTGAGGACTGATACCCCTCTATTTGAGCCATCTGAAGCTGGAAAGCTTTGTCCTCCCGGCGTTCTACAGCCTCTCTCTCAACCTGTCAGTACTGTAGAATAAGCTGCATGCGCAGATTGGGATCACTTGTTCCCAGCCGTTGTAAGTCCATTTGTAAAGTACAGTCTATAGGCTCCTCAGCACTGACCTTTCCATCAGGTATCTCCGATGCAAGAGCTGGCATTGCTGGGTCTCTCTGAGGTGAACTCTCTCCTTGCCCAGATGTTCCAGCACTTTGCTCTATGTCGTGCTCGACCAAGGCGCGTATTAGCAGCTCCCTGGATCTGTCGGTCGTCTCTATTTCTCTCTGCTCACAGAGGCCGGTCAGAGCCTCTTTGCTCTGCTTCTTGTACTGGGCTGCCATATCTGTGAACAGCCTTTGCCAAATAAAAGATAGAAAAGAAAAACGGGGAAGGGAAACTGTTTGCAAGTATGTCTAAGTAAGCACTGAGTTGAACCTTGTAGAACTGGTGCACTCCTCGCAAGGATACCAATTCTTTAGTATAGGGAATAATTGCTTAAACCATGCACTAATGCTCTAATAGAAATAATTCTATCCCACCGCTCTGCCACCAGTTGTCACGGATCCCCACTCTGTGGTGTCACTAATTCGTCACGTATCCGGTCTCAGCACGTGACTTGGGGTTGTGCCTGCAAGGGTAAATCTATCTCCCCTCTCTCAGTCCAGCATTCAACCTCTGTCCAGCGCTATAATGGAAGCATAAATCATACACCCGCACATGTGGCCACCATTCATTGAACACACGGGCGTTGAGTCCCGGAAATAGTACTAATACTGTCTACCACTCATACGGATCACACGCCTTAGGCTATGGATTTGTTAGAGCATTCAAGGTTCAACTTATTAAAGTTTATACTTTAATACATAAAGGTTCAGTGCTTACAGTAAGAAAAAGGTATAAAAATATGATCATAAAAGGACATACAACTTATGCAAATCAGTATAACAAACAGGAGAAAACTTACAGAAATCATCTACCGTAACTTGGTAGTCTGTTTTCTGTTCCCTGGGGGGAGGGAATATGGCGTTGGTGGAACACATCAGCTTCTCAGGCTGCCCTCACATGTGAACACGATTCTAGGTATACAGGTCTAATTTATAGCTTTGGTCTGGAGGTCAGATTTCTAGACCAGCCCCTCAGGTTAATATCATAATTGCTTGTTTTTGATTGGACCACGGCCACGCTAACAATGAATATATTATATTCTCTTGACATCCTTTGTGTAAATGTTCTCACAGAGATACTATCAGGCCATAATTGACATCTCTCTGCCATGAGCTAGGAGGTGTCAAGTGTTAAGGCCCCGTCTCACTTAGCGACGCTAAAGCGATCCCGACAACGATACGACCTGTCAGGGATCGTTGCTGCGTCGCTATGTGGTCGCTGGTGAGATGTCAAACAGTGAGATCTTCCCAACGATCGCTACTGCGATCTCACTGTTTGACATCTCACCAGCGACCTGTAGAACGATGTCACATGGGAGCTATTATGACGATTCAGTGTCTGAGTCGTCAACGAGGTCGTTGGTAAGGTGTCAAACACAGCGATGTGTGCTACCCAGCGGGACCTCAACAATCAAAAAACGGTCCAGGCCATTCCGACACGACCAGCGATCTCGCAGCAGGGGCCTGATTGCTGGTACGTGTCACACAAAGCGAGATCGCTACTGAGGTCGCTGTTGCATCACAAAACTTGTGACTCAGCAGCGATCTCGCTAGCGATCTCGGTATGTGAGACGGGGCCTTTAGCCTTTCTTCTTGGTCCTAGCTAGACCCCCTGGTGAGATTTGGAGACAGAAGTCTGCTTGTCTCAGGAAAATACATATTAACACCTGGGTGAGACATGCAGCCTTAAGGACAGATGTGGCTATATATATATATATATATATATATATATATATATATATATGCATACACATACACACAGTGCAGACCAAAAGTTTGGACACACCTCATTTAAAGATTTTTCTGTATTTTCATGACTATGAAAATTGTACATTCACACTGCAGGCATCAAAACTATGAATTAACACATGTGGAATTATATACTTAACAAAAAGTGTGAATCAACTGAAATTATGTCTTATATTCTAGGTTCTTCAAAGTAGCCACCTTTTGCTTTGATGACTGCTTTGCACACTCTTGGCATTCTCTTGATGAGCTTCAAGAGATACTCACCGGGAATGGTTTTCAATTCACAGGTGTGCCCTGTCAGGTTCAATAAGTGGAATTTCTTGCCTTATAAATGGGGTTGGGACCATCAGTTGTGTTGTGCAGAAATCTGGTGGATACACAGCTGATAGTCCTACTGAATAGAGTGTTAGAATTTGTATTATGGCAAGAAAAAAGCAGCTAAGTAAAGAAAAACGAGTGGCCATCATTACTTTAAGAAATGAAGGTCAGTAAGTCCAAAAAATTGGGAAAACTTTGAAAGTGTCCCCAAGTGCAGTGGCAAAAACCAACAAGCACTACAAAGAAACTGGCTCACATGAGGACCGCCCCAGAAAAGGAAGACCAAGAATCACCTCTGCTTCTGAGGATAAGTTTATCCGAGTCACCAGCCTCAGAAATCGCAGGTTAACAGCAGCTCAGATTAGAGACCAGGTCAATGCCACACAGAGTTCTAGCAGCAGACACATCTCTACAACTGTTAAGAGGAGACTTTGTGCAGCAGGCCTTCATGGTAAAATAGCTGCTAGGAAACCACTGCTAAGGACAAGTAACAAGCAGAAGAGACTTGTTCGGGCTAAAGAGCACAAGGAATGGACATTAGACCAGTGGAAATCTGTGCTTTGGTCTGATGAGTCCAAATTTGAAATCTTTGGTTCCAACCACCGTGTCTTTGTGTG
This sequence comes from Ranitomeya variabilis, assembly GCF_051348905.1. Taxonomy (NCBI): domain Eukaryota; kingdom Metazoa; phylum Chordata; class Amphibia; order Anura; family Dendrobatidae; genus Ranitomeya; species Ranitomeya variabilis. The sequence goes on from NC_135236.1 coordinate 436,255,720, forward strand.
ACGCAGAAAAGGTGAACGGATGGACTCTACATGCCTGGTTATCACCGTGAAGCTGGTGACACTGTTGGGGATTTATTCAAAATTGAAGGCATACTGAACCATCATGGCTACCACAGCATCTTGCAGCGGCATGCTATTCCACCCGGTTTGCGTTTAGTTGGACCATCATTTATTTTTCAACAGGACAATGGCCCCAAACACACCTCCAGGCTGTGTAAGGGCTATTTGACCAGGAAGGAGAGTGATGGGGTGCTAGGCCAGATGACCTGGCCTCCACAGTCACCAGACCTGAACCCAATCGAGATGGTTTGGGATGAGCTGGACCGCAGAGTGAAGGCAAAAGGGGCCAACAAGTGCTAACAATCTCTGGGAACTCCTTCAAGGTTGTTGGAAGACCATTCCCGGTAGCTACCTCTTGAAGCTCATCAAGAGTATGCCATTTAAGTGTGCAAAGCAGTCATCAAAACAAATGGTGGCTACTTTGAAGAACCATGAAAATACAGAAAAATCTTTAAATGAGAAGGTGGGTCCAAACACTTGGTCTGTACTGTATATGTATGTATGTATACATACATACACATTTCACCACATAGATCATCTGTAATGACTATACATAGTTAATAAATTAACTTTTTGATGATATTCTAATATTGTGAGAAGCACCTGCATGTCTTCAGAGGGATAAAAAAAGGTTTTCCACCCTTCACATCATCTCAAGATGCAGAAGAATCATCTGAATCCATTTAACCAAATCATCATCTGAACTGGAGCAAATGTTTTTCTTAAAACACAAATCAGACTTGACTCCACTAGCCGCTTGAAATCTTTAAACATGGAAAGATTTAGCAGCAAGTGTCAAATGCATTCTGATAGCACAATTTAGAATATGGTGAGGCTAGTTTAGTCTTACAAACAGCATATTCTTTAATTTTCATTTTTCCAGTGGCCTTCCTAGGTCTATCCTGCAATCTCATATAAACAGACAAGGCGGATAAGATCCTTCATAAAAAGGACATATGACGATCTCGGACCACTCACTCCATCTTCGAGACAGAAGGGGTTGAGGGATCCAGATTAGCTTCTCCGCCATGCTTTCAGTCCTGGAACGCACCTAAAAAGCCTGGCTCTACTTTATATTCTTAGCGATCACTGGGTTGATTGCTATCTGTACCACCTCCTCTCCATTAGTGGTGGCGTGAGCGATCTGCAAAGGTGACCTCAAGTATCGCCATGTTCAGTCTGCTTCCTGACGCTCAGCATCCGGTGATACTTCTGGTCTTTGCGGCCCCCTTATCACATTAGCGTGCCACATCCTGTGACCTCACCTGGCAAGTTATTCCTGTTTGATAAATTCCTCGGCTTCCTCCATTTCATGAAAAAACAACAGAGCAACTGCTCTCTACCAGCAGTGACCACAGCCACAAATATGGAGGAAACTGGTATTAGATCTACAGGTACAGTTATATGAAAAAGTTTGGGCACCCCTATTAATCTTAAGCTTAATGTTTTATAAGAATTGTTTTTTTTGCAACAGCTATTTCAGTTTCATATATCTAATAACTGTTGGACACAGTAATGTTTCTGCCTTGAAATGAGGTTTATTGTACTAACAGAAAATGTGCAATCTGCATTCAAGTATGGGCACCTCACCAGAAAAGTGACACTAATATTTAGTAGATCCTCCTTTTGCAAAAAGAACATCCTCTAGTCGCTTCCTGTAGCTTTTAATGAGTTCCTGGATCCTGGATGAAGGTATGTTTGACCATTCCTCTTTACAAAACAATTCCAGTTCAGTTAAGTTTGATGGTCGCCGAGCATGGACAGCCCTCTTCAAATGATCCCACAGATGTTCAATGATATTCAGGTCTGGGGACTGGGATGGCCATTCCAGAACAGTGTAATTGTTCCTCTGCATGAGTAGATTTGGAGCGGTGTTTTGGATCATTGTCTTGCTGAAAGATCAATCCCCTGCGTAACTTCAACTTTGTCACTGATTCATGAACATTATTGTCAAGAATCTGCTGATACTGAGAGGAATCCATGTGTCCCTCAACTTTAACAAGATTCCCGGTGCCGGCATTGGCCACACAGCCCCAAAGCATGATGGAACCTCCACCAAATTTTACTGTGGGTAGCAAGTGTTTTTCTTGGAATGCTGTGTTTTTTTGCCGCCATGCATAACACCTTTTTGTATGACCAAACAACTCAATCTTGGTTTCATCAGTCCACAGGACCTTCTTCCAAAAAGAAATTGGCTTCTCCAAATGTGCTTTTGCATACCTCAGCCGACTCTGTTTGTGGCGTGCTTGCAGAAACGGCTTCTTTCGCATCACTCTCCCATACAGCTTCTCCTTGTGCAAACTGCGTTGTATAGTTGACCGATGCACAGTGACACCATCTGCAGCAAGTTGATGCTGCAGCTCTCTGGAGGTGGTCTGAGGATTGTCCTTGACTGATCTCACCATTCTTCTTCTCTGCCTTTCTGATGTTTTTCTTGGCCTGCCATTTCTGGCCTTAACAAGAACTGTACCTGTGTTCTTCCATTTCCTTACTATGTTCCTCACAGTGGAAATTGACAGGTTGAATCTTTGAGACAGCTTTTTGTATCCTTCCCCTAAACAACTATGTTGAATAATCTTTGTTTTCAGATCATTTGATAGTTGTTTTGAGGAGCCCATGATGCCACTCTTCAGAGGAGATTCAAACAGGAGAACAACTTGCAAGTGGCCACTTTAAGTAGCTTTTCTCATGATTGCATACACCTGGCTATGAAGTTCAAAGCTCAATGAGGTTACAAAAACAAAAAAAGTGCTTTAGTAAGTCAGTAAAAAGTAGGTAGGAGTATTTAAAACAAGAAAATGATAAGGGTGCCCATACTTATGCACCTGTCAAATTTTGTTTAAATGCAGATTGCACATTTTCTGTTCGTACAATAAACCTCATTTCAAGGCAGAAACATTACTGTGTCCAACAGTTATTAGATATATGAAACTGAAATAGCTGTTGCATAAAAAAACAATTTTTATGAAACATTAAGCTTAAGATTAATACGGGTGCCCAAACTTTTTCATATAACTGTAATTGTGTTTCCAGAAGTCCGTCCTGACAGCACCATGGACGTCATCCGTCTCATCCTTACAGGGACGGGAAAGAGACAAGAGGATAAAAGGCCCCCCAACTAACCTCCCTCAGTGCTTTTCCCAAGTACCACACCAGGATTGATGTAACTCAATTTTCTTAAATTCCCATACAATGTGAAGACACAATAGCAACATCAACTTTAACAGAGAGGGAAATAACTATGCTGTCAGAATGGACTCCTGGAAACAATTACCGGTAGGTCTAATACCAGTTTCCCAGGACATCATTCCTAACAGCACCATGGAGAATACCCAAAGTACCTCCTTCAGGTGGGACTACTGCCTGAAGAACTTTTCTTCCAAAAGCAGTCTGATGATTTAAGGTACCGTCACACTCAGCGACGCTGCGGCGATATAGACAACGAGCCGACCTAAACTAGATCGCTGGAGCGTCGCTGTTTAGGTCGCTGTAGTGACGTCAAACACAGCAACTCCAGAATGATGCAGGAGCGATCCAGTGACGTAACGGCGACTCACTTCTCGTTCTCGCTGGTTGTTAGCTCCATGTCAAACAGCCGGAGTGTACCGACTGGCTAGAAGGAGACGCTGCGACGCCCCCTATGCTCGTTGCTGGCGTCGTTGCTTTTGATGTCAAACATGACGATACACGCCGACCTGGCGACGAAATAAAGTTCTGGACTTCTAGCTCCGACCAGCGATGGCACAGCGGGATCCAGATCGCTGCTGCGTGTCAAACACAACGAGATCGCTATCCAGGACGCTGCAACGTCACGGATTGTTGTCGTTCTCTTTGCAAAGTTGCTGAGTGTGACGGTACCTTTAACAACATGTCAAACTTATAATGCTTACAAAACATCTTCACTCTGGGTCACATTGCGGCCCTACAGATCTGCACGACTGATGCCACTGCCCTCTCAGCCCAGGAGGTGGAGACTACTCTAGTCGAATGACCCTTCAACTTTTCTGGAGGGGAAATCCCTTCTGAACTGTACGCTAGGGATATTGCTGAAATAATCCACCTTGCTATAGTGGGCTTGGAAGTTTTCTTCTCCCTAATTTTGCCCCCGTACTGAACAAACAGAATAGATTACTGCCTCCAACTGCGAATGGCTTCTAAGTACATGATGAACACCTGTCTAACATCCAGAGCATGGAACAGAGATTTGTTCAGATTTACTGGATGTTCACAAAAGGAGGGTAGCACTATCTCCTGGTTTAAGTTCTGGACAGACACTACCTTTGGCAGAAAAGTCAGGTCTAATTTAAGGACTATACAGTCGTCCAGAATCTGGAGATTATGGTTCCTGGATACACAGGGCCTGAATCTCCCCTACTCTTTTCTTTTAGCGGAGGTAATGGCCACAAAGAATGCTGGTTTGAAAGGGAGTCTGGATATACTTCTATGTGTTCTATGGGCACGTAAGGAGTCTTACAAGGGGCGTTAAGGACAAAGTTTAAATCCCAAGGGGTCATGAATCGCCTTATAGTAGGTCTTAATCTCCGCACCGCTTTGACATCTAACCCATGGGTGTCTAGATTTATTAATGATCGAGGAAGACACTCATGGCCAAGATCTGGACTTTAAGTGTGCTTGGTCTAAGACCTTTGTTTAACTCTGCCTGAAGGAAATCCAAAATCTTTGGGATATTCAGCTGGCCCAAGTCTATATTGGAACTGCCACATTCCAAACAGAACCTCTTCCAAATTTTTTTTATAAATTGCCAAGGTCACTGGCTTCCAACTCGCCTGGATCATAGTTATGACTTGGTCAGATAGGCCCCGGGCCCTTAAGATGTTCCTTTCAGGATCCAAGCTGACAGATGGAGTCTTTCCAGGTCATGGTGGAATACTGGAGCCTGATGTATTAAGTCTTCTCTCCAGGGAAGCAGCATAGGTTATTCCAGGGCCATGGACTATACAAGAGGGAACCAACTTCTTCTTGGCCAGAATGGAGCGATTACAAGAACCTTTGCCCAATCCTCCTGAATCTTCCTGAGCAGTCTTGGAGCGAGTGCTACTGGGGGGAAAAGGTGTAGGACAGCTTCCAGTTCCACCTCTGGCTTAACGTGTTGATCCTTTCTGGATTTTCTGTGGGGTTCAGGGAGTAAAATCTGAGGACCTTTGCATTTTTCCTTGTTGTAAACAATTCTATCCAGGGAGTACCCCAAAGTTGGCATAAATGCTGGAATACCTCACTCTTCAACTCCCATTCTGTAGGTCAGATCTTCAGTCTGCCCCAATTATCTGTCATATCGTTCTGGGATCCTTCCAGATGAACCGCTGAGACTGATAGGGCTGTTCTTTCCACCCAGGCAAAGATGATTGAGAACAGATCTTGGAGTGCTGGATGTTTCGGGCCACCCTAGGTGGCGCAGGAAGGACACTTGTCACGTTGTCTGACATGCTCTTCACATGCTGTCCTTTTCACACTGAGCAATTTCATTTTAGGGCTTCCCACGCGGCAAAAAACTCCCTGTAGTTTGATGACTGGGACTGAACCTTCCTTGCTGGAGTTTGTGGTAAGTACTACACAAGGAGAGGTAATCCATGGGATGTCCTGTCGAAGATACTTGGGTACCATCCACCAGGGCAGCAACTTCCTTACCGCAATGGACAAGCAGATTCTTCTGTCAAGCGTAACTTGGCGTCTGTCCCAGGAGGATAGGATAGCCCTCTAAACTCTTGGAGTGGAGTTAGGCCCACCGGATGCAGGGAATGCAGGATGTTACTAGACCTAGGATCTTCATTGCTGTCCTGATTGAACCGTGACTCCCCAGGAACAGCCGGACCCTGTCCTTCAAGGTTTTCTGTTTTTCCTCCAGTAAGGAGGATGTTCTTAGCCTGAAATCCAGCAGGACCCCCAAGAAAATCTTCCTGGTTCCCAGCACCAAGTCTGATTTCTTCAGATTCAGGATCCAACCCAGATGCTCCAAAGTTGCCGTCTTCTCTTTGTGCGCCTGAAGTCTTTATCCAAATGGCCCTGTGGGCCGCATTAGGTAAAAGGCTGTTCCTGTCCGCAAACCTGACCGACTCGGCTGAGGCATCTGCCATAAACTCTGTGGCAGACTTCATTAAGAGAAGGGACGCCAAGAGGTCTTCCCTAGGCGTATTGTTATTTAAATGTTCCTCTAATTGCCCAATCCACAAAAACATGGATCTAGCAACTGAGGTGGCAGCTATATTGGCCTTCAATTATTGCAACTGATGCTTCCCAGGCCCTCTTAAGAAGGTTATCCGCCTTCCTATACATTGTGTCTCTCAAGCTTGAGGAGTCCTCACAGGGTATGGAAGTCTTTTTGGCCACATGAATGTCAATCTTGAGGGAACTTCTTCCCACAGCTTAATATCCTCATGTTCAAAGGGCAACCACATCCTGAAGTCCCGGGGTATTATCAGACGTTTCTCTGTGCCTTCTCATTCATTCAGGATCATAGCCTGGATATAACTGTTCACTGGAAACACACGTTTTTGTAATCTGAGACCTCCAAACATCTCATCTTGGATAGACTGTGATCTTGGGGCTTCTTCCACCTGCATTGTGCTTCTGAGTGCCTGGATAAGCTCGTCAGTGTCCTCCAAGGTAAAAAGATATCTCTTGCTCTCATCCAGACTCTTCAACAACCTCTCCTTCCTCTTCCTGAACCAATCCTAAGAACTGAGCTTCCTCCAGCTCAGCTCCATTTCCAAACATGGTCTCTTAGCTCGAGGGCCTGTGGTAGTCTGGATTGGGGTGAGGTTAGAGATGGAGGCCTGGACGTCTTCTCATATCATGGACGGCTGCTCGTATCTAACAATCATAGTGGCGTAGCCTTCTCAAAGCAGTTTCCTATAAGCCTCCGGTAATTTCATATTACAGACAAGGCACCTCTTGGATTTCATAGTGTCCTTGCCCAACCTCCTAGGGGTAATAAGTGCCATGGTGGGGGGTTCCCTTATCCTGATTCAGTATAGAAGATAGGGGAAGCATAATCTGTAGTGATAAGCGAATATACTCATTACTTGAGATTTCCCGAGCACGCTCGGGTGTCCTCAGAGTATTTTTTAGTGCTCGGAGATTTAGTTTTCGTCACCTCAGCTGAATGATTTACATCTCTTAGCCAGCATAAGTACATGTGGGGATTCCCTAGCAACCAGGCAACCCCAACATGTACTTATGCTGGCTAAGATGTAAATCATTCAGCTGCAGCGATGAAAACTACGTGCTCGGGAAGTCTCGAGTATCGAGTATATTCGCTCATCGCTAACAATCAGGATCCTGCAGTACCAGTGACACTGCAGACAACACTCGCCATGCAGTCTATGCTAGCCGCATACAATGTGAGCCCCATAGACAAAAGGTAATCCTTATATTAACTTGTCTTAAATCTTACGCACGCTGAATCCGGAAGTCAGATGCTTGTGTGTCCATGACGTCACCGGATGTGCGCCTGTCCCTCATTCCGCGCGTCCAACGGAGGAGGCTGCACATCGACGGCCAGCATCGGAGCTTAGAGCCCCCCTATTAGATGGGAAGCTGCTCTACCCAGAAGCTTGTCCGCTTGACTAGTCTCTAGCAGAGGAACCCCCCTCCCTTTGGGGTGTGTCGACCATAGCCTTCTTGACAGAAGCTCAGCTCTGCTCTCTCGAGCATCTATCCATACAGGGACAGGAAAACCACTGAGGGAGGTGGGTGGGATGGGCCTTTTAACCTCTCATGTGTTTTCTGTCCCTGTAAGCAGGGCCGTATTTGCCACTAGGCACTTGAGGGCACGTGCCTAGGGCGGGGACAATGAAGGGGGCGGCACCCGAGCAAGGTGTTTTTTTTTTTTTTTTGTTTTTTTTTTTATAAGTCCTGGGTCACCTCCCGACCGAACGCCCTCCCCCCCCCCCCCTGGCCTCCCACCCACCCTCCTTGAAGAGGGGAATATGAGCCATGCATACAGCAGTGGGGGGGGGGGGGGAATATGAGCCATGCATACGGGAGGGGGAATAAGAGCCATGCATACGGGAGGGGGAATATGAGCCATGCATACAGGGGGGGAATATGAGCCATGCATACAGGGGGGGGGGGGGAGAATATGAGCCATGCATACAGTGGGGGAATATGAGCCATGCATACGGGGGGGAATATGAGCCATGCATATGGGGGGAATATGAGCAATGCATACAGGGTGGGGGATATGAGCCATGCATACAGGGGGCAATATGAGCCATGCATACAGGGGGGGGGGGGGGGAATATGAGCCATGCATATGGGGGGCGGGAATATGAGCCATGCATACGGGGGGGGGGGGAGAATATGAGCCATGCATACAGGGGGGGGGGGAATATGAGCCATGCATACGGGGGGGGGGGGGGAATATGAGCCATGCATATGGGGGGAATATGAGCAATGCATACAGGGTGGGGGATATGAGCCATGCATACAGGGGGCAATATGAGCCATGCATACGGGGGGGGGGAATATGAGCCATGCATATGGGGGGCGGGAATATGAGCCATGCATACAGGGGGGGGGGGGGGAATATGAGCCATGCATACGGGGGGGGGGCAGATATGGGCCATGCATATGGGATGGGAGGGAGATGAGCCATGCATACAGGAGGGGGGGTCATTATACAGTATTGAGCATCATGTAGGATCATTATACAGTATGGAGAACTGTGTGTGGCCATTATACAGTATTGAGCATCATGTGTGGCCATTATACAGTATGGAGCATTGTGTGGCCATTATAAAGTATGGAGCACTGTGTGGCCATTATACATTATGGAGCATCATGGTCATTATACAGTATTGAGCATCATGTGGGATCATTATATAGTATGGAGAACTGTGTGTGGCCGTTATACAGTATGGAGCACTATGTGTGGCCATTATACAGTATGGAGCACTGTGTGGCCATTATAAAGTATGGAGCATCATGTGCGGCCATTATACATTATGGAGCATCATGGCCATTATACAGTATTGAGCATCATGTGTTGCCATTATACAGTATGGAGAACTGTGTGTGGCCATTATACAGTATGGAGCATCATGTGTGGCCATTATACAGTATGGAGCACTGTGTGGCCATATTTTTTTTGTTTATAATTATTGTATATAAAACAGTGTGATCAGCAGTGCTAAATGGCTGTGGTTGGGATGTGGATATGGGTGTGACTAGTTGTGAAATGGGTGTGGTCAGAGGTGTGGCCTAAAATTTGCCGCGGCGCGCGTAGCTTTATACCTCCTTCCCTTCTTCAAAAGTTGGGAGGTATGGTACCGCATTTGCCAGATCATGGCAAGTGCCACAAATCCCATAGGGAATGAATGAGGCCGAACGCAGTGTTGCCGTAAGTGATCCGTTATGCGGCACACGCAGAAAAACTGCCCGATCTGCTGCAAAAGGCGACTTTCACATCAGCGATTCTTGCCAAAGTCACTGCCGATAGTGTCATACTCACCAAAGGGGGAGGCAGCACTAAAAGTGCCAGGGCAGCAGAAACGCTAAATACGGCCCTGCCTGTAAGGATGAAAAGGATGACCTCCATGGTGCTGTCAGGAGGGATGTCCTGGGAAAAACCTATTTCCCCCCATTCCAAACCCAGGCCCTACAGGGCTCACATCCTGGGACAGGAAACCACTGACAGAAGGTGAGAGGGTCTGCCTTTTCATACCTACAGATTTGCTGTCCCAGAAGGCAAATCCTTTCGTGGTGTGGTAAAATGTTATTTCTCATGAACACACCCACACACACCAGCTTGTTCTGAAACATCATCATTAAATGTGCCCATTTAGTTTTTTTTAAATTTTTAACTTTGCTAGCATAATACACACAAAACCAAATCTTACTCTTCCTATACAGCTACCGCTCAGGTTTAAGCTGCTTCACCCTATTATTTAAATAGCACCATTAATTCCATGGTGCTGTACATGACAAAGGGATTACATACAGATTTATAGATATCGTTTACCATAAACAAATTTACAATGACAGACTAGTACAGAAGGGAGAGGATCCTGTCCTTGCAGACTTACATTCTACGACGGCCCTTGACAGCTCTGCTGTCCAACAATAATAAACCACGTTGAGGGGTTGTAGCTAACTTTAAAATTTTTCATTTTGCGTAAAAAAAACAAAAAAAAAAACACAACACTAGCTAAACTCCAATGGCAAATTAATCAAATTTGATTAATTGTTCATGGCCTATGTCCTTTAGAAAGTATTAATCGGATATCAGAATATGAATTTATTTAGTGTGTTATTAAAATGTGTAAAAAATGTTTTTCCTTATGTAGCTCAGTTCTGAAATTCAGTAACGGTTGAAAAACACTGGACCTTGGACTCTGCAGGAGAATGTCACTAATAGCTCATCACTTTAACTGAAGGAAAACAGCAGCTACCACTAAGCTTCGGCTTATATCATTCTGCTATAGAACATGCAATAAAAACATTACTAAATATGATCAGTTATGCTTACTGTGGCAATTTTTCAAGTAATATAACTAACCAAAACTCCAATTTACAGTGCACCAGTTGCTGACTAGTGTTTGTACATATTAAAACCGAGTTTTACACAGTTACAGCCAACTGGCTGGTAGCACTGTCAAGCATTAAAATAGTAAAGAGAACCCACATAATTAGAAAATGTACTACCATTACTGTACTCTAGAGAAAGATTCTGATCTCATGATATGCATGATGGAGGTGGGAAGGAGTGGACTGCCTAACAGTGTTATCAGGGGCCAAGACAGTAGTATATATACTGTACATCAGGGGTGTCAAACTGCATTCCTCAAGGGCTGCAAACAGGTCATGTTTTCAGGATTTCCTTGTATTGCACAGGTGATCATTTAATCACCTGCACAGAATGATTCCAGCACCTTGTGCAATGAGAAGGAAATCTTGAAAACACGCATGGTCTGAGGCCCTCGAGGAATGCAGTTTGACACCCCTGCTGTACATCACATTAAAGCCTTAGGGGTGGTGTATACATCGGGAGAAGCTCCCATCGCATACAGCAGATAGGCAAAAACAAGCATCTTTTTGGCCTTCAGTGGGCTGGTGTACCATTTATTTTTGTTGTAATGAAAAGTAGTCTACTATGCGTTTCTGCGCCTTTTAGCAAGGAGGTTGGTCTATAGATCACATACAGCTGTACACGCTTACAGTAGTATATCTTGTAGGTACATATCAGCAAAACTCTGGAAGTTCATGTCTGATGGAAGGCGTTAACTTGATGTTAACAGGGCGATATAGCTGTTCCATCAGGTTTTCATAACCCCTGGTATGGTGCTTAAAATGTCCCAGAATTTGTTTTTGAAATAACTAATATTTAATAACATTAAGAGAAGCAATAAAATGCGAACAAACTGAAGTTTATTTTGATATTCAAAATAGAAAGAAGGAATAGAATAAACACGTAAAAACCCAATATTATTATCATGTTACAACAGGAAATATTCTTGTTGGGAAAAAAAAATAAAAAAATCTACAGAAGTTTAGAAAAAACAAATCCGGTACAACTTCACAGTGATTAGTAAAATTTTGGAATGACAGATATGCTTAGTAATAAGGCTTTATGAGGTGGTCAGTAAATTTTCTATTATTGGATCCTTTTACATGGTCTTCACTGTGCATGGACTAGTGCTCCAGCTCCTTGGCCATATCCAAAACCTTTAGGTCCAAAATTCTTTGCATAGCAAGCTAAAAAACAAAATTCACTTAATTTATTATCTTTTCGCCCAATTGTCTGCTGCAAACTGAAAAACAATGCATGACCCAAGACTGGTGACCCAGTAAGGTACAAAGTGGGAGTGTGAGGGACGAAGACATTAAGTTTGCTCTAAGAGCATCTGAGCAAGTCATAGATGGTGTCCTTCCTATGGTATATAATTGTAAGCATCACAGTCATCAGTAAGGCAAGAAACAAAGTTTATAAGCATGCATACACAAAAATTAGAGAAGGTGTATCCCATGTATTTCCCCCATGCCCAGCTTCCTTTATAAGCCATTAACATCCTGTGTCTTCTTTTTATAGCCTTGAGTTTGACAACACAATAGGAGGCCACAGCAATCTTCCAGGAAGCGGACAGGTTATTCACAGCAGTCACTATAGAGCAGGATCCTTTGCCATAATTAAAGTGTCAGAACACCAGCCCTTCCTCAAGAAAACAACAGGCTCAGGACAAACACCAATAAAAATAATTCACTCCACACAGGCATTACCCGATAACTTGTCTGTACCACTTAAGCTCTAGTTTCCTTGTGCGGTCCATTCATACAATGGTAATGGCATGCAAACAATGGGAAAATATAAATGCTGACATTCACGCCATCTCACCTTTGCAATAGATTTCCCCATCCTTTTCAGTCAAAGTTGTAGATTCTAGACTCTTGCCACACTTTGCACATCTGAAACAATTCTTATGCCATGGCTGCAAGGGAGAAAGTGATTAGTGAATGTAAAAATGGAAAAGGAATTATGAATAAATACTAGATCTATGAATAGGACAAGTGAGAGACCAGCTGCTCAGATGCAAAACCCCAGATACAGTGCCTTGCAAAAGTATTCGGCTCCCTGGAACTTTTCAACCTTTTCCCACATACCATGCTTCAAACAAAGATACCAAATGTAAATTTTTGGTGAAGAATCAACAAGTGGAACACAATTGTGAAGTTGAACTAAATTTATTGGTTATTTTAAATTTTTTGGGAAATTCAAAAACTGAAAATAGAATTAGACTTACCAGTAATTCGGTTTCTAGGAATCTTCCACGACCGTCACCTTGGAGGATGTCTCCCCGCCCTAATGGGGAACAGGAACACAAAGAGGTTAAATAACCCTCCCCTTCCTGCTAACTCCAGTGTTTTTTCTGGCCATAGTAGCGTGAATAGTTACCACTAAAGTGCAGGAATCATCCAGTGAAATATCAGATAGGGAGGGAAATTAGTGCTATCGTGGAAGGTTCCTAGAAACCGAATTACCGGTAAGTCTAATTCTATTTTCTCTAGTCACCTTCCACGACAGTCACCTTGGAGATATACCAACGGTAATTTCTTTAGGGAGGGACCACGGCCTGTAGAACACGTCTGCCGAAGGTCAGATCCCTGTCGAAATTCAGCCTGTAATGTCTGGTGGAGGTATGAACAGAAGACCATGTGGCAGCTCTGCATATCTGTTCTGATGAGGTGTTTCCTCTTGCTGCCCATGACGTGGAAACTGACTGGATAGAATGGGCCTTCAGAGAGATCGGCGGAGGGAGATCTTTGGCCGCATATGCAAGACAGATAGCTTGTTTTATCCAGCTTGCAATCGTTCTTTTAGCCGCCTTCTTCCCTTTATTTTGTCCTGAGAATTGGATAAATAGATTCTGGTCGACCCTCCAAGATTTGGACTGCTCCAGGTAATGGAGAACTACCCTGCGGACATCCAGGGTATGGAAGTTTTCCTCCTTCTCGTTGGAAGGGTTTGGACAAAATGAGGGCAAAACCACATCCTGACCCCTATGAAAATCTGAAACGACTTTGGGCATAAAGGCAGGGTTTAGTCGTAGGATTAAGCTGTCAGAATTTATGGATATGAAGGGTTCTTGAATTGACAAGGCCTGCAATTCTCCTACGCGCCTAGCTGTGGTAATAGCGACTAGGAACACCGTTTTAAGTGTTAGGATTTTAAGGGGTAGGGAAACCAAGGGCTCAAAGGGTGGCTGAGTTAAACTATTGAGTACTAAATTTAGATCCCAAGGAGGGATCCGACTAGGGAGACTAGGACGTAGTCTACTTGTTGAAGTTATGAATTGCTTGATCCAGTGGTGGCCAGCTAGATCCTGGTCAAAAAAAGAACTAAGGGCAGATACCTGAACTTTCAGAGTATTCGGGGAGAGCCCAAGATCTAAATCCTTCTGGAGGAAGTCTAAGATTTGAGAGATGTTGGGGTGGAAGGGAATTTCTTCCATACTTTGTTATAGATGGCGTTAGTCACCGGTTTCCTACTCTTTTGGAGAGTTTGGATAACCCTATCGGAGAGACCTCTGGCTTTTAGAATGTTGGTCTCAGTAGCCAGGCAGCTAGATTCAATTTTTTGAAATCCGGATAAAGGAGGGGACCTTGGAAGAGAAGATCGGATCTTTGAGGAAGAAGAATGGGACCTTCCTCGGTCATTCCCCTCAAGGTGCTGTAGCAGCTCCGCCTTGCCCACAATGGGGCAATCAGGATTGTTCTGACTGTCTCACCGGATTTTTTGCAGTGTCTTTGACAGCATCGGAATTGGTGGAAAGGCGCAAGCCAAGTTGAAGGTCCAAGGATGAATGAGAGCATCCATTCCCAGAGCACCCTGCACAGGGCTGAGGGAGAAATAAGTTTCTGACTTTGCGTTCTGGGCATTCGCAAACAAGTTGACCTCCGGGGTTACCCATCTCGAGGTTTAAGTTAGGAAAACCTCCTGGTTCAGGCACCATTCTCCAGGATGTATGTCTTTCCTGCTGAGGAAGTCCGCTTTGGTGTTGTCTGAACCCTTCAGATGTACCGCGGAGATTGAAAGGAGGTGTTTCTCCGCCCAGAGAAATATCCGAGCTGCCACTAGTTTCAGACTGGTATACTTTGTGCCCCCCTGGTGACAAAGATAAGCCACAGTCGTCACGTTGTCGGAGTAGACACGAATATGGTGGCCTTGGATTAGAGGTGAGGCAGCTAGCAGCGCTTCCTCTACTGCCTTTAGTTTCCTCAGATTGGAGGATCTGGAACTTATGTCTGCGGGCCATAGACCCTGAAAATATGTTTGATCGACCACGGCACCCCAACCTCTTCAGCTGGCATCTGTGTGGAGCACTTTCAGAGGGAGCTGATCCCAGCTTACCCCTCGCCGAAGGTTCCAGCCTTTTAGCCACCATGACAGGGCTGATTTCACATGTCCGGGAAGAGGGATTCTCCTGGACAGAGTGTTCTGATACCTCAGAGAATGTAGGATAACGCGAGTCTGGAGGGTCCGTGTGTGTGCCTGGGCCCAGGATACTGCCTGAATGCACGAAGTTAGGGATCCTAGAATAGACATGGATTCCCTCAGGGTTGCGGGATCTTTGTTGCTTGAATCGTGAGATTCTTTGGCAAAGGTCGTGCTGACGATCTTTGGGAAGGAAGGACATCCTTTTCTCTGAATCCAAGATAATCCCTAGGAATTTCTTCCTCGTGGAAGGCTGTAGGTCCAACTTTAGGAGATTCGGGATCCAGCCCAGGGACTCGAGAATATCCAGAGTTTTTGATACATCTTGGTTCAGCTGAGATATTGAAGGAGCCATAATTAGAAGATCGTCTAGGTAAGGGACCAGGCAGATTCCCTGATGACGGAGGAAGATGACTGCTTCTCTCATGATTTTTGAGAATACTCTTGGAGCCGAGGATACTCCGAAGGGAAGGACATTGAATTGGTAGTGAGTGATCTTGCGGTTGTGGGAGATTGCAAACCTGAGGAACTTCCTGTGATCCGGATGGATTGGAACGTGATAATAGGCGTCCCTCAGGTCTATCGTTGCCATCACCCAGTCTTGTCCAATTAGCGGGATTGCGGTTTTGACTGACTCCATCTTGAACCTCCGATACTTGATGACCTGGTTCAAGGGTTTTAGATTTATGATCAGCCTGCACTTCCCGGAGGGTTTCTTTATGAGGAAAAGGCGAGAGTAATGACCTCTGCCCAAGTCCTGCTGGGGTACATGGATGATCACTTGCCCTCTCAGAAGTTCCTGGATTTGAAGGAGAAAGGAGTCAAGGAGGTCTGGGGGTTGTTCCGGGGTAATTCTCAGGCAATGGGGGGGGCTCTCGAATTCCAATTTTAGTCCGAACTGTAACGTGTGGAGGATCCACTGGTTCGCGGATATGGACCACCATTGGGAGAGAAACCGTGAGAGCCGGCCCCCGACCGAAGGGTCACTGTTTTTCCTGAGTCTGCTGCTGTTGAGGCACGAGGATGTTCCTGCCTCTACCCCCTTTCGGATAGCTCCAACGACCCATTTTTCCTTTTCCCCTAAAATCCTTCAGGGAGGACTGGTCACGAGGGAGACTAAAAAAAACGCTTTCTAGTAACTTTTTGTTCCAGAAGCGATTTCTTCCTATCAGAGGCCTTATCCAGGATATCATCCAGTATTGGCCCCAACACATGGTGACCCTTAAAGGGGATGGCGCAGAGTTTGGTTTTAGAGGTAATGTCGCCTCCCCAAGATTTCAGCCAAAGAGCTCTCCTGGCTTAATTTTAGAGCACTAGGGACCGTGAGGCCACCCGAACGGACTCTCCTGAGGCATCGGCTAGGAATCCCAAAGCCTTTTGGAGAAGGGAGTCCAGGATTTCCTCTCTGGAAGTACCCTGGGAGAGATGTTCCTCTAATTTGCGAAGCCAGAGGACCAGGGCCCTGGTGACTCAAGTAGAAGCAATATTTGCCTTAAGAAGATTCGTAGAGGACTCCCAGGATTTCTTTAGGTGACTCTCGATCTTTCGATCCATTGGATCTTTTAATTGAGAAGAGTCCTCAAATGGGAGGGACGTCTTTTTGGTGACTTTAGAGACCTGAACGTCCACTTTGGGAACCTCTCAAATAGAATTATCACCCTCTAAGGGAAACCGGTTTTTAAAGTCAGAAGGGACACTAAGGCCCTTCTCTGGGGAAGCCCACTCTTGGAAAATGAGATTTTGAACATTTTCGTTTATAGGGAGCCCTTTTTTAGGCTTGGGTCTCAGGCCCCCAAACATTACATCCTGTACAGAATGTTTTTCCTCTACTTCCTCAACCCCCATGGTGCTTCTTACTATGGAGACTAGCTCATCCATATCCTCCATATCCGCTTTAGGGGTGATGTGGAGCCCTCATTGTCCCAATCGTCTCCTGACTCAGAAGACTGGACCTCTCCTGAGTCAGTATCAGTATTAACTGGGACCATCTTCCGTTTTTTGTTTTTTTTGGGGGGGAAGGATGCGACGCTTGAGCTTGGGAGAAGGTCGCCATGGAGGACTGTACCTCCTGTTTAATCAAGCTTTTAATACTGTCCAGAAGGGAGGGCTGTTCAGCACGTAATATGTCATCCGTACACGGTTGACACAGGGTCTTATAGGCAGAGGGTAGCCGGGAGCCAAAAACACCACACTTGCGGCTAGGTTTACTCTTTGGGGCAGAGACCTTTTCTCCCTAAAAGAGAGAGAGGTATACTAAGTAACCCATAAAAGACATGCCAGAACAGTAAAGGGACCAGCCCGGCTACTCACGGCAGGAGGGTGAACGCTGGGATCTGAAGATAAAGCAGAGGGTTTTTGTTGCTGTCCATGGTCAAGCTGTATACAGTCACAGAGACAGGGAACAGCGTCTTACCTGGAGGCCCAGACCAGGATATGTAGGTATTGAGGTCCCCAGCGATATTGTGTGCTCCTCCCCCTTCGATCCATAGGGAGGCTTGAACGACCCTATCTGGTCGGCGATTCCCCGCGGTGGCCACCGACCTCATGGAACGCCAGGACCGTGTGCGCTCCAGTGCAGAGCCCCAGGCCACGAACCGGAAGTGCAATGACGTCACATCCGGCACGCGCGAACCCGGAACTCCACACAGACGCCGGAGAGGGAGGACGCAGGGGATCTCAGCGAGGACCCCGGCAGCACGTCACCACCCCGCTTTGCCCCGGACAGTGCAGGAGGGGCGGGAAGGAGGGCCCGAGTCCACTGCAAGGGTGAAGACGGAGCGCAGCACATGGAGGAGGAGGAGAGGATACCGCCCGACCTCAGCTGCCCATTGGTAAGCAAATCCAGGTGCTCTGTTCAACGGCCACGACAGCACCTGCAGGACCTCTTCATGCCCCACTGGGGGACTTGAAAAACACTGGAGTTAGCAGGAAGGGGAGGGTTATTTAACCTCTGTGTTCCTGTTCCCCATTAGGGCGGGGAGACATCCTCCAAGGTGACTGTCGTGGAAGGTGACTAGAGAAAAGTGGGGCATGCAACCAGAAGTTCATTGTGGATCTCTGAATGATCCAATGTTGTTCTATATGCCTAATGATAAATATAATCCACCTGTGTGTAATCAAGTCTCCGTATAAATGCACAGAGAGCATCATGAAGACCAAGGAACACAACAGGCAGGTCCGTGATACTGTTGTGGAGAAGTTTAAAGCCGGATTTGGATACAAAATTTCCAAAACTTCCCAAGGAGCACTGTGCAAGCGATCATATTGAAATGGAAGGAGTATCATACCACTGCAAATCTACCAAGACCCGGCCATCCCTATAAACTTTCATCTCAAACAAGGAGAAGACTGATCAGATGCAGCCAAGAGGCCCATGATCACTCATGCCCATGAACTGCAGAGATCTACAGCTGAGGTGGGACAGTCTGTCCATAGGACAACAATCAGTCGTACATTGCACAAATCTGGCCTTTATGGAAGAGTGGCAAGAAGAAAGCCATTTCTCAAAGATATCCATAAAAAGTGTCGTTTAAGGTTTGCAACAAGCCACTTGGGAGTCACACCAAACCTATGGAGGAAGGTGCCCTGGTCAGATGAAACCAAAATCAAACTTTTTGGCAACAATGCCAAACGATATGTTTGGCGTAAAGGCAACACAGCTCATCACCCTGAACACACCATCTCCACTGTCAAACATGGTGGTGGCAGCATCATGGTTTGGGCCTGCTTTTCTTCAGCAGGGACAGGGAAGATGGTTAAAATTGATGGGAAGATGAATGGAGCCAAATACAGGACCCATTCTTGAAGAAAACCTGTTGGGAGTCTGCAAAAGACCTGAGACTGGGACAGAGATTTGTCTTCCAACAAGACATTGATCCCAAACAAAGCAAAATCTACAATAGAATGTTTCACAAATAAACGTATCCAGGTGTTAAAATGGCCAAGTCAAAGTCCAGACCTCAAACCAATTGAGAATCTGTGGAAAGAGCCAAAAACTGCTGTTCACAAACGATCTCCATCAAACCTCACTGAGCTCGAGCTGTTTGCCAAGGAAGAATGGGCAAGAATTTCAGTCTCTCGATGTACAAAAATGATACAGACATACCCCAAGCGACTTGCAGCTGTATCGCAGCAAAAGGTGGCGCAACAAAGTATTAAGTTAAAGGGGCCGAATAATATTGCAATCCCCACTTTTCAGTTTTTGAATTTCCCAAAAAATTTAAAATAACCAAGAAATTTCCTTCAACTTCACAATTGTGTTCCACTTGTTGATTCTTCACCAAAAATTAGCATTTTGTATCTTTATGTTTGAAGCATGATATGTGGGAAAAAGCTGAAAACATCCAGAGAGCCGAATACTTTCACAAGGCACTGTATCTGTAGACAGTCACCAGACCCACTCCCCTCCGGATGGGAAGTGTGAGCAGAACCGGATTACCCCTTTAGTTCCTTCACGACCTTGGGAATCATTTTTTTTTGCTCTCTTCCCGGAGCCATAACTTTTTTTAATTTTTCTATCAATTTGGCCGGGGGGGGGGGGCTTGTTTTTTGCTGGATGGACAAGTTGTACTTTTCAACAAACCATTGTTTTTTCTATATCGTGCAATGGAAAACAAGAAAAAAAATCCAGATGTGGTGAAATTGCAAAAAAGTGCAATTTCACTTTTTTTTTTTTTTTTCTTACTACGATCACTGAACACTAGAACTGACCTGCAAATACGATTCCCAGGTCATTACGAGTTCACAGATGCATAAGAAGAGAACATATACATGTTGGCAAGTGGTGAAAAAAAGTGTCACTATTTTCCACGATATTTTGATCACTCGTTATTGCATTTTTATGCAATGTTACAGACACCCAAAAAATTATGATTTTTTTAAAATTGTCTTGTTACGAAGCAGGGCTTCAGAATTGACCATTGCTATGAACGTGGGCCACATGGCGGTGCTCAAAACATCAGAAACCACAGGTTGTCATGTGCTGGAAAAGATGCAGGCTCAGCACCGGAGCCCGCATGGACACGATCTGTGACGTACATATACGTCATAGGACTTAATCCCTTCCTGCACCAGACCATTTTGGCTTTAACACCTACGTTTTAGTGGCAAAAAAATACCGTATTTTTAAAACTGACGCACTGGACCATAAGACGCACCCCAAATTTTCAGAAAGAAAATAGGGGGAAAAAAAAAAAGTGTCAAATGGGGGTCCGTCTTAGTCCGAATTCAGCTTACCGAGGAGGGGTTTCGGCACTGATGGAGTAGTCGCAGAGGTTGTTTGGTGGTCCAGGCTGGTGCGGTGGCCTCCGGGAAATCCCATGCCAGGCTGGTGCTGTTGCTGTGGGGCTGCCGGGGCTCCACCGGCATTTCGTCAAAGCCCCCGCAGCTCCGTTCCTGCGAAGCGGAGGCCTCCGGAAAGATGGCCACCGGTGGCCTCTGGAAAGATGGCTGCCGGGGCAGCGCATGCACAGATTCAGATCTCTGCAATGCCCCCCACGCAGCCCAGAGCCCCGCTGTCGCCACACCACAGAGCCCCGACACCACCGCACCACAGCTACAGCCGCACCAGCTGCATCAGGATCTCCGCCACTGGGACCGCCTCCAGTATTTGTAAGCATATTGCGACCACAAGACGCACCTGCATTTTCCACAAACATTTTTGTGGAAAAAAGTGCTTCTTATGGTCCAAAAAAATACAGTATATAGAAAATTGTACAACAAAACAAAGGGTTTGGGTTGCCATTTTCTGCGACCTGTGTGAGGGAGTGGTGAGCTGATATTCTTGGTGATACCATGTTGGGGGTATCTGCTCTCCAGGTTTATCCTTCAAACGATAAACTGTTCAGTATCAGCATATCATCAGGGTGAGAAATAAGCCAGCGCCATTATGTTACGCCAACACCCCGACAGTGCTGGTTTAGCTACTGAAAAATCAGCCAGCACCCCACCCCGCTCACACACAACGTTCAAATGACAAATTGGAGTACAGATGCCAGTACCTGGACAACTCATGTTGTCCGATGACCAAGGAAACTTTTTACAGTACAAAAACATTAGATGTAAATAAATACCTTTCTAAAAAAAAAAAAAATTCTTTTTAACTGGACAATTATTTACCCTTACATACAGCCATATTAAATGCTTTGGACTCAAAAGACTTGTATTATTCATTCAGAGCATGCTAAAACTTAAAACTACACACTTGTTCAGTCTCCTACCTTCCCAGCTCCCATTACTTTCTCTGCAGCATATACGGATTCACCACATCTGGGACACTTATCAGATCCTCCAAACTTCTGGGCAAACTTTGAAGGGTTAGCAGAGGCACTGGAACGCGATTGTTGTGATCTGCAACAGTCCGAAATTTTTTTATTTTTTTTTCTTCACAACTCGACTATACATTTTTTTTAAGGGAGTTAAGGAATAGTGCAACACATATACACACACCCAATACTTATTTATAATGTGGAGAAGACAGAATAAGCAATGTATTTTTCAGATTATCAGGTGCGGTTGGATTTTTTTTTTTTTTTTTGCATTTTGCCTGTCACGGTACTATCAGGGTCGCAATGAAACTCCTTTGACCTGTAGTATATAGCAATTTAGCAAAGACACCTAGCAAAACTTTGGATGCATTGCAACTGTCACTGCCAAAATCGACATGTCCTATTATCATACATCATATTTGTCATTCCATGACAAACCAGAATGGTGCCTTAGTGATCTAATGAGGAGCATCATGTAACGTGTGGCCTTCATTTCATCTTCTCCCCTTCACTCACTTTGGATGCAGTACGTGTGGCTTCAGCAATCAACATTCAGTGGATGGTGACAATAGTATGAAACAATAGTCATGGTGGGCAAGATGGTCAAAGAAGCAATCAAGGAATAGGCAAGGTCACAGTCGGTACTGGGAGGTTACACTGCTCCTTAATCCCTTATAGACAGGGTGATGATTAAAAAGGAGAAAGAAAGGAAAAAAAAACAAAACTATGCAACAGGCATTTAACCCCTTAGTGACGAGGCCGAATTTCAAAAATCTGACCAGTGTCACTTTATGTGATAACTCTGGAACGCTTCAACAAATTCCAGTGATTTTGAGACCGTTTTCGTGACATGTTATACTTTATGATAATGGTAAATTTGGGTTCATATGTTGTGTTTATTTATTAAAAAAATAACTGAAATTTGACAAAAATGTAAAAGAAAAAAAGATAGCAATCGTCAAACTTTGAATGATTATCCCTTTAATCCAGATAGTCACCCCATAGAAAAACATTAATACATATTTCCCACACGTCTGCTTTATATCAGCACCATTTGTAAAATGGTCTTGTATTTTGTTAGCATTTTAGAAGGTTTAAAAATGTACGGTCTCCTTTCCTTTCAGTACCCGGGGTTTACAGGCACGAGCGAGTGCTTTAGAACAGCTCCTGGCTGTAAAATGATTTAACCCCTTCAGATGGATTTACTTCGTGGGACGTGACAGATCATCTGAAGGTATGTATATTGTTGGTTTATTATTTTTCAGAGCGAGGGTCTTCAGGTGGATTGAGAGAGCAATAAAATATTAAAACAACCTGTGTGTTTATTTCATTAAAATACTTTTTAATAATGTGTGGTTTTTTTAACCCTTTCATACAATTGGATTAATAATGGATAGGTGTCATAATTGACGCCTCTCCATTATTAATCTGGCTTAATGTCACCTTACAATAGCAAGGTGACATTAACCCTTCATTACCCCATATCCCACCGCTACACGGGAGTGGGAAGAGAGTGGCCAAGTGCCAGAATAGGCGCATCTTACAGATGTGCCTTTTCTGGGATGGCTGGGGGCAGATGTTTTTAGCCAGGGGGGGCCAATAACCATGGACCCTCTCTAGGCTATAAATATCTGCCCTCAGTCACTGGCTTTACCACTCTGGCGGAGAAAATTGCGCGGGAGCCCACGCCAATTTTTTCCGCCATTTAACCCTTTATTTTAGCAGCTACAGCGCCCAAATTTTGCACATACACACTACTAACATTAGTAGTGTGGAATATGCAAAAAAAAGGGGATATGAGATGGTTTACTGTATGTAAACCATGTCTCATATCCTGTCGAGTTTGGGAAGGAGAAATGAAAAGCCAGCAATTGAATTACCGGCTTTTCAAATATATTGCGCTGAATTAAATATAAATACAGAAATAAATAAATATATAAATATATATATATATATATATATATATATATATATATATATATATATATATATATATATATATATATATACACACACACACACACACACACATACATATACACACATACACTGTATATATGTTTTAACGAACATTTGAGCACATAAATCCATTAGATGTCGGTTTTGCAAGCCTGCGAGAAAATATCACAGTATGGATGCCATACGGATTACATACGGAGGATGCCATGCGCAAAATACGCTGACACACCCTGCCTACGGATGACATACGGATCACTATTTTGGGGACTTTTCTGCGTATTACGGCCGTGAAATACAGACCGTATTTTGATACGCTGAGTGTGACGCCGGCCTAAGAGGTAGAGCTGTGCCCTGACTGCTTTGTTCTCCAACTACTCAGTCCACAGTAACAAGATTTAAATACTGCTAAAGGGGTTGTCCACTAGTAGGACAATCCCTTCTCATCAGGAATGTTTTCACCTGTGAAAACAACAACAATTATACCTCCCTCCTGTGCCACTGCTGTTCCAGTGATGTCGGCACTCGCATTCCTGGGGCTCTTATATGGTTATGACACATTAGCCCTGCGCCCAATTGGCGACGGCGTCACACTCCCCTCCTTCGAACGTAAAAATACTCAAGAGGAAGTGACCGCTGCGGCTGGCTACTCACTTCCTCTTAATTACTAGTACGTCCAAATGTGGAGAGTGTGACGCCAACACTGAATGGGCACAAAGCTTGTGCGTCAGAGGCAGCACAAGCGCAAGCCCCAGGAGCGGCACGGGAGGAGAGCAAGTGTTTTTATTTTCATAATATTCAGATTGAGAAGGGATTGTCCATTGTCCTAGTAGTAGATAACCCCCCTTTAGGCTATGTGCACACATTGCGGATTCGGCTTAGGAATTTCTGGTGCGGATTCTGTCTCTCCTGGCAGAAAAAGCACCTGCGGTTTTTTGTGCGGATCCGCAGCTTTTTTTTGTGCGTTTTTGCTGCGGTTTTCTTGCGGATTTGCTGCGTTTTTACCCCTGCGGTTTTCTATAATGGAATGGGTACAAAAACGCTGCAGATTCACAAAAAAGAATTGACATGCTAGTTCTTTAAAACCGCAGCGTTTCCGCAGCGGATTTTCCGCAAAGTGTGCACAGCATTTTTTTTTTTCTCATTGATTTACATTGTACTGTAAATCAATTGCGGATCTGCAGCGTTTCTGCACCGCAAAAAAACGCTGCGGATCCGCAGAGAATCCGCAACGTGTGCACATACCCTTAGAGAGAAAAAAAGTTAATGGGAGTGCTTCTTTAAAATGTCCCCATACTGAGTGTTTTATTTTTTTGTGGAGTAGATGGCTCCAATAAAAGGTCTTATGGGGAGGGGTGAAAAAAAATTGCTAGTAGGACTTTTAACATTCATTTCTATTATAGAAATACGTTACTGTACAGTCTTTTGGGGTTTCTTTTGTGTTTGCCTTGAGTTTTCCACTTCAAACTAGGCAAATCAAAAGGCTGCAAACCACCACATAAAGAAAAAAAAAAACAAAAAAAAAAAACAACTCCACACCCTCTTCCAAAATGTTTTCAGGAAATGCAAAAACTCCCTAGAAAGGAGGAACATTTCAACAGTTTCCACTAGAAAGTTGGAGTATGTGCTCGCCTCAAAATACTCCGTGTGCACATATCCTTCATGAACAATTCTGTCTGTAATTTGTATGCATTATACAATGAGCATGTCAGGTTGTGCATGCCTCTTTTTCCAAATATTGAAGAAAGATTTAGTAGTAGACAATTTAATGCATCCAGGGACCTGTGCAATAATGAAATATTGACTTACTCTTCAGGTCTAATGCCCAGTCGTTCACCCCGGTCCATATTCAGTGTGCCAGCACCTTGCCCGTAGCCATAGCCTTTGGGCCCATATTTTTTCCCGTAACAGGAACGGCAGTAAATCTCATTCTCATGATTAGCCACTGTTGTGCTATCAAGATTTTTTCTGCAAACCACTGAAATGAAAATCAAAAACTTTAACTATTTAAACAAAACATTGTGGTTTACTAGAAATGGGAAATGTAAAAGTGTTGTCCTATCTGGACAACCCCTTTTTAAATAAAGCAATCTATGCAAAATAAGCACAATATACTCACATCCTGCACTGGCTTGCATGACACTGCTGAGCTAATCAAGGCTGCTGTGTGCTTTCTACATTCACTTGTCTGAGGGTCATCTGAAGGCATGAACCTGGGACAAATGGAAATCTTAAGCGCAGACTGGCTGCAGGGCTCATGTGGCATAATGTCACGCTAGCCCCAGGAGACCTCAAGCAAACATCCCTAGACGTGCGCACCTAATGCTTCAACAAAAAATACGCTTTTAACACTGATCAACAGTGGGATATATATCCACACAAGGTGCAATATAACCAGACACCTAGAAATTACAATAAACCAACTACAGTAATAATAACAATTAACCATAGAGCAATAACGGTCAATATCATATGATAGTGGCAACAGAGTATATGATGAAAAAAATGGTAATCACTATATATAATAATGATATATAGGGAAAAAAAAACACAACAAAAATCCAGAGCTGGGTAAGCTCACTCCTAAGACATGAGAAGTTACCATATAGGAAATAAATTTTGCTATAAGTGTTTAGGCCTATAGAATGCCCCTAAACTTCATGGGGCTGGTGATCACCTGGATCAACAGTATATCACATAAAGAGATGGGCAGTGTGCATAAATGGGTGTCCCCATTAAGATTCAGAATGAATGATTACACATAAATAAATGAAAAAAAAAATTAAGTCGATATATAGCATATACGGTAATACACAATCTGATCCAATGTGTTATTTATAGCCCACCTGACCCCACAAATCATGATAACTGAATGAAGCAAAGGCTATAAAAAGGTAAAGGAAAGCTGTTGGTAGAAAGAACACAAGAGCCCTGACGAGTATGCCTGATCCCATGGGAGCAGGCTGGGAATAAAATGAAAATATTGCCAATACAG
Organism: Ranitomeya variabilis; assembly: GCF_051348905.1. NCBI lineage: Eukaryota > Metazoa > Chordata > Amphibia > Anura > Dendrobatidae > Ranitomeya > Ranitomeya variabilis. Next base: position 436,281,944 of record NC_135236.1, read on the forward strand.
GGAATAAGCAGCCATGGTGGTTGGTAATGAGGAGGAGGATAGACCCGCTCCCCTCCTCGTTACATTATTGATGTATGCTTAATTGTCGTTACTGTGGTTGGTTTATTGTCATTTATAGGGGTGTAGTTACATTGCACCTTGTGTTGTTTCATATCCCCCTGTTTATCAGGGTTAATAAAGGCATATTTTTTATTATGTATTGGGCTCTCTTTCTTCTGACATTACTTTCTCCATACATGATGTAGCACACTTATACCTAAATTGATATTGTAGTGCGCCCTATTCACATCCATACATTGTGGAATAAATATGGACACTAAAATAGTTACAAATAGGATGTATTAAAATTAGGCATGGCAGTGAAGCAAGAGTTAATGGGTGTGGGTGGGTCAATGACTGCTGGATAACAGGGCGCCTGAAGAAAAAAAAAAAAAAAAAACTAGAAATGCATAAATCTCATTGAGGACTATAGAGATGCCAGCAATTCTACTGGTTGTAAAAGGCTTTGGGTTGGAGGGGGAAAATTCTACCCAGAACATGGACTGCAGCCTGGTTGGCTGCGGCCAGGTATATCATTCTCTGAAATGCTGCATTTCAGAGAAGTTTTAAAGATCAGCCGTAGCAACCTACCTCGTGTATATATAGGGAGAGACCCCTCAACGTTCTGCGGCACTAGGAAGAGCGGGCCGCAGTTGGCCATAGACTAGTCTGGTCTCTGGCCGGATCTTTTAAGCATAATTACTTGGAAACACTGGGAAAAATATAGATGCAAACGTACAAATTCCTTTGTGGGCAGCATAAGCCTAAGACAGAATTTGAATGGAAATGTTTCTGCTCCTTGACAGCAAGTAGAGATTTTCAAGACAGAGAAACTGGACCATAAAAAGATTAGAACAGTGGATACCTGTTAATTACACTAGGTTTCAGCGTTACATACAGCACCCATGTTATTTTATGCTGAAAATGACAAAAATAGTCAGACCCCAGAAATTCCCATATTGTACATTCAAGAAACAACAGACTTCCTTCTCTGTAGATGGACCTAGACGTTTGGTTCACAGTTAAGCAAGTTCCGTCATGCTGGTTAGGAGAATTTCATAGATTAAACTACATTTTTATGACAGTGGAAAAAAAGCAACCAACAATTATGGTTGTGAGCGCCGACCAGTATAATGGTGATATTCCACAAGTGGAAAATGTGTGCAGTTTTCGTTGAGCAGTCAGCAGAGAGCACTGAACGTTCTGCTTCCAGCAACATTTTTTCAGTGGGAAAATTACAAGTTTGGAGTCATTATAAACAAAATATAATTGTGCTAGGAGTGCCAAGTAGATGCCATGGCTCCTCACTGGTTTCACATTCCACCCCTTAAGCAGGCCTAATCCTTACAGGCCGATTGTATTAGCAGCCCACGGAACACATTACAATTCATGGTGGGAAGAGAATCTTGAAAACTTCTTTAATAAAAGAGTGTCATTTTGTGACATCATTGTAGAACTTTGTCCTTTTGCTCTTTTATCTACAGAATTGTCAATAACTCTATAGCAACAAATCCCATAAAATGATCGCATGTAGATACACACAAAGCCATGATAAAAAAGACTTACTGCAAAGGAAGCAGCACTTATGATAGCTCTTGCCATCACACTGCACCTCTTCAGCATGGTACACAGTTGAGCCACAGGCCCCACATTTGTTTCCACCTCCCCAGTTAGGCATCTTGGAACTGTAAAAAGACAAATGTATGTAAAAACCAAGCAATCGAGTACATTAAATATGCAGTAATGTTCAAAAGTTTTAGGCATGTATTGAAAAAAAAAAATGCTGCAAAGTAAGAATAGAAGGGATCGTCCACTATTCTGACAACCCCTTGTCAATCTCTAAGTTTTCAGCCAGTAAAATGACACCACCTTATACTCACCACTGTCGCCACTGGCTGTCACGCGATCCCAGCCGCCAACCAGCGCTGGCTTCACTCGCCCTTCCTTCAGACAAATCAGACATCCGGAGAAAGTAAGGTGCAGCTGCTGTCTCACTCCCTCCTGATGTTGGTTTTATCTGAAGGTGGGAAGAGTGAAGGCAGCGCTGATGGTCACACGAGCCCTGAAAAAGCCGGTGATGACATCGGAGGAGAGTGTAAGGCATTATTATAATGGGGGAAAACATGGATTGAGAAGGGGTTGACTGAGTAGTGGACAACCCACTTTCATAGTTCATCAATTAATAAAACGCAAAGTGGCTGAATATTTGATGTGCCCATCTTTTGCCTTCAAAACAGCAAAGAATCAATTCCTCTAGGTACACTTGCAAATGTTTTGAAGGAACTCAGCAAGAGGTTGTTCCAAACATCTTGGGAGCACTGATTACAGATTTTCTGTAGAATTAGGTTTGTACAAACCCTTGTCTCTATGAAATCCAAGAAAGATTTGATAATGTTGGCATCAGGGGAGTGTGATCGTCGGTTCAGGACCGCTGCAGAATCGCCTGACTCCTGCTGCCGCCACAGTATTTGTCAGTATATTCCGTCTATAAGACGCACCACCATTTTACCCCAAAAATTTTTTGGGAAAAAGTACGTCTTATAGTCCGAAAAATACAGTACACACTTAGTACAAAATAAATGTGGAAAGATTTTCCTGCAATAAGCTTTGGCTTTCTGGTACAGAATGTTATCACCAATTAAGTGGTTAGGATGGCTGCCTTGCAGCAGTGCCTTGGGGCATTGGCAGAGTTTGTATGCTCTCCTTACGTTGGTTTCCTTCATGTACTCCAGGTTTTCTCCAAAAACACACCATAGGGTTAAATGCTAGAACCTAGATTTTGTGCGAATCAATATGCTTGATGACAATCTCTACATGGTGCTGCACAATAGGTTATTCCCATAGGAATAAAGAAATTGTATACATGAATTATATTGAGTCCAAATACTGGAATGTTTTGGAAGGTGGATGAAAACCTATAAAACTTAAAGGTGACTTTGTCTGGGTTTATAGGAGTCTGGTAAAATGTAGATCACACTTCAGTTTCCACAGTACTGTGACCAAATATGTATGGTTGCGTCATGTTCAAGGGGGATTGAACTGGTCAAAGTGCAATGTACAAGATACTAATTAAAGGGAACCTGTCACCACGTTTTTGGAAGATGGGATAAAAATAGCGTTAAATAGGGGCAGAGGTGGGCGTTACATTAGTGTGTGTGTTATGCGTTTATTACCCACCTAAGTTGCCGAAATAACTTTGCAAAGTCTCCGTTTTCGCCTGTCAATCAGGCTGGTCAGGTCGCATGGGCGTTGTCTTCCCCCAGATTTGGCGTAGTTTTCCGTTGGTGGCGTAGTGGTGTGCGCATGCCCAAAGTCCGGAATCCTCTTCCAGGGGATTTAAAATAGCGCGGTGTTCGTTATTGCATTGGTGATCGGTGGGCGCGGCCATCTTCCTTTGGCCGCGCGTGCGCAGAAGCGGCGCTCTGCTGGCCGCGGCTTCAGGAAAATGGCCGCCGCGATATCCATCTGCGCACGCGCGGCATCCCGCGGCCATTTTCCTGAAGCCGCGGACAGCAGAGCGCCGCTTCTGCGCACGCGCGGCCAAAGGAAGATGGCCGCGCCCACCGATCACCAATGCAATAACGAACACCGCGCTATTTTAAATCCCCTGGAAGAGGATTCCGGACTTTGGGCATGCGCACACCACTACGCCACCAACGGAAAACTACGCCAAATCTGGGTGAAGACACCACGCCCATGTGACCTGACCAGCCTGATTGACAGGCGAAAACGGAGACTTTGCAAAGTTATTTCGGCAACTTAGGTGGGTAATAAACGCATAACACACACACTAATGTAACGCCCACCTCTGCCCCTATTTAACGCTATTTTTATCCCATCTTCCAAAAACGTGGTGACAGGTTCCCTTTAAAAAAAGTTCTGGTTAGATTGTTAAATAGAAAAATATGTCATCAATAGCACCAGTGGAAGCCTCTACACGCAGAAAGCTGAGAAGTGGATGTTGCCAGTAGGACTTTTAAAAGGGGCAACATCCAGTGCATTTTTTTTCTGTAGCAGACTTTTTTTTTTTTTTTATACCCAATATGGGAAAAGATTCCAGAGGATCAAAGGAAGACCAAAAAACCTCAGGCCACAATTAGGTCATATGCTAGTTCCACTGTTGCAATACCAGAAGCACTAATGTTAGGTTACCTCATTTGTTTAATACTGTAGGTAACATGTAAAAGGTAACTAAGCAATATAAGACATTCTCCATAAATCCAAGGAGATAACAGCCATAATAAGGACGTTTACACCATTGTCCTCTGGTGAATGGGAGTCTACGAGATTTCCCAATGCAAAGTGGTAAACAAGTCCTAATAATGATCTCCTTATATAAGGCACAGGGACCAGGTGACAACCTGCGAGGCAGGCATATATTTCGCATTAGTACGATTTGTAAGTGTATCATATACACAAACCTTAAAGGATCTTAAAACGCAAAAATTGTTGGAAACTCTATCCATAGTTCTTCACGTATAATTTCTGGCAGGCACGCTTTTTCCCAGATTAACATTCCTTTTCTTTTATATAAGCATTTGGACGATTTACTAAACAGCAGCTGACGGAGATCAGGGAAAATTGATTTGATTTGTTTTAAATATAACTAGCTCCAACTCTAAATCAAGTAGAACCGCCATGTAACTTCCGCAAGGATAAAGTATGGTAAACTTTAATACAGCTATAAACCGTATTTTATACAAGCACCACAATAATATGCATAGCTGCTAAAATATGGGATCCACAAAAATAAAAAAGGAACAGTGACCAAAACATTAACAAAATAAATATCCCACTGATGTATTTTTTTCCCAATTCCATTTTGTATCCTAGTTTCCTAGTTAAAATTGAAACAAACAAAAAAGTTCTGTGTCTCAAGCTCGGCCATGTTCCCTCTCCACTTTCTCACTGTTCTGCGTATGGCTGTAAGGCAACTGGCAGCAGCAGCAGAAGTCTCCCTGATGTGTCCTATGTACAACAGGATAAGAGCAGTATCCTTCAGTCGGATTGCCTTTATTACATGTAGGATATCTACTAGACGGTTTCAAAATCATGCGAGTATTGCTGCAGACTAACCGTTCCAAAAATTGAAATACAAAATCATTTGATGTGACTTTGGTCATAAACATCTAATTCAGGAACTAGCAAAAGGGCATCAGAAAGATGCCAAAATCACCAGTACACAGCCCATTGCAAGACTTAACTGCGGTGCTAGGCATTGCCATATATTTAAAAAAAAACAAACACGTAACCCTTATTCTAACTGGGTATATTTACTAGTATTGTCTAATTCGTAGACTGTGCAAACAGACTAGACCATCCAGGTTTGTTAAATTGGTTGCGTTTTTTAAGTGTCTAGTCTATAATCAATCTATCTATCTATGGCATCATGATTACCCCCTAATCCCGCCCCCTGCACAGTAGCTCCGCCCCCCACACATCACCACACACAATCCCGCCCCCCACCCCATCATTACACACAATCCCGCCCCCACCACATTACCACACAATCCCACCCCCACCACATTACCACACAATCCCACCCCCACATCACCACACATAATCCCGCCCCCCCACATTACCACACATAATCCCGCCCCCCAACACATCACCAAACATAGTCCCGCCCCTCCACCACATCACCACACACAATCCCGCCCCCCACCCCATCATTACACATAATCCCGCCCCCAACACATCACCACACATAATCCCGCCCCCCCACCCCATTACCACACAATCCCACCCCCCACCACATTTCCACATAATCCCACCCCACCACATTACCACACAATCCCACCGCATTACCACACACAATCCCACCCCCCACCTCATTACCACACATAATCCCGCCCCCACCACATAATCCCGCCCCTCTACATTACCACACAAGGCTCTGTCCCCACACATTACCACACGAATCCAGTTTGCTTTTGATTTTACACTGTGAATAAAATGTATTAGTATTATTCTGATTTTTGATTATTATTATTGTTATTAACTTCATTTTAAGTTAATTTACCACCTGCGTAAGCGCTATTGAATGTTGTCATTATTTACTTTAGTTTAATCACTAGCAGCGTTAATTAGATAGCAATGAGCATGCCGAGCGTTAGCTGGCTGGAAACAGCTAGTAATCTTTATATAGTGCTAACATTCTGCAGCGCTTTACAGTTTTGCACACATTAATTGCTGTCCCCGATGGGTCTCACAATCTACCATATTTTTCCAACTATAAGACGCACTTTTTCCCCCCCAAAAAAATTGTGAGGAAAATGGGGGGTGAGTCTTATAGTTTGAATGCAGGCTTACCGGCAGTGTGGCGGCGGCAGAGGTGCGGGGATGGTGAGGCGCGGTGAGCGGTATGGTGTGAGCAGGGTCCCTTCCACAGGTGAGGCGACGCCGCGGCCCGGTATCCAAGGAGAGCAGCAGAGCTGGGTGAGTCACGGCTTTCTCGGTGGCGGCGGCCATCTTCCTGAGGCCGCGCATGCGCAGATTGAGTTTTCTGCTTCCTGGGGCTTCAGGAAAATGGCTGCGGGAGGCCGAGCGTGCTCAGATGGAGATCGCGGCGGCCATTTTCCTGAAGCCGAGTTCGCAGATTGAGGTCTCAATCTGCGCACACGCGGCCTCAGAAAGATGGCCGCCGCCACCGAGAAACTGGTGATTAACACAGCTCTGCTGCTCACCTTGGATACCAGGCCACGGCGTCACCCCACCTGAGGAAAGCCATGGCGTCGCCCACCTAAGCAGGAAGCGACCCTGCTCAGGTGCACGCTGTACCGCCCACCGCATCTCTGCCGACACCATGCCTCCTGTGACCCTGCTCTGCCACCGCCTGTCCTCAGGTAAGATATCAAATTCGGACAATAAGACGGACCCCCATTTTATCTTTTTTTCTGCAATTTTCACCCCAAATTTGGGGTGCGTTTTATGGTACGGTGCGTCTTATAGTCTGAAAAATACGGTACATTCTCTATCAGTATGTCTTTGGAATGTGAGGAAACCCATGCAAACTTGGGGAGAACATACAAACTCTAGGTCTAAATTTATACCACTTATTAGTTGGCAAAGCCACACCCCTTTGTCATACGCACCTGGGGGTGGGCCAGTCCGATGGGTGTTGCAGGTTCGGGGCCTCCCATCTTCTTGCGATGCTGCCCTCCTGCTTGTGTCATGGCTCCCCGGCATCACGCTCCTGCGCAGGTGTACTTATCTCAACAGGGCAGAGCAAAATACTGCATTGTGCAGGCACTGGGCGCCTCTGAGCTTTCCCGATGCCTGCATCCCACAGTACTTTACTCTGCACTCAACAGGGCAGATAAGTACACCTGCACAGCAGCACGATGCCGGGGAGCGATGAAGCAAGCAGGAGGGCGGCAATCATAAGATGGGAGGCGCCGGACCCGCGACACCCATCGGACTGGCCCACCCCCAGGTGAGTATAAGTTATTTTTCTTCTTTAAGGTTGCATCGGGGTCTTATTTGCAGCATTATAGCATGCTGTAGATAAGCCCTGAAGGCAGTGGCCGTATCTTATATCGGCCAAACCTGGTGACAGGTTTGCTTTAAATGGCCACAGTGTGAATGCACACCCATGCATTGCACGTATATCAACATGTGCCCGGTCTCAAATTTTATTTGATTTTGGTTTCGTTTTTATATATTGTAGTAACTAGGGCGTGGCTCCCCCTTTCTGGGCAGTTCATTTTGTTTCTATTGCTTCCCATGGAAAGGCGTCTCAACAGTTGGCATCCAGGTCCTACTCTGCTCTTATCTGTTTTTACGTTTGCTGACACAGTGAGTTGAACTACAAGAGTTAGGTACACCTTGTCATAGTGAGATGGCTTTTACTTTTTTTTTTATCAAAAGAATATTAACCAAGTACCGATGTTATTTACATGTACTATTGCCATTTACTTACTACAGGGTATTTGCTCATTTTGTTTTTATCTTCAGTTCTACTTGTTAAATGGCCATCATGCATTGGACTTATACCAAACATGTGCTGTGGCTTAAATTGTTTTGCTTTTTGTCAGAGGAAGACATTCGCAGGCAGAAGTGGTCTGTAACCACTCAGAGCCAGCAGAGATTCGGCGCTGGGCAGAACAGGCAGGTAGTTAGCAACTACCTGCTTCTCATTTCTTAGCAAAAATAAAAACAGGCCTGCATAACCCCTTTAAGATCCACGTGAAGTACTGCACTTCACCAGAAACCATGATGGCAGATCCATTCAGCAACCTTAGTGGTACACAGAGGTTGTATTGGCTGGATGCAGGGAAAACAAATAAACACCAGTCATTAACCTGTATAATGTATACATTACATTCTCCTGCTTGCAAATAACTATTCTACCAAGTGCCACTTCATTTTAAAATCCTGATCCACATTGTAAACTAAATTACTGCCGTGTAGACAATATAGTTTGCAGCAAGGACGCCGTGTCATGCATACTAAAGGACTGATCACTTTGTTATGTAAAGCTCCACATAGCAGAGAACTTTTTACCAGGACTGCCACTCTGCAACAAGTGCTGGGGCTGTGCGGATACAGAAATTATTGTCAGCCATATCTGCAGCAGATATGTTATTCTGTGGGTCACAGTTTAGGACAGTTGTGATATTGATACACTTGTCACAGCCACACCCAACACATTCCTGACAACCCTACAGAAAGAAAAAAAATAAAAATAATAATAATCAAAAGCAAATAGCAAGTAACCAGCAACAGGTCTATATATAGCTAACCTGGGCTGTGGAAATAGTAAGCCATGGTTTTGCTACCTTGTCCCCACGCTCTCATGAATGGTCAATTAGTAACAAATTTACTGTATTTGAAAGAGTACATTTCCTTTAAAAAAAAAAAAAAAAAAAAGTGCCTTAGACTGGTAGACCATTAAATATATTTATTTCATATGAAAGGTAATAAATTAACCAATATTAATGATTATATATTTTTTTTCCATCTCCAACTTAGATCCCACAACCTTATGGAAAATACATGCATATTTTTGTGGCAAATTTGCAGCAGCTTCATCTACCAAGTGTGGATTCAATTTAGAAAAGAAAAAAAAAAGGGTGCTCAAGCTCTACCATTGTTTTTTCTTCAGTATTTCTTAATCTGTAAGTGATGCTGTTGTTACTACAAATTGCAAAATAAAGAAAAACCTACAAAATATATTTATTTGTATATACAGACTCTGAGGCAATGTCAAAACATAGCTAATCCTGCAGACCTACATATTTTACTGCGAGCAGTTTCCAGTTTGCGCTGCTGGTCACAGCAAGAAACAAATGGATGTTTTTGTTTTCATTTTTTACATTCTGCAGTTCTGTCCTCTGAAACCATAGGGCCAGGGTCAGCAACCTGCGTCACTCCAGCTGTCCTGATGCTCCCGAGCATGCCAAGTGCCAAAAACTGGGAGTTGTAGTTTTACAACAGCTGGAGTGCCACAGGTGGCTGACCTTGCCATATGGATTACATGTAGCACAATCTTTTGTTTTTATTCATATTGTGTATCAATGTCTCATCAAATAATCTGCAGTAATCCGAACTATAATTGTATACCTTATTGATGCTGTATGTGCGGTAAGCAGTTGTAAAAGGACCATACAATATTGAATGTTACCCAATAAGGAAGAAGGAGAGGAGGGGGGGGGGGGGGGGGGGAGGAGGTAAATAGTCATGAGCAACCAAAGTGGAATTTGTTATAATTACTGTCATGCCACCAAGTCATGAGGTTCGCTGTAGCCCCAGTAGCCATATTTTTAAAGAACAGCAACTGCGATGTAAAGAACAAGTGGTGTTCAGGCTACGGTGTGCAAACATGCTCAAGTCTTGAGACAACCCCTTTGAAGGATTGCACCAGAGAGATCACACAGTATCCCACTACAGCCCCCATTTGTGAAGAACCTGCATATTGCCACCCTGCCTGACGTTGCTATAATCAGACAGATCATGTAACGCGGTCTCCCCATTTTCACCAACGTGACGTTACGCACCCCTTGGGGACACGCAAGGTCAGCTTGGTACAGTTTTACAGACACACCCTGCCCACATGGGCCAAGGCAGGCACAGGAAGTAAGAAGATGTGGTGGACCACGCAGTCACTGGTGTGGCACCACCCTTACATGCCCCTTTCATTAGCACCAGTGAGACAGTGCCTGGTCAGCCCGGTAGGACTGCCATCAGTCCCGGTCTGTTAACGGGATTATATCTGGCTAGAAACCAGCCCCGGTAGCATGGAAAGTGAAACAGAGAATATGGACATGTGAAGCAAGATAAAAGAGCAGCCTGAGGTTAAAATATATTTAGACGCCTTAAGGGCACACTAGACAATACACTATATACACACACAATGGTTATACATATACAATGGGCAGATATGCAAATACAGGTAGTGGTAGGACAAGACATAACCAGATGGAAAATGTCAATTACCGGGTTGATGTTCACCCATGTGTGAGCTGGGCTGCAGGGGGCATGGGCTACCAACCTGGTTCCTAGGTCCTTTGCAGCATCTTACTTGACATGACCCCATTTTTGAAGTGGACCGCATGCATAACAGAGCGAAATACCACATGGCCTTACACTAGCCTTTATCCCCTCTGGGTTGAGCCTAAATCCCCTCCCCTTGCCTTTAGCAGCTAAAAATTCCAAGATGGGTCATAACGCCTTAATGGACCGTCCTAGGGAGGCGTTTTTGGCACCATTAGATCTGGCAGGGCCCCTGCTACATGTTGACACTAAACACATCTTTGCTATCTGATTCCTAATAGCCATGCTACGTATCTGCCCACCAAGTGCTGCTAGAACAAATCTGTTCCAGAGATCTCAAAAATGTAACTGGTGTATGGCCAGGACGTGTAAGTCCCTATTCTCCTTATGAAATCCTAGCTGTCAGAACAAAGAATTTAAGACAGCATGGTACCCACATGGCAGGCAAACCTTTTTTCTGAGCTTATCTGGCTCAAGGTCTGAGATCTGTCACTCGTAGCCTTTTGAGGCTTGACAACCCTTATGAGCTAGGTGTTCTCATACAGCTGCAAGCTGATGGAGATTTTATAATCCCATGCCAAATAGGATACAAATTATTATATGAAATTATATCTCCAATATTTTTCACAACCCCTATCAAGCATAATCCACTTAAGGACCAGCCATTTGTTGCAAGCCATATTGTAAGCAAAAACCAGGAAGCCCCAGCGAGCCAAACATTTCTCCTGCAGTAGCCACTACACAGAAAATGTAGTGATACAAGATGGCCATTCAACAGGATGGTTGTGTATGTTATCCAAGAATGTTTTGTGTGCACCACGAAAGGAAGCTCATATTCAATCAGGATTAGCATAAAGACCTTTTGAGGAATGCATGGATGCCAGGGTGCTCCCCAAGAGGTCTTTTTCATGCCCACAGTATAGCTAATAAGCGCTTGATCGCTGTGGGTCCTACCACATGATCACAAGAACAGGGGTCCCAAGCTCCAGTATGAATGTTTTGGTGGTGCACGCCTGCTAAGCCCCATCCTCTGTCTAGGACCGAGTAGAACAGTAAAGTACTAGCATACTTAGCATATTATAAATGGCCATGAACTGCTGATAGTTTGCTATAGGAGTAGTAAAGGACACAGGAAATGTAAATTTAATCAGGAGTCATTTGTGCACTACTTAAAAAGGACTTATTACACACAGTAGATGGGTTCGTTCACACTTGCGAATAAATCGGATGAACGCAATCAGACTAAAAAAAAAAAAAAAGTTGCATTTGGACCAATGTTATTCTTAGATTGTGTGTTCATTTGCATTTTTTTTTTTCTCAGCTCCGATCAAGTTCAGGCTGAAAAAAAAAAAAAAATGCAGCATGCTGCGATTGCATGCAACATTTGGATCCCATACACCCATACAAGTCTAAGGGAGTAGGTTGAACATCGCACTGCACTCGTAGGTCACCCGAGTGCAGCAAGATTCTCACCGACGCCGGCAACAGAGGAGACGGAGAAATTAATTTCTTTGTCACCTCGCACCTGTGTCTCTATCCTCGCATGTGAGAGGATCAGAGCACAGAGCACTGACACTCGGCTCGCAGCAGAGCTGGATCCGAGGGTCATTAGCATATCGCATCCCATGCCATACGCTAATGTGATTCTAGCATAAGGGTATTGTTGAATTTCTCCATACTACAGCCTGTGTCAGTGTATGCTAAAAAAAATTCTTGCACAAAGTATGCAGATTATAAAGCTGATTAAAAAGGAGAAAAAGTTTTCTTGATCCAACATCAATGTAATTAGGTGTACGCCACAAATCTGACCACTGCCAAGGAAAAACTGAACAATAATGTGCAAATTAATCATGCAAGACACGAAAAATGCCATAAAACACAACACAAAACTGCCAGATAGAATTAACTCACAAAGAGCTACTCTGTTCAATGACCTTTTTATTTCCCAGTTCTCCAGAGGACACAGTCTACTTTTTTCCTCTGGTATTATTTCTAAGTTGGACATAATGCTTTTCTATTGTGCTTAGTTATAGGAGGAACACCAGCTTGGCTTACTACTGGAAGCCAAGCTGGTGTTTCCATAGGTTGGCACAAATACAGTGATACCAAACAAATACAGCCTTTCCATTTTGTGCTTATGGTCAATTAAAAACACTTTTTTTTTTTTTTTTTTAATAAAAGTGATGTTTACAAAGCGGCATTTCAGGAGCCATTAATTTATTTTCCCACAATATAGCCCAGATGTGAAGGCTTGAACTTCTGTGGATACTTTTTAACATTAATCATATTGCTTAAGGCCACATTCACATGTTCAGTATTTCACATCAGTATCTGTAAGCCAAAACCAGGAGTGGGTGATAAATACAGAAGTGGTGATGTGTTTCTATTACCATATTTTTCAGACTATAAGACACCTCAAATTTTCAGAAGGAAAATAAGGGGGGGAAATAATGTGTCAAATAAGGGTCCGTCTTAGGGTATGTTTCCATGGGGCATATTGGCAGCGCATTGGACGCTGCAGATACCCCGCTCTGCCCAAAGCACCGCCCCGTTGTATGCGCGGTGATTCCGGATGTGTTCATTGAACACATGCGGAATCACCGCATGGTATTCATAAACTTATTTATCTTGTGGTGAAGGAGTGTCTCCACAAGATAAATAGACATGCTGCGGTCTAGAAAGACGCACTGCATGTACGGATACGCAGGGCAGCCGGGTAAGGCCCTGCACACATACTGGAGATGGGATTTCATAAAATCCCCTCCACTATGCTGTAACATCTGGATGCTGCAGATTGGACTCTGTGGATGTACGCAGCGTCCAATCTGCAGCGAATACTAAAGGTTTCCTGACTGTGGAAACATACCCTTACAGTCAGAAATCAGCTTACCAGGGAAGGGATCGGCACAGGTTGGGGAGTGGTCACAGTGGGAATTCCACCCCAGGCTGGTGCGGTTGCGGGGCTCTGTGTTAGGGCGGCTGTGCTCTGTGGTGGTGGCAGGGCTCCGACGGCATTTTGTCAAAGCCCGGAAGCCGCCGCAGCTCCATTGCTGCGATGCAGTGGCTCCAGGAAAATGGCCGCCGGGAACGGCGCATGCTCAGATTCAGATCTCTGCAACAAGATCTCGTCGGACAAGATCTCGTTGCCGAGATCTGAATCTGGCCCTGGCGGCCATTTTGCCAGAGGCCACCGCATCGCAGCAACGGATGTGTGGGGGCCAACGGGCTTTGACAAAATGCTGGCGGAGCCCCACCACCACACCACAGAGCACCGCCACACCAGCCTGGGAAGGGAGGCTGCATCGGGACCGCCGCCACAGGATTTGTAAGTATATTCCTACCATAAGTCGCACCCCCATTTTTTTTTTAATCAGATATTTTTTTATTGAACAATAAGGATAATACAAGAATATTGCATTACTGTTTACAGTAAACATGTATAATTTTTAGAACATTTTAACCCCATAACCCCAACCCAAACTCCAACCCCCCCCCCCCCCTTCCAACCTTTAGAGACCTATCGTGCACCGTCACCATTTGCAACATAATACAAAAAGGAAGATGACATAACAATAACCCTCCCAAGAGAGCCTAAGACCCAAGTGGGCAAATAAAGGTCCATCTTATTTCTCTTGAAATAATACTTTTCTCCAAAGCAAGAATATGGTCCACTTGCATCAGAAAATCTCCGCACCCCCATTTTTACCAAAATTTTTTGGGAAAAAGAAGTGCGTCTTATGGTCTGAAAAACGGTTATTACATACCGGTAATAGGATTTTACAGAGTCCACGACAGCACCCCACGAGAGAAGGGAACCGCCCACCAACAGAACAGGAACCTACAGGTTAAAAAGGGGGCGGTCCCCCTCGCCTCCTCAGTTGGTTTTAAGAGTATGAGAGGAACCACCCATCGCATTAGTACACAAACATGTTATTTACACTATACAATACCTATATATATATATATATATATATATATATATATATATATATATATATATATATATATATATATATATATACACAGTGAATATCTATATGACACACCTTCCTTCATAGTGCAGGAAACCAGTGCTCAATAACAGGAGGGAATGTGCGGGTGCTGTTGTGGACTCTGTAAAATCCTATTACCGGTACGTAATAACCGGTTTTCCTAGCACCCCACGAGAGACTTTCAGAGACGATCACCTGGGGGGGACCACAGCATTAAGAACTGATCAGTCAAAGCCTAAACTGGAAGAGGACTAAAGATCAAGACGGAAGGGTCTATAAAAGGTGGAAGGTAACGACCACGTTGCCGCCTTACAAATTAGATCAATGGAGACGCATGCCTTTTCCGTCCAGGATGATGCCATGGCTCGCACCAAGTGAGCTTTTATTCCTTCCGGTGGAGACTCCCATTTGGCCGAATAGGCTAGGCAGATCGCATCTCTTATCCACGGAGCGATAGATTTTTTTCGTGACACTCGACCCCCTCCTCTGACCCTGGAAAGAAACAAAAATGTCCTACTCTGCCTCCAGGACTGAGTTTTTCCTAAATACTCTAGTACTGCTCTTTTCTAGAATATGGAACCCTTGTCTTCCACAGTAACAGGGCTATCATAAAAGGATGGAAAATCGATCTCCTGGCTTCTATGAAATTTAGAAGCAACTTTCGGTAAGTAGTCTGGGTCTGGTCTTAAAACTATCTTATCATTATAGACCATCAGGAAAGGGGGAGGAGAAATCTACTGATAACGCCTGAATGTCACTGACCCATCTCGCAGAGGTTAATGCTACTAACAGCACTGTTTTAAGGGTCACCACCTTCAGTGAAGCCGAATCTCAGGGTTCAAAGGGAGGCCCTGTCAATGCATCTAGTACAAGGTTTAAATCCCATGGGGGCAATCTAGCAATATGAACTGGGTTACTGCGCTCACAGGCCTTGATGAACCTAGTGATCCACCTGTTCCCTGCCATGTTCTAGTTATACAATGCCGAAAAATGCCGACACCTGTACCCTAAGTGTATTGACTGATAATACCAATTCTCGGCCCTTCTGCAAGAACTCCAGAATCGCCTGAATTGGAACCTGATCCAACAGGGGAGCTGAGTGGAACCCTAAAAACTTTTTCCAGGTTTTACAATAAATCTTTGTAGTGACTTCCTTCCTACTCTTCAGTAAAGTAGCAATTAAGGTCTCTGAGAACCCTCTACGCCTCAGTAGCTCCCTCTTAAATTCCACGCTGTCAAGTGGAGACCCTCCGTCTGAGGACAGAACAGGCCCTGAGAGAAAAGCCCCGAGCTCATTGGCAGCACCCACGGGTCGGTCACGGACATAGCCCTTAGCCAGGAGAACCATGGCCTCCTGGGCCAGAAGGGGACAATCAGTATTACCCTCGCCCCTCCTCCCTGATTTTCCTGAGGACCAACGGAATCAAATACAAATACATCGGGGGAAATGCACATGCCAGAGTATAATCCCACTGGACCTTAAGGGAATCCACCATATCTGGCTGGTCGGATGCCCGTAGCGACGCGGTCTATAATGGGAGACTCCATAGATGTACTATCTGCTTGAAAACATGCCGATCCAGGGACCATTCCCTGTGTCGGCTGAGATAGTCCATCTGAAACCTGTGCTCCCCCTTATGTGGAGTGCCGATAGGGAGAGGTGATTTTCGGCTAAAGTGAGAATGTCGCCTGCAGTGGACAGTGATTGTGACCTTGTCCCCAATTGATAGTTTAAATAGGCCACTACTGTCGTGTTGTCGGTGTATGTGCACATGGAAACCCCGCAGAGATGGTAAAAACTGTAGAAGCGCATATTTTACTGCAGTAAGCTCCTTTAGATTTGAAGAACCCTGAGCTTCCCTGACAGTTCACTTCCCTTGGGCTAGGCTGTCTCCCTTGTGAGATCCCCACCCCAAAGGGCTAGCATTGATAGTAACTATAATGTCCAGCTTCATCCCCCATGGTACCCCCCTGGATAAATGTAGCGGATCTAGCCACAAAACTAGACTGTTGACCGTGGCGACCGACAACCGTAATTTTCCTCTCCGAGGGCCTTGCAGACTTTTTTCTGCTACGAGCACCTCATTCTGCAGTGTCCTGGTGTGGAACTGAGCTCATCGTACAGCCGGTATGCATGACATCATGGAACCCAGCAGAGACATTGCGTCTCTTAATGTTAGATCCAGATCGTCTCTTACTCCCCTGACCTTGCGGATGATGGCCAACTTTTTGCCCTCCAGTAGAAAACAATGTTGGTTTACGGAGTCCAAAAGAATGCCCAGGAATAAATAGATAGATAGATAGATAGATAGATATCACCAGGCACTACACTGAACATCTGACCTCCCCACTAATAGGAAATCGCCCAGGTATGGTATGGCCAGGGTATCCTGTTGCCTTAAAAAAGGCCATTATTTCCGCAATTACTTTAGTAAATACATGCGGCGCCATGGACAAACCGAACAGCATAGCGGCGAATTGAAAATGGCTAACCTGGTCACCTAGCTGTACCACCACTCAGATATTGCTGGTGATCCTGGTAAATAGGCAGATGGTAATAGGCATCCTTTAAATCCAGGACTGTCATGAAACACCTTGGAAACAGAAGTTTAGTTGCAGACTTGATGGATTCCATCATAAAAAGTATGACACTGCAGGAATCTATTTAGCTTTCTCAAATTTATAATGGTTCTAAAAGAACCATCAGGTTTGGAAATTAGGAATAAGGGAGAATAAAACTCTTTACCTTCATGGCCCCAAGAGACTTCCACCAGGACTCTCTTATCACTTAACTGTAAAGTTTCCATTTCCAGGGCCCGTTGCCGATCAGGGGAATTTTTGAAAGTTGATAACAGGAAGAAGTCCGGAGGAATACTCCAAAACTCCAATTTTAGACCGGATGATATAACACCAAGGATCCAGGTGCTGGATGTTATATGGACCCACTGATTAAAATATTTTTACAATCTACCGCCCACCGGGATACTAAGGCTAGCAATAGTTGCACCTACGCTTGGACGATGAGGCCCCACCAAAGTAAGCACCTCTCCGCTTTGGTTCCGCCGGTTCCCAGTCTCGGTCTGCATATTTGCTTCGGAAGTACGACCTCTTCTTAAAGGGGTTTCTGAAAGCAGGAGTAGACAAATTAGGGAACCCTCTTTTTCTGTCAGTTGCCTTCGTGAGGATATCATCCTGCATGGAGCCAAACAAGAACTCACCCCAGCATGGAATGGCACATAATTTTGGTCTAGCATGTGCGTCCCCCTTCCAGCTCTTCAACCAGATCGCTCGGCGGGCAGTGTTCGACAGGCTAGCAGATCTAGCAGCCAACCGTAGAGAATCCACTGAAGCATCCGCAAGGTAAGCCACCCCTGCCCGGATTTGAGAGAGGGAATGTAGCAACTTGTCTCTAGGGACCTTAGAACGTAACTGATCCTCCAGCTGGCCCAGCCAGACCATTATGGAACTGGCGGTCCAGGTACTTGCAATTGCTGGCTTAAAAGCCCCAGCTGATGACTCCTACACCCACTTCAGGAGTGTGTCTGCTTTTCTGTCAGTCAGATCCTTCAGAAGACCCCCGTTATCCAGCGGTAGTGCAGATCACTGATGAAGATGCCACGGCCGCATCCACTTTAGGAATCTTAACCCATTCCGCCAGTACATCATCCTCAAATGGGTATCTCCATTTTGCGGCGGATGGCAGGAATCCCTTATCCTGCTTGTCCCATTCCCTTTTAATGAGGCTTTTAACTGTGTCAATTACTGGAAAGGACCTGCAAGTCCTCTGACACAAGCCTGCAAACATGAGATGCTGAGCCGATTTGGGCTCTCTACTATGCTTGACCCCCATAGTGGCTCGCATTGACCTCACCAATGAGTCCATATTTTAACGTGGAAGCAAGGCCTCCCCTCCTCGTCCGAAGATGAAGGGGACTCTGAGGACTCAAATTGCTGCCCCCCCCCCCCCCCCCCATCAACAGACTAGATTCTGAGCTCACTCCAATGCTAGCTTGTTTATGGGCCTTTCCCTTAAGGGAGCCTCTAATTTCTTCCCTAATGACAGCCCTTAGATTTCGATGTACGAATAGGAGCCTCCTCCTCCAGGGTCTGGCATATGCAGGATTGACAAAGCCTTTTAGCATAGCTGTCAGGCAGGGATACTGTGCACAAAGCACATTGCTTTTGATTAGTCTTTGCTGATCTCTTAACCTGGTAATAGAGCATAGAAGTAAGAAGTCAGCTTTTACCAGGTGATCATACCACACTCACCACCCGAAGCTGTATCTCAGCGAGTAACGGTTCCGGAGAAGGGGATATGGTGCACAACGTAAGCGTTCACCATTCTTGCTAGTGGTTTTGCTCACCCTGGAGCATTCGCTGCCCTTTATGTGCTGCTCGGACACCTCCACAGGCGGTGCCTCCATATCCCCTCACAGCTAAGTTATCACGCTGTCTTTTGCCAGTGTGGGAACCGTGGCTGTCTGACCAGAGGGGATAATTTCACCGCTGATCCAAAGCGGTGTTTGCAGCGCTGTCATGCACATGACAGCGTGACAAACACCCGGTGTTCAGGCATCCGAACCCAAACAGTAACACAGACTTCCTGGTGAAGTCCGTGCCCGAACAGAAGATGGTCAGTACGGATGCCGAACTTTACTGTTCGGGTTCGCCCATCTCTACCACTGACAACCGCCGTGGGGTGGGTGACAGCAGCTGTGATCCACTATGGGTAAGCAGATAGGCACTTTGTATTAACCTTTGACTGTTGGATGCACACTATGCACTTTACTGCTGCTATTTCTAGACTGTCGGGTCTTTATTGTTACTTTCTTCTGATTTGCTTTCCTAATCTGATTAGGTACTAGGTGCTTCCTTGTATTTCCCCCCTGCCTACCTCCACATCTCCTCCATATGTTTCCATGCATACTTCTGGATTCATATATTTTTTGTCATTTTAATATGTGCGTTCTATATGAATTAATAAATTTGATGTATTTTGTATTCAAAATTCTTGGTGGCTTGTTCTTATACTCCACTGGTTCAGTTTGACACTGATATAGCTCAGGCAGCAACAATTCCTGTGCTGACCTTGGGTCTCCTGACAAACTAAAAGCATCATATGCATTATAGGCAGAAATTAGATCAGAAGAAAGGTCAGGCAGGAAATTGCAGATTTAACATATGGTGACTAAATGTTTGTTTGAATATACAAATAGGTGAAACTGTTGTCACTTACTGAAGCATCTTAAGCGGGTGAAATCAAGCCAACTTTATTGGAGTATCAGAGTCCTCACAATAAATGTGAGGAACATCGTATTCTTTTTATGCACCACATTTGATACATTTGTCTCTTTAATCACACGGTACTCCAGGGTCCTCATGAAGCAGAGAGACTTTATATATCCCATTTTTGGAACAAAAACACGTGCGCTTTTCATACATTTCTCTAAAGTCTGAAAATGAAGTAAGTCATGTTTACTACATTTTACTTACTAACGTGTATGATTAGATCATACTGGCAGAACAAAAAATACAATAAAAAAAATTTAAGAAAAAAAAAAAAAAGTGTGAGTTAACTGGGTCCTACATAAACTAGAGGATCAGGAACACTCAGATATTAGAGACAATGCAGTCAGTGGCATTTTCGGGTCAGTGTGACCAGCGTTGCGCCCACATTGCCCTTTACTGGTAGCATAGCAAGATCATAAGCTCAGACAAAGAATAAAGTGATTGTATTTCTAGAGAAAGGTTACACAGGCCGCTTTATTATTATTAGTGAAGACAATATATATGGGATTCCTCCAGGGACCCGCCCAAGTGTAATGGGACAAGACGTTCTCCCACATCCCCGCACACAAGGAACAATGCGAGATTACTGAGCAAAACGTGCCACAAAGTGGAGAATAAGCCCGGCCTATTAAAAAAATAAAAAACAATATTTTGTATAAATCTATACTAAAACAAATTATCTATTTTAGGGTTACATTTGGATATGTGACCTCATTTCCACATTACAATAATTGGGATTTCTTTGTGAACACAATCATCCCTTACAGACGCCCATTCACACCACATTTGCCGATCACCTGGGTAATAAGTATTGAGAACACCCTTTGGGGCAATCACCAGCCCCTACAACCACCACGCAGTGCCCACAGCTCCCCACTATAAGCTCTGCTCCAGCCTCTCACAGGTGATGTCCTCCTGCTGGGCCCGCCACTGCCTATCCCCCGGTGCAGGAGGCGGCCGCTCCCACAGCACTCGCTACACTAACTCTCCTCGTTTCATGTTTTGCTAATCTGTGAGATGTCAGACGTTATGGAGTCCGGTCCAGGAACTGACACTTCACCAGAACAATGGCGCTACGAGGCAAACGCAAGGTAGAAAGAACCGTCCGTGACATCGCTGGGCGCTGGCCAGGACTAGACGGCTACAGCAGCACTCACCAGTCCGCGCTCACCAGCCGCCTCCCCCGAGCACTGCTGTGTAGACTGAGGCGCTAGGTGGCCGTGCAGCCTGTAAACCGTGCGGAGGGTGGGCGGGGCCAGGAGAACTGTGTGAAGGAGAGGACGTAGTGGGAGAAGTGAGCGCTCAGGCTGTGCCACATACTCTCAGGTCTCGGCGGCTCCTGACGTCACCGCGTCCTCCCACATGGCGCGAGCCCCGATTCTCAGCCGTCAACTCCGTCCTCACCTCACAGTTAGTTATGACGTACTTGTATGAGGCTCTGCACTAACGTGTCCTGAGCATGAGGCATAGGGCTGGGAGGTAGTCAGTCACCCGAGAGGAGGAAGCAGGACCGTGCTGCGTCCACACACCCTGATAACAGGAGAAAGCTGCCTCCATGACACCCTGATAATAGGAGAAAGCTGCCTCCAATGACACCCTGATCATAGGAGAAGGCTGCCTCCACACACCCTGATAATAGGAGAATGCTGCCTCCACACACCCTGATCATAGGAGAATGCTGCCTCCACACACCCTGATAATAGGAGAATTCTGCCTCCACACACCCTGATAATAGAATTCTGCCTCCACACACCCTGATAATAGGAGAATTCTGCCTCCACACACCCTGATAATAGGAGAATTCTGCCTCCACACACCCTGATAATAGGAGAATTCTGCCTCCACACACCCTGATAATAGGAGAATGCTGCCTCCATGACACCCTGATCATAGGAGAAAGCTGCCTCCAATGACACCCTGATCATAGGAGAAAGCTGCCTCTGACACCCTGATCATAGGAGAAAGCTGCCTCCATGACACCCTGATAATAGGAGAAAGCTGCCTCCATGACACCCTGATCATAGGAGAAAGCTGCCTCCATGACACCCTGATCATAGGAGAAAGATGCCTCCATGACACCCTGATCATAGGAGAAAGCTGCCTCCATGACACCCTGATCATAGGAGAAAGCTGCCTCCATGACACCCTGATCATAGGAGAAAGCTGCCTCCATGACACCCTGATCATAGGAGAAAGCTGCCTCCATGACACCCTGATCATAGGAGAAAGCTGCCTCTGACACCCTGATATTAGAATTCTGCCTCCACACACCCTGATAATAGGAGAATTCTGCCTCCACACACCCTGATAATAGGACAATGCTGCCTCCACACACCCTGATCATAGGAGAATGCTGCCTCCACACACCCTGATCATAGGAGAAAGCTGCCTCAATGACACCCTGATAATAGGAGAAAGCTCCCTCCAATGACACTCTGATAATAGGAGAAAACTGCCTCTGACACCCTGATAATAGGAGAAAACTGCCTCTGACACCCTGATCATAGGAGAAAGCTGCCTCCATGACACCCTGATAATAGGAGAAAGCTGCCTCCAATGACACCCTGATCATAGGAGAAGGCTGCCTCCATGACACCCTGATCATAGGAGAAAGCTGCCTCCATGACACCCTGATAATAGGAGAATGCTGCCTCCACACACCCTGATAATAGGAGAATGCTGCCTCCACACACCCTGATAATAGGAGAATGCTGCCTCCACACACCCTGATAATAGGAGAATTCTGCCTCCACACACCCTGATAATAGAATTCTGCCTCCACACACCCTGATAATAGGAGAATTCTGCCTCCACACACCCTGATAATAGGAGAATTCTGCCTCCACACACCCTGATAATAGGAGAATGCTGCCTCCATGACACCCTGATCATAGGAGAAAGCTGCCTCCAATGACACCCTGATCATAGGAGAAAGCTGCCTCTGACACCCTGATCATAGGAGAAAGCTGCCTCCATGACACCCTGATAATAGGAGAAAGCTGCCTCCATGACACCCTGATCATAGGAGAAAGCTGCCTCCATGACACCCTGATCATAGGAGAAAGATGCCTCCATGACACCCTGATCATAGGAGAAAGCTGCCTCCATGACACCCTGATCATAGGAGAAAGCTGCCTCCATGACACCCTGATCATAGGAGAAAGCTGCCTCCATGACACCCTGATCATAGGAGAAAGCTGCCTCCATGACACCCTGATCATAGGAGAAAGCTGCCTCTGACACCCTGATATTAGAATTCTGCCTCCACACACCCTGATAATAGGAGAATTCTGCCTCCACACACCCTGATAATAGGAGAATGCTGCCTCCACACACCCTGATAATAGGAGAAAGCTCCCTCCAATGACACTCTGATAATAGGAGAAAACTGCCTCTGACACCCTGATAATAGGAGAAAACTGCCTCTGACACCCTGATCATAGGAGAAAGCTGCCTCCATGACACCCTGATAATAGGAGAAAGCTGCCTCCATGACACCCTGATCATAGGAGAAAGCTGCCTCCAATGACACCCTGATCATAGGAGAAGGCTGCCTCCATGACACCCTGATCATAGGAGAAAGCTGCCTCCATGACACCCTGATAATAGGAGAAAGCTGCCTCCATGACACCCTGATAATAGGAGAATGCTGCCTCCACACACCCTGATAATAGGAGAATGCTGCCTCCACACACCCTGATAATAGGAGAATGCTGCCTCCACACACCCTGATAATAGGAGAATTCTGCCTCCACACACCCTGATAATAGGAGAATGCTGCCTCCACACACCCTGATAATAGGAGAAAGCTGCCTCCATGACACCCTGATAATAGGAGAAAGCTGCCTCAATGACACCCTGATCATAGGAGAAAGCTGCCTCCATGACACCCTGATCATAGAAGGCTGCCTCCATAACACCCTGATAATAGGAGAAAGCTGCCTCCACGACACCCTGATAACAGGAGAAAGCTGCCTCCACGACACCCTGGTAATAGGAGAAAGCTGCCTCCATGACACCCTGATCATAGGAGAAAGCTGCCTCCATGACACCCTGATAATAGGAGAAAGCTGCCTCCATGACACCCTGATAATAGGAGAAAACTGCCTCCATGACACCCTGATAATAGGAGAAAACTGCCTCCATGACACCCTGATTATAGGAGAAAGCTCCCTCCTTGACACCTTGATAACAGGGTACTGCTGCCTCCAAGACACCCTTATAATATACTACTGCCTCCATGACACCCTGATATTAAAATACTGCTACCCACATGACACCCTGATAATAGGATACTGCTGCCTCCATGACACCCTGATAATAGGATATTGCTGCCTCCATGACACCCTGATAATAGGAGAAAGCTTCCTCCATTACACCCTGATAATAGGAGAATGCTGCCTCCATGACACCCTGATAATAGGATACTGCTGCCTCCATGACACCCTAATAATATTATAAAGCTGCCTCCAGACACCCTGTAATAGTGTTCATCACAATTAGTTTATGCAGAGCTGTGCTTGGTGCTAGTCTAGTTCCCCAGTTCCTGAGCACTGTTGTGCATGAGACTCTGCATCTACACAGTCTGTACTACACACAATGCTAAGAATGCTGTAATTGTACATGTTCACTTAGGGTATGTCAGGTTCGCACATCCATATTTTACAGCCAAAGTACTGATTACAGTGTCTGAACTCCACGGGTTTCCATCCCCAAACTTTGAAACTTCCTAGGCATGTATGAGTCTACAACTCGATCTTTACTCTGACCATAAAACTCAGATGGTGAGCCTGGCCTTAGGCCTCATTCCGACGACCATGTTTCACGCATGTGATCTGTTTTTGATGAAGAAAACACATACCCATTGCAGTGTACAAGCTGTTCTCATGTCTGTGTCTTTGTTTTAAACTAAGTATTCACTCCAAAAATCGGAATCATTTTATTTTTTCATTTAGGGATCAAACTCACCAATAGTCTATGGGTCCGTGAAAAAAAAAAAATCAGGCACGCAGATGGCATCCTATAGTTGCATCCTAGTGCTGTCATTTTTTGACTGACTGATGGTAGAAGATTGAGAATCGTACATCAGTTTTTTGCATGCAAAAAATCCTCAAAAAACTGATGGACGACAAACTACAGTATAATAACATTGGCCCCGATTCATTAAAGCAATTTTGCTATAATTTGCTATAAATTGCATTGAAATGTCGCAAAATGTTGTCCAACTCGAACTTAAAGCCAAGTTTCACTCCAGTTTCTTCATATTGGTGTAGCTAGGGCGAGATGGGGGCGTGACTGGATTGTGATGCCACAGCTTGTCTAATTCTTGATGAGCTTGTTGTCATGACATCAGAAATCTTACTCCAGTCAGCGACTAGAGTAAGATTTGTAGCGAGGTGCACACGGCTTGTCAGATGCTTCTGATACATGCTTCCTCTAACAGGATTTCATAACTCTTTTTTTTATTCCTAATCTGTTAAAATGTGTCAAATCACCAGAGTGGATTTCCATAGAATTTCGAGATGCTTCTGACAGGGATCATTTTGAAACTTTACCTCGTTGCTGGGAACTAAAGTTATGATATGCGGTTTTTTTTTTAAAGGTTTCAAGTGGTACTACCAGTCTATTGTTTTTTACATGCCTAACAATGGCATAAACAAAGTGTTTTGTGTTGCAATTTATAAATTAATTGATGTTATAGATTTTATTAGAAGTATAGGATTTAATTTCTTTAGATTTTTTTTATTTAAACACGTGGTCAAAATTGTTGGTATCCCTCGTTTAATGACAGAAAAAACCCACAATGGTCACAGAAATAACTTGAATCTGACAAAAGTAATAATAAAAGATCTATGACAATGAACAAATGAAAGTCAGACATTGCTTTTCAACCATGCTTCCACAGAATTTAAAAAAAAAATGAAACTCATGAAATCGGCCTGGACAGAAATGATGGTACTCCTGAAAATAATGTGACAAAAGGGACATGTCAAATGAAGGCGTGTCCACTAACTAGCATCACAGGTGTCTACAATCTACAATCAGTGAGTGGGCCTGTATATAGGGCTACAGATACTCACTGTGCTGTTTGGTGACATGGTGTGTATCACACTCAACATGGACCAGAGGAAGCGAAGGAAAGCGTTGTCTCAGGAGATTAGAAAGAAAATTATAGACAAACATGTTGTTAAATGTAAAAGTTATAAGACAATCTCCAAGCAGCTTGATGTTCCTGTGACTACAGTTGCACATATTATTCAGAAATGTAAGATCCATGGGACTGTAGCCAACCTCCCTGGACGTGGCCGCAGGAGGAAAATTGATGACAAATCATAGAGACGGATAATACGAATGGTAACAAAAGAGCCCAGAAAAACTTCTAAACAGATTAAAGGTGAACTTCAAGCTCAAGGAACATCAGTGTCAGATCGCACCATCCGTCGTTGTCTGAGCCAAAGTGGGCTTCATGGGAGACGACCAAGGAAGACACCATTGTTGATAAAAAAATCATAAAAAAGGCAGACTGGAATTTGCCAAACTACATGTTGACAAGCCACAAAGCTTCTGGGAGACTGTCCTATGGAAAAATGGAACTTTTTGGCAAGGCACATCAGCTCTATGTTCACAGATGGAAAAATGAAGCATATCAAGAAAAGAACACTGTCCCTACTGTGAAACATGGAGGAACCTCTGCTATGTTCTGGGGCTGTTTTGCTGCATCTGGAACAGGGTGTCTAGAATCTGTGCAGGGTACAATAAAATCTCAAGACTATCAAGGGATTCTAGAGAGAAATGTGCTGCCCAGTGTCAAAGCTTGGTCTCAGTCACAGGTCATGGGTCTTGTAACAGGATAATGACCCAAAACACACAGCTAAAAACACCCAAGAATGGCTAAGAGGAAAACATTGGAGTATTCTGAAATGGCCTTCTATGAGCCCTGACCTAAATCCTATTGGGCATCTTTGGAAAGAGCTGAAACATGCCGTCTAAAAAAAAGGCAACCTTGAAACACGAGACAACTGGAGCAGTTTGCTCTTGAGGAGTGGGACAAAATACCTGTCGAGAGGTGCAGAAGTCTGACAGCTACAGGAATCGTTTGATTGCCTCAAAAGGTTGTGCAACAACTTATTAAGTTTAGGGTACCATCATTTTTGTCCAGGCCTATTTCATGAGTTTTATTTATTTATTTTTTTAATCTATGGCAGTATGGTTGAAAAGCAAAGTCTGACTTTCTCTTGTTCATTTTCATAGATCTTTTATTTATTATTACTTTTGTCAGATTCAAGTTATTACTGTGACCATTGTGGGCTTTTCTGTAATTAAACGAGGGGTACCAACAATTTTGACCACTTGTGTATCTACAAATGGCTCATTGTGATACTGCATATGGAAAAGATCACTTGGTGGTAAGTTATGTATGTTTAACCCCTTAATGACCACCAATACGCCTTTTTACTGACTTTGTAAGAGAATAGCATCTCCATACAGGTGACAATCCAGCAGCTGTCGGCTGTACACTATAGCTGACAACTTGCTGCATTAGCTACAATCAGTGTTGGCACCGACTTTGGCTATTTAACCCCTTATATGCTGCTGTCAATAGTGACTGCACTACCTAAATGGTTAACAGAGTGTGATGGTTCCCTCTTTAACTCCATGATCACCCTGAGATTATGATTGTGTGGTCCTGATGTTTCCCATGGCAGTTCTTGGCCAATTGTCTGCCTTAGAGTCTGTCGGCTACAATAGCCAGTTCAGACGTTAACGACATTTGAATGGTAAAAATAAACGTCTTCATTCCTGTTATGCAACTTTGCATTAATTCCTGAAAAAGCAAATGAAGGGTTAATGAACTATCTGAAAGCAATTTTGAACATGTTAAGGGGTGCGTTTTTTTTAAATGGTATAACTTTTGAGGCTTTCCAATATGTAGGACCCCCAAAGTCACTTCAAATCTGAATAGTTCCCTATAAAAATAAATTTTGTAAATTTCCTTGAAAAATTAAAAATTACTTCTACATTTTTAAACCTTGTAAAATACTAACCAAATTAAACAACATTTTACAAATAGTGCTGATATAAAGCAGACATGAGGGGAATGTTACTTATAATTGCTTTTTTTGTGGTATGACTATCTGGATTAAAAGGATAATCATTCAAAGTTTGGACATTTCTAATTTTTTAAAATTGTTGTCAAATTTCTGATATTTTTACAAAATAAAGCAAAACATATCATCCTAAGTTCACCATTATCATAAAGTATAATATGTAACGAAAAAAAAACCAGTCTCAAAATCAATGGGATATGTTCAAGCATTCCTGTTATTTACTACATAATAACACTGGTCAGATTTTAAAAAATTGGCCCGGTCACTAAGAGGTCAAAATCTTTGTCCGGATTATATAAATTAGATTAAATAATTTATCTAAAGAAAACACTATCTGACTACTCACTTGATTCCATAATGATTAGTGCTAAGTTAGGATCTTGATATAAAATGGGAAGATGACGTAGTATGCATTTTGTTATAGCCTAAGCATTTGTACTGTAAGCGGTGGAGACCACAAGGGTATTATTTTTAAGGGATTTTTTAAGGTGTGGTGGAAAGTAATCAGCGTGTTTTAAGGTCTACAATGTTTTTGGATTTGTTTAGGGTTTTGTTTTTGTAACCACATTGTTCAAGTAACTTGTTGTTCATATGTAGCATTCTCTGTGCAAGCACATTTTGCTCTAGTATATTCAGAATTGGTACATTTTTGGTTGTGTGTTCAGGATGACAACTATTGGCACGTAGTGTTGGCTTTCTAGTGGCTTTAATGGAACCATATTTTAGGTCCCCATGTAAAGATATACCTAGAAAAGACACATGATCTTCATGATGTTCGGCTGTAAACTTAAGATTTAAATGATCATTAAGGTATTTCAGAAATAGGAAACAAAAGATTTTGGTCTCCTTGCCAGATAAGAGGAGGTCATCTATATTATGAAAGTAGCTCCTGATGAGGTGAAGGCATGGATTAACGGTCATATACAGATGACTCTCCTCCCACCATGTAGAGGTTGCCCAATGAGCGGGAGAATTTCTGCCCCAATCGTGCAACAATCTATTTGCAAAATGAATTCACCCACAAATATGAGAAAAATATTCAGCAAAAGAAAATGTGTTTCAGATAATATATAAGAACATAGTCCTTGGAGAAATACTCATGTTTGCCGAGACAAAAAGATAATGCTTTTCTAAATAGAAGATGTGGAAAAGAAGTATGAATAGAAATGATATAATCTGTGAACTACGTGAAATTTTTCCCCAATGTAAATCCTATACTATGGGAGGAAGTTCTTTGGTGTCCTTGGTGTAAACAGGCATAGATATTACCATTGGTTGTAAAAATTGTTCTGCCAGAAAGTATTCAGATAGCCCTAAGGAAGCACCCTCTTCCAGGAGATGTGACAATTTTTTATATGTGGTGTGGGATCAGAGGATGAGTTGTGCTATGTTTTAATTCATTGGTATCCCCTTCCTTTTTTTCCAGTCCCCTGTATACTAGTCCTCCATAAAAATAAAAAAAATCACAAAAAATTAAAATCCTTTTTTTCCCCTTTCTTTTCCCTTCTTTTTCTTTTTTCCCTTTTCTCCTCTAAAATCCAACAACAATGCATGATTCCGTCAGCATTATATTAGCTAAGAGCTAGAATGAATGGTCATCGCCATAATACTAAAATTGGTTTTGTCCAACACAGTTTATCTAGACATTTATTAATTAAACATCAAAAAAATGTAACATCACTATCATTCCTGTAGAATCCATCCCTGAAAATGTACTGAATCGCAATCAAGTGCTGAATAGGAAAGAATCCTTTTGGATTTACCAACTCCAGACTTTATTTCCCAATGGTCTGAATGATGTGGCTGAAAAAGTTTGATCAATAATGCCGACTGAATCATGCATTGTTGTTGAATTTTAGAGGAGAAAGGGAAAAAAGAAAAAGGGAAAAGAAAGGAAAACATTTTTTTTTTTAATTTTTTGGGATTTTTTATTTTTTTTATGGAGGACTAGCCTCCCTTTCATCTGGTTGGGTATGGGTGTTGGGTGTCTATAGAGCTCCCTCAACATTCTGCTCCTTTAGTTTCTTGTGAAGCAAGGTATATATAAAGTGAATGTGGTATACTTTTTTTATATATATGATATACATATTTTTTAAATAACCTAAAGAAGACTCCTGGATGTTTGGAGTTGAAACGCGTTGTTTTATCCTGTAACTCCTAAATAAACTATTCTATTTCATTACCACGAGAATCTTGTGCTTGTGACGGAAGCGCCGACAACTATCTGGGTATTTCTCTGTCTATTGATTGCTTTCACCACAGTTGTCTGAAGCCTCCCGTGAGCCCAGCTGGTCGAGCTGCAGTCCGCCTCCTCGGGATTCCTGTGGGATCCTGTTTATGCCTCAATTCTCCGGTTTCTGGTGAGTGCAACTATTATAGCGTGCAATTTAGCAACAGTTTTTACACTTAGATCGTGCGCGGCGTTTGTTCCCCTTTTTTCTCTCCCTATCTCTTAGGGTCAGTTTGATTCATACATCCTCTCTTAGGCCGGCGTCACACTAGTTTTACGGACATATGAGCGCAGAAAATACGTCCAGACAATACGCGTTGCACATGGCCCAATGATTCTCTATGGGGCAGCTCCTATCTGCCGTATATTACGCATCCGTAATATACGGTATGTTACGGGTGTAGAAAATCGCAGCATGCCGCGTTTGTCAGCGTATTGCGCAAAAAATACGCCAATGAAAGTCTATGGGGGCGAGAAAATTACGGATTACACATGTACCATGCGTGTGACTTGCGAGAAATACGCACCGGTGTTCTATAGAAAAGCCGGCAATTCAGTGCGGTGTACAGTAAAATCACACTGACAGAATAGAATAGGTAGAATAAATGTGTACACATAGAATAGGTATATATACACTACAGTCATATGAAAAAGTTTGGGCACCCCTATTAATCTTAATGTTTTATAAAAATGGTTTATTTTGCAACAGCTATTTCAGTTTCATATATCTAATAACTGTTGGACACAGTAATGTTTCTGCCTTGAAATTAGGTTTATTGTGCTAACAGAAAATGTGCAATCTGCAAACAAAATTTGACAGGTGCATAAGTATGGACAATACTCCTACCTACTTTTTACTGACTTACTAAAGCACTTTTTTGGTTTTGTAACCTCATTGAGCTTTGAACTTCATAGCTAGGTGTATGCAATCATGAGAAAAGCTACTTAAAGTGGCCACTTGCAAGTTGTTCTCCTGTTTGAATCTCCTCTGAAGAGTGGCATCATGGGCTCCTCAAAACAACTGTCAAATGATCTGAAAACAAAGATTATTCAACATAGTTGTTCAGGGGAAGGATACAAAAAGCTGTCTCAGAGATTTAACCTGTCAATTTCCACTGTGAGGAACATAGTAAGGAAATGGAAGAACACAGGTACAGTTCTTGTTAAGGCCAGAAGTGGCAGGCCAAGAAAAACATCAGAAAGACAGAGAAGAAGAATGGTGAGATCAGTCAAGGACAATCCTCAGACCATCTCCAGAGAGCTGCAGCATCAACTTGCTGCAGATGGTGTCACTGTGCATCGGTGCTACGGCTGCGGCCACAAACGTGGCCGAGCCGACACCTCCATGTCGCCAGACCATGACGACGTGGGCAAGCGTCCCAAAAAGGAACACAATGTGGACCCACTGGACCACATAGAGTAACCTGGACCTACCCAGACTAGGAAAGGGCAGCGAGCAGGGTCTGTGGCAGCTGAGCATGCGAACAAGATGTCGATATGCAGAACTAGACTACACCGCACAACTTCAGGTATGAAGAAACAAAGTTTACTTAAATGACAGCACAGTACATAACAAAACATAATGATGTCAGGATCCCGATTCCACATGTCAAGGAAGGGTACACGACACAGACGTCAGACGATGGCAGGAGTCATCACGGGTTGATGCAGTCCAGGTTATCTGGCACGGGCATACTAGGACGGCCTCTCTCTCAGGCCTCAGGCGTAGCACAGGCTCAGCAGGAGAACATCAGACACCGATCCCAGAAGGACGTCATCACTGGGTGAACCTCAGGACATCAGGATCACAGGCAGGACATCAGGATCACAGGCAGGACATCAGGACCACAGGCTTAGATGGACGTCTGATGATGGCAGAAGTCATCACGGGTTGATGCAGTCCAGGGTCATCTGGCACGGGCATACTAGGACAGCCTCTCTCTCAGGCCTCAGGCGTAGCACAGGCTCAGCAGGAGAACATCAGACACCGATCCCAGAAGGACGTCATCTCAGGGTGGACATCAGGACACAGGCAGGACATCTGGACACAGGCAGGACATCTGGACACAGGCAGGACATCTGGACACAGGCAGGACATCTGGACACAGGCAGGACATCTGGGACACTGGCATGGCAGCCCAGGTCATCGGCTGGGACACTGGCGTGGCAGCCCAGGGAATCAGGACATCGGACAAGGAAAGGACATCGGGAATACCGGAAAGACATCTGGGACACTGGCGTGGCAGCCCAGGTCATCGGCTGGGACACTGGCGTGGCAGCCCAGGAATCAGGACATCGGACACCGGAAGGACATCAGACACAGGCTGGACATCAGGAATACCGGAAAGACATCTGGGACACTGGCATGGCAGGCCAGGTCATCGGCTGGGACACGGATGGCACAGGACCAGGTAGCGGAGGTCATCAGGTTCATAACTATGGCCGTCAGGCTCCGGGCATCAGACCTAGGAAGGAACTCAAGCGTGATGGTGCTAGCTCCGCTGGACTGGAACTGGGCCAGACGGGGTTAGCACCGAATGGAAGGCTGAGCACAGAATAGTAAGAGCTCAGCAAGAACACCGAACTCCATCTTTAAATGATGAGCCCGGAAAGTTCAGTCACTGGGTGCGGGGTGTCAGACACAATAGGACTTCAGAAACATAACACAGGCAGGTTCAGACAGGATCAGGTACTGGATATGCAGCCTCCAGGATAGGCGGATCTGGGTACTCTGCCCCCAGAACAGGCTGGTAAACAAGACACAAACAGATCTGGATATACAGCCTCCAGGATAGGCGGATCTGGGTACTCTGCCCCCAGAACAGGCGAGAGACAGGTATCAGATCTCCCAGAACATACTGCAGACAGAAAGGGAGCTGGATACCTCACAAGGCAAGACACAGAAACACAATGCAATGCTCTGGCCACGCCCAGCAGCAAAGAGGAAGTTTATATAGGAGCTGCTCCTCAGCAATAGGCTGAGGAAGCAACACAGGTGCACACTCAAACCCTGATAAAAGCAGGGTAGGTGTGGCCGCGCGCACCCTAAGCACAAACAGAAACCATTACAGCACTGACAGCACAGGAACTGTGGCTTAGGGCACCTGGCAGCGGCTGCTAGCCTGGACACACGCGGAAAGCCATGCACCAGCTGCAGAGGACCTCGCAAGCCGTGGCTAGCTTCCAAGCAGCAGCCAGGGACAGCACAAGCGAGTGGCCATGCAGCAGAGCAAAGTCATCACAGCACATGTACAGCTACGCAGCGGTGGCAGGGAACTGAGCAGAATCCATACAGGTAACAGACAACAGTATCCCTGCACATTAGGGGGAGAGGAGCAAGGGTTAAAGCAGAGACATGCAAAAGTAACGCCGAAGAAACAAGGTATAAACCCAGCGGTGTTACAATTGGTCAACTATACAACGCACTGTGTTTTTTTGCCGCCATGCATAACGCCTTTTTGTATTACCAAACAACTCAATCTTGGTTTCATGAGTCCACAGGACCTTCTTCCAAAAAGAAATTGGCTTCTCCAAATGTGCTTTTGCATACCTCAGCCGACTCTGTTTGTGGCGTGCTTGCAGAAACGGCTTCTTTCGCATCACTCTCCCATACAGCTTCTCCTTGTGCAAAGTGCGTTGTATAGTTGACCGATGCACAGTGACAACATCTGCAGCAAGTTGATGCTGCAGATCTCTGGAGGTGGCCTGAGGATTGTCCTTGACTGATCTCACCATTCTTCTTCTCTGCCTTTCTGATGTTTTTCTTGGCCTGCCACTTCTGGCCTTAACAAGAACTGTACCTGTGTTCTTCCATTTCCTTACTATGTTCCTCACAGTGGAAATGGACAGGTTAAACCTCTGAGACAGCTTTTTGTATCCTTCCCCTGAACAACTATGTTGAATAATCTTTGTTTTCAGATCATTTGACAGTTGTTTTGAGGAGCCCATGATGCCACTCTTCGGAGGAGATTCAAACAGGAGAACAACTTGCAAGTGGCCACTTTAACTAGCTTTTCTCATGATTGCATACACCTAGCTATGAAGTTCAAAGCTCAATGAGGTTACAAAACCAAAAAAAGTGCTTTAGTAAGTCAGTAAAAAGTAGGTAGGAGTATTTAAAACAAGAAAATGATAAGGGTGCCCATACTTATGCACCTGTCAAATTTTGTTTGAATGCAGATTGCACATTTTCTGTTAGTAAAATAAACCTCATTTCAAGGCAGAAACATTACTGTGTCCAACAGTTATTAGATATATGAAACTGAAATAGCTGTTGCAAAAAAAATCATTTTTATAAAACATTAAGCTTAAGATTAATAGGGGTGCCCAAACTTTTTCATATGACTGTATACTGTGTGTATATACAGGGGCGTAACTACCGCGGTCGCAGCGGTCGCCATTGCGACCGGGCCCCGCAGGTCAGGGGCCCCGGGCCGGCAGGTCTGAGCAGGGCCAGGCTGGCCATCGGGCACTTCTGGCAAATGCCAGAAGAGCCGATGCCAGTAGTGGGCCGCTGCACTGTTCCTCCCCCGGAACCCCCCCAGTGCCGCCGCCGCCGCCGCATTTAACTATACCGGCGTCTATGACACCGGTATAGTTCAATGCAATGATGGGAGGAGAGAGCGTCACCTGACGCTTCCTCTCCCATCATTCCCCGCTCTGCCTCTGACAGTACACTGCGGGTGCGCGATGACGTCATATCATCGCGCACCTGCAGTGTCCTGGGCAGACTGCAGCCGCCAGGAGCAGCGCGGGCAAAAGGAAGGGTGAGGAGAGTTTTTTTTTTTTTTTTCTTTTTAACCGGACTGTGGGGCCATTATCGGGGGGGATGAGATGAGATGTGGGCTGTGCTCTATATACCCCTGTGCGGGCTGTGCTGTATATACCCCTGTGGGGCTGTGCTGTATATATCCCTGTGCGGGCTCTGCTGTATATACCCCTGTGGGGGCTATGCTGTATATATCCCTGTGCGGGCTCTGCTGTATATATCCCTGTGCGGGCTCTGCTGTATATACCACTGTGCGGGCTCTGCTGTATATACCACTGTGCGGGCTCTGCTGTATATACCACTGTGCGGGCTCTGCTGTATATAACACTGTGCGGGCTGTGCTCTATATACCACTGTGCGGGCTCTGCTGGATATACCACTGTGCGGTCTGTGCTGGATATACCACTGTGCTGTCTGTGCTGGATATACCACTGTGAGGGCTGTGCTGGATATACCACTGTGCGGTCTGTGCTGGATATACCACTGTGCGGTCTGTGCTGGATATACCACTGTGCGGTCTGTGCTGGATATACCACTGTGAGGGCTGTGCTGGATATACCACTGTGCGGTCTGTGCTGGATATACCACTGTGCGGTCTGTGCTGGATATACCACTGTGCGGTCTGTGCTGGATATACCACTGTGCGGTCTGTGCTGGATATACCACTGTGCGGTCTGTGCTGGATATACCACTGTGCGGGCTGTGCTGTATATACCCCTGTGCGGGCTGTGCTGTATATACCACTGTGCGGTCTGTGCTGGATATACCACTGTGAGGGCTGTGCTGGATATACCACTGTGCGGTCTGTGCTGGATATACCACTGTGCGGTCTGTGCTGGATATACCACTGTGCGGTCTGTGCTGGATATACCACTGTGCGGTCTGTGCTGGATATACCACTGTGCGGTCTGTGCTGGATATACCACTGTGCGGGCTGTGCTGGATATACCACTGTGCGGGCTGTGCTGGCACCCAACACCATGTTGCAGTGCAGGAGATTCCTGCAACAGTCCGAGGCGTATCTAGGGGAAGCGGGGCGGGGGAAGGTGGGGGGGTTGCGGGGGCGGGGGAAGGTGGGGGGGTAGGGGGGGTAGGGGGGGGGCCCCATTTGGAAGTTCGCACCGGGGCCCATAACTTTGTAGTTACGCCACTGTGTATATATATATATACACACTCACCGGCCACTTTATTAGGTACACCATGCTAGTAACGGGTTGGACCCCCTTTTGCCTTCAGAACTGCCTCAATTCTTCGTGGCATAGATTCAACAAGGTGCTGGAAGCATTCCTCAGAGATTTTGGTCCATATTGACATGATGGCATCACACAGTTGCCGCAGATTTGTCGGCTGCACATCCCAAAGATGCTCCATACAAGGCAGGATGGATCCATGCTTTCATGTTGTTTACGCCAAATTCTGACCCTACCATCCGAATGTCGCAGCAGAAATCGAGACTCATCAGACCAAGCAACGTTTTTCCAATCTTCTACTGTCCAATTTCGATGAGCTTGTACAAATTGTAGCCTCAGTTTCCTGTTCTTAGCTGAAAGGAGTGGTACCCAGTGTGGTCTTCTGCTGCTGTAGCCCATCTGCCTCAAAGTTCGACGCACTGTGCGTTCAGAGATGCTCTTAGGCCTACCTTGGTTGTAACGGGTGGCGATTTGAGTTACTGTTGCCTTTCTATCAGCTCGAACCAGTCTGCCCATTCTCCTCTGACCTCTGGCATCAACAAGGCATTTCCGCCCACAGAACTGCCGCTCACTGGATTTTTTTTCTTTTTCGGACCATTCTCTGTAAACCCTAGAGATGGTTGTGCGTGAAAATCCCAGTAGATCAGCAGTTTCTGAAATACTCAGACCAGCCCTTCTGGCACCAACAACCATGCCACGTTCAAAGGCACTCAAATCACCTTTCTTCCCCATACTGATGCTCGGTTTGAACTGCAGGAGATTGTCTTGACCATGTCTACATGCCTAAATGCACTGAGTTGCCGCCATGTGATTGGCTGATTAGAAATTAAGTGTTAACAAGAAGTTGGACAGGTGTACCTAATAAAGTGGCCGGTGAGTGTGTATATATATCAGTGAGACACATCTATATATATATATATATATATATAAATATATATAATTGTCTAAGGGGTACTTCCGTCTTTCTGTCTGAAACTTCCGTCACGGAAATCCCGTGTCGCTGATTGGTCGCGGCAGCCATGACATGTTATATACCTCGTGGGCTGCTATATACTACGTGGGCAGTATTATATACTGCGTGGGCAGTATTATATACTGCGTGGGCAGTATTATATACCGCGTGGCTGCTATATACTACGTGGCCAGTGTTAGATACTATGTGGGCTGTGTTATGTACTGCGTGGCCTATGCTATATATTACGTGGCCACTGTTATATACTGCATGGCCTGTGTTATATACTACATCACCTGTGTTATATACTGCGTGGGCTGTGTTATATACTGCGTGGCCTGTTTTAACACATTGGATATTCTACAATATGTATGTATGTATGTATGTATGTATGTAGCAGCCACATAGTATATAGCACAGGCCACATAGTATTTGTCTGCTATATACTACATGGCTCCTATATACTACGTGGCCTGTGCTATATACTATGTGGCTGCTATATACATACATACATATTCTAGAATACCTGATGCGTTAGAATCGGGCCACCATCTAGTATATATATATATATATTTATATTTAATTCAGTGCTAGATAGCAGAAAAGCTCTGCTAATGAAGCGGTGCTCCTGCCTGTAAAACTTGGTGAATGAATGGAATGCAGGGGAATATACTGTAGTTACTTCGAGCGCAGTGATGCGCCCTCTGCTGGATGAACTCATATGAACTCGAGCGTGGGAAATTTTCAGAATATTTTCTTTACATTAGTAAAGAGGAATATGTAATAAAAGAAGGGATATGAAATGGTTTACTGTATGTAAACCATGTCTCATATCCTGTCGGGTTTGTGAAGGAGATAGCAAAAGCCGGCAATTGAATTACCGGCTTTTCTGCTATCTAGCGCTGAATTAAATAAATATATATATATATATATATGTGTCTCACTGATATATATATATATATATATATATATATATATATATATATATATATAAAATGTATATATGTTTTTAAGAATATTTGAGCTGATGGATCCATGTTATGTCCATTTTGCAAGCCTGCGAGAAAAAAATCGCCGTACGGATGCCATACGGATGACACACGGATAAATTTGTGCGTAAAAATCGCATCCTCGCATTGAATACGGAACAGTGTTTTGGGACAATTACTGCGTATTATGGCCGTAAAAAACAGACCGTATTTCCATACGCCTAGTGTGACGCCGGCCTTAGACTCACCTTTCATTACTTACATTTACACTAGCCTGTGCAGCTGAAGCCAGCTGGAACAGATGACGTCACCATGCTGGCACTGAGTCTTGATGACACACGCTGCACGGTGAGGTCATCACAATTTACTGAACAGCCAAACCAAGCAAACAAGGAAGTCACACTATCTATTCTGGCTACATGTGGAGCTGCTCCGCTGTCATCTTTTGATGGATCCCTTGTTTTTAGTGGAACTAACCTTTGCCCATGTTTGCTAGAAGCTGATGTTAGCCCTGATCCTTACATCCTGCTGAATCCACTACTCTTTGAAGTCCCAGTCACTGTTATATTTTAGCCATCCTGGTGTGTGCTGACCTCCTGTGGTATTTTTTTGACATTACAAGAAGAAATCATGTTTGGGTATGAAATTTCATAGCAATCATTGTATTGGTTCCTCCATCAAATAAAGAGTCATTGCCATGGGAAGACTGTAAATAATAATTGAAAAAGTCACAACATTTTTAATCTAAATTACTTTCAGGAATTCTGCATCTGATGTAGCATATCATTCCAGGCCTAAGATAATAATAATAGCCCTATGTGGCTCCATAGAAGCTGTATCACAGATTCATATGAGGTGAAGCTGTAAATGTACTGTGTTCTTGAGCCCTAACAATGTTACTTCACTCAATGCCGCTTGTAATAGAGCAAAAAACAGAAATTATACAGCAATTGTTCACACCTAAAGGGACGTTGTCACCAGGTATTCACTATTCCATCTGACAGCAGCTTGATGTAGGGGTAGAGATCATTATTCCAGTGATGTATCTCTTATTGGGCTGCTTGTTGCAGTTTTGATAAAATCACGATTTCATCTGCTGCGGCTCTGAATGCTGATCTCTATATAACCCTGCCCACACTACTGGTGGCAGCTTTCACACTGTATATAAGCAGAAAGCTACCAATCAGTGGTGGGGGTACAGTTATACAGACCTCATAAATATGGAGAACTATAAGGTAGCAGATTTATTAGTCCTCTAGTGATAAACTCTTGCTGATAAAACATTGCATTTTATCAAAACTACAGCAAGCATCCCAGTAACCTCCTTGCTGAGTTCCTTCCAAAACTGTGTACATGTTTTGATGCTATGTAGAGAGCAAAGAGTGGTCGCACAAATATTGATTTGCTTTAGATTTCTCTTTTCTTCATTCACTTCGCGTAATATGTATACACTGTAGAGGTTTGTTCTCACTCAGCAGTCCATACAAACATACAGTGGGTCCGCCTGCTCATTATAGTGTCCAGTTCTTTAGGCCTTAGCACAGCCCAACACAAAGGGGATCCACACAGCTCCAGATCCAGCTACTAAATGATACACTCGGTCTCCATTTTATCTTCCAAACCACGCCCCTGGGGTAGGGATATGTGAGCCGTCATTCCCACCCATCTCTTATGACCACTGGTAAAACCCAGCCCTGGAATGGCCTGATAACTCTCTCAGCACTATGTGTGCTGGGTCTTACTTCCGAGCTCACATCACCGCATCTAATAGCCGCGATGACACATATCTCCCCTCAATGACTCTTCCTTCGGCCATCTTACAACACATTTATGTTAAAAAGTGTTTACCCCCTTCCTGGTTTCCTATTCTTTTGCATGTTTGTCACATTTAAAAATTTTAGATCACCAAATTTAAATATTAGGCAAAGATAACAGAAATAAACAAAATGCAGTTTTTAAAAAAGGGTCTTTATTTTTAAGGGAAAAAGAAACCCTATGGTTACCAGCAAGTGGGACCTAAGATGTAACTTTAATTAATAAATTTAAAAGGTCTAAATCAAAGACCGAACAAGAAAAAAACTTTTCGCTTTAAAAACAGATCAATAGATACTCATTAATTATTCAAAAAGAGGATATATACAATAAATCCAGTTATCTCAATGCCAGTCGCTGTCCAAAAATCAGCTGTCATGTTAGGACTAGTGCTGTATATTGTGTGTTCATTAATGAGTGAAACAGTGAGACAGAAACTGAATCCAATTATCTCAATAACAGTCACAGTTCCTCTCTATGTAATCTCAATGGAATTGGTGCTGTATCTTCCAGATGTCAGTCCCAATTTACATTCATTGTATTGGGTGTACGATATAAACAGTACAAATGCATTCAAATCACATCAAACCATGAAGTCAATCCACTTCATATTTGTAGTATAGCACAAGGATTGATCTCACCCAAACAGAAGGCCGATAACCGCAACAAATTCATCAGGGTATTGAAACGTGATTCTTGAGGAGTTATGACAAAGGCTTTGAGAATTCACCCAACGCGCTTCTATCCATTAGGTTTCATCAGGGGATCAGGAATACTTCATTAAAGGAAAAAGCCAATTGCTAGAGAAAAGTCCTGCCGCTGTCTGCGGTTAACAGGACATAATGTATTGGGTAAATCGTTCACCCAGTGTACCTTTTAAAAGAGCACGCCAAACTTGTACTGTCATTTTCAGGAGTTCTGGCATGTCACTTCCAGTCTGCGACACGCATGGTGGAACGCAGGTGCCGCCAAGCATCACTTCCGGTCTGTGACACGCGTGGTGGAGCGCAAGTGCCACCAAGCAATTCCCGTCCACCTCGTCACTTCCTGATTCAGGTATGCACTATAGAACATAACCAGACCACCTTCGGCGTGTCATATCCGGGTGGTGGAACACACAATGAAGCGCAACAGCTAAAGCACACTCTAGAACGTATGCACTCTATAGTATAACCAATCCAACATCAGTGGGGTGACACATTCAATGTATATAAATATCACTTATAGATAATAGTTAATAAGTATTAACCAAAAAGCATCAAGAAAAAAGCCACATTAGGCCCCCCCACTTAACCCCTTTCTGACATTGGACGTACTATCCCGTCGAGGTGGGGTGGGCCCGTATGACCACCGACGGGATAGTACGTCCAGCGCGAGCGGCGGCGCTCACGGGGGGAGCACGGCCGGGTGTCAGCTGACTATCGCAGCTGACATCTGGCACTATGTACCAGGAGCGGTCACGGACCGCCCCCGGCACATTAATCCCCGGCACACCGCGATCAAACATGATCGCGGTGTGCCGGCGGTACAGGGAAGCATCGTGCAGGGAGGGGGCTCCCTGCGTGCTTCCCTGAGACCCCCGGAGCAACGTGATGTGATCGCGTTGCTGCGAGGGTCTCTTACCTCCTCCTCGCTGCAGGTGCCTGGATCCAAGATGGCCGCGGCATCCGGGTCCTGCAGGGAGGGAGGTGGCTTACCAAGTGCCTGCAGTGCTGTAAGTCAGATCAGTGCTGTGCAAACTGTCAGATCAACGATCTGTGATGTCCCCCCCTGGGACAAAGTAGAAAAGAAAAAAAAAAAAAAAAAAAATCCTAAATAAAGAAAAAAAAAAATTATTATTCCCATAAAAACATTTCTTTATCTAACTTTAAAAAAAACAAAACAATAAAAGTACACATATTTAGTATCGCCGCGTCCGTAACGACCCCACCTATAAAACTATATCACTAGTTAACCCTTTCAGTGAACACCGTAGGAAAAAAAAAAACGAGGCAAAAAACAACGCTTTATTATCATACCGCCGAACAAAAAGTGGAATAACACGCGATCAAAAAGACGATTTAAATAACCATGATACCGCTGAAAACGTCATCTTGTCCCACAAAAAACGAGCCGCCATACAGCGTCAAAGAAAAAATAAAAAAGTTATAGTCCTCAGAATAAAGCGATGCCAAAATAATTATTTATTCTATAAAATAGTTTTTATCATATAAAAGCGCCAAAGCATAAAAAAAATGATATAAATGAGGTATCGCTGTAATCGTACTGACCCGAAGAATAAAACTGCTTTATCAATTTTACCAAACGTGGAACGGTATAAATGCCTCCCCCAAAAGAAATTCATGAATAGCTGTTTTGTCATTCTGC
The DNA here is from genome assembly GCF_051348905.1 of Ranitomeya variabilis. Taxonomy (NCBI): domain Eukaryota; kingdom Metazoa; phylum Chordata; class Amphibia; order Anura; family Dendrobatidae; genus Ranitomeya; species Ranitomeya variabilis. The sequence continues at coordinate 436,324,174 of NC_135236.1, forward strand.
CTCACAAAAATCGGAATAAAAAGCGATCAAAAACTGTCACGTGTCCGAAAATGTTACCAATAAAAACGTCAACTCGTCCCGCAAAAAACAAGACCTCACATGACTCTGGACCAAAATATGGAAAAATTATAGGTCTCAAAATGTGGAGACGCAAAAACTTTTTTGCTATAAAAAGCGTCTTTTAGTGTGTGACGGCTGCCAATCATAAAAATCCGCTATAGAAAATGCTATAAAAGTAAATCAAACCTTCCTTCATCACCCCCTTAGTTAGGGAAAAATAATAAAATTAAAAAAATGTATTTATTTCCATTTTCCCATTAGGGTTAGGGCTAGGGCTATTGTTGGAGCTAAAGTTAGGGTTGGGGCTAAAGTTAGGGTTAGAGTTGGGGCTAAAGTTAGGGTTTGGATTACATTTAGGGTTGGGATTAGAGTTAGGGGTGTGTCAGGGTTAGGGGGTGTGGTTAGGGTTACCGTTGGGATTAGGGTTAGGGGTGTGTTTGGATTGGGGTTTCAGTTAGAATTGGGGAGTTTCCACTGTTTAGGCACATCAGGGGCTCTCCAAACGCGACATGGCATCCGATCTCAATTCCAGCCAATTCTGCATTGAAAAAGTAAAACAGTGCTCCTTCCCTTCCGAGCTTTCCCTTGCGCCCAAACAGGGGTTTACACCAACATATGGGGCATCAGCGTACTCGGGACAAATTGGACAACAACTTTTGGGGTCAAAGTTCTCTTGTTACCCTTGGGAAAATATAAATTTAGGGGGCTAAAAATCATTTTTGTGGGAAAAAAGGATTTTTTATTTTCATGGCTCTGCATTGTAAACTGTAGTGAAACCCTTGGGGGTTCAAAGTTCTCACAACACATCTAGATAAGTTCCTTGGGAGGTCTAGTTTCCAATATGGGGTCACTTTTGGGAGTTTCTACTGTTTGGGTACATCAGGGGCTCTGCAAATGCAACGTGACGCCTGCAAACCAATCCATCTAAGTCTGAATTCCAAATGGTGCTCCTTCCCTCCCGAGCTCTGCCATGCGCCCAAACAGTGGTTCCCCCCCACATATGGGGTATCAGCGTACTCAGGACAAATTGGACAACAACTTTTGGGGTCCAATTTATCTTGTTACCCTTGTGAAAATACAAAACTGGGGGCTAAAAAATCATTTTTGTGAAAAAGAAAAAAATAATTTTTATTTTCACGGCTCTGCGTTATAAACTGTAGTGAAACACTTGGGGGATCAAAGCTCTCAAAACACATCTAGATAAGTTCCTTAGGGGGTCTACTTTCCAAAATGGTGTCACTTGTGGGGGGTTTAATGTTTAGGCACATCAGGGGCTCTCCAAACGCGACATGGCATCCCATCTTAATTCCTGTCAATTTTGCATTGAAAAGTCAAATGGCGCTCCTTCCCTTCCGAGCTCTGCCATGCGCCCAAACAGTCGTTTACCCCCACATATGGGGTATCGGCGTACTCAGGACAAATTGCACAACAACCTTTGTGGTCTAATTTCTTCTCTTACCCTTGGGAAAATAAAAAATTGGGGGCGAAAAGATCATTTTTGTGAAAAAATATGATTTTTTATTTTTACGGCTCTGCATTATAAACTTCTGTGAAGCACTTGTTGGGTCAAAGTGCTCACCACACATCTAGATAAGTTCCTTAAGGGGTCTACTTTCCAAAATGGTGTCACTTGTGGGGGTTTCAATGTTTAGGCACATCAGGGGCTCTCCAAACGCAACATGGCGTCCCATCTTAATTCCAGTCAATTTTGCATTGAAAAGTCAAATGGCGCTCCTTCCCTTCCGAGCTCTGCTATGCGCCTAAACAGTGGTTTACCCCCACATATGGGGTATCAGCGTACTCAGCACAAATTCTACAACAACTTTTGGGGTCCATTTTCTCCTGTTACCCTTGGTAAAATAAAACAAATTGGAGCTGAAATAAATTTTGTGTAAAAAAGATTTAAATGTTAATTTTTATTTAAACATTCCAAAAATTCGTGTGAAACACCTGAAGGGTTAATAAATTTCTTCAATGTGGTTTTGAGCACCTTGAGGGGTGCAGTTTTTAGAATGGTGTCACAGTTGGGTATTTTCTATCATATAGACCCCTCAAAATGACTTCAAATGAGATGTGGTCCCTAAAAAAAAAAAATGGTGTTGTAAAAATGAGAAATTGCTGGTCAACTTTTAACCCTTATAACTCCCTAACAAAAAAAAATTTGGGTTCCTAAATTGTGCTGATATAAAGTAGACATGTGGGAAATGTTACCTATTAAGTATTTTGTTTGACATATCTCTGTGATTTAAGGGCATAAAAATTCAAAGTTGGAAAATTGCAAAATTTGCCAAATTTCCATTTTTTTCACAAATAAACGCAAGTTATATCGAAGAAATTTTACCACTATCATGAAGTACAATATGTCACGAGAAAACAGTGTCAGAATCGCCAAGATCCGTTGAAGCGTTCCAGAGTTATAACCTCATAAAGGGACAGTGGTGAGAATTGTAAAAATTGGCCCGGTCATTAACGTGCAAACCACCCTTGGGGGTAAAGGGGTTAAAACGTAAATTAATCGTGGCTTATCACATTTGAGAAGCGGAGTTTAAATTCCCTAGCCACACCCAGGCCTGATTATTGCCGCACCTGTTCTCAATCAAGAAATCACTTAAATAGGACCTGTATGACAAAAGGGAAGTACACCAAAAGCTCCTCAAAAGCTAGATATCATGCTGCGATCCAAAAAAATTCTGGCACAAATGAGAAACAAAGTAATTGAGATTTGTCAGTCTGGAAAAGGTTATAAAGCCATTTCTAAAGCTTTGGGACTCCAGCGAATCACAGTGAGAGCCATTTCCCACAAATGGCAAAAACATGGAACAGTGGTGAACCTTCCCAGGAGTGGGTGGCTGACTTAAATTACTCCAAAAGTGTAGTGACAAATCATGCACGAGATCACAAAAGTCCCCACAAAAGCATACAAAGAACTACAGACCTCACTTACCTCAGTTAAGGTCAGTGTTCACAACTAAACCATAAGAAAAACACTGGGCAAAAATGGCCTAGATGGCGGAGTTCCAACATGAAAACCACTGCTTACCAATAAGAACATAAAGGTTCGTCTCAATTTTGCCAGAAAACATTTTGATGATCCCCAAGACTTTTGGGAGAGAACTCTGTGGACAGACAAAAGTTGAACTTTTTGGAAGGTGTATACAGCATTTCAAAATAGGAACATCATACCAACAATAAAATATGGTGGTGATAGTGTGATGGTCTTTGGATATTTTGATGTTTCAGGACCTGGAAGACTTACTGTGGTAATTGGAACCATGAATACTGTCTACTAAAAAATCATGAAGGAGAATGCCAGGCCTTCTGTTCGTGACTTCAAGCTGAAGCACACTTGGTTTATGCAGCAGGACAATTATCCAAATGTCCTCCTCTGAATTGCTTGGAGTGGCCTTGTCAAAGTCTTGACCTTAATCTGATTGAGATGCTGTGGCATGACCTTAAAAAGGTGCTTCACGCTTGGAACCCTCGAATGTGGCTGAATTACAACAATTCTGCTAAGATGAGTGGGCCAAAATTCCTCCAGAGAGTTGTAAAACACTTATTGCCAGTTATTGCAAACTCTTTATTGCAGTTGTTGCTGCTAAGCGTGGCCCAACCAATTATTAGGTTTAGGGGCAATCACTTCTTCACACAGGGCCCTTTAGGTTTGGATTTCTTTTTACCTTAATAATAAAGACCTTCATTTAAAAACTGCATTTTGTGCTTAATTGTGTTATCTCTGGCTAATATTTAACTTTGGTGACCTGAAACATTTAAGTGTGACAAACATGCAAAAGAATAGGAAATCAGGAAGGGAGCAAACACTTTTTCACACAATTGTATATAGCCTAAAGGCTGAGTCACACATAACGATATCGTTGCAACGTCACGCTTTTGGTGACGTAGCAATGATCCCGCTAACGATCTTGTTATGTGTGACAGCGACCAACGATCAGGCCCCTGCTGGGAGATCGTTGGTCGTTGGGGAATGATCAGGACCATTTTTTGGTCGCTGATCACCCGCTGTCATCGCTGGATCGGCGTGTGTAGCGCCGATCCAGCGATGCGTTCACTTGTAACCAGGGTAAATATCGGGTTACTAAGCGCAGGGCCGCGCTTAGCAACCCGATATTTACCCTGCTTACCATTGTACAAGTTAAAAAAAAAACCAGTACATACTCACATTCTGATGTCTGTCACGTCCCCCGGTATCCACAGGGTTAAAACTGCTTTCGGCAGGAGCGCTGCTAATATGCACGCGCTGCTGCCGAGAGCTTCCCTGCACTGACTGTCAGCGCCGGCCGTAAAGCAGAGCGTCAACGCTGTGCTCCGCTTTACGGCCGGCGCTGACACAGTCAGTGCAGGGAAGCTCTCTGCAGCAGCGCGTGCATATTAGCAGCGCTCTTGCCAAAAGCAGTTTTAACCCTGTGGACGCCGGCGGGGGATGTGACAGACATCAGAATGTGAGTATGTAGTGTTTTTTTTTTTTACTTTTACAATGGTAACCAGGGTAAATATCGGGTTACTAAGCGCGGCCCTGTGCTTAGTAACCCGATATTTACCCTGGTTACCTGGGTGCTGCAGGGGGACTTCGGCATCGTTGAAGATAGTTTCAACGATGCCGAAGTCGTTCCCCTGATCGTTGGAGAGAGCTGTCTGTGACAGCTCCCCAGCGACCACACAACGCCTTACCAACGATCACGGCCAGGTCGTATCGCTGGTCGTGATCGTTGGTAAGTCGTTTAGTGTAACGGTACCTTAAGGGTACCGTCACACAGTGAAATTTTCATCGCTACGACGGTACGATTCGTGACGTTCTAGCGATATCGTTACGATATCGCTGTGTCTGACACGCTACTGCGATCAGACATCACGCTGAGAATCGTACGTCGTAGCAGATCGTTTGGAACTTTCTTTCGTCGCTTGATCACCCGCTGACATCGCTGGATCGTTGTGTGTGACACCGATCCAGCGATGTGTTTGCTTGTAACCAGGGTAAACATCGGGTAACTAAGCGCAGGGCCGCGCTTAGTAACCCGATGTTTACCCTGGTTACCAGCGTAAACGTAAAAAAAAACAAACAGTACATACTCACATTCCGGTGTCTGTCCCCCGGCGTCTCAGCTTCTCTGCACTGTGAGCGCCTGCCGGCCGGAAAGCGAGCACAGCGGTGACGTCACCGCTCTGCTTTCCGGCTATGGTGCTTACACAGTGCAGAGAAGCAGAATGCCGGGGGACAGACACCGGAATGTGAGTATGTACTGTTTGTTTTTTTTACGTTTACGCTGGTAACCAGGGTAAACATCGGGTTACTAAGCGCGGCCCTGCGCTTAGTAACCCGATGTTTACCCTGGTTACCCGGGGACTTCGGCATCGCTCCAGCGCCGTGATTGCAAAGTGTGACCGCAGTCTACGACGCTGGAGCGATAATCATACGACGCTGCGACGTCACGGACCGTGCCGTCGTAGCGATGAAAATGGCACTGTGTGACGGTACCCTAACACTATACATATATTATCACAAGGCTGTGATTGTCAGGGGCATGTAGTGTGCATGGTATTCCCAGGCACACAGAAATCTCCTTACTGTGTGCTTATCTCATCCATCTTTGTGTCCAACCTCTTGAACACTAATATCTTCGGTGTTCTGCTTGCATCCTGATCCTGACCCTGGTTCTGGCTTGTTTATTTCCTGCTTGTCCAGGTCCTGCTTGTTCATCCGGACCTTCTTATTTTTGATGTTCTTCTTGTGGCTTAGGAAGACAACTTGCTCTGATGTTATTAATGAGCTTGTGGATAGTTTGGGGCTTTTCAGCTGATATTGGAAAATGAACACTCCGTTTATAATGCCAAATGGTCTGCTGAGAGGGCTGAGTTGTTAGCCTCTGCTACTTTCAGTATTTGGAGATTGAATGGTCTGGAGCCATGCTGGATGTGGCTTGTTTATAAGAGAAAAAAAACAGAAGGCGGTGATTACATGAGAACAGTAGATGGTATAGTTCAGAAAGACTAGAAGCCCCCTACATGTTATATAAATGTGAATAAAAAACCCTATTTTGTCACTATCTGCCAATCATTTAACATGTATGGTGTCTTGCCATGACTCCAATGACAAATGTGACCCCAGATTCATTACCTTCATGGAGGAAATATTAGTGGTCTAAGCCTCATCTCAGCACAGTAGAGGGGCATAGACCAGCCACCTTTACACTTATTAGTAGCATTATGAATTTGGAAAAATAGATTAAAACTATGTGAAGCTATTATATTATGAGTCTGTATATAATATCTCCTCTAATATTTACTGGCACAGGAATATGTGGCGGACACATTCTAAGGGATTCCACCGAGTCCCAGTCAATACGCTGGAAAAACTTATGGGCTCTGATGTTATCATTGACTCCAAAGCGCCTGGCAAGATCTTCCCAGAAGAGCTACAAAAGAAGTAAAAAAATATTTAAAATTTAATAACTTAATAAATATTTAAATATAAAATCAAATGTTACATTTTATATATTTGTGTTTTTATACTGAAATCTACAATAATAAATGACCGGTAATATACTGAATAATATTACTACATCCCTACACACTGGACCTGCCAAGATATTGGGACATTTTTATCCCTTCCACCAACGGAGCTGAATATTATAGTAAATTACCACTAACATCACAATAACAAAATAACATAGCTGTAATATAACTTATATCATGTACTGACCTTTTTAATGATGTTCTTGCCCTCCTTGCTGGAAGCATTGAAGAGTCCTCGTTAGTATTTGGACCTGCTGGTAATCATGATGCTCAAAATGATGCCAAATGCGTACCAGTCCACTCCAGCATTGTACTCCTCCACAGCCAGCTCTCAGGAGCAATGAAGCCTGGTGTCCCAGCATATTCGGTGGCTGTCCGGTCTCCAGACCGAAGTCGGCAATCTTTATATGGCCCGTCGCAGCCAGTAAGATGTTCAAAGGCTTGAGATCTCAGAGAAGAAGCCACATGGATTCCTATCAGTGTCTGTTGTATAATTACACAGGCCAACAAAAAACAACTTTTTTTATGTTTCTTTGATGAAAATAGGCAAATATTACTAATTTTGGGTCGAGAAACTCAAATATACCCACAGAATTGTTTAATTAGCTCTCGTTTTTTAGATACACGCCATGGATGTATGTGCTGTAGGTAGCGAGAAGCATTCATTACAAGAGTATAAATTGCACACAAATGTCATGTTCAAACTTGAAATATTGTTTAAAATATGATTAAAATAGCAAGAACACAATACATTAACTGAACACAACAGTTCAGACAAGACCTATTCACGAGAACGCTTTCTTTTTGCTTGTCTATTGAAGTTTTCTTCTGGTACATCTCTGATTAATGTCCAACAGTAGTCTGCAAGCATGGAAGCATTCCACTTGCCCTGATATCTTTGTTCCATATTTAAAATATCTTGGTGGAATCGCTCACCATGCTCATCGCTTACTGCACCACAATTGTCCGGGAAGAAATCCAGATGAGAGTCCAGAAAGTGTATTTTTAATGACATGTTGCAGCCTAATTTATGATACTTCGTAAGAAGGTTATTCACAATATCAACATAGTTATCAACTCGTCTGTTTCCCAAGAAGCCACGTACAACATCTCTGAAGGCTTGCCATGCCGCCTTCTCATTGCCTTGTAGGATCTCGTCAAAATTTCCATCCCTAAGTAGGTCACGAATTTGAGGACCAATGAAGACACCTTCTTTCACTTTAGCATCACTGAGTTGTGGAAACTTCCCTCTGAGGTACTTAAAAGCATTTCCTTCTTGGTTCATTCCCTTAACAAAATTTTTCATAAGACCAAGTTTAATGTGTAGCGCCGGCAGAATGATTTTACTGCGTTCAACAAGTGGACAGTGTTGAACATTCTTAATTCCAGGACACATTTTGTCCCTTGTAGGCCACACTTTTATATTGTAGTGAGAAGATCTAGCACGGCTGTCCCACTCACATAGGAAACAGCAATATTTTGTGTATCCCAACTGCATGCCTAACAATATTGCAACCACTTTCAAGTCTGCACAGATCTGCCATTGGTGGTCACTGTATTTTATTGCGTCCAGAAGCAGTTTCATATTGTTGTAGGTTTCTTTCATGCAAACAGCATGGCCTACAGGAACGGAAGGAAGAACATTTCCATTGTGCAATAGTACAGCTTTTAAACTAACCTTTGAACCGTCGATGAAAAGTCTCCAATCTAGTGGGTTGTACTGAACATTCATAGCGGACATTAAACCATCAACACTGGTGCAGAAAACGAGATTGTCTTGCTTTTTAAAATAAACATGTAAATCTCTTTGTCGATGCCTATAGGCAGTCACTTTAACATTGTACAGTAGAAAGTTCCATTGTTTTAATCTTGAAGCCAGAAGCTCTGCCTTTTCTTTCGACAGGTCCAGGTCGCATATCAGATCATTGAGTTCACCCTGAGAAAGCAAATGTGGTTCATTTGATGCAGACTGTGAATCATATTCAAGATCTTGTGATGAACTTCCGGGCGATTCTTCCTCCTGATCTGATTCCAGTACATATTCCTTTGGAGGGCGAGGAACGGGAAGATCTTTCCCATGTGGGACTGGTCTTATAGCCGAGGGGATGTTAGGGTACTCAATAGTCCCCTTCTTTTTTCTTGACATGCCATGCTGAAGAGGAGCAACCATGCAGAAATAGCAGTCGTCTACATGATTTCTTGGCTCCCTCCAAATCATTGGCACACCAAAACGCATAGAACGTCCTTTATTCTTCAACCATGCAACCAGATTTACTGAACAACTATTGCAGCAAATGTGTGGAGCCCAGGGCTTCTCCTGATCACCAACCTTTACACCAAAGTAATGATGGTAAGCAGTCTTCACAAGTGGAGTAATTGGTCTTCTTTGGTTGGCAAATGTCACATAACCACACACGTAACAAAAATTGTTAACAATATTTGCACATTTACGAGGCATTTTCAAAGTGTAAATTCTCTCCACAAAATTACTGCAACAAGAGAAAGAGACTTCAATTAGTACAAACTATGCAGACACAATGAATAAAATGGCTGACATTGGTTCAACAGGTCTGTAATCAGGTTTACCAATACACATTTGTTGAAAATTCAAAATTTCCCTATTTTCCTGAATAATAATCTTAACCCCTTCCCGACATGTGACGGTATAGTATGTCACATGTCGGGACCCCCGCTTTGATGTGCGCTCCGGCGGTGAGCGCACATCAAAGTCGCGACATGTCAGCTGTTTTTTACAGCTGACATGTGCGCGCAATAGCGGCGGGTGAAATCGCGATCACCCGCCGCTATTAACTAGTTAAATGCCGCTGTCAAACACAGACAGCGGCATTTAACTACCGCATCCGGCCGTGCGGCCGGATATGAGCGCATCGCCGACCCCCGTCACATGATCGGGGGTCGGCGATGCATCAGGAAGGTAACCATAGAGGTCCTGGAGACCTCTATGGTTACTGATTGCCGGTGGCTGTGAGCGCCCCCCTGTGGTCGGCGCTCACAGCACACCTGCAATTCTGCTGTGTAACAGCGATCTTATGATCGCTGCTGCATAGCAGAGCCGATCGGGCTGTGCCTGCTTCTAGCCTCCCATGGAGGCTATAGAAGCATGGCAAAAGTAAAAAAAAAAAAAGTTTTTAAAAATGTGAAAAAAATAAAAAAAACATAAAAGTTTAAATCACCCCCCTTTCGCCCCAATCAAAATAAATCAATAAAAAAAACCCCCAACCTACACATATTTGGTATCGCCGCGTTCAGAATCGCCCGATCTAGCAATAAAAAAAAAGCATTAACCTTATCGCAAAACGGCGTAACGAGAAAAAAAATCGGAACGCCAGAATTACGTTTTTTTGGTCGCCACGACATTGCATTAAAATGCAATAACGGGCGATCAAAAGAACGTATCTGCACCAAAATGCTATCATTAAAAACGCCAGCTCGGCACGCAAAAAATAAACCCTCACCCGACCCCAGATCACGAAAAATGGAGACGCTACGGGTATCGGAAAATGGCGCAATTTTGTTTTGTTTTGTTTTTTGCAAAGTTTGGAATTTTTTTTCACCACTTAGGTGAAAAATAACCTAGTCATGTTAGGTGTCTATGAACTCGTAATGACCTGGAGAATCATAATGGCAGGTCAGTTTTAGCATTTAGTGAACCTAGCAAAATAGGCAAGCAAAAAACAAGTGTGGGATTGCACTTTTTTTGCAATTTCACTGCACTTGGAATTTTTTTCCCGTTTTCTAGTACACGACATGGTAAAACCAATGATGTCGTTCAAAAGTACAACTCGTCCCGCAAAAAATAAGCCCTCACATGGCCAAATTGACGGAAAAATAAAAAAGTTATGGCTCTGGGAAGGAGGGGAGCGAAAAACGAAAACGGAAAAAGCTCCGGGGGTGAAGGGATGACATGTATCTCAGCAACAAGAGCTAATAATGATTTTTAAGTAACATATTCGTTTTTAGGATGCTAAAATTATTACAAACCAGCTATTTTCATTTCAGACACATTTTCACTGTTGGCCAGTGTTATCAGTAATGCTGTATACAGTTCTAGCCATCCCTTGGGAGAATTAGATGTATTTCTAGTTACCGTGGATGATGCCCTTAGAATGCAGGTGTTGAATTCCACGCAAGTTCTGGTGTAGAATCTGTTGGAAAGAAAAAGGGAGAGAGTAGTATTTAGTGGATGAGAAACTCAAATACACACTGTTCAGTCGATTAGACAGGCAGAACTGTTCAGGATTTATATATATATATATATATATATATATATATATATATATATATATATATATATATATATATATATATATATATATATAGTGCAGTAGGGCAGTCGCACATATCTTACTTCTAGTGCAAGTTCACCTGAACCTGTTCATCTGAATACTAGAAACACAGGTAAAATTTTATTTTTACATTTAATGACCAATCCCAATATTAACCCCTTCCTGACATCGGACGTACTATCCCGTCGAGGTGGGGTGGGCCCGTATGTCCGCCGACGGGATAGTACGTCCAGCGCGATCGGCGGCGCTCACGGGGGGGAGCGCGGCCGAGAGTCAGCTGCATATCGCAGCTGACATCCGGCACTATGTGCCAGGAGCGGTCACGGACCGCCCCCGGCACATTAACCCCCGGCACACCGCGATCAAACATGATCGCGATGTGCCGGCGGTGCAGGGAAGCATCGCGCAGGGAGGGGGCTCCCTGCGGGTTCCCTGAGCCCCCCGCAGCAACGCGATGTGATCGCGTTGCTGCGAGGGTCTTACCTCCCTACCTGCCTGCTCCAGACCCGGATCCAAGATGGCCGCGGATCCGGGTCCTGCAGGGAGGGAGGTGGCTTCACAGAAGCCTGCTCAGAGCAGGCACTGTGAAGCAGCCTGCACTTCTCGCAGATCGGTGATCTGTCAGAGTGCTATGCAAACTGACAGATTACCGATCTGTATTGTCCCCCCCTGGGGCAAAGTAAAAAAAAAAATTTTCCAAAATAATGAAAAAAAAAAAAAAATATTATTCCCATAAATACATTTCTTTATCTAAATAAAATAAAAAAAAATAATAAAAGTACACATATTTAGTATCGCCGCGTCCGTAACGACCCGACCTATAAAACTGGCCCACTAGTTAACCCCCTTCAGTAAACACCGTAAGGAAAAAAAAAAAAAAACGAGGCAAAAAACAACGCTTTATTATCATACCGCCGAACAAAAAGTGGAATAACACGCGATCAAAAAGACTGATATAAATAACCATGGTACCGCTGAAAACGTCATCTTGTCCCGCAAATAACGAGCCGCCATACAGCATCATCAGCAAAAAAATAAAAAAAGTTAGTCCTGAGAATAAAGCAATACCAAAATAATTATTTTTTCTATAAAATAGATTTTATCGTATAAAAGCGCCAAAACATAAAAAAATGATATAAATGAGATATCGCTGTAATCGTACTGACCCGACGAATAAAACTGCTTCATCAATTTTACCAAACGCGGAACGGTATAAACGCCTCCCCAAAAAGAAATTCATGAATAGCTGGTTTTTGATCACTCTGCCTCACAAAAATCGGAATAAAAAGCGATCAAAAAATGTCATGTGTCCGAAAATGTTACCAATAAAAACGTCAACGCATCCCGCAAAACACAAAATCTCACATGACTCTGTGGACTCAAATATGGAAAAATTACAGCTCTCAAAATGTGGTAACGCAAAAAATATTTTTTGCAATGAAAAGCGTCTTTCAGTGTGTGACGGCTGCCAATCATAAAAATCCGCTAAAAAACCCGCTATAAAAGTAAATCAAACCCCCCTTCATCACCCCCTTAGTTAGGGAAAAATACAAAAATTAAAAATTGTATTTATTTCCATTTTCCCATTAGAGTTAGGGTTAGGGCTAGAGTTAGGACTAGAGTTAGGGCTAGGGTTATTGCTAGGGTTATTGCTAGGGTTGGGGCTACAGTTAGGGTTGGGGCTAAAGATAGGGTTTGGATTACATTTACGGTTGGGAATAGGGTTGGGTGTGTCTGGGTTAGAGGAGTGGTTAGGGTTACTGTTGGGATTAGGGTAAGGGGTGTGTTTGGATTAGGGTTTCAGTTATAATTGGGGGGTTTCCACTGTTCGGGCACATCAGGGGCTTTCCAAACGGGATATGGCATCCGATCTGAATTCCAGCCAATTCTGCGTTGAAAAAGGAAAACAGTGCTCCTTCCCTTCCGAGCTCTCCCGTGTGCCCAAACAGGGGTTTACCCCAACATATGGGGTATCAGCGTACTCAGGACAAATTGGACATCTTTTGGGGTCGAATTTATCCTGATACCCTTGTGAAAATTCAAAACTGGGGGCTAAAAAAATCATTTTTGTGAAAAAAAAAAAGAATTTATTTTCACGGCTCTGCGTTATAAACTGTAGTGAAACACTTGGGGGTTCAAAGCTCTCAAAACACATCTAGATAAGTTCCTTAGGGGGTCTACTTTCCAAAATGGTGTCACTTGTGGGGGGTTTCAATGTTTAGGCACATCAGGGGCTCTCCAAATGCAACATGGCGTCCCATCTCAATTCCAGTCAATTTTGCATTGAAAAGTCAAATGGCGCTCCTTTCCTTCCGAGCTCTGCCATGCGCCCAAACAGTGGATTACCCCCACATATGGGGTATCAGCGTACTCAGGACAAATTGTACAACAAATTTTGGGGTCTATTTTCTACTGTTACCCTTGGTAAAATAAAACAAATTGGATCTGAAATAAATTGTGTGAAAAAAAGTTAAATGTTCATTTTTATTTAAACAGTCCAAAAATTCCTGTGAAACACCTGAAGGGTTAATAAACTTCTTGAAAGTGGTTTTGAGTACCCTTGAGGGGTGCAGTTTTTAGAATGGTGTCACACTTGGGTATTTTCTATCATATAGACCCCTCAAAATGACTTCAAATGAGATGTGGTCCCTAAAAAAAAAAAAAAAAAAAAAAAATGGTGTTGTAAAAATGAGAAATTGCTGGTCAACTTTTAACCCTTATAACTCCGTCACAAAAAAAAAATGTTGGTTCCAAAATTGTGCTGATGTAAAGTAGACATGTGGGAAATGTTACTTATTAAGTATTTTGCGTGACATATGTCTGTGATTTAAGGGCATAAAAATTAAAAGTTGGAAAATTGCGAAATTTTCAAAATTTTCGCCAAATATTCGTTTTTTTCACAAATAAACGCAACTTATATCGAAGAAATTTTACCACTATCATGAAGTACAATATGTCACGAGAAAACAATGTCAGAATCGCCAAGATCCGTTGAAGCGTTCCAGAGTTATAACCTCATAAAGGGACAGTGGTCAGAATTGTAAAAATTGGCCCGGTCATTAACGTGCAAACCACCCTTGGGGGTGAAGGGGTTAAAGAAAAAAAAAGACAACTGCTCGTACAAGTAAGATAAATTAAAAAATATATATTTTATTAGATACAGATACATTTTTATTGTAACATGCCCACCAATCACTTTTTTTAATCTCAAATTAAACAGAAGTTTCTTTGAAATTATGTAATTCATTTTTAGGCGTTTCTAATGGAGAACTTTCTGGCATCTGGGATATCTTCATTACCTGAATAGTGTAATTAGAGGTTATACTATAAGTAAAAAACATCCCATATTATTCACTCCTGAATTCCCTGTATTAATAATAGTAAATCATGGAATATATTTGTGCATAGTTCTATGTTAATGATTAAGTTCCCTCTTGGTTATTGCCGCTATTGAATTATTATGCAATGGGCATGACATTTTTTCCTTCTATAGCTAATATTTAAATGGTGTGATGGGAATACATTTTCCACTACTTTTAGCAATAATTATTCTGATGTCTGTGGCATCACTAATAAATTCATCCATATCAGGATTCTACATTTTTGAAACTATTAGAACTAGGGGCCAATAGGTTTCTCGCAGAGCTAAAACTTTGGGTGCCATCCTTTCCCCCAGTTTTTTCACTGACAATTCTAAAAATAAATCTGCATTGCTTCAACAGAACGGATTCTGTGTGTGTGCATGAGATCTCTACATTTTTACACAGTGATGTGCAATACAAAGACATTCAATTATAACACTAGATAACACTTATAATTATATACTGTATATATTATATGTCACCGTGTACTTATAATTTCTCATTTTGCCTTTCTACGCAGTCAATTCTTCTCTTTTCTCTGCTCTATGTAGAAACAGGGAGTCTATTTTATGCGCATATTCATGACCTTAATCAGCAGTACCACGTGACCGCTCACTCAGGACGCCCTGCAGATGCTGAGACCAGGCATCGCTGGAGCAGGGTGAGTATCGTCTTCAAGGAGGGTGGGTGGGACTTGGAGGCGATCGGGGGCGGGAGGCGGGGCGGTCGGTCGCGTTTGTGACCCGGGACTAAAAAAAAAAAAAAGAAACAAACAAAAAACACCTTGCTCAGGTGCCGCCCCCCGCAATGTCGCCGCCCTAGGCACGTGCCCTCGAGTGCCTAGTGGTAAATAAGGCCCTATTCATAGGTGTATAGAGGCCCATTTCCAACGACCATCACTCCAGTGTTGTTATGGTACTTTGTGTTTGCTAACTGTGTAAGAAGGCTAATGGATGATTAGAATACCCTTGAAAACCCTTGTGCAAGTATGTTAGCACAGCTGAAAACAGTTTGGCTGATTAGAGAACCTATAAACCTGACTTGCCTTTGAGCTAGTTAAGAATCTGGAGCATTACATTTGTTGGTTCCAATAAACTATAAAAATGGCCAGAAAAAAAAAAAAAAAAAAAAAAAAAACTTTCATGTGAAACTCGACAGTTTATTCTTGTTCTTAGAAATGCAGGCTATTCCATGCGAGAAATTGCCAAGAAACTGAAGATTTCCTACAACGGTGTGTACTACTCCCTTCAGAGGAGAGCACAAACAGGCTCTAACCAGAGTAGAAAGAGAAGTGGGAGGCCCCGCTGGACAACTGAGCAACAAGACAAGAACATTAGAGTCTGTAGTTTGAGAAATTGACGCCTCACAGGTCCTCAACTGGCAGCTTCATTAAATAGTACAGGCAAAAAGCCAGTGTCAACGTCTATAGTGAAGAGGCGACTCCGGGATGCTGGCCTTCAGGGCAGAGTGGCAGAGAAAAAGCCATATCTGAGACTGGCTAATAAAAGGAAAAGATTAATATGGGCAAAAGAACACAGACATTGAACAGAGGAAGATTGGAAAAAAGTGTTATGGACAGACAAATCCAAGTTTGAGGTGCTTGGATCACACAGAAGAACCTTTGTGAGATGCAGAACAACTGAAAAGATGCTGGAAGGGTGCCTAACGCCATCTGTCAAGCATGGTGGAGGTAATGTGATGGTCTGGGGTTGCTTTAGTGCTGGTAAAGTAGGAGATTTGTACAAGGTAAAAGGGATTTTGAATAAGAAAGGCTATCACTCCATTTTACAACGCCATGCCATACCCTGTGGAAAGCGCTTGATTGGAGCCAATTTCATCCTACAACAGGACAATGACCCAAAGCACACCTCCAAATTATGAAAGAATTATTTAGGGAAGAAGCAGGCAGCTGGTATTCTATCTGTAATGGAGTGGCCAGCGCAGTCACCTGATCTCAACCCCATTGAGCTGTTGTGGGAGCAGCTTGACCGTTTGATATGTAAAAAGTGCCCATCAAGCCAAACCAACTTGTGGGAGGAGCTTCTAGATGCATGGGGTGACATTTATCCAGATTACATCAGCAAATTAACTGCTAGAATGCTAAAGGTCTGCAATGCTGTACTTGCTGCAAAGAGTGCATTCTTTGACGAAAGCAAAGTGTGAAGGAGAAAATTATTATTTCAAATAAAAATCTTTTTTTCGAACCTTGTCAATGTCTGGACTAGATTTAAAATTCATTTGGCAACTAATTTTTTCTTTTAGTTTTTTTTTTTTAACAATACATTTTTATTGAAAGTTTACATTTTACAAATAAGGCGATAGCAAATCTCAATACAGAGCTGTAATTGCAATATGCATAAGAGAGCATGTAAACGGTTGACAAACAAACAGACAAACTAACAACAGGGTAGGAGGCAAGGGAGGGGAGGAGGAAAGCACGAGGAGGGGGGTACGTTATGTCCAATTATCGTTAATGATTCAATCAGGATCAGGGGGATCTGGGTTGGTTAGATGAAATACAGGTGTGGCAAAGGGGGTGTGGTTGGCGTACTCCGCCCAGGGAAGCCATATTTTCTCAAATTTACTGACATTACCTGTAAGTATGGCAGATAATTTTTTGTTGATCATATACCAAGAAAGGCGTGTTTTAACCACAGCTAAATCTAAATTTGTTTTTTTCCATGCCAAATGTTTGGCTGCCAGGAATATGAATGCAATGAGGGTTTGTGTGTGTTTAGGGATGTTGGGGATGCGTTTGTTTAGTAAGGCCTCCCAAGGTTTTTTTTTTTTTTTAAGATTTATATTTGTTATAGAGTAAAACAAATGGTAGATTCTGATCCAACATCTACGTACAATCGGGCATAGCCACCATGTATGGAACATATCTCCTGCGGAATTGCACCCTCTAAAGCAATTTGGAGAGTAGTTGGCGACTGCCTTAGCCACTCTGGCTGGGGTCAGGTACCATCGGGTTAACACCTTATAGTTAGTTTCCAGCATAAGGGTATTTAATATTCCTCCAGTAGAGGAGGACCATTTGGCAACTAATTTGATTAATAAAAGTATGAGTTTTCATGGCAAACACAAATTGTGTGGGTGACCCTAAACTTTTGAACGGTAGTGTATTAAGATGACAAAAACTTTCACAGGATTTAGTGTTATAAGTACTATTTCTAAATACCTACAGTGACTTGCAGAAGTATTCACCCCACTTGGCATTTGTGTTTTGCGATCTCACAACCTGAAATTTCACAGTTTTTTTTTTTTTTTTTGAAGGTTTGCATCTGATCATGTAAAAACATACAACTTTAAATATTTGGTTGTCTTTTTTTGAGAAGCAAACAACAAATAGGACAAAATAACTGAAAACTTCAGTGTGCATAACTATTCACCCTCCTAAAGTCAGTACTTGTAGAACCTACTTTTGTGGCAATTGCAACTTCAAGTTGCTTTGGATAAGTCTCTATGTATAATTTTTCCACATCTTGCCAAAGGAATTTTTGCCCATTCCTCAAAGTCCCAGCTCATTCAAGTTGGATGGTTTTCTCTGGTGAACAACCATCTTCAAGTCTGAGCACAGATTCTCAATTAGATTAAAGGGAACCTGTCACCCCCAAAATCGATGGTGAGGTAAGCTCACCGTCATCAGGGGCTTATCTACAGCATTCTGTAATGCTGTAGATAAGCCGCCGATGTTACCTGAAAGAGGAGAAAAAGACAGATTATACTCACCCAGGGGCGGTCCCGCTTCGATGGGCATCTCAGGTCCGGTACAGCGCCTCCCATTTTCATTCCATGACGTCCTCTTCTGGTCTTCACGCCGCGGCTCCGGCGCAGGTGTACTTTGTCTGCCCTGTTGTGGGCAGAGCAAAGTACTGTAGTGCGCAGGCACCAGAAAGGTCAGAGAGGCCCGGCGCCTGCGCACTACAGCACTTTGCTCTGCCCTCAACAGGGCAGACAAAGTACGCCTGCGCCGGATCCGCGGCGTGAAGACCAGAAGAAGAGGACATCATGGAATGAAGATAGGAGGCGCCGGAGCGGACCTGAGACACCCATCGGACCGGACCGCCCCTGGGTGAGTATAATCTAACCTCTTTTTCTCCTCTTTCAGGTAACATCGGGGGCTTATCTACAGCATTACAGAATGCTGTAGATAAGCCCCTGATGACAGTGGGCTTACCTCATCATCGATTTTGTGGGTGACAGGTTCCCTTTAAGATCTGGGCTTTGAGTAGGCCACTCAAGAATATCCCTGTCACACCATCCAGCATCTCAGCAGATTAGGGAGGCACAGACCAGCCACCTTAAAGGGAACCTACCACCCCGTTTTTTAAAAATTAGATAAAAATAGTGTGAAATAGGGGCAGAGCTGGGCTTTACATTAGGGCCTTTTCGGTGCCTTTACACCCCCGTTAGGCTGCCCAAATACCTTTGTGAAGTGGCCGTTTTCTGCTGTCACTCAAGTGGGTCAGGTCGGATGGGCGTGGTCACAGCGCTGTTTGTCCCCCAGGATCCTGCTCATCATTACGTTGGTGGCGTAGTGGTGTGCGCATGTCCAAAGAAGATCCACTGCCCAGGAGATGAATAACGGCGCGGTCTTCGCTATTCAGCCGTTTACCGGTGGGCGCGGCCATCTTTCCTGTGGCCGCGCCTGCGCAGATGGAGCGCTCTGCTGCCCGGGACTTCAGGAAAATGGCCGCCGCGATCTCCATCTGCGCACGCGCGGAATCCCGCGCCATTTTCCTGAAGTCCCGGGCAGCAGAGCGCTCCATCTGCGCAGGCGCGGCCACAGGAAAGATGGCCGCGCCCACCGGTAAACGGCTGAATAGCGAAGACCGCGCCGTTATTCATCTCCTGGGCAGTGGATCTTCTTTGGACATGCGCACACCACTACGCCACCAACGTAATGATGAGCAGGATCCTGGGGGACAAACAGCGCTGCGACCACGCCCATCTGACCTGACCCACTTGAGTGACAGCAGAAAACGGCCACTTCACAAAGGTATTTGGACAGCCTAACGGGGGTGTAAAGGCACCGAAAAGGCCCTAATGTAAAGCCCAGCTCTGCCCCTATTTCACACTATTTTTATCAAATTTTTAAAAAACGGTGTGGTAGGTTCCCTTTAACTCTAATTAGTAACTTTGTGAATTTGGAAAAGGAGATTACAGCTATGTGAAGCTATTATAATATGAGCTTGTATGAAATATCCTCTTATATTTACTGGCACAGGAATCCAGAAGAGCTACAAAATAAGTAAAAAATGATTTACAATTCTAGAACAGCTTCATACATTTTTAAATAAAAAATAAATATTACAATCTGAAAACAAATTTTATAAGATATATATTAGTTTTTTTATGTAGAAATCGACAATAACACTGGGGAACACAATTTTTTTAAGAGTTAGGTCAGACAACTGTTCTTAATTAATTTTTGGATGCTGAATCCAGAAATGATCTCTGTTTTTCTCTATCACGTCAAGTTTTTGAACTATAGGATTTTTGTCTTCTCAAAAATATGTAAACTACTGTACCTAAAAAGTGTTTTTTTTAAATAGTACAAATATGAACAAAAAATGAAATATATAAGAAATAGGCATGACAAATATGTTTTTTAACACTATCATTTTTTTTTTTTTACAAAGGAGATTATATATATATATATATATATATATATATATATATATATATATATATATACACAGTATATGCAAGTATTTAAGGTAAAAATGTACATTTATAGCTTTTTCTGGAGTGTTTAACTTGAGGACAATCACGTTTGATGCTCCAGCAATAGTCAGCCATCATATGTACATCCCATCTACCCTGGTAACGGTCTTCCATAACCTTCAAATCTTGGTGAAATCGTTCACCTTGCTCATCGCTAACAGCACCAAGATTTTCCGGAAAGTTGGCAAAAGTTGGTAATCTTATTACAGATATCAGTGCAATTGTGCTTCTCTGGCAGGTAAGTTGTGCAGGAAAAACTTGACGTGCTAGAAAAAAAACTGACTACATTTTTGGAATCAGCATGCCAATTTTAGTATAAATCAGCTCAAAAACATAACTCAGCAGAAATTTTTTTTCAAATTGTTCCCCAGTGTAATATGTGACGAGTAGTTAAGACTATTACTACATCCCTATAGCATATTACATAGTTACATAGTTATTAAGGTTGAAGGAAGACTTTAAGTCCATCTAGTTCAACCCATAGCCTAACCTAACATGCCCTAACATGTTGATCCAGGGGAAGGCAAAAAAAAAACCCATGTGGTAAGAGTAAGCTCCACCATGGGGAAAAAAATTCCTTCCCGACCCCACATACGGCAATCAGACTAGTTCCCTGGATCAACGCCCTATCAAGGAATCTAGTGTATATACCCTGTAACATTATACTTTTCCAGAAAGGCATCCAGTCCCCTCTTAAATTTAAGTAATGAATCACTCATTACAACATCATACGGCAGAGAGTTCCATAGTCTCACTGCTCTTACAATAAAGAACCCGCGTCTGTTATTATGCTTAAACCTTTTTTCCTCCAGACGTAGAGGATGCCCCCTTGTCCCTGTCACCGGTCTATGATTAAAAAGATCATCAGAAAGGTCTTTGTACTGTCCCCTCATATATTTATACATTAACATAAGATCACCCCTTAGCCTTCGTTTTTCCAAACTAAATAGCCCCAAGTGTAATAACCTATCTTGGTATTGCAGACCCCCCAGTCCTCTAATAACCTTGGTCGCTCTTCTCTGCACCCGCTCTAGTTCAGCTATGTCTTTCTTATACACCGGTGTTATGATCCGGTGGTAGGATCACAAAACTGACCTGACCTGTAAACCAGAATATTAGTACAAGTTCTGGGGATGTGGAAGCTATACTGACCGCAATCCTGATCCTATCCACACACACTAAAGGCAGCCGTGGAGCGTTACCTAAAAACCTAGACGCCTCTTCACAGCCTGAGGAACTGGCTACCCCTAGAGAGAAAGCAAAGACCTCACTTGCCTCAGAGAGATAACCCCAAAGTTTTAGACAGCCCCCCACAAATAATAACGGTGAGTTAAGGGGAAAATACAAACGTAGAAATGAAACAGGTTCAGCAAATGAGGCCCGCTAACACTAGACAGACAGAAGATAGCTAGGAATCTGTGCGGTCAGTACAAAAACTATCAAAAACAAACCACGCAGAGAATACAAGAACCCCCACACCGACTCACGATGTGAGGGGCACACTCTGCACCCCAGAACTAACCAGCAAGCGAAAAATCACATTAAAGCAAGCTGGACTGAACTCATATATACTAAGAAACGTTTTCAAGGAAATAATGAGCAAAATGAACAAACAAGACTTAGCTTCTCCAGTAGGAGACAGGTCACAAGAGATATCCAGGAGAGATCAGAATCAGGACTGAATACAACGACAGCAGGCAACAAGTGAAGGTCCAGGTGAGTTAAATAGGAACAGCATAGCAGGAAATGAAGCAGCTGAGCCCAGCCACAGACCAGCCATATCGCTAAAGGCCACCAGAGGGAGCCCAAGAACAAACTCACACAGTACCACTCATGACCACAGGAGGGAAGTTTACATACCCCGGCAAAATTTTTGCTTTCTTGGCTTTTTTTCAGAGAATATGAACGATAACACCAAAACTTTTTATCCACTCATGGTTAGTGGTTGGGTGAAACCATTTATTGTCAAACTACTGTGTTTTCTATTTTTAAATCATAATGACAACCCAAAACATCCAGTTGACCCTGATCAAAAGTTCACATCCCCTGGTGGTTTTGGCCTGATAACATGCACAGAAGTTGACACAAATGGGTTTGAATGGCTACTAAAGGTAACATCCTTACCTGTGACCTGTTTGCTTGTAATCAGTGTGCATAAAAGCTGAGTGAGTTTCTGGGATCCAGACAGACTCTTGCATCTTTGATCTAGCTACTGATGTTTCTGGATTTTGATTCACAGAGAAAGCAAAAAAGTTGTCAACTGACCTACGGTAAAAGGTAGTTGCACTGTATAAAACAGGAAAGGGATACAAAAAAATATCCAAGGAATTGATAATGCCAGTCAGCAGCGTTTAAACTATGATTAACAAATGGAAAATCTGGGGCTCTGTAAATACAAAAGCACGGTCAGGTAGACCAACAAAAATGTTGTCCACAACGGCTAGTAAAATTTGTTTGCAAAACAAAAACCACAAATAACATCAGCTGAAATACAGGCCTCTCAGAAAACTAGCTGTGGCTGTTTCCAGATGCACAATAAGGAGGCACTTGAAGAAAAATGGGCTGCATGGTTGAGTAGCCAGAAGAAAGCCATTACTGCGCAAATGTGACAAAGTATCTCGCCTACAATACACAAAACAGCACAGAGACGAGCCTCAAAACTTCTGGAACAAGATAATTTGGAGTGATGAGACCAAAATTGAACTTTTTGGCCACAACCATAAACGTTACATTTGGAGAGAGGTCAACAAGGCCTATGATGAAAGGAACACCGTTCCTACTGTAAAGCACGGAGGTGGATCGTTGATGTTTTGGGGATGTGTGAGCTTCAAGGCACAGGAAACTCGGTCAAAGTTGAAGAAAAGATGAATGCAGCACGTTATTAGCAAATACTGCAGGCAAATTTGCACTCATCAGCCTGGAAGCTGCGCATGGGATATACAGTACTTGGACGTTCCAACATGACAACGATCCAAAAACACAAGGCCAAGTCGACCTGTCATTGGCAACAGCAGAACAAAGTGAAGGATCTGGAGTGGCCATCTCAGTCCCCTAACCTCAATATCATTGAGCCACTCTGGGGAGATCTCAAGCGCCAAGTTCATGCTAGACAGGAATTTACAGGAACTGGAGGCTTTTTGCCAAGAAGAGTGGGCAGCTTTACCATCTGAGAAAATAAAGAACCTCATCCACAACTACCACAAAAGACTTCAAGATGTAATTTAATGTTAGAGGGGCAATAGACAGTATTAAGAAATGGGGTATGTAAACTTTTGATCAGGGTCATTTGGATATTTTGGGTTGTCATTATAATTTAAAAAGAGAAAACACACAGTAGTTTGACAATAAATGGCTTCACCCTACCACTAACCATGAGTGGAGAAAAAGGTTTGGTGTTATCATTCATATTCTCTGAAAAAAAGGCCACTAAAGCAAAAATTCTGCGGGGGTATGTAAACTTTTGAGCACAACTGTATAGCCATCGCTGGGGTTGGAAGAATTCAATGTATTTCTTGTTACCAGTGGATGATGCCCTTAGAATGCAGTTGTATTTAGTGGATGAGAAACTCAGAAATACACACTGCTCAATCGACTAGACAGGCAGAACTGTTCAGGATTTTATATTTAAAAGGAATCTGTCACCCCTTGGGACGTATGTAACCTATTGATATGGGCATACAAGTAACAGAAATGTTACACTAGTCCTACCTGTATTCCTCATATTAATGGTCATGTTGCTGAGAAATGTTATATTTTTTTTTATGTTAATGATTTCTTCCAGGCTGCGGGGTGTGCGGTGCCTGGAAGAAACCTCTGCCTCCTGTTTTCATTGTAATTAGTGTTGAGCGATACCGTCCGATACTTGAAAGTATCGGTATCGGAAAGTATCGGCCGATACCGGCAAAATATCGGATCCAATCCGATACCGATACCCGATACCAATACAAGTCAATGGGACTCAGGTATCGGACGGTATTCCTGATGGTTCCCAGGGTCTGAAGGAGAGGAAACTCTCCTTCAGGCCCTGGGAACCATATAAATGTGTAAAATAAAGAATTAAAATAAAAAATATCGCTATACTCACCTGTCCGACGCAGCCGGGACCTCGGCGATTGTAAGCGGCAGCGTTGTTTCTTTAAAATTCGCGCTTTTACTTGCTTACGTGAATTCCCGGCTTCTGATTGGTCAGGGCGGCCATATTGCCGGGACGCGGACCAATCACAAGCCGTGACGTCACGGGAGGCTGGACACGCGCGCTTTTCAAAATAAGCGCGTGTCCAGCCTCCCGTGACGTCACGGCTTGTGATTGGTTAATGGCGGCCATGTTCCTGGGACGCGGACCAATCACAGCAAGCCGTGACGTAATTTCGTCACGGCTTGCTGTGATTGGTCCGCATCCCGGCAATATGGCGCCGTGACCAATCACAAGCCGTGACGTCACGGGAGGCTGGACACGCGCGCTTTTCAAAATAAGCGCGTGTCCAGCCTCCCGTGACGTCACGGCTTGTGATTGGTTAATGGCGGCCATGTTGCCGTGACGCGGACCAATCACAGCAAGCCGTGACGTAATTTCGTCACGGCTTGCTGTGATTGGTCCGCGTCCCGGCAACATGGCCGCCCTGACCAATCAGAAGCCGGGAATTCACGTAAGCAAGTAAAAGCGCGAATTTTAAACAAACAACGCTGCCGGTTCCTTCGCTGAGGTCCCGGCTGCGTCGGACAGGTGAGTATAGCGATTTTTTTTATTTTAATTCTTTCTTTTACACCTTTTTACATTAATGTTGTTTCGATACCGATATCCGATATTACAAAAATATCGGATCTCGGTATCGGAAATTCCGATACAGCAAGTATCGGCCGATACCCGATACTTGCAGCATCGGAATGCTCAACACTAATTGTAATCCTTTCCTCCTCTCATCATCATCAGTTACGGCCCTGGAATCCTGGGCCTGCGCCCTGCACTGCCTCAGAAATATTTACCTCATCCTCCCTTACTGTGACCTCCAGTGTGTGCGCCAATAAGATGCTCTCTCCCAGTGGGGAGAGCACCTTATTGGCGCGCACACTGGAGGTCACTGAAGCCAAAGTAGCCGGCGCCTGAATGCAGGGCCCATAGAAGGAAAGAAGAGGTACATATAATGGAGGGAGAGTGCGGGGCACAGGTGCAGGATTCCGGGGCCATAACTGACATTGATGGGAGGGGGTAAGTATTACAATAAAGACAGGAGGCAGGGATTTCTTCCACGCACCGCATGCCTCGGAGCCTGGAAGAAATCATTAACATAAAGACAGAATACAAGATTTCTCAACAACAACATATAAGGCACACAGGTAGGAATAGTGTGACATTTCTATTACCTGTATGCCCATATTAATAGATCATATATTTCCCGGAGTGACAAATTCCCTTTAATATATAATATATGCAGATATTTATCTACTATATAATTGTCTAAGGGTCACTTCCGTCTGTCTGTCACGGAAATCCCGCCTGAGGCCGCGACCAATCAGCGGCGGGCACAGTCCGACCGCGAATTGGCCCCTCCCTCCTCCCCTGCAGTCAGTGCCCCCTCCCTACTCCCCCCAGTCAGCGCCCACATAGTGTTAACTGGACTGCCTTACACCGCAGCATAACGCAGTGTAAGGCAGTCCGTTAACGCTGCCATTAACCCTCTGTGTGACCAACTTTTTACTATTGATGCTGCCTATGCAGCATCAATAGTAAAAACATATAATGTTAAAAATAACTAGATGGGTATTTCCTGAAGGAACTACAGATAGTGCTTTGGAATGGTGCTCGGGTTGCCCCAGCAAGACTTTCACATTTGGGTGGCCCGGGTCACTCTGGGTCCGATTTGGTGGCCCGGGTCCCCCTGGGTCCGATTTGGTGGCCCGGGTCCCCCTGGGTCCGATTTGGTGGCCCGGGTCCCCCTGGGTCCGATTTGGTGGCCCGGGTCACTCTGACTGACAGCAGGATAAGGGAATGGCTGATAACAGGGAGAATAGACTGAAAGCAGGACAGGGGAATGGCTGATAACAGAGAGAAATAGATGGGTATTTCCTGAATGAACTATAGATAGTGCTTTGGAATGGTGCCCGGGCTGCCCCTGCAAGACTTTCACACTTGGGTGCCCCTCAGGCGCTGGTTTGGTAGTTGTAGCCCCTCAGGGTTGAGGCCACTCTGGGTCCGATTTGGCGGGCGGCGCCACTCTGGGTCCGATTTGGTGGGCCGGGTCACTCAGGGTCCGATTTGGCGGGCGGCGCCACTCCGGGTCCGATTTGGCGGGCGGCGCCACTCCGGGTCCGATTTGGCGGGCGCCGCCACCCTGGGTCCGATTTGGCGGGCGCCGCCACCCTGGGTCCGATTTGGCGGGCAGCGCCACCCTGGGTCCGATTTGGCGGGCAGCGCCACCCTGGGTCCGATTTGGCGGGCAGCGCCACCCTGGGTCCGATTTGGCGGGCAGCGCCACCCTGGGTCCGATTTGGCGGGCTGTGCACCTCGGGATCCGATTTGGTGGGCGGATCACTTTAAGAGTTGATATTATCTGGCAAAACTGTGTCTTGGTACAGTTCGCAGGCGTTGGCATAGTAACTGAGTCTGACTGCGCATATCAATGAGCTAATCAGCCAGGTGGCAGTTATTTTTAGAAATTGCCTCAGAAATCAGGCCCATTATAAACGTTTGGGAAAATTTCCCTATTGAAATGCATTGAAACACTTTTTTCAAACGCAAATTGCGCCAAAACTACAAATCCGATCGACACGAAAAATACTTAGCACACCTCTTGTGGACGCTGGCTTCGAAATGACACCTCACTGGAGTCTGTGAGTGAAGCGGTTCGGGCCGCATTAACTGCGGACTGAATAATAATAAGAAGTTAACCACAATGGAATAACAGTATAGTGCTTTGTTCCAAAGCACTATAATAACTAGATGGGTATTTCCTGAAGGAACTACAGATAGTGCTTTGGAATGGTGCCCGGGCTGCCCCTGCAAGACTTTGACACTTGGGTGCCCCTCAGGCGGTCCGATTTGGTGGGTTGGGTCAATCTGGGTCTGATTTTGTGGGCGGGGTAAATCTAGGTCCGATTCGGTGGGCGGGGTCACTTTTGGTCCGATTCTGTGGGCGCGGCCACTCTGGGTCCGATTCGGTGGGCGGAGCCACTCTGGGTCCGATTTGGTGGGCGGGGCACCTCAGGGTCTGATTTGGTGGGCTGGGCACCTCAGGGTCTGATTTGGTGGGCTGGGTCACTCTGGGTCCGATTTGGTGGGCGGGGTCACTCTGGGCCCGATTTGGTGGAAGGGGTCACTCTGGGTCCGATTTGGTGGAAGGGGTCACTCTGGGTCCGATTTGGTGGAAGGGGTCACTCTGGGTCCGATTTGGTGGGCGGAGCCACTCTGGGTCCGATTTGGTGGGCGGGGTCACTCTGGGTCTGATTTAGGGGGCGGGGTCACTCTGGGTCCGATTTGGTGGGCCGGGCCCCTCGGGGTCCGATTTGGTGGGCCGGGCCTCTCGGGTTCCGAATTGGTGAGCGGGGTAATCTACTATCTAATTATCTAAGGGCACTTCCGTCTTTCTGTCTCACAACACCGCTACGTCATCATCTCGTGAGACCGCAATGCACTCTTGGGACCGGAGCGCGCAACAAGCATCGGGTACCGGCCACTCCAGGTGCAACAAGCATCGTGTACCGGCCGCTCTAGGAGGTGCAA